>NW_004524590.1:23889298-23928815 GCF_000260255.1 Octodon degus
TTTTTTTTTTTTTTTTTTTTTTCTTTTTTTTTGGATGGGACCAGGGATTGAACTCATACCCTTGTGCTTGACATGCAAGTGCTTATTTTACTGACCATCTTCCCGGCCCCCATACCTATACATTTTTATTTTTGTTCATGAACTATGTGCTGACCTCTATGTCTTCAAGAGTTCTTCCTACTTTCTCCTCCATGAGATGTACTGTTTCCATTTTAATGTTTAGGTCTTTCATCCATTTTGAGTTTAGTTTAGTGCCTAGTGATACACCGGGGGTGGGGGGGAGGTTCAAAAAAAAAAAAAAGAAAAGATACACCTGAGTCCAGTTCTAGTTTTCTGCATGTAGAGAGCCTGTTTTTCCAGCACCACTTGTTAAAGAGGCTATCTTTCTTCCAGTAAACATGTTTGTTCCCTTTGTCAAAACTATGGTGACTGTGTTTGTAGTTGCTTCTGCATCTTCTAATCTATTCCATTGATCCTCAGGTTTATTTTTTGCCAATAACATGCTGATTTTATCACAGTATCTTTGTAATAGAATTTCCAGTCAGGGATTGTAGTGCCTCCTGTCTTGTATTTGTTGCCCAGGATTGCCTTTGCTATTCTAGGTCTTTTCTGGTTCAAAATAAATGTTAGGAATGATTTCTCTAGGTCTGTGAGGTTTGTTGGTGGTATTTTGATAGGATTCCACTAAATCTGTGTAACAATTTTTGGATTTATTGCCATCTTCACAATGTTGATTCTTCCTATCCAGGAGCAAGGAATATCTTTCCATTTTCTGAAATCCTTTATGTTCTCTTTTTTCAGAGTACTGTAATTTTCATTGAGTAGATGTTTGACTTCTTTAGTTAGATGAATATCAAGGTATTTCATTTTCCTCGGTGCTATTGTAAAAGGTATTGTTTCTCTAATTTCCCTTTCAGTGTATTTGTTATCTGTGTAGAGGAATGCTATTGACTTTTGTGTATTGATTTTCTATCATGCTGTGCTACTAAATTTGTTTATTAATTCTAGTAGCTTCTTGGTAGAGCGTTTTGGTTCTTCCAAGTACAGTACCATATCATCTGAAAATAATGATAGTTTAACTCCTTCACTTATTCTTATTCCTTTTATTTTTCTCTTTCTCTTGTCTAATGGCTGTGGCTAATGATTACAGAACTATATTGAATAGCAGTGGTGATAGAGGACAACTTTGTCTTGTACCAGATCTGAGAGCAAAAGATTTCAGTTTTTCCCCGTTTAGAATTACATTAACAGTTGGATTGACATAAATGCCTTTTATCAGATTGAGATAGTTGAACTTTATTCCAATTTTCTGTAGGACTTTGAACATGAATGAGTGTTGAACTTTGTTAAAAGCCTTTTCTGCATCAATTGAGATGATCATGTGGTTTTTGGATTTGACTCTATTGATATAGTGTGTTACATTTATAGATTTACATATATTGAATGATCCATGCATCACTGGGAAGAATCCTACTTTGTCATTGTGTATAATCCTTTTGATGATTTGCTGTATTCTAGTTGCTACTATTTGTTGAGGATTTATCATCTATGTTCATAATGGAGACTGCTCTGTAGTTCTTTTTTCAGTTGTGTCTTTCTCTGGTTATGGTATCGGTATAATTCTTGCTCCCAGGAATTATTTTGGGAGGATTGCTTCCTTTTCAATTCATTTGAGAGTTTCAGGAGTATAGTATTTGGGATAATATCTTCTGGTTTTTTTTTTTAATTTTTTTTTAAATTTGAACCAGGGATTGAACTCAGACCCTTGTGCTTGCCAGGCTAATGCTTATTCTACTGAGCTATCTGCCCGGCCCCTCTCGGTAAATTTCTTGTAGAAATCAGTTGTGAATCTTTCAATACCTGGGCTTTTCATTGTTGGTAGGTTTTTTATTGAATTGGCTCTTATGGGCTTATTGTGAGTTCTTATATCTTCTTGATTGTGTTTTGGTAATTTTACCTTTCTAGGAGTCTGTCCATTTCTTCTGTGTCTTCTACTCTATGAGAGTAAAGACTCTTAAAGTAGCTATTTAAATATCTTCTGAATTTCCACAGAGTGTATGGTAATTTCTCCCTTTTCATTCCTTATTGCTTGTATTTGTGTGTTTTTCTTTCCTGTTTTTGATGTGGTTAGATAGGTGCTTATCAATTTTATTTAATCTTTCAAAGAAGCAGCTTTTTTATTCACTAATTCTTTGTATTGTTTTCTTCATCTCAATTCAATTAATTTCTGCTCTAATTTTTATATTTTCCTCCCATCTTTGGGCTTTGGGTTTGGTTTGTTCTTTTCTAAGACATTTGAGGTGCAGCATTAGGGTGCTTATTTCTTCCCTTTCTGTTTTCCTAATGTGTGAGTTCACTAATGGGTTCATATTTTAGACAGTAAGAGCAAGCATTATGTCTGTATAGCTAAGCACATATTAAACAGGGAATTTATATATAAGTTAGTTCACCTAAGTTCTATCTGATCACCTCCCCTTGATATTCCTGGGGTCTTCCAGGCAGACTAGTTCACCCTGGTTACCTTTTGCTCCCTCTCTCAGTCAAGAAAGAAAGAGGGAGGATGCTTTCCTAGATCTGGGTCTAGCACAGTGTCTCAGCTCACAGGGTCCAGATCTACAAGCTTGAACTAGTACCGATGTGCCTGGCTTGTGTCTGGCTACTGTGTGCAGGTTCTTCATGTTGTAGCCCGTGGAAGTAAACCTTATGTGCCCCTCTGGCAAGCTGTTCTGCTGCTGGGTTAACTGGGTGGTACTGGCCCCTAGCCTCTCTGCAGGGACTTTGGCTGGAGCGTTTCACACCAGGACTGTGTTCTTGGCGTGGGTTGTGTTTGCAGTGGTCCAGTGAGCACAGCGGAGCCAAAGATCTCCGCCCCACACACCAGGCTTTTGTTTGGTCTGGAGGGGTCTGAAGAGTTCCAGAGAGCATGTCAGAAGCTACTTTAGTCTTTAATGAGATTCATTTTTGTGTATTTCCTAACAAAGGACATGGAAGTAATTTTTTTCATAAGCATGAAGGTCTGACAAACATATTTTGTTTCCATACTTGAATGTTATTTTATAAAATATAATATTCTAAAGTGGATATAATATTTCTCTATAATTTTACAGATATTTCTAGGTTTGAGTAAGATTATCAAATCAGAAAATGAGATCTTTGTGTCATTTGTTCTGAAATTTTAATAAGATATATCTTAGTATGAATCTATATTAATCATGTTAATTTGGAACTCTATTGCTCTATCTTATTTTAAAAATATGCATTCTTGAAATATCCTTAAGTTTATTTTTAGGGATTTGTTCCCCTGTTTTTCTTTTTTTTTCCTCTTAAACGTGAACTGCATGCATATTAAGTCTTGTAAATAGATATTCTATTTTTTCTGCTAGTTCTGCTACTTCTTATTTTTTTACTTCACTTTTGAAAGAGTTCTTAAATTAAATCTTATAAATATACTATTAATTTTATCCTTTAGTTTTTTATAATTTCCAAAAGCTTTATTTTCTTGGTTTGCTTAGAGTATACTGGTTTCTTTTCTTTTTCTTTTTTTTTTTTTTTTTTTTTTTTTTTTTTTTTTGAACCAGGGATTAAACTCAGGCCCTTGTGCTTGCCAGGCAAGCACTTATTCTACTGAGCCATCTCCCTGGCCCCTATACTGGTTTCTTTTAAAGTTATGGCTTAAGTTTTCAATTTCAAAGTTTTCTCCCCTTAGCAATGTTTTGATTTATTGCAACTTGTTTGTGTGTCAAATTTTATACTTACATGTCTGGTGGTCTTTGTGATTCTGCTTCTGTTCAAGAGTGAAGTGTAAAGGTTAAGTTCTGTGACTTCTGGAGCTCATAGTAGCTTTAGAGTAGGATGATCCTGCTGGGGTATTCAGTTGAAAAATATTTCATGTCAGCATCATTGAGTCTTTCCTTTTGCATTGATTGTATTGCTATAGAGTACTTCTACGTTGGTGGCTGGGAGGAAACAAACCGGAATTTTAGGCTTCTGGGATAGGAGGGAAGGCATCTTCGCACCCATAGGACCCATAGGACCATAGCCAATTGATCCTCTTGGTAGATCTATTGATCCTCTAAATAGATCTTTAATTTAGGTGCATTTTATAAAATGCCAAAATTAAAGTACTGTTAGAAGACAATATTATGGAATATTTCTACTGTTTACCATACTCTGTATATTTAATAACATGGCACTAAGTGAAATAAAAGTAAAATAAGCCTTTGGTTCCCAATTCAACAAGATTCTTTTTTGATGTTGCAACAAGAAGGGGAAGGTCAACATGTCAGAGCAGCATTGCAGGAATAAAAGACAAAGAACACAAGGCAGCAAGGTGGAGATCTGACTCTTCTGTGAATACACTTCGGAACAGTTCTGATGTAAGGTCCTCTCTTCCCTGCATTCAACACTTGCAGAGATTCTATGATATAAATCAGTTTCATCTTTTACTTTTGCTCTTTCTATATTAATGTTTTCTTTAGTCTCTTCATTTTTTCAGTCTGTTCCTGTGCATTGCTTTATAGCTTCCAAAATTATGCCACCATTGTCTTCTTTCCCATTCTTTTTTTCTTTTATTTTCTTTTTATACTTTTTTTTATTAGCATATGTATTCAGCACATGCAGTTTATAATCATTTTGGGGAGTGGGCATATGTGCATAATACAACATGTTCCTTATTTTTATATCCCCGTCCCTGCTCCCTCCCGCCCTGTTAAGTCCCTTTTTCCCAATTTCACTCTTGTTGCTATTAATCTTAGCTAATATTTTTGGCATACATTGTTTACATCGATTCCAGTTATTAGGTTCTGGTACATGATGTACCTACTTGTTTCCCTTTCCCTCCCCTTTTCCCTTTTTCCTTTATCTCTTGGACCTCTTCCTTTGCAAGAGATCTACCCTCTAGTCTCATTCTATCCATCCCTTATTATTCTCTTTGTTTGTATCTTGCTTTACTAAAATAAGAGCTACCATTTATTTTAATTTTGTATTTCTGTTTCATTTTATTTTCCAGGTGCATCCATTCTCTTTATTCATAAAATGCTACCACCTCACAATGTTTTAGTGAGGTCTTAGAAGAAACTGTGCTTTCAAGTTTCCTTTCTGGCAATATTTACCTAGAAGACTAGCTAATTTATGTATATTGTGTAAAGTGCCATAATTAAAGTACAGAGTTGGAAGCCAATATTATATAATATTTCTACTATTTGCCACACCATTGTATACTTAATATCGTGGCACTAAGTGAAATAAAAATAAAATGTGCATGAACGCATGCAGTAGTACCAGCTAGCTAAGTCAGTCTTGCAAGATTGCAGAAGCATCATGGACTGTACTATATATAAAAATGTTCTGTACATGCATCTGATCATAATTTATTTATAGAGCATTAGATCTGACAGTGACCCAGATCATCATGCCCCAACCACTGCATTTTGCAGTCAAGTCCATTTGAGTCTTATTGAGCCCATCTGAGTGGACCATGTAGCTATTATGTTCAGTAAGGCCTGAGCCTGCTCACTATCTCCAATGGTCATGTTGCTTTTCTCAGGTTTCACTCAGAAACCTGGTCATGTCATTGAAAATCAATTTTCTCTTATTTAGTGTGAAGCTTAAAGTATAATTACATACCTAGTTAGCCTCCATACAATGTGTGACCAACAGTACTTCATGGTCGCATGTATAAATTTAACACAGTTATAAGAACACAAATTATTTACATTGCTTAAAGTAAAATTAGGTCAAGTACTTCACTTAAAGATTTAATAACTGATGAGATACTGAAGGCATTTGTACACTTAACTAGCTTTGTCAAGTAAAATACAAAAAGTCAGAGGTTATTTGATATTAAACATATAGTATATCGCTCTAACCAAATTAAATTTCTCATAAGCATAAGATTGGTTGTTTAGCATAAGATTGGTTGTTTACATAGAACAATATATCTATGACTTTAAATACCATTATTTTGAATGGTAAGCCCTTTGACAGCAGGCTTCCACATTGCATTCAAATAGATTCATTTCTTTCATATTCCTTGTGTATGACTATTCAAGAATCCATCTACAGATTGTATGAAATGAATTGTTCCCCACCAAAATTTATGTGCAACAAAAGTGGCATGTCTGGTGAATATATATAGTATATGTGGGCTATAATATGAGCCAGTGAATCAAATAGTACTCAGTGTTTTGTTATAGGATATTATTAAGTTTGAGATTCTATTACAGAATTGAAGTATAACAAATCTGTTTTTTATAAAGGCTGTAGCAAGCACATGATTTCCGAAGGGACCAAAAAGAATATGAAGATGAATAAACATAATTTCAATAGCATTTTGGCAAGGTCTGTACAAGCAGAGACCAAACAAAATGAAAACACATACCTTCTTGATATCGCAACAGCTTTGTAACAGACAATATACTCTAATGGTGGTGGTCATGATTACATGTAAAGCATTAGTACATGCAGTGATCAACAAAGAGGGAATAATTTCTGTAACAGCAATCTTTGCTGGCAGGAGAAATAAGCTCTAATGTTGTAAAGCAAAGTAGGATAGGCATGGTTGACAATAATTAATTGAATATTTCAAGAGAGTTAGTAAAGTATATTTTGCTCAACACAGAGAAATGCTACCTATCTGCAGTGGGAGATATGTCATTTGCTTGATCTAGTCATTACATGTTCTATGTATTTGTTGAAATATCCAACTGTAACTCATAAATATGTACAATATGTGGCCATTAAAATAAACATGATTTAAGAAGACAAAGTAAGAGGCTTAAATGCTTTAAGTAACCAGGTTCAAAAAAACATGTAGTACACTGTTTTATAGAGAAAAATAAGTGTAAATGTTGTACTAATATATTGTTTTTCTGTAGCATCATGATAAGCAATATCTTGAATCTTTGCAGTTATTTGTCAATGGAGAACACCAAATTATTCGCAAATTCGAGTTTCACATCTCATTTGTTACTTAGTCACTGTTACTAGAATGATTATATGATACAGGTTTAGCTTCCTGATAAATGATAAAGAATTCATTATCCAGATAGCTTGTTTTATAGCAAACATAGTTAGAATTTAAGTTTCGCACAAAGAGTCTTGCCACTCACACTCTGAGAATGAGCATATTTTAGAAAACGTGTATTACTTGCTCTAGCAGCCTCTCACAGTGCCTTGTGTGGAGTACATAAGGTAACTGTAACACGTCCATCTGTCAAACCTAGAGAAACGGCTCTAAACACCAGCCTATTTTTCCTCTTGATTTGGAAGTTAGTTACACAACAGCTGCTTGCAGAGATACAGGTGAAACTTATGTAAATTCTGCCACATTCCTTCAAAAATAGAATAAATCACCTTCCACATGCAGTGTACGAATTAGCATATTTATTCTTTTATACCTGCCAAATATGCATTTTCCTTACACATGAACATAAAATAGGGGCTTGAGGAGTATAACACTTCTGGGATATTGCATCGTTGTAGGCAAGAGTCTGTAGAATGAGACATACAGGATTTTTTCCACACATATATAAAAAAATGACAAAAGCTTTTACAGAATATGAATTGAGGACTTCATTCAGCCCAAGGTGAGGGATTTAGATGCGGGAAGCATTGCTGAAGCAATTTGATGTCATATCTTTTTGGGAATGTGAGAAAAATGACTAGGAGATGCCAGAAAGCATCTCATCATTAGTTTACTCCTGTAATGAAGTTGTGATTTGGGAAGGAGGAAAGCAGAAGAATCCACATTCATGGGAGAGTGAGGTGATTTCCTACCTGCTAGGTCTTTATAACACAACAGGAAAGGAATTATGTAGCAATGCACAGGTCCTCTGAATATATTCAAATGCAATTGATTAGATAGATAGATAGATAGATAGATAGATAGATAGATAGATAGATAGATAGATAGAGATAGACACACATAATGATTTCTCATAATGGAAGTTGAGACTTCTATGTACATGGTAAGCCCTCTTTTAGGGCATTATTTCAATTTATTTTACTGTACATTTCCATAGTTCAACTGACTATATCCTCTAAATAGTGATCTGCATAATTCTAATTTTGCAAATATGACACAATGGCCTAGGCTGATCTCTTTCTCTTCAACACTCAGTTCAGGGAAAAATTTAAAAATAAATCTTTATAGATAATAAGTATGTGAACGTAACTACATTAGGGACAGAATATGAATTCCTTACCTATGGGCAGATTCTTCATAAAAAATAATACAATGATTCTCTGCACAACGTTTGGGAGAATGATTTTTTTTTCCTGCCTGGTAAGTACTTACGATTCCCAGAGTTTATAGAAATGGAGCATGTAATTGGCATTATATTGTGACAAAATACTGGGGCTTTTTTCTGAAATTACATATTTATCTAAAATGTAGAGTATTTAAATCATGAATGTTTTAATAACTTTCTTGAGATAAAAGTAACTATTTAAATGTATAATTTGGTGGATTTTAGTATATTTGGAGGTATACAATTGTTACTAATATCTATTTCCAGAACATTCATACCATCCCCAAAAGAAATACTATATTTGTTAGCAATTATTCCCCCACTGAACTGTTTTTAGTGGAAGAAAGTCAATTGAGATAAATGAACTACCCCAAGGTGTTGTAAAAACTAGGGAGAGAATTACTAATCAATTTTAAATAACTTGCTTGCAATGATCTCTCCTTCATATTCACTGCCATGTCTTAATTTAGAATGATTGCTGCCGAATGTCTTAGTGAATGTGATAATTCATATGCATTTGTAGTGTTTTTCTTCAATGTAGTATTTCATTATTGGCTGAAGGACCCAGAGAAAAAAAGTCCAAGTGGAAGGGGTGGGACTTCTTTAGTACCTGAATTTTCTCAATATTCCTTCTGCTTTTACAGTGCGTTTTTATTTGGCCTACTTTAGGAAAGAGGTAGTTTAAGAGACTTGTTTTACAGTTCTGAGAAGCAAAAAGCCACCTTTTTCCTTATACTGTATATTCATTTTGGTGGTCCTGGTAAACATTGTTATGTAAAACCAACCCTTAGGCTACATTCTGTCCTGTAGGTAGTTTATTGCTTTTTTAAATTATTGCTTCTTCCTTGGATTAAG
Source organism: Octodon degus (assembly GCF_000260255.1). NCBI lineage: Eukaryota > Metazoa > Chordata > Mammalia > Rodentia > Octodontidae > Octodon > Octodon degus. Next base: position 23,898,403 of record NW_004524590.1, read on the forward strand.
GGTTCTGAACAAGTTTTTCTTCACACTGTACATTCTCGAAGGTCTTTGATGTATTCATTTTAAGGCCCTGATATCTTTATTCGACTGGAGGATACCTTGGATCACCCAGGATTCTCAACATGTATCAGTGTTGCCGGAGCTAACTCTGATGGCTTGTTGTCAGTGTGGCTGGTGGCTTCACCACAATCTCAGCATTCCCTTCTGGACCACATCAGATCAGATCAGCCGTAAGAGTTTAAGATGTTTTTCTTCCTCTTCTGTGACATATGCACATATATTAGCTAGTCATTCTAATTTATGAATTGTTTGTAATTTTATTCTTTTCTTTTTTATCCTGGAATTTTTTTTTTTTTTTCAGTATTTTTCTACGAGGAGTTAGATGGCTCAAAGCCAAGAGCCCTGGCTTTGGAATTTCTTCGGTTGCTGGTTATACAGAGGGCCTGAGTGTTTAACAAATGACTTGGAAAAATGGAAGCAGCATATTTCAACTGTGCACTTCTGATCTTAGAATCTACATGTTTCTAGTTTATCTAGGGCCTGAGTATATGCTATTAGCTTACTATGCATTTCTCATCTATTTGAAAATTCTTTTCTGTGAGGGCAACAATAATTGGAGGCTGTAATTCCAACATGCAAAATGAGTTGTATCTTTCCATAAGCAAGCTTATAATTGGGCTCCTGCAGCCACGCAGCTTCACATATGGTACTTAGGAGTCAATTAAAGTACCCTAACAAGCAATTACAGGTTTATTGTTTAATTCAATTTTCACAACTCATGCTGTTTCCACTCAGAAGTTGTATCCATGTCAGTCAGCATGTACAGGAATCCTAAGCACACACTTTCCGCAAACACTAGTTGTACAGAAGGGGCTTCCAAACGCTGTGCTCCCACATGATGTGCACTGCATGGGGAAAGATTCCATGCAAGTGCTGAAAGTGTGCCAAGAACTAGCTTTAACTTGCAGATGGATTTATTTGGATAATGACAAGTAAAAATGTCTTCTCTACTACTGCCAAGTGTCACAGAAAGAATTTTGGTGACATCTTCTGAATGCATTAGGTTATGTAAACTGGATAATTAGCTTAAGTGATTAAAGTCCAAAGAGGTATTGGTGGGATTTGATCTTGAGTGGGGATTTTGGGTTGACAAGGTGGTGGGATCCCAGTCTTTGGAAATGTCAGTGCTGGGTGGAAAGTTTCCCTTTCTCCCTGCTAGAACTAGTGATCTTGATTCTATCTTGTACCTACGCAAACCTTCTGAGGACAGAATTACAGTAATCACTTGCCTTTCCCTGCCTCCTAAGTAACAAGACATAGCAAAAGCAGGAAAAACCTGTCCTAAGCAGGATGATAGAGACCATATCTGTGTACATTCTTGTAGACTGGCTGTGGGTTCTTGAGCATAAGTGGGTAAATGGGAAGGGCCAGCAAATTAGAAATCTGGGCTTGAGTCACTTCCAAGAGGTGGACAGGTTGTAACATGTCTTCACAGTACACTCAAAATTTTTCTAAAGAGAGACAGTATAGAGTAAGCCTTCTTTTCCAGGATATAGGACTTTCAATCTTTTGTGGTTATTCTTTGGATTTTTGTTTGTTTGTCTGTTTGCAGAACCGGGGATTGAACTCAGGCCCTTGCACTTCCCAGGGAAGCACTTATTCCACTGAGCCATCTCCCCGGGCCCTTTTGTGGTTGTTCTTACTCCATTCTTTTTCAATTAAAAAATATTTATTTATTTATTCATTTGGTACAGGGTCTCACTACACAGCTTAGACTCATACTGATCCTCCTGTCTCAGGCTCCCAGCACTGGGAATACAGGCTTGTACCACCATGCCTAGTTTTAGTGGCTGAAAGGGTGTGCCCAGGGTTCCAGGCCCACATAGCCCATAGAGCTGGGCATTGAACCCAGGTCCTTGCACTTGCCAGGCAGGTGCTTAGTCTGCTGAGCTATCTATGTAGCCCTCTCATTTCATTCTTAATAGCAGTATTCCTCTAATTTTTTTTTCTCCTCATTGATATATAGGCTAATGATAGATCTAAGAGAGTTGGTTCAGGACAGTGATTTTACATTTTTCATAATTTGGACTATACAATACTAGCTTTAGTCATCAGAATACATTTTTTTGACAGCAGATATACATTCTTAATAGTGCTTAGTCTGGAATAAGAATTGCCAGTTTATTTTTCTTAAGGAAGCCTCAACAAGGTTTGGGGCAAATAAATTTAGAGAAAAGCTGGAGAGAAGAAGGAAACCAGGCAGGAAGAGCGAAAAACCAATTCATTAATACAGAAATGTAACTTGTGAAAGCAGAAGATGGGAAAGGCATTGGAAGCCTGCGAGTCAGCTCTGCTTTCCTTTCTGTTATTGAGAGTAGGCAATGTAGGCCTCCTTTCCTACTGGATGCAATGTTGTCCTGTGGGGAGCCTGAGTAATGACCCTCCAAAATGTCCAGATTCAAAGCCTTCAAACCTGTCCTGTGCTAGTTTTCATGGCAAAAGGAATTCTGGAGATGTAAGTAAATAATACATTTCAAATGAGGAGATTGTATCGGATTACTCAATAGGTACTGTGGCATCACAATTTTTCTAGTAAGAGACAGACAGGAGACAATGTTAGGAAAGAAACCAAGGAAAGATAGGAAATATGAAAGACTAGCTGAATTTGGAGTATCAGGAAAGGGCTGTGGAGCCAGCATCGGGGTGGCGAACACAGCAAGGCAACAAATCTCCCCAAGAGCCTTTGGGAAGTAGCAGCTATCTTGCATTGACTTTAGCCCAGGGAAGCTAAATTTGGATTCCTGACCCTTAAACTGGCAATCAATTTCTGTTCTTTCTACCACCCTGTCAAACATTCATTGTACCAAGAGCAGTAATGTATCCTGAAATGAATTAGATATCCACACACATGCAGGCACACACAGACACACACACACACACACACACACACACACACACACACACACTTCCTTTTGTCAGACCAAAGGAGTGTAGCTCTCCTGGAGAGCAGCTAAATCTTTCAGCATCTAATACCTATCCCCTCCATCCATCTACATGGCTCAGTCATCCCTCCCTGCTGCTCCATAACCAGCTGCAAGGAATCCATCTCTCTACTAGCAGAAGCCTAATACATCTCAGCCTTTTATTTAGAAAACACATCAGTACAGAAGTTAGTAACAGATTCAGCTCTCCTGAGACCCAGCACCTTATGCTGAAGCATGTGACTTGTACTCTTTTATTTTTCAAATGCTTCTTAATTGACATGTGAAATGCAATCCCATTTCTTACCCTCTCTCCCTCCTTCTTCCTCTGCTTCTCCATCTTGTCTGCCATCATGACTTCAGGGAAAGTGGGCACATGAATGTCGCTTCAGGAAAGAGAACAAGGCAGTGGAAAGGGAATCTTTAGAAGACAGTAAGGAGGAAAGCCTCTCCTCTTTCTTCCAGGGTGGGTATAAAAAGAGAAAGAGAATAGTGAAGAATGCACAGCCAAGGAATATACTCAAAGCTTTTCCTGACTGAAGCATGATGTTTCCGCAGTGGAGTTTGAGGAAGAAGTAGCACTGTAAGAGAAAGTTTTCTTCTCTGGGTCCTGTTTAGAACTCTGAAAAGCAATGCCCTGTTAGGACAGCCATGGCCTGAGCTGGTAGGCAGGAGGGGCTTTTTGTTCCCCATCTTCTTAAGATAGTTTCACTATGCAGTTTAGTTTAGGCTGGTATTGAACTTATTTTATAGCCTAACCTGGCCTTGAACTCACAGTGATCCTTCTGCCTGACATTTCCCAATGCTGAGATTACAAGTGTGTGCCACCACACCTAATGGGGGATTCTTAATACTTCCTTAGTTCTCTGTACTTCTTTAGCTACAGAGTCTAGAATTTTTTGAATCCCCACTGGAGGAGGGCACCGTAACTACTGGTGCTAGCTGCAGGCCCACAGGAGAGTGACACTTGCAATTCCCTGGCCATTAATCAGTGGTCCCAGCAGGCTATTGTGCTTCAACAGGTGCCAAGATCAAATAAGCCCTTATCAAGTCACCTACAGGAGCATGGTGTCCAACTAGGTTGAGGGGAAATCACTTATGAGACCTTTCATCTGAGATTTTCACAGTGGTGTCACCAGGGCAAGCAGTTCCTGAGTGCACAAAGTCCTCTCTCTCTGCATGTGCAGGCAAAGACCACAGAGCTTATAGAGGACATCCATGCAGACCTGAGTTCACTGCTGCCTGTCATGGATGCCTGGATACCATCTTTGGGAGGAAATAAGTGGCTGAAGAGGAAGACGTTCTGTATACCAAAAAGGAACTATTTTCATTAGGGAGAAAATGAATGAAAATGGCCAGAACTGAGGTATTTTTTTCTTTCCTGATTACCTACTGGAAAGGGAACTCTGAAGACTGCATCAGGCCATAATGAAATCATTGCAACAGAATATGCTTTTGCCCTTAGTTAGTCTCAGATAGAGGGCCTTGTCCTGGTCACAATGTCTTAGATACCTGCTCTAGCCTTCTCACAGTCATATTTCTTCCCATAGGATCCCTAATACATCCCATTTTTCTCCTCCTGGCTGAAATTTATCCAAATTCTGTTGAGTACTCAGGATGCTGGACTCTTGCCCTGTGGTTAAGTGAGCTTCAAGGACTTGTAGAGCCTCTCTCTGAGTCTGACCTTTGAGGAAAGATTGAGTTTCTCTGGGCAGACAAAGGTGTCATGTTGGCCAGATGAGCCTTGGGGGTTGGTTTGTAGCACCCACCAACATGTACAAGGAGGCCCCTCCCATGACAGAACCTGGGTTAGACTAGGAGAGGAGAGGTGAAGCCAGTCCCAAAACCCAGTGGCATCACATTTGAGCATGAAATTCCGAATCCTCCCAGAATTATTCACTGGAACTTGGCTTTCGAAGTCATTATAAAGATACATTTGCTAAGCTTGGAGAATAGAATCAATTCATTACACATTTCAATTATGCCTTTTAATTCTTTGGACTTGTGGATGTGAACTCATGTTATAGTCTAACCCTGGTTCCCACATATAACAGCAACCGGGAGAGTGCTTATTAAATTAGCAGTCTCAGTACACAGACACTGACTGTGTAATTAGAAGTGTTGTAAGTTTTATCAAAGGGAAAGTCAAAGGTCTTATTGCATGGAGTAGCAAGAGTAGAAGGCCAGCTCATCACATCGCTTGTTCCTGTGCACAGGAGTCGTGGTGTTCCAAGCCCATAGTACAGCTCTCACCATTTACACGGGATGCACCACACCCATCACTCATGCACTATTATTTCCAGAAGGCTCCACTGAATACCTGGAATCTACAACCACAGCCTTGGGCTCTTGCAGTGCTCTAAATGCTGAGAAGTCTTACTTCCGTGTTTTGTGCTTCTGTGTACACCTTGCTACACTAACGCAGTGCGACAGCTAGAGCATGGATTGTATGAAAGTTTGCTGAGTTGAGTGGTGGCTGGGAACCCTTATAGCTCCTGCATATACGTATAAAGGGAGATCTACACCTGAGCAGATGCAGCCCCCACTGCAGGGCGGCAACCCTTAGAGCTCCATCCCTTCTAGCTTTCTCACACATCACCCGCATTTCCTGAAATTGGTGACCTTTTGAAAGAAATTCTCTTTATCCATTTCTTTCAATGATTAGAGTTGAACTCTGGTCAGAAGCAAACTCAGGAAAGTAATTTGGGTGTCCTTGGTGAGACTGATGGGCGTAGACAAATCTGATGAAGCAGTCTCCATCCTTATTTTGTCTTCCCAGGTAAAGCATTATCATTTCTTATCATAAGGCCAGTAGCCTCTGTCTCTTTGTATCGTAACTGAAAAGAAGGAAAAATTCACAGCTTGTCTAACAAAGTTTAGAGGTGGTGGGGACAGAAAGAGGAGCCATTTAGTAACAATTAATAGTTGGCTGATTTCAGTGATCATGTATGCCTGACAGGGCAGCCTGACCATTCCACATTAGCAGCAGTTCTTTAAAAAATTAACAGTTATGCACAGAGAAAATTCATACAGGTCTTTGTATTTTTTCTTTTGCTAACTTCTCATTTGGTATTGAGGTATTTATTTTTCCATCCTTCCAGAATAGAAAAGATTTAGATGATAGGTGAAATCAATTAGTAAACTATCTCTCTACTCCCTCCTCCCCTTTTGGACACTTTCTTCCCCAGGCTCATTCTGTTTTGCAAGCAAGAAAAAATGAAGTTGTTTAAGTCATTGCAGTACTGATGCATTATTTAGCCACTATGAGTAGGCAAATGTGACCTACACTGAGAAGAGGTTTTGAGGATTCCAAGTGAGCCTATCACATGCATTTGTCAGGTGACTGCTGCACCTGTCAGTCCCTTTTTCTGTCCACAGATCAAGACAGGTAAACTTCAGGCACTGAGATTTTCCTAAAACTATTTGAAGTCATTTTACCTGGAGCACAAATCTTCCTCCAAGTAAGGCACAAACATTCCAACTTTAGTGAACAAAATATAAATAAGAATAAATTGCCACACGTTAGACAACTAAAGTGAGGCAAAACTATGTGACAGGAAGGTCAGAAGTAAATCTCTCTCACTTTTCTAATGAAAACGCCCTGTCCACTGGTATAACATAGTATTTTAAATACCTGAAGACACCAAGAGAAACACTTTCTCTACATTGAGGCCGACAAGTGATTTACTGTGATCCGAAGGACCCAGGACTCAGGGTTTAAATAAATAGCAGCTGTCTGACAGATAAATTATATTTTTCTGCCTGCCCATTTCATAATCTTTCATTTAGGACCGCTTTTCACTTCCGTACCAGTTGGGGGTGGTTATCACCATTAGCGATGCTGTACTGTTGTACTACTATTACTTATCTACTTCCCACTGCCATTGCCACTTCCTCCTAGAAGACATATTACGTATATATGACAGAAGACGTGGAGAATAATGATCCTGTTGTATAAACAAGATTTAGCGCCCAGGCCACCATGGACATGGAGAAAGTGACCTTAAAGGATTTTCATCCTAAGACATTAGTTGTTTTGGTTTTGTTTATTTTGTCTGTCTACCCTTCACTCTTCTGATCAGTAACAAAGCCAAAATGGTTGGAAGAGTCAGGGCACTTTGATGCTTGTATCTAACTGTTGCTTTGATATTAAAATCCTCATTAATTCACCTTTGGGTGAAAGGGATGTGGCACTCACATCTGGAGGGTGTGACTATCTCTGTAAGAGAGGTACAAAGATATAAATATGGCCCCCATGCCTCTGTACAAGTGTGTACCCTAGACTCCTGAAACTTCTATTTTATTCCAAATCTGGACCCTGATGCTCCTAGAAAGAATTCCCAGTTTTAGTTTCTAGCTTTTAGTTTCTAGCTTTTCCTGGAGTCATGATCTTATATGATAACATATAATCTTTGTTTGCAAAGGCACTAAGTACTAAGTGTACAGCACTACATGAATACATACCAGAGAATGGCTCTGGGATGGCCATGTGGGCTTTGGAAGGCTGCTGGCATCGACACTGTCATGCCAGGAAAGGTCCAATCAAACTATTTAGAACTAAAGAAAATTAGTGGATTTGGGAAAACTTTTCTGAGCCAAGAACCACAAGAAATACTGGATGCTACTTCTTTCTGTCTCTTATGTTCTGTTTCTGGTGTCCTCTTCATCATAATAATGTTCCTATCACTGAATGCCTAGTTCTGTGTTAAACATTTTCTCTGTTCCAATTAATCATATAATGTAGATATTATTATTATTCCTATGTCACGGATTGAGTTTGAAGGAAGTTTACTTAACATGCCCAGGGAAACAGTGAGAAATGAAGAGTTATCCTTAATTTTGTTTGACTTGAAAGCCTACAGTTTTATGAGTACACTATACTGCTTCTTATATTTTTCCTTGAAAAAAAATGCTTCCTGGCTTAATCAGAATGTTTCCTTTTAAGGTGGTTGTAAAACTATATTTTAATGATGTGTCATTTATGTATCTTAAACCACTTTGTTCCCATGAGTTGTCCATGGAAGGGGCCTCCAAATTGGGCTGTATCTCTGTTCACTAATGACCCCTACTTACTCCCAGTGGCCTCTCTTTGGAGTATTCTTTTGTTTATTGTCCTGATTTTCCATTGCTGCCATCTTATTATGTGCTAACTCCTTAATATTTTCCTACCCTCAAAGTAGTTCAATGTATAATCATTCAAAAATTGTTAATGAGATATGTACATATTAGAATATTCCTAAGAAAGAAATTCCTTCATTTAACTTGTTTATATTTTCATGATTTTTTCCACTTTTGAAATTAGAATACCAAATTTTGGGAAATCTGATTTATCGATTTTCCAATTCTAAATTGACAACCGCATGTCCTGAAGGTTTTCACTCAGCACTCACCCTTGGTTTGCCATTAGTACAGCTGTGGTCCTCACGTTGAGGTGTGTGCTAGTGAACTTCATTTTCCAGCTGGATACATTCTGCAGCCCTTAGAGAATTTTAGTGTCTCTAGTAGACTACCCTATTATACCAATTTGCTCAGAAATGGTGGATTTGATTTACTCTGATTATTAATGTAATGAATTTTGAGGTTATATCTGATTTATTAGTTGATTATGATGATTTTAAATGTAGAACTAGAATCAGATGAAGAATCAAACTGAGTTTTCTCTTTAATTTTCCCTTCAGATGATGAGGACAGTTAAGGAATAAATGAGGCCTGGGGTGGAGGTAAAAAGGAGAGAGGTGGGGTGGAGAGAGAGAGAAAGAGAGAGAGAAAGAGAGAGAGAGAGAGAGAGAGAGAGAGAGAGAGAGAGAGAGAGAGAGAGAGAGACAGAGACAGAGACAGAGACAGAAAGAGAGACTGACAGACAGACAGAGAAGCAGAGAAACAGAGAGACAGAGAAGGAAAGAGAGAGACAGAGAGAGAGGATGCATTGTGTATTTGATCACTTGTCTCACAGAACTATCAGCCCACTTGCATTGTAAAAAAGAAATGTAACGGATAATGATGAGTGATAGTCTTTATTCAGGCTGCATTGTATGAAAGACATTTATTAGCATCACCTTTTGTTGTAGATGGTTTTTGAAAGATAGACATAAGAAAAATAAGGGCAGGCCTGATAGCTCAGCAGACTAAAGTGTTTGCTTAGGCAGAGCACAGTGGCCTGGTTTGATCCTGGACTGCTGCACCGGCCCTGCCCCCAGGGAGTGCTGAGATGGTGATTGAGACTGGGCCTGGTGGCTTAATTATATAATAATTAATCCCAGTGCTTGAGAGGCTGAACACAGGAGAATTACTATGAGTCCAATCTACATAGTGAGATCTATGCAGTGAGATGCTGTAGACCCTGCCCTAAATATAGAAAGAAAAAAAGAAAGAAAAACAAATAATTTATCCTAATCTCCCTGAATTCCTAGTGTTTATAGTTGCCATTAGACTACAATATCTGTGAATTCAACCATATACTGTAATATTCTTTTTAAATTTCTTGTACTTGTCTTCATTAAATCATGACAGCTTAGTTATACCTTTGTAAACTATATATTTTGTAAAAGCAGTATATTCAAATTTTGATAGTTTTTTAAATTTTTAAATATACTTACTATATTACAATTTATTTATTAAAACTTTCAATTTTAAATTTATTTAAAATAAATTATAGAATCTGGGGAGATAGCTCATTGCTCTAAGTGCTTGCCTGGAAAGCACAAAGTTCCAGGTTCAATCCCTGCTACACATGCTGTGCTGGCCTCAGAACCCTGGGCCAGCTGTGCCGGCCTGAAACAGAGTGTGGTGGCACAAGCCTGGAATCCCAACACTCTGGAGGCTGAGACAGGAGGATCACTGAGTGTGAGCTGCATAGTGAGACCCTGTACCAAATAAATACACAAATAAATGTTTTTGTAAAAAAGAAATCATAAAAAATTAAAATGTAATTGCATTGTGGAGAAAACCTTTATTTACTAGAGGATTATATCCCACATAGCATTGATTTTAAAAGTTATTTTAAATTCCTCATCATGTTAGTCAGTGCATGGTTTTCTTGGAAAAAAATTAACTTGGCAAGAAAAAGCTGTCTAAATTGACTCTAAATTGATTATCTACACATGCAATTCAAATAACATTTGCTTGTACTCTACTTAATATAGTGCATTTTGTTGTATTCATCATTAATGGCTGCACTACTCCCAACAAAGAAAATGCAGGTGATGTTGGCTTGATATGAAGTAGATTTTGTTCCTAGGATGTGGATAAAAAGAAAACAAAAAATAATCAAAATAAATGAAAAGCTCCACCTGCTATGGAGCAGATGTGCGAACTGGGAGGCATTGTTAGCTAGTTCTTTGGCCTTAAAGCATTTAGATGGCTTTTGCTTTCACAAGTTAAAAAAAGAAAAAGATTTGTAGTATTCCATTACACTTGTTCTGTGTTGTGTACAGAATGAAAAATAATTTCTAAGTATAAAAGGATTGAGCAACTTACAGGAGCCACTATGTGGATTTGTCCTGTTTCGAAGATTTTACAGAGTTCTTAACATGTATTATGTACTACAGTCTTTTCTCCTTGTCACATGGAAGAATTTAAGGAGCTATAATAACTATGAGCTTAAACTATTATTTCTTTAGTATGATGAACTCAGAAAACATCCATTAATGTATAGCACATACAGTGGCACTATGCAAAATAGGTATAGTCAGTGGCAGGTGGATCAAACTCACGTAGGACACTTACAGATAAAAATAGTCCCAGAAATGTTGGTATACCAGGAATCAAGTCATAGAATCTGTGTATTCAAGTGACAAACATGTTAGGAAGCAAATTAGAAGATTAGTTCTCAACTGGAATAATTCTTCCTCTTGGAGATATTGGGCAACATCAGGTAATAGTTTGAGGCATTGTTAGGGTTTATTTCTAGATGTCCTCCCAAAGCCTCATGTGTTCAGAGATGAGATTTGTGGAAAATGACTGGATTATGGGCCTTATAGCTGCCTCACTTTCAGAAGTGGTGTGAGCAGCTGACCTAGAAAAATGCATTTGCCCCCCGGGCTCTTCCCTCCGAGCTCTGTTTCCACGCTGCCCTGACATTGAGCAGCTTCCTCATCCAGGACATTGCACTGTGGCTTCCTGCCTGGGAGCCAGCTGAGTACGAAATAAAAACTCTAGAAAACTAGAACCAAAACAAACCTCACGTCCTTTGAGGTACAGGTATGGGTATTTTGTCCCAGTGACAAAGATAGGTGTCATAGCTTGAGGTTGTATGTTTTCTGGCGTATAATAGATAGAGACCAGGGTTGCTGTTCTATATATTACCATGCACAAAACTTGCCCAGGAAATCATGTTCACAATGGTCAGATCTAAAAGATCTAAATATAAAAACAGAAACACTTAATGTAAAACTCTTGAAGACAAGATTATATGTGTAGGCAATGACCTTATGAACAAATACCCAACTGCATAGGAAATGTTACAAAGAATCAACACCAGGTTTTTATCTTATTTGAAAGCTTCTGGGCTGAGTATGGTGACTCAAGCCTATATTCCTAACACTAAGAGCCTGAGGCAGGAGGATCACTGTGGCTTCAAAGCTATTGTGGGCTATGTAGTGAGCTGAAGGCCAGCCTGAATTACACGAGACCCTCTCAAAAACAAGAGAAAAGAACAAAAGAAAGAAAGAAAGAAAGAAAGAAAGAAAGAAAGAAAGAAAGAAAGAAAGAAAGGATGCTTCTGCACACCAAAAGAAGTCACTAACAGAAGGAAGAGACAATGCACACAATGGGGAAAATATTTATTAGCTCTTCTTCAGACAAAGGACTGATATCTAGGATATATAAAGAACTAAAAAGAAACAGACCACTCTAAAATTTGAAGACCAAATTCAAAAATGGGCATCTGAAATACCCACTTCTCATAGGAAGAAGTGCAAATAGAAAATAAATATATGAAGAAACATATATTTATGTTATATTTTGCATATCTCTAATGAATATTATTGTTTGTTCAAGAAATGCAGAATAAAACAACACTTTGATTCCATCCACTCCAGAAAGAATGTCTATTGTCAGGAAACCAGCCAATAACAAATACTAGTGAGGATGTGGGGAGAAAAGAACCCTTCTCCACTTCTGGTGGGAGTGTAAACTGGCAAAATCACTATGGAAACCAGTATGGAGATAACTTAAAAACTAAAATAGAAGTTTGGTTTTAACCTGCTCTTCTCCTTTTAGGCATCTACCCTTGTTTCACAATGAAAACCAAATTTACTAACATTGGAGAATTCTACTATTTGATCAGAGAACAAGCAGCTAGCTAGTTTAATCAAAATAGTTATGAAAGGTGTGCTTTTTAGAAGACATGATATCACAGTGACATTCATACACCCATGTTTATAATAGCACTATTTATAATAGCTATATCTTGGACACAGCCAATCAGCAGATGAACTGGTAAAGAAAACGTGGCATTTATATGCACTGTGATGCTACTCTGCCATGAAGTATAAACGTGAATCATTTGTAGATAAATAGATACAACTTGAGCGATTATTTTACATGAAATAAGTCAAGCACACAAGTTTAAATTTCACATCATTTCTCTTATGTAAACAATCGTAAGGGTAAATAAGGAACAAAATGGAGGATAGACATTTGGAAGTAAGAAGAACATATTCAAATGAGAAAGGGAAGAGGGAGGTGGGAGGGAAGAAAGGACAAATGGACCACAGAAAAGCAAAAAAAATGGAAGGAAAAATAGTAAAAAAAAATTCTGTAAATGGGGAGGGGAAGAATGGTTGAATAGAGGGGAACAGAAAGGCCAAAAAAGAGGAGTTAAGATATATTATTTAGAGGTACAAATTCCCTGTGTTGAGTAGGAGCATTATGAACAACATATGAATAAAAGTATTATCTGATGTACAATTTTTATAATTCTAAAGTAGAGAAATAGCGATGTATGCAATATATAGACACATTTTGACAGAGTCCTTAATTAATCAGGCTTAATAAAAGATGGACAAAGTGTTTTGCACTTATAATCAAACAAAATTAGTGAGTCAAAGAATCAAATAAAAGTGTAGGTAAATGTTTTAGTTGTTTAACTATTTAGCTTTAGTCATTTTGTATTGTCATTATTTTGTTAATAATCATTATTATTAGTTATTTGTATTAGAGACATCTTAGCAGAAATAGAATCTGAGAGAAACTAAGAGAATATTGCAACTAATAAAATATTTAGAGTGCCAAATATCCCACATGAATGATGTTTGTGCTTAAAAAACTATTTAATTTTTTTACTGAACCTTGAATATTGAACAGAAAAACAAAGTTAGCTTTTAGACAACAGAAAACACTTTTTAAATACTGACTCTGATGTGAAAATAAATGTCATCAAAACAAAAATGAAGTCTAGAAGGAGTCTAACAGATTTTTAAAATTTCTTTAGTCCTTTTGTGTTCATCTCACTTTCACAGATTCTCTTTCTGTTTTTTGTTTTTTTTTATCATCTCTAGAGATCAGATGTTCATAAGCAGGAAGTATAATAAATTAGGGGAAGTTATTTTGGTTGCTGTCAGTGCAGGTCTTGGATTAATAATGAAACCAATTAAATCCTCAAATACCTTCAATGGCAACAATAAAAATGTAATTTCCAGAAAGCAATAAGGTTAGCTGCACTGCACACTGGGTGCAAGCACAGTGGAGACCAAATTTACAAACATTGAGGAATTCTACTGTTTGGTCAAAGAGCCAGCAGCTAACTGGTTTAACCAAAACAGTTACAAAAGAAGGTGTATTTTTTCTTTTTTTTTAAAGCTGTCTCATGTGTCTCTGATGATAACCAATCGGCAGAAATGATGGACTGTCTAAAGCATATGAGTGGCATGCCTCCCCTAGTACAAGAGTGTTCCATCCCATGTCGAGAAGACTGCACCTTCACTCCTTGGTCCAAGTTTACATCCTGTTCCAAGAACTGTGAAGCCACTCAGACCAGGCGGCGACAGCTCACAGGTAGCGTGTACCTTGAATTCTTTAACTTTACCTACTTGTACCTTTCTGAATCTTCTGTGCCAGATAAAAACTCCAAAGGTCCCTACTTTGTGTCAGGTGAGTGCCTTTCCCTTTAGCGTGTCTGATCCCTTCAATGTCTGGAGCACTGCTTAGCATATAAAATGCAAGCAACTAGTAGTTGTGAAATGAATGAAAGTTATGAAGTATATTATGACAGAAAAAAAGGTTTTTATGTGTATAGTTTTATAATCATTGAGTCATATAAAGTATTTTATGCACCAGCATCATTTGAGCAACTAATGACAAAGTTTCTGGAGTTTTCCATCCGAGAATTTCAGTAAGCTTAAATGCAGTCATTAGAATTGCAAGAACAGACATTAACCTACATTATTGCTTCTTTGCCTTTATGTTCTAAGCAGTCTGACCCTTTAAAATCTTAATAGTGTAAAGTAATACTGAAATTGCATAAATAGATTCTGCTTTTGTGGTATAGTATTATTTGTTAATTCTATGTGCATCAGCCAAAATTAATGGAAATTAGAACAACTTCTAATTTAAGTGCTGGGTCAGGGATACAGCTCAGCATTGCAGCACCTGCCTGGCAAGCACGAGGTCATGAGTTTGATTCATGGTACCAATAATAATAACAGTCATCATCATCATCATCATCATCATCATCATCATCATCATCATCATCATCATCATCTAAGTCCTTGGTCTGTTAGTTTTGCCTACAATATACAAAGAACTGCTTCAGCAATATATTTAGCTACTTGTCTAAATATGTTAAAACTTGTCCTCTCTGTATGTATATTTATCTATGCAGAATATTTAACTCAAGGAAGGGACAGTCAGAGAAAAATGCCAGAATAATCATGAAGTAATAGAATTGGTGTTGACATTGCAGGATTAAGCACCGGTGACCATTTGTACTCCTGAGAAGTTCAAGTGCTATTTCTCTTGGTTTTGTGACTCCTTTGCCTGAATGCATTGGTTACCTGAGCACATTTATAATTTAACTCACTGTAATGGGTTTACTCAATCAACTGGAACCTTTCAGAGGATTTCCTCACGCAAACAATGTGCATGTGTAAGCGAAGGCGAAAGACATTATCATAGTAGAAAGATCGCATGAAATATACCAGACTTTGTGCTTTCTCATTTACAAAACTTTGTGGCTGTATAGTTGTATGCAACATTGCCTATATTATTAAGATAAAAAAACTCTTATAGAAAACAATGTGGTGGAAGAGAATATTTGTGAAGAGCATAATTGGAAGCTCAGAGACCAATCTTCTGACACTTCGTTGGCTAGTAAATATATAATCATGTGTGAGAAGCCATTATTACAGTAACTCTTTGTGTCTCTGAGTTGAGAGAATTTCCTTTCAAGTCAAAGTTTTAATTAGCAGCCAGTGTTTTTCCTCTGCTATTGAAGGTCTACTAATGATATTTGGCACCTGTAAAATAAGAAGGGAAAGTACTGAAAATCATAGGCTACTGACTTATTTTATGGCCATCATAGTTATGTTGTTAAAGCGCTAATTAATTTGACTTTTTAAAAATGCACTTTATAAAAGTTAATTCCGAAGATTAATAACTACTTAAATTAGAAGACTATTTAGAATTTATCTAAATTATTCATTGTCATTACTCTAGCTGTCTAAATGATCTTTGGGTGTTCTCACATCTACATGAATGCACACAAACTGGTTTCCTGAAATTAATTAACCATAAAAAAAAGCTCACTCAAATGAATCCTTCAGTATCAATGCTGGAAACATAAAATCAATAGTGATATTCCTACATTTTAAGACTTATTTTTGTTAGTGTGACGATAACACTTGGATTTTCTTACGTCCTATATAAACTAGAAGTAAATTATCTCTAATTTGAAAACAGAAAAAGCATGGGACTGTTTGTATTTTCAACAGTCATATGAAAAGAAGCACATAAACACAAATACAGGCCAATAACTTGAATATGGGGCCATCTAGGATATTATTTTTCTTCTATTTTTAATGAGATTTTTATTTCATTATTTACTAATCATAATTTTAAATTGAATGGTAATTAACATAATTGTTTATACAATGCTAAAAGTATTTAGTTCACTATATAAAATATTATGTAGGTAAGTGTAGGCACACATGTACACATACACACATGCATATATATTTATAATAACTCTAAAGTTAATAGTCTGACTTTAGGAAAAAATGAAATGTCTTTAGATTTTTGCTAATGATTGATTTAGTACCAGCTGGCTCTGACTGCAAAAGTTAATGCGGATTTTGATTAAAATGCAATTAAAGTCTGCATATAATTTGTTGCTTATTGTGAGAATCATTTTAACATTAACCAGCTTGATTCAATCCCTCTTCCCACAGTGATATCATGTAATTAAAAATGTATTATAAATATGGAGACAGTGTCCTTTTGTACAGAATATTTGTTCTGCTAGTAACTTTCATCTACCTTATTGATGTCTTTTTTTTTCTTCCTATCATCCTTGTCTTTTTCAGTCTTCTCTTTTATTCTCTTTTCTTTTCCTCTCCCTATCCTCTTTCTCCTTTTTTTCTTTTTCCAACTTCTTTTTCTCAGTTATTCATTGAGCATCTCCAGTTTATCTTACAGTATGCAATAGATAGGGATGACCTGGAATTCAGAGATTACAGTTACCTGGACATATGATGAGATTTTTACTCCAGATAATTACAATATAGTGTAGTTTCTCTGCCTAATATCACCTGCTGTGGTATCTGTTGTGTTGAGGGATACAGTACTGCAATACCACACTGGTATTATTCTGTTGAAATTTCCACATGATTAGTGGTGACAATGTAGCATTTCAAGTGCTTAGGCATCTATGAGCTTTTTAGATGACTTTTTAGTCTCTGTCTCAAAAACTTGAATAAAAAATCTAGACTAAAGATAAGTTTAGAATTTAGGAAATCTACTTAGAATTCTATAAGCATACAAAGATATAGCATTAGAAGAAAAGAGACCAGACTGGTTTCTTTGAGGAACTCACTGGTTAAAAGAGGTACACTAAAAATATCATAGTGTAAGAGTGATGGACAACAATATGTTTTTATGGAACTTGGGAAGTGTGTTTCAGTAATGGTATGCAGCCAACACTAAAGCACCACTGAGTGCTCAAGTCAGAAAGATAATGAATTGTTTTTTCTTGTATTTGCTTATCAACTTGGTAAGAATCATTTCAAAGAATATATAGACTGAATCCAGGGGTAGGTGGGTTAAGAGTTGAAACAGAAAAGGTAAAGAAAAGTGGAATTTTGGGGAAAGTACAGACTGGTGAAAAGAAATACTGATGAAAAGAAACCAATAGCTACCACTGATAAAACTGTCCACCAGTAAATCCTCATAACTAGATGAGGGCTATGCTTCTCAAGCTTATTCTCAATGCTCCTAATGGTACATGCAAGCTAATACACCTTCCAAAAAGAACAGGGAATGGATGGCTACAGCTATTGCCACACCAATTCTAGGTATTATAAGAATCCTTCTTATCTGTTGTGAACATAAGCATCATAACAGACCACAAAGCCAATCATCCAGTCAACAGTTGCAGAGCTGTGTGTGATGCAAACCATCTGGCAATTCAGAAGAGCCCATGTGTGAACACATATCAGGGATTTGCCAACCCTCTGGGCAGACAGAAAATAGACCAATAAAACTGCTCACATTTTTTTTTTATGACCAGCCATGATTCTAGCTAATGACTCAGTAATGAGAGAACAAAGGTTGAATTATTAGATCTAGGAAAAATTCTAGTAATGATGAGAAAGGCGATGGTAGCAAAATAGAATCAAGTTACATGCTGAGTTGGAATCTACCAAACATGATTATCACGTATTCACAGCTGTGAGAAAAGATACTGCTGTCATTATACAAAGCCAATGTCACAGCTAAAAGGACTGTCAAAATCAATTGGCAAGGCAGAGACATATTCTAGGCTACTTAAGTTAAAAGAATTTCTCAACTACACATAGCTTTTTCTCAAATTTAATTATATAACTTGTTTTTATAATTTGTTATAGTTTGTTACACCAACTTTTGTGAGCTCTCTGATAGCAAGGACCAAAATGGATACCGCCAACACTCCCCATAGCATCTGAAGTTTTCTCAACACTTATTTTAAAGTCATCATACAGGAGGGTTTCACTTACCTCTTGAATAAGCTGTGTTTTAAAATTTACCTGCAGAAAAGGAAGTCACTTCATAGAGACTTTTATTGATTTTTCCAATAGCCATTAGTTTCAAGGAGACTAGACAAGGGTAATCAATGTTATCAATAAAATGTATGGAAAATATATTAAATATATTAATAAGATATTTCTAACTATTGATCCAATAGAGAACATTTTCTAAGCAGTATGTACCATGTTCAAACAAGAAAGCAGTTTTGTTTTCACATTAACCTCAAATTGCCCTACGAGTTGCTTCTTTGTCCTTAGGATTTCCCTTTGAGGGAGAAAAAAAAGAAATCCAATTTTATTTACAGTTTAAAATTCTAAGAGCTTGCAAAAACAAAAACGTGAATGGCTTTCAGGAAAATGGAAGATATAAAATTGATACATTAATGTCTCTTGTTGGAACAGGGAAAAGCAGAAAGAAGGAGAAATGCCAGGATGCTGACCTGTACCCTCTCCTAGAGACACAACTGTGTCCATGTGATGTATTTGTATCTCAGCCTTATGGAAACTGGTCAGACTGTATTCTTCCAGAAGGCAGAAGAGAGCCTCAGCGGGGACTGCGGGTACAAGGAGATGGCAAAGAATGTGGCAAAGGGGTACGCTTTCGAGCGATTGCCTGCTCTGATAAAAATGGAAGACCTGTGGAGCCCTCCTACTGCAGCAGCTCTGGTAAGGAGATGCATGAGGAATAAGGGTTAGGAATATTATTGTTGCTCAGGAAGTTTGTCCAAGCTCTAGAATCATAATACTGATCGTTAATAACTATTTTTGTCCTCCTTTGTCAATAACACATGGCCACTGATAAAATAGAAGACATGTACACATCTGTATTGTATCACACTGATTGGACTGTGATGTTGGACTTTTGACTCCTTCACTCAGTACTTCATCTTTCTATATTGACTACCGTATTACTGGTAGTGATCGTAACTATTCTATTTTAGCAAGAAAGCCAAAGAACAGGATAAATCATATATTTTATGGTTCTTTTTGGTGTTTTGACTCTGTTCATAGATGGCATTCAACCTTGAGTGTCTTCTGATGTAGCTAACAAAATATCAATGGGAAATTAATTGTGAGCATGTTACGTACAATGGTTAAGTACACCCAAGTGAATTGGATAAAATGATAAGAAATGAAACGAGGCACTGTGGGAATGTTCTGTGAGATGCTTATCAAATAGCAGACTACTGTGTTTTGAGAATTATTTAAAGATATGATAGAATGGAGAAAGGAATGAAGGTTGAATACACCTTGGGTAAAAGTTGTTCAGTCAGGCTGGGAGTGAGCAATACCATGTTCAGTGGGGCTGGGAGAGTGCATGAAAGTTCACAGGTAGTCAAGGCATGTTTTTGAATGCATGATTGAATCATTGTTTTTTAATCATTGTTTCTTCCTTTTCTGTGTTTCATATGATTTTTTTTTAATTTTTAAGATCTCATAAGGTAACAGTTTTACAGAGGTATATGGAAAGAGAGTTTCTGTTTGAAAACTTCCATAAGTAAATGGGTAGATTTGGGCCTTATAGTACCCAAGATCTTAGTTTTAGAAAGAATATTAGTGTCAGAAATGATACTGAATTCAATTGGTTTGTACAGTTCATGTAAGTAATGGTTCTTCTTTATGGGCAATGTACAAGTTCATTTTTATTTAATATATGCCCATATCATTTTATGAAGTCAATTTAAAGTTTAGTGATTCTCCAGTGTCATAACTACCCTAATCTGTTCCTCAGTTACTGTTCTGAATTGTTTTAAATGACTTGACTTTTAGAAATATTAACCATTTCACAAACAAGCAGTGGATCCATTTTAAGGAAGCTGAAGCTTAATGGCCCTAACGTGAATTGCAGATATATTGCTTTTGCAGGTATATTGTTTTAGTTTTTGAAATCAATATATGAAATATCTACTCTGTACCTGTTGTGTGATTCAGGTCTACAATGATAGAATTATAGCGAAATCAGGGACATGTGGACTTTGTTGTACACATGCTTAAAAAAGAATTTTAAGCATTGTTTAGCTCTGAGGATACTGCCTAGAAAAACTTGAGATAGACTTTAGGAAAAAAGTGCTCACATAAATCTGAGATGTGAAGAGTGAGAAAGTGTTAGTCATATGAAAGGTACATTAAATGTCACTCTGGTCAATAGGTGTCCTTGGGGTGATAGCCAGAGAAGATGTTCTGGTGCAGAGAGGGAGAGTGACGAGATGCAGGCTTTGCAGTGTGGTGTAAGGAGCGAAGTCTTGAGAAGAGAGTTGGGCGAAAAAGGATGGAAGAGCGGATAATTTTTTGAGACCATCCAAGCACATGATCCTAATCCAAGTGTTAGAGCCAGCTGGGGATGAAGTGAGTGTGTGGCTGAATTTATGTGTTTGGAAGATCACTTTGGACTGCTGTTTACAGGAAATTTTAAAAGAGCAAAGACATCACTGCGGACTATTACTGCATATAGTTGAGGTGAAATGTCAGAGCTGGTCAGACAAGTGTGGTGGTAATAATAGAGGCATTTTTAAGGTATACTTTGGAGATAGAATTGAAAAAACCTCCCCCATTTAAGTATATTTTTATGTGTTATCCAGCATTCACTTCTAATTTTTCATGGATGTACATATGCATATGTATGTTCTAATTTGGAAAAAATACTTCAGGTGAGAACTTCTATCCTCAAGAAAAAAGAGTTATTTATAATGCAGACAATTTGCAGTATATTAGCAAAGGCATTCGGGGATCTAAACAATTTTTAATAAATAAGATGCTTTGATCAAAATTAACTATAGTTTCATAACTTTTATGTGACTTATACTGACACCTTAATGGTATATCTTTTCAAAATTGATTTTCTAAAATAGTGAGTAAAAATGTACTATTGTGTCACCTCTAGCAATAGAAGAAAAATGAAACTTCAAATTGTCTCTAATAAAGACACAGTATTGCTTGTACATCCCTTTGTTAATTCACTATTAAGAATTTTAGTTTTGTTCTGGACAAACTGAGACACAGAATGGTGACTCTGCTCTGGTTTTGAAAAAATAACGATTCATATATTCCTCTTTTAAATCCTTACATGGGTGTTGCATTCCATTTGTATTTGGAAGACACAAAACAGATTTCCCAAGATAGTATCAGGGAGACTTTCTTGCAAGGACAATAGTCATCATGATGCATTTGCCTGCTGATTCACATAGCTGTGGGAATACAATTTAATAAATATTGCATTATCAATTTAGTGGATTTCATGGGTGATTCAAACTTCAGATAGAGCCAAGTTTGTTTGGCTTTGGGAAAACGATCGTGAGGACACATGTTAAAATTGTTCTTTATTATTTGAAAGAATGAAGTTGTTGCGTGCCTTTAGCCAGTATTATTTCTCAGTAAATGCCAACACCAGCTGGTGACAAAGTACACTGTGTGTCGCCCACTTCCGTGTTGACTGTGGACTGTACAATTTGGTCAGCAAAATAGCATCTACATTATTTTTAAGATACATAGAAGAGGGGCCAGGACGACTGCTCAGTAGAATAAGCACTTCCTGGCAAGCGCAAGGGCCTGAGTTCAATCCTTAGTTCTGCCAAGAAAAAAGAAAAAAAGAAAAAGAAAAAGAAAGATACATAGGTGAGTTACTCCCAGAGATAACACTTCTTACCCAAGGGTTCCACTAAAGAAGGAGACATACAGCATCCCTTTGTCACCACACTGTGTCTTTTCTCTTCTTGGCCCTGCCTTCTGAACTGGCTAAGTCACACCTTGGTAGTTCTCTAGTTCAGTGTCCCTTCAAATCAATTCTTTCTAACTTTGCTAATAAAATGATACAGTTCACCCTTCCTATTTCCTTTTCCATTTCTTTGGATGGTAAAACTCTGAAAGAGCTGAAAATATAGTTTTTTTTCTTTCATTTCTTCAACTGCTAGGTTAACAGCACCCAAAAGAGTGCATGAAAGTTCACAGGTAGTCAAGGCATGTTTTTGAACGCATGATTGAATCATTGTTTCTTAATAATTTGCCTCAAGTAGCTCTCAAACTTTTCTGTCCTTTTGATACCTACTGCTGTCTACTGATAGTCCAAATTTTACTATTGTGCCTTGAAATACCTTTGTAATACCTAATCATGCCAAGATTCAACAGGTATGATACTAAAATTCAAATGTAACTATGCCACTGGCCTGCTTGCATTATTTATCAGTCTCTCCTTATTAGAACTTTCAAGAACTTGCATGAGTATGTAATCTACATGACATCTTTCTTTCAAACTTCTTGTTATTTGGGATTTATAGAGGTGCTACCTATCTAGGAAAAAAAAAAATCTGCTTTTCTTGTGCTTCTCTCTAGTTCTACCTCTCACTTTGTTTTATTTTATTTATTTTTTTAATGTATGTAGTACAGTGTCTCATGATGCATCTTAGACTTATAGTGATCCTTCTGTTTTCAGCCTCCCTAGTGTTAGGATTACATGTATGTGCTACCACACCTGGACTTGGACACTGGCTCAGAGTGCCCAGGGGCAGGGGCAGCATGGCACCAGGTACTAGGGATTGAACCCTGGTCTTTGCATTTGCCAAAGCAGGCACTTAGTCTGCTGAGCTCTCTTGCTGGCTCTTATCCTCATCTCACTTTATTTTTTAATTAATTAATTTATTTTTAGGGAAAGGTCTAAAGGGTGTTCAGAGTCTCACTACTATATCAGCGAGACCTAATAGATCATAGTGATCTGCCTGTTTAAAGCTTCCCAAGAGCTGGGATTACAGGTGTAAGCCACCACGCCCTGTCTCAAGTGCTGTCCCAGGGGGACGGGGCCAGCACTGCAGGTCCGGCAATTGAACCCCCAGCCCCTGTGCCTGTTTGCAGGTGCTTTAATCCGCTGAGCTATTTGTCCAGCTCTTCTCACTTTATTTAAAAACCAAACAAACAAAAACTTCTTTTTTCTTTTTGAGACAGGGTGTCACTGTGTGGTCCAGACTTGTCTTGTGCACACTATTTAGCTCAAGTTGGCATTGAATTAGCAAAGTGCCTCCTGCCGTAGCCTCTTAAGTGCTGGGATTACAGGTTTATGGCACACACCTGGCTACACATGGCTTTTTTATTTCTTTTGCGAAAGTAAGAATTTACAGAAATTCACAGAAAAAAATCATTTTTTTATTTCTCCATCCGCAAAATCCAGTGTAGGGTTTGACCTTGGCAAGCTGTCAGTGTAAATTGGTAAATCAATGACAGGACTATTCAGGCCTGGCAAGAGTCAACACATGGTGGTATAAAAGTTTAGATGTGCGTGCATGTGTGTGTCTTAACAATACTCTTTTTCAGTTGTAAAGCTGTGTATAAGGAAAGCAGATCTATAGCAAAGTCAGTCATGCAATATATAGTCAGGCAAATGCCACAGAAGCTGGATTTCTTTTGGGCTTCACAGACATTTTAGGATGAGATGAAATGAGACTGAGCTGCTACAAGTGGACAAGCAAATGTTTTTGAAAAAATGGAAGAATACAGAAAAAAACAGTATTCCAAATTACCCAGCTCTCACTGGGTTAGAACCAAGTTTAGTTTATTAGAAAAAAAAGTGAAAAAAATAATGTTTCATGTCTGATTCCTGATAAACTATGATTGCTTTTGAAAGGTAATTAATTATTTCCATGAGGACTTCACCCAGAAATAACTTAGTACTTGTGATTTATTTCTATTATAATTTAATTAATTTGCTGTCATATGTAAGGGGGTATAGGCTCCAGACAAAGCCCAGTCATCTGCATCACCACCATCCAGAAGCTCTTTGCGGGGCTGGGGCTGTGTCTCCTTAGTAAGCCACTTGCCTAGCTTGTACAAGGCCCTGGGTTCAATCCCCAGCAACCCCCACCCCCCCAAAAAAAAATAAAACCCAATAGCTTAGTAGGGAAGAATGTTTCTGGATTTAAGAATAATGACACATGTAAGAACCTTTAGGAATTTTATATCTGCATTGAATTTCATATGATTGAACTATTTCAGTTAAAATAAATATGAACGAATTCATTTTGTCCAGACAAAAAGAACATGTTCGGAACTGTAACTTTACTAACCAAGATAATTAAGACA
Source organism: Octodon degus (assembly GCF_000260255.1). NCBI lineage: Eukaryota > Metazoa > Chordata > Mammalia > Rodentia > Octodontidae > Octodon > Octodon degus. The sequence continues at coordinate 23,922,662 of NW_004524590.1, forward strand.
GCATCTTACACAGTGCCCTGGAAATACTGGTAGGAAGGAAAGAGGAGAGAAACTTTGGCAGTTGCTGTAAAGTCTCTCCAGAGTCTACCACACACAAGGGACTGAGTAACCGCGTAACACTCTCCTGCGGAGAGACCTAGAAATGTGAAGTCATCTACAATTTCTGTCAAGTCACCTGTTTCTTAAATTCTGCACACCTTGATGCTTCCTGAAAAGCTTTTCAAACTATACCCCTTAATGAGGAATACTCATGCCTGGGTGGAGAAAATCTAAATTTGACAAAATATCAATTGTTTCTGTGTTTTTTATGTTTGGATTTTGTCTTTTAAACTTTTTTTCACTTAAAATCATTCTTATTAAAATTTGTATAATAGTGCTAGTTTAAAGAACTTTTTCATTTTTCTCCATCTTCCCTGCTGTGCCTTATTTCAAGATGGTTTTTATCACCAGACTAATGTCTCAGTTTTTCGCTATTTTGTTACCAGCTTTTGGGGTGCTTGGTGTTAGGAAGTACTTTAGTCTTCTGAGGTAGTTTCTAGGTTCTTTATGTCCTGAGAAAAGAATGGGTCAAGGCAAGCACAAACAGTAACAAACTTTTATTAAATGTAACTAAAGAAACAGTCTTCTCTCGGGTAGATGGTTGTTCAAAAAGAAGGGGACGGTGAATGAAAGCAAGAGACAGGAAAAGGAATATTGTGGGACTGTCCTGCTTCAAGGTTGTATATGGTTAATTTTTTAGACTTATGTGTAAACATAAGAAGTATATAATTCTTTCTGCCTATTTTTAAAATATATTCTAATTTTTAAATTTTTTTATTATATTCTGTAGGGACTTAAAGTTCAACATATCAATACTTGATGAAAAATACCTGTTCCTTATGCCTAAGATGTTTGATATTCAGACAGATAGTGAGGTTAAGCTTAACAACCTAAGTTGTATGGTAATAATAATAAACTTGTCTTCTGGATGGTTAACAACCTAAGTTTGCAGACCAAATTAGAGAAAAAGGAGGGCTGCAAGGAAAGCCAACATTTTGGCCCTGGCCTTCCAAGGTCAATTAAGACTCAGGACATATGAGAACTTGTACTGTTACATCATGTAACTCGGTGGTGTCCCAAATTTTCTGATCAAGGAGATTATGGGGCCAAAGAGGAAAGTGATCGATGATGTAGAGTGTGCCTAAGGAGAGTCACTTGGAGAGAAAACATTCTCTCAGGCTTTCACAGAGAGCACATTGGCCAAGCAATGGCCGTGACTCATCCACATGGCTGACACTGACAAAGGATCTACAATCTGAGGTACAGGATCTCAGGATAAATCCTGAGGGGATTTCACTGACCTTATCAGACCCCAAAACTACAACTCTTGTTGCATAGGTCCTGCTTTACCTTGGTCTTAACCATCCAGCAGAAAAGTATAAAAATGAAATATAAGAAGTAAAGCCATGCTGTTATGTTGAGCTATAGGGGACTCAGGTCAACAATTTCTGACATTGCCAGTAAAGCAGAAAACCCAGTACTATTATGGGCTACTGGACTCTTTTAGAATATTTTGCTGAGTTTATACACCTATAATATTCAAATAACGGAACTTAACCAAAAAAGGGGATACAGATGAATGTCCATTTTGCATCTGTGTATTCCAAGTGGTTAGGACAGATATATAGTTACATTCTCTTAATGAATAGAGGGATTTGTACTAATGGTGTTTGTAAATAGGATATCATGTCCGCATCTTGTACAGCAATTAACCACTAGGAAGAATGTATGCAATGTGTTAATTATTGAAACTGTCCTACCAATTTGATTTGAAACTGTCTCATTGATATTTGTTTCTCAATAAAATTATGAAAAAAAAGGTAAAAACCTGACAAAAGAGAAAAAGGAAAGAAAAGAAAAGAAACAGTATTTGCACAGTGAGTTTGCTCCAACAAAAATGAGAAGCAGTATGCCATATGGTGTGGGGGTGGGCCATCCCTGCAAGAAGGAGCACAGAGGAAAAACGTCAGCGTGGGTGTCCTATTCTGTATCCACCTTTCCTTACCCCGGAAATAGGTCTAGGACTTCCTTTTGAAACCCTGCTCAGATTCTCAGAAGTCCACATGCACGGATTGGAGAACTGTTCTACGCATGCGTCCTGGGATGGTGTACTTAATAAGCAACACCTAGTTCCCCAGCCAGCTTTGCCACACCTGATCTCCAGTGTCAGTTTGAAGGCCCATATTCAGGCAATGAGAGGTGGTAGGAAAGAATAAGAATTATTAAAGGGCTGGCATCAGGGAAGGTGGACCGGGCTGTCCATTTCAAACCTCCAGCATGGAAATCAGGGTCACCATGGGTGCTTACAGGGAGAGAAAGAAGAGCAGGTCAGGAAGCCCCACTGCTACTGAGAGCTGTCTTCATTTTCTAGAGTGCGTTTTTCTATTTTATTTTCTCTGGAACATCGCAGTACTCCTTACTCTCCTGCTTCTCCTTCCTATAGTTCTTTTTGGATAGACATACTTATTATCTAAAAGGTAAACCTCATGCTAATTTACACATTTTATTTTAGTTGTGGTGCAGGATTGAAAGAACAAAAAGGGACATTACATGTTTCCCTGTTATCAGAAGGTGCCCGGATGTTCCACGGTCTGTAAATATAAAGATTATGTAACAGTCAATGTCTCCATCAGTGGGGAGATGCTTCTCTCTAGGACTCTGAATGCTGGCAAAAAGTGAGAGAACAAAGTCTTCACACAAGGATTAAGGAGGGGAGGCAATGGTAAGGGAGGGCAAAGGGAGGGCAAGTGAAAGTGAATCCGCTGGGGACAACTCTGGAAGCAACAGTCAATTTATACTCTTACCTTACTGCTGGTCCTCTCCAGTGACTGCATATCCAGTCCTCATCAGTCCTTCCTGCTACCATTTCTACCATTGCAGTGAAACGAATCTTTCTAAAAATCAAATCTCCTTATCGCTCTCATGATTTTACTTGCAGTGGCCACCCATTACTCAGATGCTGCAGTGCGAGTTTAATATTATTTTTATCCCCTGAAGTGCCGTCCTTCATCTATTACACACTACTCATTAGCAAGAGGCTTTTGCCTCTATACTTATATGCTTTCCCTGCTGTGACTTTATTGCTAAACCTCTGCAACCTAATCTCTACTTATCTCCTAGTAATCTTTCTGGACTTGTATTAAAACTATGATTTATCCTCTACAAACTTACAGGTAGTCTTGCCAGTGAGCTCTTCCCTGATCACCAGAACCTGTCATAATTTAGCATTTTTGCTTTATTTCCTTCACCAAAATATAAGCCTCCAGTCTTAGTGCTTTTACTATATTACTTACCTCATTGATTGTACATTCTGTCAGATTTGTGTATGCCCAGAGGGAGGGACTATAGCTATCATATCTACATACCATCCCAGATATCTGATGAAGTGCTGGCACATCGTGTATACTCAATAGCAATAAATATATTACAGTATAAATTGTGCTTCTGTATACATAACTTTATTGTGTATATGCACTTGAGTTCTTTATAGCTGATAATACTGCAAACTTCTGGACTCAAAATGGAATATATTTGTTTCCTTATGGTTGTAACCATCAGAAGTTTGCAATTTCTGCTGGTCTTTTGAAAGAAGCAGTTAATGCTTACAATTTTTTTTTTTTTCTTGGCGGAACCAGGGATTGAGCTCAGGCCCTTGCGCTTGACAGGGAAACACTTATTCCACTGAGCCATCTCCCTGGCTCCCATTTTTTTCTTTAGATCCTTCTTCTTTTTTCCTTTGAATTTCTTATAATTTTTGTTATTGTTTTGTTTTTTCTTTAAATCAATCTTACATGTTTATATCTGGTAACTCAAACAACTAATTTGAAGGTGACATCATGCAATAAGCAACCATTGTTGAGAGCTTATTACTTTGATTAGTGAAATTTTGCATCATTTATAATGCTGGATTTTTCTATTACTGAAAAATAGAAAGAAGGAAAGAAAAAAAGAAAGAAAGAAAGAAAGAAAGAAAGAAAGAAAGAAAGAAAGAAGAAGCTTGCAGTCAGTTTCACTGGGTCAAATCAGGATGCAGTAAGGACGATGCTACCTCAAAGGCTTTTGGGGAAGGAGCTTGTCTTTGTTCTTCCCAATTTTTAGAGTCGCAATTTGTTTTTCATTCTTTGGCTTGTGGCCTCTTCCTCTACCTTTAATTCCAGTGATGTACCATCTTGTGTTCCTGTCTTGCTATGTTCTTACGTATCAAATCTCCCTTTGATTGCTTTTTATAAGATACTTAGTATTATTTGGGCTACCTGGGTAATCCAAGATAACCTCCCTATATTGATATACTTTGTACATAACACAACAGAATATAAAGCCTAGAAACAAATCTCCACATCTGCAACTCTACTAATTTTCCACAAAGGTACTGAGAATCCACAATAGACAAAAAATAGTCTGTAATTAATGGCATCTTGTATGATAGATACCTGTGTATACATACAAATAAAAACCAACTATGAGTGAATTTTTATCTTTCTGCAACACAAACACATGCACACACATGCACACACATATTCAAAGTAGATTGAGGTTTTAAATATAAAATGGAAAAGAAAATAGAGAATAATCTCTATAACATTGGTGTTAATAATGTTTCTGTTTTTCTTTTGCCTAACAATAGAAGCAGCCAAAAAAATAAACATATGCACTTCCATATTCACACACATATCTGATGATAAGCACTAGAGATTTTGACCTAATTATCCTATTTTCTGGAAAATCCTTTGTGATTAAAAATACACATCAACACATTAAATAAATGTGGAATATATAAGAAGAGAAATATGAATACAGTGGTACTATGGTTCACAAATCCAGATCTATCCTCAGTTCCAGTTGCAAACCAAAGTCAGCAAGAACCAAATCACATTTCCCCTGGAGGTCAACACTGAACCTAAACATTGAATTATATTCAGTTCTTGTCCAACTTCATTTGTGACCAGAATTGTGGAAAGATTCAAATTCATGAATCACTAGAGCGTTCCAGTAAAACAGTAACTAATTATGGGAGGGTTTCAGAAGGTTTCTGGCCCAGCATCTCAGAGGCGGGGGTTTGACCTGGGCCTTGATGGAGGAAAGGGAGCATTATGGTTTAGAAACATTCACTAGCTCTGTGTGACTAGTAACATTGGCTAGCACTAGATAGGTAGGTAGGTAGGTAGGTAGGTAGGTAGGTAGGCAGACAGACAGATAGACAGACATGGAGATAGAGAGGCAAGGAGGGAGGGAGGGATGGAATGAGATCAAGGTAGGAAATGTTTGATGAGGAACTCATATGTTGAAGACACTTGGATGTGGTTTTTCCCCCAAACTTGAGTAATATTGGAACTTGTTTTACAAGGAACCAATGTCTAAGAGCTCTGCTATTAACTCAAATCATTTTTTTATGACCAATTAGATTTTAATTCCTTTTTCATGATTATTTATTTTGATCTATTTTGAAGACACTGCTTTTATCAAATCATTTTTATGATAAAATGTGTGAATCAACATCAAAGTAAATGTAAGTTCTTTGTGCTTGCAGACCATAAGCTACATAACCTGAAAGAAATGTAAAGTTTTAAATGTTCAAATTCTGAGAAATAGCTCTAGATGTTAGATAAATCAGCTTTATACCAGTGTTCTCCAGCATCACACCTATCCAGTGAAGTTTACCTAGAACACATCCATTAGCAGGGCTTGTTCTCCAACAGTTCCCCCTGTGAGGTCATCTGCCAGATTGGAGCTGTATGTGGGGGCAGAGAAGACATTATTCAAATTTATGTCATTCTCTCTTACTTATTATTCAACCCCCATATTGATTCAACACTACTTCAAAAGGGCAGAGGCAGTGACTGCAGGGAGGACAATAGTGTGACAACCCACTGCCTGACACTGATCAGAGGAGTAGAAAAAGGGTGGAATCAGAAATAATTCTGAAAACTGAGTTAGGGTTAGATGGTAACCCTAACAGAGGTTAAGGCCAGCTTATGAATGGAAAGTGAAGAGGGATGTGAATGGCTTCAAGATGGAGCAGGAGACCCAGTCCTAGCCCAGGTCCGGTGAGTGTGCGGAGAGTTTCCTGCTACCCTGCGCCGGCGGGACCAGTCCCAGCCCAGGCGCAGCGTGGGCC
>NW_004524590.1:23936375-23944470 GCF_000260255.1 Octodon degus
TACTATTATGGGCTACTGAACTCTTTTAGAATATTTTGCTGAGTTAACACACCTATAATATTCAAATAACGGAACTTAATAAAAAAAAAGGGTATACAGATGAATGTCCATTTTGTATCTGTGTATTCAAAGTGGTTAGGATAGATATATGGTTATATTCTCTTAATGAATAGAGTAATTTGTTCTAATGGTGTTTGTAAACAGGATATGTCCACATCTTGTATAGCAACTAACCACTAGGAAGAATATATGCAATGTATAAATTATTGAAACTGTCCTACCAATTTGATTTGAAACTGTCTCATTGCTATTTATCAATAAAATTATGGAAAAAAAAAAAAGATGGAGCAGAACAATTACTACAAGTAATTAAGCAGGTAGGTGGGTAGGTGGGTTGGTGGATACTTGGATGTGTGGGTGGGTAGGTGAATAGGTGGGTGGGTGGGTGGGAGGTGGGTAGTTGGGTAAGTGGGTAGGAGGTTAGGTGGGTGGGTAGGTAGGTAGGTTGGTAGGTAGGTGGGTAGGTGGTTAGATAAGCGGGTGGGTGGGTAGGTGCGTAGGTGGGTGGATGGGTCGGTAGGTAAGTTGGTAGGTAGGTAGGTAAGTGGGTAGGTAAATGACAAATGGATAGTCAGAGAGACCAAACAGACACAATAAAAATTTTTTGATTAAAATCAGGAGAAAAAATATCTCTGATATAGATTTGGGATACAGATTTTGGAAAAACCTGTAGATGATAAGAATGACATTAATATTGGGAAGAGCTGAAATTAGAACTCTAAAAATAGTTTTACTTGAGGTGATGGTGGGAAAGTTTTCATAAACTTCACTACTGGAGTTTATTTCTTTTTTTTCTTTACATACATACTTTTAATATAGAGCAAGTATATTAAAGTCACATGCATATATGTGTTTAATATAAAAGATACAATTTTAATAAATACATAGTTTGTGAAATTTTATATATATTTTATATATGTATAACCTTCTTATTTTTCCTTTCATGGAAGGGTTTATTTCTATAAAAATCAGCTGAATAGCTCTAAAATTGGAAAAGTCTTTATTTGTTAAGTCTAAATATAGCTCTTTGTGCTCACTGATTCCAATTGGAATTGATTCTATTTGGAATCAATGAGTAGAAAGAGTTATACTTAGCTACATTTACTTTTATTCAATTAAAAATAAATGTAAAATGTATTCTACATAAGAGCCTTTCAGAAATTTGGAAGAACATGTAATGCTCCCTCTACTTACAAATGTTTTATTTTTCAGGCTGAATAGAGATTTTTATGCTCTGATTCATATGACAGTTTCTAGCACCTTTTGTCATGGGCTCTATTTTTCTCCAATATGTTTCTATTTGGCAAGAAACACTTAAATGATAGTAAAGAGAACGTCATGTCCCAATGCTTGCTTTAAGCACACATTTCTGGTGCCCTATGCTCCAGCCTCCCTGGACTCCTCCACTTCCCCCACATACCGTCTGTCCTTCCCTGACTCTAGTTCTTTATGTTTTTTGGTCCATTTTGATATCTTTTCTTTTCCTTCTAGGAAAATTCTTACTCATCTTTTGAGTCCTGCCTCAAGTTCCCTCCTTCAGGAGCTCTCAACCCTCAGCAGGTGCCTTCTACGTTCATAGCCACTTGGTCATACCTCGGTGTAAAGTCGGACTGCTGTGAACCTCAGTCTTACATGTTTTAGTCTCCCTTCTAGACTGTTACCACTGAACTCTTAGCTCAATTACTCTTGAATACAGGACATATTTATTGAATACCTAATATGTGCCAAGAATGATGCTGAAATTGTTATACAGTGCTCGATAAAAAACTGTAATCTCTATGCAGGTTTATAGTGGAGAGAAATATTAAGGAAATATATACACAGAAAAAGTAGTTCCCAAATGCCATGATTGCTATGTATGCATAACACGTATGCTGGTACATATACTACATTTGTACGTGCAAGTATCAGGATTGTATGAAGAATTACAAAAGAGGCAGCCTTAAGTTGAGGAATCAGAAAAGACCACTTCTGGGAAGAAAATGTGATGAAAAAACTGAAAGCTTAGTCGGTACATGACAGGCAGAAATACTCTTCCTGCCAGACCAGATACTCAAGTAATGTCTTGTGAACAAAAAGAACTGCACTCATGTGTAGTATTTTACCATTTTCTTCGGACCATTTTAATAATACTTTTGTTCACGTATTGTTTTATTTTGTGAACTATATCAAATATTTTTAGATAAATGATATTGATATGGTGATAAATAAAACTCATAATCTAATCAGTATAATAACTATTGATACATTTTCAATTTGCAGAAAAAAAAACCTACAGTCTGTTTTATTGAAAAAAAACTGCTCTAAAGTTGTGTGTCCCCATTCTGAGTCTATGTATTTATTCAGTTGCCCTTTAGGGACCATAATGCAGAACTGTGCTTTTACCTGTGTTCCCTTTCAGATTCTCAGTTGCAGCTCATTATTCCAGCTTGTTAAGAGCTCTACATCTTGACTCTGACATCTAACATATTAGCTATAACTCTCTGCTTTATATCATCCCTGAATTTGATAAGCATGCCATCTGTGTCTTTATCCAAGTTGTTAATCAAAATGTGGAACAAAATAGGACCAAGTGTTTCCCATCAGTATTCACTCACAGAGAGACGTCTCTCAGGATTGCCCCGATCCATTAATCACCAAGGTCTGAGAAACTACAGAAATCCATCTAGCTTCTACCGTTTGTTTCTGAGAGTATCGAGAGAAATTTTGTCACATTCCTTCTCGCCTATAGCATCCTACTCCTTCTTCCTTACCAATCTAGAAAACCTATCAACAAAGTTAGATACCTTTTGCTGAATCGACCTAAATGAGCTCATTTTGACAGCTGATGCCCACTTTATATTGAAACATTCACAGGCTCTTTTGCAGAATATTCATGGATTTTTGTCATAGTCCCCTATAGCGTCACTCCTCTGTCTATGCCCAGTTTTCTGGGGTCAGGTCATTTCTCAAGAGCTTTAAATCCTCGCCCAGTTCCTCAACATCCAAGGACAGTCAGCCTCGGCTGAGCTTGTGTAGTGATGCCGTTCATGTACTGAGGTTGTTTCTGTAGACAGATATAGCAGTGCGGGATTGACAGCAGAATCTGTTTCCTACGCTGGTATGTTCTTGGTCTTTGTGTTACTCAGCGATTTCCCACGTTCTATGTATCAATGTACAGATAATCATCACAACAGGTTTGTTTCTCATTTTGTCTTCTCCTTACTGAGAGAGTTGATTCAAGTCTTGTCCAGAGCTTAATACTTCACCTGTCCACCTGGCCTGCTTATCTCAAGATTGGCCTAATGCCCTATAGTGCATATCAGCTGAAAAACTGTTTTTCTAACTTTAAGATGTTTCTAATCGGGTTGTCCAGATAGCTGAGCAGAATAAAATGCCTGCTTAGGCAGGCGCAGGGACCAGGATTCGATCCCCAGTGTGCAGTGCCGGCCCTGCCACTGGGCTGCACTGAGATGACACATGAGACTGGGCACGGTGGAACGTGCCTGTAATCCCAGCACTTGAGAGGCTGAAAACAGGAGGATCACTACAAGTGAGACCTGTATAGTGAGACCCTGTACTAAATATATACAAAAAAAGGTTTTTCTAATCATTTGGAAAGAAGTAAATCATATTTTACTGACTAAAAATTTATTTGGGGGGCTGGGAAGATGGCTCAGTAGAATAAGTGCTTTCCTGGCAAGCGCAAGGGTCTGAGTTCAATCCCTGGTTCTGCAAAACAACAACAAAAAATTATTTAGTATCTTCAATACTATCTATACCCTGAGCACTTCACTTTCTATGCTCCTCTTCCTTTTTTCTTAGTCTAAGAAAAAAAAAAAAAACCTGTTAATTCAACCTGTATTTTACCTCCTCATATAAGAAGACCATATATCCAAGGTGTGAGATCCTTGTTTTTTCATCTGTTAGATTCTTTGCTGCTTATGTCAGTTGCTCGAAAAAAATTGATTCTTTCAGAGGTTTTGACAGCATTTTCTTGAAAAATGAAGTCATCTTATAGGAAGGTGAGAAGAAAGTTACTAGCTTTTTGAGGATTTCCTAAGCATTGGCTCCACTTCATGGGTCTTGCTTATGTTATTTATAATACCTGATCACCAGGAATAAAACATCAAGCTTCACACAACCCATTCTTGGTATATTGTCACACTAGAAAAGTGCAAATATTGTAAATCTTCTCAGATTCTTGGTGCAATAAAAACTAGTGAAATGATAAATGGTTGTGCACAGAGAACTGAAAACTTCAGTGTTCTTTTAGTGTCCAGAGGGATAGCCTCCAGGACACCCACACATACTAAAATCACAATACACAAGGCCCCTATAAATGGCACAGTATGTTTCTGTAACCTATACATGTTTCCCAACAACTTTAAATCATCTCTTGGCTACTTATAATATCTGTACAATGCACATGCTGTGTAAATAGGTATTATAATGTCTAGGAACTAATGATAAGAATTCTGTACATGCTCAGAACAAATACACTCTTCCCCCAATATTTTTGATCTTCAGTTGGTTGATTCCCTGCAGAAATGGAGGGCTCACTCTCTGATTTTCTCCATTGCAGCCCTACTCAACCTCCATGGCAGGGGTTTGAGAAGGAGAAAAGCAACAACAACTATCTCCAAGGACCTAAAGATAGTGTTGTTGGGGTCAGGGAGATAGCTCTGTAGAATAAGCACTTCCCTGGCAAGCGAAAGGGCTTGAGTTCAATCCTCAGTTTAAAAAAAAAAAAAATATATATATATATATATATATATATATATATATTTTTTTTTCGTTGTCCCTTATATGTCCTCTGTTCAATTAAAATAATTTATCATTTTCTAGACAGTGTTCTCTGTGGAATAAATAATCAAACTGATATATTAGATGGGAATCTGTAATCTCAAACAATAGGCCCCCGCAGTAGTGGCCACAGGCACTGACTGGGGCACGTGGGAACTCAGGAAGCAGAGAAAGAGCAACAGGAAATGTGCAGGGCCTCCTGATTCTGCCGCTGCTTACGCTGCCCTCGTGAGGCGCTGTTATTCATATGACTCTGAGTCTTTCACTCTCCCAACTGGTTCTTGCATAACAGCTTTATTTTCCACTTTTTCTCACTTCTATCATCTTCTCCATATCCCATCCAGAGAGGCGGCGGAGAAAGAGAGAGAGAGAGAGAGAGAGAGAGAGAGAGAGAGAGAGAGAGAGAGAGAGAGAGCTGCATGTTTTCATCTGCATTCCAGGCACATCTTCCATTTACTTTGAATGCAGTTTCATAATTTTCTTCACTCTGTATTTCCAATCCTGTTAGTTTCCCTCATATTTAATTTATAACCTTCCAATTCATTCTGCATCTGTTTATATTAGAGTATATGTGTTCCTGTTAAAAACATATAAATAAATACATATGTATACAATTACGCAGTTTGTAGTTTAATTAGAATTTATACTGTATACCCATTTGGTTTTTTTCTGATAATTATATATTAGTTAAGCATTGATAATATGCTACATTTTTCCATAATTACTTGCTTTACTAATTTATTCTTATCTTACTAGTTTCCCATAAGTATTGTTATTATTACCAGGTTACATACTAGAAAATCAAGAAACAGAGGGATCAGTGAACTTGCATGAGATTACTCAGCTAGGATTAGCAGTGCCTCTTTCTTCACTGTATAATCTAGTTGCAGGTCACGGCGCTGAACCAATATATGAACTGCTGCCGTCATGGTGCTGTAGGTAGGTGCATTTATTTGGGGGAGGTCACAGCTGAATAGTTTTCTATCCTTTGTGTATATCTAACATTTTATATTTCTTTCTCACCATAATAAATTATCCAGGCTTGATGTGACCCCTGGCCATTCCACTAATACTGTTATGAACAGTTATATGATCTTCTGTATTATGGTATTATCAAGAGACAGCCACTAAGAGTGTATGAATGTATTTTGCAAAAAAAAAAAAAAGGAGTAAATAACAAGAAAGGGGAAATATACCAAATGTCCATAACTAGTAGCCTTTGAATAGTGAGATATTTTTCCCTGCATGTTTTACTTTCTGTTGTGTTCCACCTTGCATAGCTTGATCTTTGGATTTATACTATGATGAGCCTTCGGATTTTGAGTCGCACATGTGAAATTAAACTCAAAGCCAATGCTTACATGTTAAATGATGTGAAGATACAGAATTTCATGCACCCTTAAAGCAAAGCAAGACTGGACATGGTGGCACACACACCTGTAATCCCAGCACTTGGGAGGCTGAAAACTACAAGTCCGATCTACATAGTGAGACCCTATAGATCCTATCCTAAATACAGAAACACCAAACCAAACCAAAACAAAGAAAACAATGCAGAGCTAGGGCTAGGGAGATAACTCATGGCATAAGCGCCTGTCTGGCAAGCTCAAGGTCCTGAGTTTAATCCCAGGTACAAAAAGCAAAAATGAAATCAAACAATGGAGAGCTCCAGAGGCTACAAATTACTGTTGTACCTGTGCATTATTTAGAAAAGCCTTGACTTTGCCACATGAGTGAGATAAAGGACATAAGAAAAGAAATACAATTGGTTGGAGTCAGGAGTTAAGGAGCAATAGCGAATTCAGTGTGCTCCTTCTTAATATTCTGTAACCTCATGTTTACCCATCGTGGCCTTCAAGCTCCGTTTGCTCACTAATTTAAATAATTTTAACCAGGATGCACTATCGATTGCCATATGACAAGCACAGCATATTACTGCCTCTATTTGTTAGTTTAGCACATACACAAAAATTCGCAGAAGCGATTGACACTCTGTACTTGCCATGGTGGTTTTCACTTAGAAAGAAAAATATCATTTCTTAGGAAAGAATTACAGTGTTGGATCATTTCCCCTATGGAATATTTTGAGAGGAAGCCATTCTTTATCTTGCCTCCTGTTCCATTTCATACACTGGAAATGGTTCTATATTTTCTGTTTTGGAGAACAATATTAGTTACAACGTCCTGCCTCTTATGTTAGCATCTCCTGTCTTCAGGGCCATTCTTTGAGATAGGTGTAAGAATTATTTGCATTTTATGGATGACAAAATTAAAGTTTGGGGAGGTTTAATGGCAGGCATCAATATACTTTGCTATTACAGTGTAAAGGCAGCCTTAAACAATGCTTAAACAAAGGTTAGTAGCTCTGCCCTAATGAAACTGTGGTAAAAACAAGCAAGAAAAAAGCAGTCAGAGTATGGATTTGAGCTGAAATATATTTATTGATCCATATTATACATAATAAAATTGATGTTTATAGAATTGTGGCAGGAAGGGGGATATAAGCCTAGATCAGACTGAAGTATAAAACTGGATTCTCATTCCTGTGCTCAACTCATCTTCCTTTTTTTTCATAATTTTATTGATAAGCAGATAGCAATAAGACAATTTCAAATCAAATCGCTAGGACAGTTTCAATAACTAACACACTGCATACATTCTTCTTAGTGGTTAACTGCTGTACAAGATGTGGACATGATATCCTATTTACAAACACCATTAGAGCAAATCATTCTATTCATTAACACAATGTAACTATATATCTATCCCATCCACATTGCATACACAGATACAAAATGGACATTCATCTGTATCCCCTTTTTTTCTAAGTTCCATTATTTGAATATTATAAGTGTGTAAACTCAGCAAAATATTCTAAAAGAGTCCAGAGGCCATAATAGTATTGGGTCTTCTGTTAACTGGCAATGTCAGAAATTATTGACCTGAGTTCCCCACAGCTCAACATAACATCATGGCTTTACTTCCTATATTTTATCTTCATACTTTTCTTTTTTTTTCAAAATTTTATTGATAAACAGTAATGAGACAGTTTCAAATCAAATCGGGAGTACAGTTTCAACAAATAACACACTGCATACATTCTTCTTAGTGGTTAATTGCTGTACAAGATGCGGACTTGAGATCCTATTTACAAACACCACTAGAGGAAATCATTCTATTCATTAAGAGAATGCAACTATATATCTATCCTAACCACTTTGAATACACAGATACAAAATGGATATTCATC
>NW_004524590.1:23945200-23987589 GCF_000260255.1 Octodon degus
AAAAACATTAAAAATTAGATTATATTTTAAAAATAGGATAAAGAATTATATATTTCTCATGTTTGCACATAAGTCCAAAAATATCACCATATACAACCTTGAAGCAGGATAGTCCCACAATATTCCTTTTCCTGTCTCTTTCTTTCCATCTTCCTTTTTGATAATCTCTCTGCTCTATAATAGGCTAAAGTACTCTACAAATAAACAAACTATGTTTAAATTATAAAGCCCAGTATCTGTGCTTATAGCTTAATTTCTTAGTAAGGTCTTTGAAAGTTGCGATGAGATCATTCTAGGTTTACCTTTCTTTGCCAGAAGCAGTTACCCAATATCAAACAGAGACATAACTTAAAGGAGGAGTGGTTTATTTTTTCTTGTTATGTCAGAGATTTCAGTCCAAGTAAGCAGGCTCCAAGGTAGAAACACCACGACAATGATACATGATGGAACAAAACTACTCACTTTGTGGTGGTCCAGAAGCTCAGCAGAGGAGAACATGCCAGAGAGAGAGAGAGAGAGAGAGAGAGAGAGAGAGAGAGAGAGAGAGAGAGGAGAGAGAGAGAGATCTCCAAAAGCACCCTCCGAGTAACCTTTCTGATTGGACCACACCTTCCAACTGTTCCAGTTACCTTTCGAAGAGTCTCTTAACCCAGTCAAGTTGACAAGTAAGCTTAACTGTGAGTCACAAGTAGGCTGTAAGTTCACAGACTGGTATGAATATACATAAATAAAATTATGTATAGGATATCCATTTGTCAGTTGAAATCTAAATGTATATCTCTAAATTAGGCAATGCACAATCCATTAGGAGACAAATTTATTGGTAAGTGAAACAAATTCAATGTTACCAGCATGTTGTGTAAAGTGAGACTAGGAGTCATATTTAATTTTACACCTTGGCAAAAGTTCAAAGGGTTTTACAGTAACTTGCAAGGAGTTAATGCACTGTGAATTCATTCCAGTACATTGATTTCTGCTTTAGCTCAATGAAAGATTCAGTTCTTTTGCAAAGCAACTTTTACTAATAAATTTTCTCCATTATATAATCCATAATTCAGAATATATAACAACTTGTTTCATTGTTCATAAATACCAGTCAATGTCTGACTGACTCAATAGTCCCACAAATGGAAAAACATAGACACTCTTGTCCCTTAACTTTGGTGTGTGCACACTTCACCTGTGCTGGACTTTGTTCTGTGCTACTGAGTTTTTGAAGGAACTCAGCTCTGGGTGAGGAATGTTTCCATGCACCTTGCTCTGGTGCTTATGCTACTTGAGTATTCATGATATCTCTTATTGCCACCTTTAAGAATTAAGTTTCAAAGGTGGAGAAGTTGTATACAAGAACTGACACTTTCGGAACTTACACTAAGTGCTCTTCTACTTCCAAACTATTGCACCTAAGTTTGCATTTTTAAATTTGAGATTTAGCAAAGGAACTCCATTATATAATGATCAGAGCTCATGTACTCAGGGTAGGAGCCTAGAGTCTGGTTCCTGTTGGGGATCTCAGCCTAATCAGGGGTTCCAGATGATTCTTCATGGATCCCTTCATGTGGCCTTTGTGGTGAGCCAAGAAAGAGGATCTCTGTACCTTCTACTTTCCCCACCATAACAGCAGCCTCACCTTTGTCTGCTTTTATTAATAAGTTTTTACTTTTCTTTAGTCAAGAAATTATCTTAAATTTATGAACTGCAGCATTCTATGAAGGCACATTTTGTTTGAAGAGACCCTACTATTCAGTTCCAGCTTGTGGTTGATATGGTAGAATACCAGCTGTCCTTAGAACATTCACATTTCATGTGAAATCACTCAACTGCGGAATCTGGACATCAAAATTAATATATAAACTCACAAATAATCAAATGTACAGTAAATAAATTCATGGTACTTACCAAATAGAATGACAGGATCTAAGTGAGAGCTCCCTTTGGAACCAAGGAAAGGAAGCAAAGAGAACAGAAACACTTGTCCTCTTCCAAACTTGTGTATTTCTGAGTCCTATGAGACATAAAGAGGCATCCGCCTCCTCACAAACTGGCTGTGGCTAGTTGTAAGGATTAGTTCAGTTAGAGCTGTCCTAGCATTTGGGGAATAAAGCTGCTTTTTAAGAGACAGGATCATTGGTCATTTTGAAGATAATTGTTTTCCTATGTGGGTAGCACATTGGTCGTGCATACCTGCCACAGCCAGTTAATTATATGACATTCTATCATCTTTTGTTATGTTTTTTCCCTAGCAGCATATGTATCTACTTTGTTACCTACAATCATCTTTTAGCTTAACGACTAGACATTTGTCACTTAATTTTTGAATTTTGCCACTCTTATTTCAATGAGTTGCTCTGAGCTACTGCTATCTCTTCTCCCATCACTGAGCACAGCTCTGTTAATTAGCTTTTTGTTCCTGTGACAAAACAGTTGACATAAACAATTTAAGGGAAGCTCAACATGAGGTGCAAACATTTGATTTCAGTAGTCTAGGAGGCTGAAGAAGGAAATTCTAAGTTTGAGTTCAGGCTGGATAACTGAACCACTTATAATGACCCTCTCTCAAAAAGATAAATAAATAAATGGGATAGATATGTAGTTTAGTGAGAAGGCCCTGGATTCAATTTCCAGTACCAGTGAGAAAAGTACCAACAAAAAATTGCTTAAAGGAGGAAAGATTTATTTGTGTTCATGGTTTAGCAATTTCATGTGTAGATTCTATCTATTTATTTATTAATGTATTTATGTATTTATGTATTTATGTATGTATGTATGTATTTATTTATTTATTTATTTATTTATTTATTTATTTATTTTGTGGTACCAGGGATTGAACTCAGGGTCTTGTGCTTGCCAGGCAAGTGCTTATTCTACTGAGCTATCTCCCATGCCTTTGGTTTAGCAATTTCAATCCAGTAATGGATGCTCCTGCATCCACTGTTGCATGCTGCTCACTCTATAACTTTGGACCTGCAATAAGCATCATGGACAAAGGGTGAGTCAGGGAACAAGCTGCATACCTCACAGCAACCACGAAGTAGAAAGGAAAAGAAAAATAGCCAGAGAGAAAGGGGCCAGTGACAATGTATGCCCTTCAGAACCCTGGTTCCAGTGACAAGGTCCTAATATACCCATTCAGAGGAACAAGAACACCAAAAGATTAGTCTACCTGTTGAATTTAGAGCCATTAACATCCAGTCACTTTCTCCAAACCTACTTAGTAGCAATCAAGCTAGCCTCAAAATGATTGACCTTGGGGCACGCCAAATAGCTCAACAGATTAAAGCACCTGCAAGCAGGCACAGGGGCTGGGGGTTTGATCCCCGAGACTGCCATGCTGGCCCCACTCACCCACGAGGTGTACTGAGATGGCAATTGAGACTGGGCGTGGTGGCACGCACCTGTAATCCCAGCTCTTGGGAGGCTGTAAATAGGCAGATCACTATGAGTCTGATCTAGTAGTGAGATCCTAAACACCCTGTAGACCCTTCCTTAATAAATAAATAAATAAATAAATAAATAAAAATCACAAAAAAGAAAACCAAAAGATCAACCTTTAGAGGAACATTTTGGACACCAACCATAACAACACTCAAACTAGTATTAGCATTCTAATCAATTTTTGAGGCCCTCCAACTATGACCTTCTAATATGATCCCACTGTCTTAATCAAACTTACACTTGTCCTTAAACTCAAATTCTTGTGCAAGATGCATCTCTGTTGACATGGAAATATTTTGGTTAATTTCTGTCTTCATGTAACATGCATTCTCTTCCCAGCATTCTATTCTCTTGCTTTCTTTATGCCTGTACATTAATCAAATTCTGCCACACGATAAAGGTTATTTATTTTAAGGGAAGCCCTGATATAGCTAGAGATTTGCTTTAGGGATATTAACATGGCAGCTGACCAGACATGGAATGGATTAGAAAGAAGACATTCAAGACCTAATGTCCAGCTAAGAGGCTATGCTAATAGTCCAAGGGAGAGATAATGAGAGAGATAATGAGGCTGGCCTTAGCTGGTGGCAGGAGACTTGGAAAGCAGAGATGGAGTCAAACTACTGATTTACTGACACAATACAGAATCACTCATTTTGTCAGTGTTATCCTAGCCTTTAATTTACATGGAAATGATCTGGAATGAGAAATGACTTCCAAATTTGAAAATTATTATCCTATAATTTCTCTGCTAAAGTGTCTTTACAGAATTATATTCTCTATCAATCTCTAGCTCCCAAAACATGATAAAGAAAGCATACTTATGCTTTTCTATATAGCTTTTAGTATTGGTGAGATATTACTATGTTACTTATGTTATATGTTAATTTTCCCAATGTTCTACTTATTATATCCTTTAACGTACTGCATTATGGAGAGTTGCGATGGAGTATTGTTATATTTTTATTTTAGTGGAAGGAAATTCAACTATTGAGGTTTAATATTTTATCCCAGGTCAGATAAGGTTAGACCTTGATTTATTATCCATATTGCCAGTTCTTTTTCAATAATAAATTATAAATGTCCCTTAAAAAGTATAGACACACAAAACACACACACACACACACACACACACACACACACACACACGTGCCCTTAATTCACTTTCTCATTTGACATACTGTTGTTCAGATTTTCGGAACTACTTATTTGCATCATTTCATTTTCTCAGGGCTCTACATAGATTCTCAAAGAACTCTTAAGTATTTATTTCATAGTGTTCTTTATTTCATCTTCTAAAGATAAATTTCCTATGAAAGATCAATCCATCAGGATGAACTAGAAGATTTACAAGTAAAAATGAAACAGACAACTTCAAACTTTCCATGGCCGGAAGCCAAGGGGCACTCATGGTCCACATCCTTGTTGTGTTGGCTGCAGGCTCTGCTCCACATCACAGTCACCCCCAAGGTCTCATGGATAGGGTAGCCATTCCCTGGCACATGGAGAACGAAGGACTATGGAGATTATGGTCCAGCTCTTAAACTTCCACCTAGAGGTCACTTACTTCACTGTTGCTCATGCTTTATTTACTCTTAATCCATCACTAGCTTAAAGGGACAGGAAAGTGCACACTTACTATGTGTTCACCATCAGATCTTAGAGTAACATTTGAGGGATATGCTGAGATATTTGAATAGTTCTTGTGATTTCAAGTTAAGCTCTGAATGCAAAGTGCTGCACATTATATAGTTTTAGTAAAACTCTCTCAAGGCAGGATGCTGCAATGAGAGGTCCTTATATAGGCCTTACAAGCCTCAGTTCTACAAGTTGCTGATCAATACTGCCGACAGTCCATGTATCTTCCTACAGCTCTAGATGCCAAGTTTATGATGTGGTTAACCGTTCAGTTGCTTTAATTGCAATAGCACTTATTTGCAGTAATGAGAGAAACCACTTTGTATCTAAATCCTAACTGAACATTCTGATTATTCTGTGTCTAATGTTCCATTTGTCCCTAATATCCTCAATGTCTTCCAAGAAAAATATAATCTTTGCCTGGAGGAAACAAATACAGAGAGTTAATGTTGAAAGTCTGTCCACATGACCAAGTGGAGCTGCCATTTTGAGTAAATTGCCTGGGTGATCCAATTTCAAAGACCAGTTGTTTAGGTTGTTGTATTAAATTGACACTGAGACATTTAGTTATAGCAAGTGAATCAAACCAAACTAATTACTCAAAAAACTTATAATTGCTGTTCAGACTTTTGTCTGAAATCAAGTATAAAAACTTGTATATGCCACAATAGTCTTCACAAAAAATTTCTTAGAAGATTAAAGCTGGACTCCATTGATGTGATCTCAAATTATCACAGTATTCCTATGTATTATTGAATCATATTGCTCAAATACTTGATTGTATACCAGAATTTTTTCATTTATAGGACTGTCCTCTTGTAAAATATGAATTACTTCAAGGGCAAGTTAAATCTATATTTTGTCACTCTAGAACTAAAGAGAACATTCTAGGACCATAATAAATTTCATGTATGTTTGTCTTATTTTTTTTCAGGTAGAACCTCACCATGTAGTTCAAGGTGGTTTTGATCTCACTGGCCATGCTGGCCTTGAACTCATGGCAATCCTCTTGCCTCAGCCTCTTAACTGCTTGAATTAAAGACATGGGACACCACATAGTTTATAATATTTTTTCTAATGGATAGTTAGCTGGCTAGCTCAAGGATTTGATTTTCTTTTCTCCTTCTGACAAGTCTATAAAGTAAAGGTTTGGGGGCTGGGATGTGGCTCTGGGGTAGAGCACATGTCTATAGTATACATGTCCTAGGTTGAATGCCAGCACCACTGAGTGAATGAATGAATGAAAGTGTGAATGAAATGAAATAATACAACTAACTTATCTATATCTAAAATAAAGTAAGTTTTTTTTAAAAGGAGGTGACAATAATGCCAGAACTTTTTAATGCTCCCCTCTCTGAGCTCATGGAGACCTCAGACAGGGTTGGAACCATCCCTCAGCGTGTGCAACTACTCTCATAAGTGGTTAGTTATAGCTGAATACAAACTCACCAGCCAAACTGCCAACCCTATCGCATTTCTCTATATTTATACATGCTAATGGGTTGAGATTTTTTTAAATAAGTGCTTAACACTGTCAGTTGCTGTCTTGGAAACAATGGTAAAGTATTGGTCTAACATCTCAAATTGGCTCATTAAAACACCTCTTCCAATTATTTTCCCATCTCTCACAAACAAACATAACTCTTTCAAAAACAAATATGAAATTTGGTAATGTGTTTCATTTTCATTGAATAAGTAGAATAAAAAATTCTAATAGTCCAAAACTATATAAAGCATAACATCAAATGTTTAAATGGTGTGAAATAAAGTCATGATCATCATTTTAACTCACATGACTATCCCAGACCTTAGATTGGTCACTATTTTAAAAATATTTCCTTGTTTTATGTTTTCTTTATTTCAGCACAGTGTCAGTGTATAGAGTATGGATTATTCAATAAGATTTTTTGCTGTTACTTTACAAATAGAAAATAGTAAGTATATCAACCTTGGTTATTTTTCAAGCTGTATTTCACATTTTTTTCTTTTATATTCTTATAACATAAGAATTTCTAGGGAGAAAAATAACTTAGTATTTTGATGATAGAAGGAAAATGGATATAAGTAACAACCTGGGAAGTATTGGTGTCAAAAGAGACTACCTTGTTCAAAAAACAGTTAATGCTGGTTGCGAGTACTGACTTCTTGAGGTCAGCATTTGTGGACTGGTGATGCAGTTTGAAAACTCATACCATTCCAGGGCCTTGGGCTTCAGTTTTACTTTTGATTGCCATTAAATAAATACCCTGTGTTTTAGCACGGATAGGCACACTTTTCAAAATTATGTTGTATCTATTGAATTCATAATCTTCAGTCACATCAAGGCCCTGTTGGTTTATTTCTTATCATGGAGGAGGGAAGGATTAAAATCCTCCAATAAGCAAACATGGATGAAGATGACTTAAAATATCAATTAAAAGGATGTATAATTTAAAAAATTGTTTTAAAATAGGCTTCATGTTGACACTCAGATATTTAAATTTTATTTGTATGAACTTTGAGATTTCAGATTTGTATATTTCCTGGTTGCATGCCATCAGAGTGAATTCCTCTTATATTCTTTTAAAAGAATACAAAATGGCAGCTGTTGAGATAGCTCATTGGACTAACCTTTTGCTTAGGCAAGTGCAGGGACTTATACAATTTGTATTACATAGAAAATATAATTTTTTGTAGCCCAGTAATACTCCACTGTGTGAAAATACCACACCTTTTTTATCCATTCCTCAGTTGGTGGGAATTTAGGTTATTCCCAAGATTTAGCTATGACACATTATTCTGTTATAAACATGAGTGTACATATATAGCTGTGGTATGTTTTTAGTTCTTTTGGAAAAATTCCTAGGAGGGGAATACCTGGCTTCAATGGGACCTGCAGTCCTTCTTAAGAAATTCCACACTGATTTCCATAATGGTTGTCTTAGTCTGCACTCCCACCGACAGTGGGGAAGGCATCCTTTTCCCCACAACCTCCCCTCATTTTTAATGTTCTTTTGCCTTTATCTGATAACTGAATAAATAATTTTGTGGCTCCTTTTCTCTGTAAAAGTATGTTATGCTTATGACATCACTTTAGTCCTTTATCTAGAATTTACTGTGTAGCTAATAATGATCTGGTGATCAAAGATCCTTAGAAATATATGTAGAATTCAAATTCAACAATGATGAATTCATCTTCTAACAATCTCAGCTGGAAAATTAAATTGTTTTTTTCTTCAATTTCAGAGGAACTTTCTGATGACTTATTAACAAATCCTTACTCATCAGCTTTATTTTTAAAATTTAAGACCATTCTAAAACTAATTTAAGTAATCATAAATATAAAATTAATACAGGGAGAAAAGGGAAGTGAAGCAACCAAAGAAATAAGGTTTTGAAAAAGCCCAGAGACATGAAGACATAGACTGTTGCAAAAGAAGAATGCGTCATGCATTGGAAAATAGGTGTCCCTCCATTTTAACATCCAGAAAGAAGAAAGACTAAGGGAATTTAAAGTATTCTAGTCCATTTCTTTCTGTTTTTCTTCTGGAATGGAACCAGTAAGGATTTCAAATGTTAAAGGTTGAGAACATCTTGATGAGATGTTCAACACAATAAGAGTGAGAAGAAAATTCAAAGGCTGGGAGAGCTTGGTTGAAGATCCATAGTAGACATTAAAGTGTCTCCGGTGTGAAATTAGCATTTTTTTTTGTCTCAGCTTAAAAGTCCTCCTTTAAAGCACAAATAAAGCTCAATTAGCAGGCTGTTGGATTGGCCAAGTTCTAAGGTTTTTCCAACCTGGCCTGAAGGAAGGGCACTGAACTGGAGAGGTAACTATATAACTATATAAGTGCTACTTAGAGAGCAAAATATGCCAGAATAGTTAGGGAAATAATTCAACTTCTTCAAACAAAAATGTGACTGTGATTGAAAAATAATGGAGTAGTTTGTACGGATAGAATTTAAAATCCAAGAAGGAAATGAAAAAGAAAGCTCTTGGCACTGAAAGTACAAGGGAATCACCTGGAGTCTTAAGAGTTGCCAGTATCTGAGGGCTATCCTTTGTGCTTCTGGCTGAATTGGCCTCTATTCTGTCTTGGCAATAAAGATGTATTTTACAGCCAATATTGAAAAGCATTGCTTAGACTTTGCCTTTCACAGAAGTTTGTTTGTTTTTCTTTGCTTTTGCAGATAGTGTTGTGTTTTCAAGTCAGTGAAGAACAGTGAAAGATTTAAAGAAAGAGTTAATATGAGTTTTCATCTATCTTGAAAAGTAGCTTTTCCCTAAGAACAGTGGATGGACACCGAAGAGAATAATTTGGGGAAAGCAAGCAGTCGAGATAATTTTGTATTATTCTGGGCTAGCAAAGGCAAAATCCTAAATGAGGAACTGACAAAAGGATTGCAGATTCTGTAACATATGTGAGAGTCTCAACATAAGAAATTATTATGTATATAATTAATATCTAAAATAATCAATAAAGCCCAAAATAGTATGGCTTTTTGGCATGACTGTTCACTTCTTCATGGTCAATAAGGTAACTACTACAAAAATCCCTAGTTCATTTTTCAATTTATTATTCTTGATTAAGTCAGGCACACCCAGTATAATGTCCCTTTTTATTAACTCCTTTTTATCAGTTTATTTTCCATGTTAATTACATCTCTAAATTCCCTCCATCTTTGCCATACAGCATAAACTAATTATAAGAATATCATCAGAACACAGTTCCTGCCCACACTCAACCATATAGGATTCAGACGATGTTGTAGTTTAACTGAGATGAGGAATACAAGAGAATTAGAATGTTTTAGGAGGAAATTGATGGCATAAATTTGAGACAAGATGAAGTTTGTGTAATTGGGCTACAGTGGCTCCCTAGGAAGTATAGAATTCGCTGGAAGGATCATATGGGACATGCTTACTTGGTAGTGTTCAGTAGAGGTGACAGTTAAAGCAATGAGATCACTCAGGAAAAAACTATATCAGAAAGTGGGCTGATGGCGCCTGCTTTAGCAGATCATGGAGTGCCTCTGATCCTTTTTGTACCAACAACAGGAGCAACCTGACCCACTCCACAATGGACTCGTCCACTTGCTAAAGGGCAGTAGCGCTTAGAGAGCAATCTTACCTCCTTTCCTCAGGTCCAGGGCTGACTGTCCTGTGGATGGCCATGCTAGCTCTGCAGTTGCTCTCTTAAGCCCCTGCAGTGGTGCATACCCACTTTGCGTCTGTTTGACAAATAAACAGAAATATTAACATGAACACTTCTCTCCTCTTAATTTGGGTAGTAATGCATCAACACTTGTGACTAAAGAGACAGTTTATTCTTTTTGTATGGGTTGTCCCTGTACATATGGGACTCCTAATGGCCTTTCACCATGTTGCTTAAGCCACTATATTTTAATGTCAAGATGGAGAAAGACATAACTCTTACTTGTATGTATTTTTTAGGCTTAGGTTGGTTATTGACTTCTATTTAAATCTGCTTCTGTAAATTATGCTGAAAGTTTGCCTTGAAAAGTTGATTTTTCTATTAGAATTATATTTAAAGCTTTTCCTGGAGAAAGTTATGATGAATATTGGGAATTTTGGTACTTCAGTGATTTGTGTTGTTAATTCATTAATGTGTTTTAAGTTCGCAGAGGAAACTAGGAGAATTCATTTCCCCATTTTTGACTGCATGGCTGGATTTCCCTACAGGCACTTGGCAGCTGGGAGGCTGCACATGAGTGGGTGGCCCATGTGAACCAGAAACCAGGGCTTGCTACCCAATTTTAAAGTGATGTTTGCTAAAGTTTCCCCTAATATAAAGAACCTCTAGTGGGTAGATTAAATATCATATTATTAATTTAATGTCCTTATCACTGACCTCTTTGGCATGCTTTAATCAGCTAATATGAATTTGGGTTTCTCTCTATCCAAAGGCTCTGTTTATAATAATATTTTATGAAAATGTGGTAAAGTTTGCTATGTCAATATAAACCAAGTTTGAACAGTAAAAAAAAAAAGAAATAAAATGGGTTGAAGACAGGAATTAAGCTAAAATTTCTAAAGCTATCTTTCAATTCATATCTCTTGATTCTAATGCAATATACCATGATACAACTTTTTACTGTTCCTCTACATTCTTCTTTCAATAATGTCCTGCTTTGCCTGCTCTGTGTTCTGTCCTTTGTCCTTCAGTCTATCTTGAAGTGAGATTCAGGATCTAAATTAGCAAAAGTAAAAAAAAAAAAAAACAAAAAAACCCAAAACAAAGCAAAACAAACAAGTGCCATCAAAATAGCTCAGAGGATTAAAGCATCTGCAAGCAGGCTCAAGGGCTGGGGGTTCGATCCCTGGGCCTACCCTGCTGGCTCCACTCCCAAGATACACTGAGAAGGCAATTGAGACTAGGTGTGGTCATGCACACCTGTAATCCCAGCTCTTGGGAGACTGTAAACAGGTGGGTCACTATGAGTCTGATCTAGTAGTGAAACCCTGAACACCCTGTAGACTCTTCCCTAAAATACAAAATAAATAAATTTGCAAAAGTCTTGCAAATCATAGACATAGAAGGTTTTACCCTGCTATTCTCCATGTTCAAGGTGGTGGTTCACAGAAATCATAGTATTGACATAACATACCCAGTGATGAGAGATGGTCCTATGTCTAACCCTAAACTGCTTCAGCCATTTCTACCAGAAACCAGAACTGGAAATTTTCTTAATTTTTCTATCTCATAATTACTCTGCGACTCAAATGAAGTAAACAGAATTGTATAAAGTTGAATGCAGATGTAACCATATTTATCTGTTTCCTAAAGTTCTGGTCTATTTTTCTGTGAGTAAAATGATTGGAACCATTGTGGGAATAGTTATTCAGAAATCTGACCTGTGATAATGGCAATAAAAAGTGATTCTAATTAGTACATTTTGATCAGACTTTCCTGTCTTTTCTTGTTTTGCTTTTCTTCCAGGTTATATTCAAGAAGAATGTGTTGTCCCCTGTCCATTTGATTGCAAGTTAAGTGACTGGTCTAGCTGGGGATCTTGCAGTTCGTCTTGTGGAATTGGAGTGAGAATTCGATCCAAATGGCTAAAGGAAAAACCTTACAATGGAGGTCGACCATGTCCCAAACTAGATCTCAAAAATCAGGTAAAGTGTATGAAACAACCCCCAAAATTAAAAGTGCTGTTTCCCGTGAAAACTGTGAAGTAATTCATTGATTTTACTTAGCTTTACAAGCTTGGAAGGAGGAATAGCAAAGCAGACATCAAAATAATAGTATCAGTTGTAGGAGCTTTACCTACTGGTAGATAATGCCAGTACCAACTTGATATCCTTAGGAATTTACAGACTTAAATTCAATTGATTTTGTAAATGATCTTGGAGGTCAATTTGATATTAATATGTGATATATGCATCATGTATGTAATATTGGGGCAAAAATCACATTACTTTTTGGCAATATAGTTAGTCAAATCCAAAAATGGCCTTTGGTTCTTCTTGTATATTACTCTTTATTTCATTTTTTTCACTGTCAGTCTCACCAGTTCTTCTACAGTTCTCCAAGTTTCTTGCAACATTTTCTGTTTTCGCAAAAGTCATGCCTATTCTCTTAAATGAAACCCTAATCAATACCTTTCCATGTAGAAGTCTAATGAAATTGCCTTTCTAAGAAAAGTTGATTTGAGTATTTCAATTTGATTTACCTACATATAACAAAGTCTAAGTTAAGAATTATAGTAAAGAACTCCAAGTTCTCCCACAATTTCACACTTATTATGTTAGGATTGACATTCAGGTTTTTAAATCAATTGAATAGGTGGAACACAAGATGATGTCAGTTAAATGTTCTTTATTCTTAGATTGGGTATGTATATCCTGTTACTATGAACATTTTAATAGAATAGCTGTCTGACTTCTATCACCAATCAATTATACTAATTTTTGTCCTTCTAACTTGATTTTGATGAGATGCTGCATAGATTAATTAGTGGAAGGAAAACCTAACCCTTCTGTTTTTAATTTGAATCACATATATAGTGTTGGTTGACTTTAAATACAAGGTGTCAGTTTATGACTAGCCATTTTCCTTTCAGTTATTGTAAAAGACATATGATTCATTGAAATGAAAGGCTATACTAGTGAGAAATATTTAAGATCTAAGGGTAAACTTAGTTTGCCAGATTTTTCAAGGGTATATGTTAAAAATAATGACCACAGTTTCTTCACTAAAAAATGTAAACCTTTTGGGGAAAACAAAGCAGAGGACAATGAAATAAAATAAAGGTTTTAAAGAAATCTTATAAGTTCAAGATTTTAATGAAGGGAAGAAAGAGAGATATTTAATGAATATAGGAAGAAAACATTCAGAGCTGAGGTAGTAAACATAATGCTTACAAAGAAAGAAAAAAAAATATGTTCAAGAAGATGGCATGTAGGTAAAAACTATTTGACCATCCTGAAGGGATTTTCCAAATATTTAAAATGGAAAAGAATTACAAAGCATTATATTTATGGTAATGCTTGCTGCATTGTTCTCAAAAACATCAATGAAACCTAAAACTTTGTAACATTAGAATTAAACATAAATTTTATTATTTTAATTTTATGAACTAGGAAATTACCAAGAAACAAAAAGATTTTATTTGTGCATGAATCTGAGGACTATATTCTTAGTATTGAGGCAAATATATAGAAACAGGCAGAAAAAATATGAGAGTAGGAAGAATGTAAAGGAATTTGTGTACCTGTTGTGGCTTAGGAAAAGGAAACTTGTTCTCAGCTCTTGACATATAACAATTACAACTTTTAGAAGTAGTGCAGGTAGAAATTAAATCCAAATTCATGAATAATTTAGATAAATTCAGTAAGTGAAAATTAAGTGATGGTTGGCCTGTCTGCAGGGGATATTTCTAACTTTTATGTGCAAGAAAGCAATTGTAGCTTTCCATAACTTTCTTTAATGCTCAGAAATGAGTCCTAGAATTTAATTAGAAGAAATAGAATTTAGTATGACATTTATTCTTATATAAATTGAATTCTGATATCTAGTATATATTTGGCCTAAAGAAAGTTAATTTTAAAGTCATCCAAATCCATATTTTGTATATTTATAGAGTGGATGTTTTACTATAAACTAACAAATTGTAGTTATTTATATTTGTTGGGTTCAAAGCAATGATAGGAATATGGTATAAAGTAAGGAAATCAATATAATTATCATATCTATCACCTCAGTCACTCTTAATTTTTAATAGTGATAATTTTGGAAATTTATAACATACAACTTTTATTAGGTATATTACCATGCTCTGATAGAACTCAAGTTTTATTTAAAAAAAAACACCTAATTCTCCATTTTAATTATACTTTGTACTTTTTGGCTGTCATTAGCCTATTAATTATGTCCCATGTTCTGGTAACCACTATCCCACTCTGTTTCTATGAGTTAATTTTTTAGATTTCACACATAAGTGACAGCATGTAGTTATTTGCCTCTCTCTGCCTGGCATAGTCACTTAACATAATGTTCTCCTATCAATGTCATCTCAAATGAGTGAGTTTATATCTTTTTCAAGGCTAGATAAGATTCTGTGTGTGCATATCTCACATTTTCTTTGTGCTTCAATCCACTGAGAGAATCTTTGGTTGATTTCTGTGGTAGGCTGTTGGGAACATGGTACAAGGAACATAGACATGCAAACAAGATTTTGACATGCTAATCTCAGCTTTTTCTGATAAAAACCCTGAAGTGGAATTACTGGCTTATTTGGAATTCTGTTTTCAGTTTTTGGAGGTGTTTTGAAAATTTGTCCATAATGTTGTTCTAATTTACATTCCCATAGACATGGCATGAAGATTATTTTTCTTTCTCAAACACACTTCCTATCTTCATATAAGCTATTTGAACAGGGCAGTAAGTAGTGTGTTAGTGTGCCCTCTGTCCCATAGTCTGGGAAGGGCAAAGGACATTAGGAAAAATCCTAAATATAAAGGAAATTCTCCCAGGCCCAGTTCCTTTTCTGACAGAATCATAATTATCCCACAAGTATACTTGCCCTTATTTATGGAATCTTCTTTGTGTGTATGAATGCTCACACAAGAGTTTGTATTGTACTGTGTTGTACCTAGAGATTTGTTTGACCTAATTTATACTTTTTTTATTTACTGACAATACAGTGGATTGTCATGGATTTTAATTACTTAGTAAATACTCCCAAACTTGTATTATTTATGGCAGTTCTTTTTTAGAAGGGATTCCTGTTTTTCTAAACTACTAATGTGGTGTAGCTATACGCAGGGAGACTTTTTTTAAGTTCAATTTTACAACTTCCTGTAAGTTATTCATTTTTTTTTCAAATAGGTGTTAGGTTTCAATTTATTTTCAGTGTAAGACTACTACCTAACCACCCATAAGACAAAGTTTCTGAAGAGTAACCAAATTATTACTAAGAAAGACATGAGCAGTTAGCACTTGGGTGTGAGGTAAATACATTATTTGTTGAATTAAGCCTAACATCCTGTTTCTAAAGATATTGAGCGTTATGTGTGTATGCTTCTCTATGAAAGTATACATGGATATTCACTTTCATTTTCCTGCTTGGATTTTCCTTAGAATATGAACTGCTCTAAAGGGCTCGAGCCGTCTTCTAGTCTGTCAGCTCATTCTGTTTCCTAGTGTGCTAGTGAGGTGTCAACTTAATGCTCATTAGGTGCTTAATTTGAAAAGTAGCCTTTTCAGTGGATGAGTGGATGTTTTCTTCTATATGAATCATCAAATACATTAAAACTTGGGTCTTTATGCTGTGATTTGCCATTTGCTTTCTCAAAAGCATCCGCTCTTCAGAAGAAAGAAGTAACTATCTACAAAATCTTATTGTCCAAAAAGTCTTTTGAGATTTTCCTGAAAAATCTTTGGCATTTAGATTCCTATTGAAATCTAACCCAATGAATAAATTGGAAGGTTGATATTGGAAGCACAAGTTCATAAACTGTTCTGAATGTTAGGGAAATAAATATTTATATTCTCTCATAAAAGCCTCCCTTTAAAGCAAAAGAACTATCAAGCCAATAGCTCTCTCTCTAGAAGTGCCTAAGTGACAGGCACCCTTGAACAGCTTTCTACTAAATATATTTGTGATGCTAAGTAGTTGGAATATGCAGCTTGTCCAAAGCTCTTATCTAGGAATAAATGTCTTCCACATACTTTATTGGATTACCATATGGGTTTGCTGGTGTCCTTGACTTTGCTCTGCATGCAAAATATACAATATATTGTAATTCTTACAGTCTATAAAGTGTTGAGTGAGTTTAAGTGCACTTACATTGTGCATCTTTGCTATATTTTTTCTGTTGAAATGCTGCCATTGGAAGATTAAATATGAAGACATTAAAACCCCATTGGGTTTACATTTTCTTTTACCAGTTCTTCATACAATTACACTAAGGAGTTTTAGAAAACTATACTGTATTCTTTTTGTAAATTGTAAAGCACTATATTCACAGTGTAAAAAATTTATATGGAGATTCATTTTATATATATATATATATATTTTTTTTTTTTTGTTAATAACAAGGTCTTAATGTAGGTTGAATTCACTATGTAGCCCAGGCTGCCCTCAAACTCATGGTGTTCCTCTTACCTCAGTCTCCTCTGTGCTGGGATTAAAGGCTTGGGCTACCACTCCCAGCTCATTACCTGTAATTTTTAAAGATATATCATATATGAATAGCTTTTTAAAAGTTTTGAGGGTTTGGGTCTTTTTATGCAATTGATCACAAGGGTATAAATTAAATATGTGTATTCTCCACAAACAATTGTTATTTTAAAGAATTACCTCCCCCTCAAAGAGAAATAGTCAAAATTTGGAAATGAGTAGAATGCACTTTAGTTTTCAAAGCAGGATACTAATATTTCAAAGTATGCTTTATTTCAAAAGATATACAAATATTTCAATAATTATTTATTTATTTATTTATTTAGTATAGGGTCTTGCTATGCAGCTCAGACTTGAGGTGACCCTTTTGTCTCAGCCTCCTCACTGCTGGGATTATAGACGTGTACCACCATGCCAGGTTTCAGGGCCAGCAGGGCATGAAGTACTGGGGTTTGAACCTGGGTCCTTGCACTTACCAGGCAAGCCATCTCCCCAGCCCTGCAAATATACTTCAGTGTAAACATTTTTTTTTTTAGAAGAGGACATTGGGGTTAGACAAAGTTTCTATAGAGAGCTTGCTTGTGCTCATTTGGACATGGTTTCATTAACTATCAGAAATATGTTAGTTTGTAGGATAGCTGTCATTCTGTTTGATGTTTGTTTACTCAGAAAAATATGATAACGCTTAAGGTTTAATTTTACTTAACCAATTTTGGCCTGTTGCTTCTTTTGGACCAGCCCACCACTCACAGATCCTCATGAAATCAAGTCATTTTTGGCAGTGTTGCTTGCTTTGGCCTTAGTACTTTGGCAAGAGCAACAGACTACACTTTCAGCAAAAATCCTTCTTCATGAGAATTAATATGGAACACAGCCCACACTGGCTCATGATGAAGCACAATCAGGTGCAATCTTCTCAGAATGGGAGAAGCAACTGGTGTTTGTGCCATTGATAATAACTTGTTTTAAATATGAAATATTATGTGGCATAGAATAAGGAATTTCAGTGATTCAGTCCTTAGGTTTATTGCCAAGGTGTAATAAAAACAAACACTCCTAAACTATATCTCCTTTCCTCAACATTGTAGCTTCTCAGCATTGTCCCAAGGTCTACACTGCCCCTTCAGACGCAGCCTAAATGGCCCATGCCAGTGACTGTCCTTCCATTTGTAACCTTTATGCCTGCCTGTGGGCTCCTCCTCTTTGTTCCAAGTTGTGCCATCCATTAATTATTATTAATTATGCTGAGTACAGTTTAGGAGAGATTTTCTCTCACCCTGTTGCCACTTCTAAACAAATAAAATGTTTTCTTCTTTTCAGGATGGTTCCTCCCAAACATTTGCCTTTACACATACCTTATTCTTGAGCATTTCAAAATTATATACCTCAGGCTTATTAAAATCTTTTGGAAATTTTATGAGAAGCAATCATTTATATCTGTGGTTCTCTTGGTTTTGCCTTTTGCTATGTTTTACATCCTGGGTCTTGGTTACTTTCATGTGTTCAACCTCCACATTTAGTTGTTATTCAAAATGTTCACTATGTACTTCTAGAATATTCTGCAGTCATCTGCCATTGCTGTCTCCTTCAAACCTTTAAAAATGTGAATGTGCAAACACAACTCCAAATTGTTATAGTAAAAATACCTGTTAGAAAATTAAACCGAGGGTTGGGGAGACAGTTCAGCAGAAGTGCTTGCCTGGTATGCACAAGGGCCTGAGTTCAATCCCCAGTTCCACAATAGTTCAGTAGAATAAGCGCTTTCATGGCAAGTGCAAGGGCTTGAGTTCAATCCCTGGTTCCACCAAATAAAGATATTTGGTGACATGAAATTTCTACTCAGGGCAACATGAAACTTTTCTTACAAATATAAAGTATTTGCTGAAGACATACTGAAGAGAGTAAGATTTTAAATGTCATAGTAATTCTCTATTTCTATTATCAAGCTTTATTTTTTTCAAGTTTTATCTCAATGTTAAATCAACAGAAAACAAGAGTTGGCAGATAACTCAGCAGATTAAAACACCTGCTTAGGCAGACACAGGGACCAGAATTTGATCCCCTGTGTGCTGTGCTGGCCCTGCCCCCAGGACGTACTGAGACAGCAAATGAGACTCTGTGTGGTGGTGTGCACCTGTAATCGCAGAGCTTGGGAGGCTGAAAACAGGAGGATCATTATGAGTCTGATCTGTGCAACAAGACCCTGTAGACCCTGTACTGAATACCAAAAAAAAAAAAAATGATTAATTAATTAACAGAAAGCACCTGACCTTGATCTTACTATAAATTGTACAATAAGCATTACATACTTGAAAAATCATAATGTTTTCTGCATGACTTAAGAATCAAGATATAAATTATGTGACAAGCCTAAGCCTTCTGAAACCCAGAATCTGTTGTTTCATGACCTTATTATCATAAGCACAGGAAAAAGTAGCACTGTAATAGAGGGGAAGCTGTTACAAAAATAATTTCTTGGACCCCTACATGGGATAGCAGAGAGCACTAAAGTAGAGGGTAAGGCCAGCATGTTAATTTGTATAAAAAAGAAAAATAAATAATAATAATAGTAATAATAATTTATGCTGGTTCTTCTGATTAGGTAGGTTTGTGAACACTGCCACAGTTAAGACACTTGACCTCTGAAAGCATCATTTTTGATTAATTCAGCTCTGAAAACATGTCTCTACTGTGGACTTAACCTGAACTTTTTACTTTAAACAAAAATTACTTGTTTTTTCATTGTTTACTCGGAGCAACTCTGTGAGGATCCTTCCATTTTTACAGAAGAGGAGACTATGGTTTAGAGGGAGGTAATTGTGCAGTAGCAAGCACTGAGGTTCATGCCTGAAAACTCGATCGCATCTGAGGTCAGACCCAACCCTCTGAGTCTCAAATTCATAATCTGTCAAATGAGTATAACTGACAACTACCTTATAACATAAGCTTATTGTGAATTTCAATAAGAAAATGAATGTAGATACAAACTTCCCATCTTATTGCTTGGTACATAATAAGGATGTGATGTATGTTAGATATGGTAATTTTTTTCTTGGTCTTTAAACATAATTTATTTCCCGTTCACTTCACTTTCACTTCTTTCATGCTGCTTTTTCAAATTAATTAATGCAAATCGGTCTTCTTCTTATGTTGAATTACTGGAATCTTTCTAGCTGGGTATTTTAGTTGCTATGGCAGAGCTCAGGTGCATGGTGAAAGCTACTATCACTTCTTCTTATATGAGGGGTCTGTTTAATTTCATTACTACATACTTTACCTATCATTGCATTTTTGTTTCTGTTGGCAGACAGAAAGAAATAAAATTTAACGCTGTTATAATTAACTTCACATGATTTTATGATTATTTGCTACTTTTGAAATAAGTGTTTTATTAAGTGGTATGGATAGCACTTCTCTGAATTTTCACACAACTCTTATGCACTTATGGAAAGGGTCTACTGGGTGTTCAGGGTCTCACTACTAGATTAGACTCATAGTGATGAGTTTACAGCCTCCCAAGTGCTGGGATTACAGGTGCGCACCACCATGCCCAGTCTCATCCAACTCTTATGAATTCAGAGCATAACTGTACATTTTCACAAAGCAAATTCTGCTGATCAATCTCCTGTCAAGTGAAGAAATAATACATTGTCAACATCTCAGATGTTTCCCTCATCTCATGACTATCTTCCTCGCACAAATGTAATTATTACTCAGATTTTTAACATTTGAATCATTTAAAAATATACAAATAGAATTCTTTGTTAGGTACTCTGTGTCTTTATTTTTCTATTTAATATCATTTTTGTGACATTCACCCATAGTTTGATACATAGCAATGTTCTGTTTATTTGCATTGCTTATTTTATGATACATAATATGCCATGATTGTATTACATACACTATGTTTTATCCATTTTAGTGTCAGTGGACATGTGGTGTGGCTTGGATCCAGCTTGGAGCATAAAAAAAGCACCACTGCACACATTGTTGTGCATGTCTTTTGGTGCATGCATGTATACACTTGTTCATCAGTACATACCTAAGAGTACAATCTGGCGACACAGAACATGCACTCCTCCATATATTCAAATTCTGTATAGTCAAACTCTCTGTATATATTGTAATTAGCATTCTATTTTAATTTGTGAAGTGTCAGAGTATTTTCCTGAACACAGATAGTAGATAATAAGATGTGACCTGTCTGACACCATGAAAAGAGATGAGACAAACAGATGGGTGTATTCAAGGTTTACATCTGCACAGCCTATTGGTGACTGCTGCTCACTGCTAAGTTTTATCTCTTCCAAACAGAAATGACAAATGAGTGCTATTTCTTTGCTAACCTCTGCTTGCCTTTCTATAAACTATCTGTCCTTTTTCCTGTTAATCTTCCTCTTTCCTCTCTAGTCCATGCTCAACACACCTGCACGAACTTTCTTCATCTCAGATCTGATCATCTTTAAAAATCTTTCACGTTTCTTCGTATCTTTGATAAGAAGTACAAACTGCAGAGGAGTATGTGACCTATTGTGGAATATGATTGCGGCTCCATTTTTCCGAGCTCACAGGTGTGCTCCTGAGGCAAGGCCCACAGGGTGGGGAAGCTGGTGGAGTCAGAAGGAAGTGCTCTGGGCTGCCCCCTCTGCTCCCCAGCCCTCCTCCAGGCTCCCCTGAAATGTCAAAGTCTCACATTTTGGGGCCAGTTGATTATGTCAAACGCAGTGTCTTTGTACAGAAAAGATCTTTCATTTTACTTTGCAATTCACAAGTCTTTGCTAGTGAAATTAGCAGCTTGGATTTACTCTATTGCCTTTTCTCTGGGAACTCCTCATTGTATCCCTGCTACTACATAAAAATGAGGCTCCCCCATCATTTAACTGCGGCTCATTCACATCGGAGTGGAGTTGCTGCTTTATCTGCTCAAGAGAAATCTTTTTCTCTTAGATGATAAGTAAGGTACATTGTGTGCATCACCACTGTTAAAAGCAAGGATGGAATCAATTCTAAAGCCTCCAGAGAATGTTCTCAAATTGCATGTATTTCACTCAAAATCTTTTTACACTCTAATAGGCAACAATCTTCCCATCCTCAGGGATAAAGTTGCATTGATTTGGGAAGCAGTATTAGGGGAAATGTATGATTTGGGCTCACTCTCCAATTTAAACTGAAGAACCAGGAAGGACTGTATATAAAATGGCATACAGTAAAACTGCCCTTGGTTTTCTGTTTTAGGAGAGAGGAGTAGAATGGTGTTCAACTTGTAGTTGGTCTAAAATTCTTTATTTTTTTCCACTTAAAGGGATATTTGACTTTTATATAAGAATATTTTTATGCTTTTAAATTTCTGCTCAAATTTAAGTTTTTTAACTATACACTATTGACTACTTTGTTTCATATAATTTCATGGTCTCTACCCCAAACCCTTTGCTTCTCCTCACATTCCTTGGCTCTCCTTGTCATTTTCTCTCTCTCTCTCTCTCTCTCTCTCTCTCTCTCTCTCTCTCTCTCTCTCTTTCTTCTTGCCTTCTGCTCTGACTCTCTCCCATCTCCTCCTCTTTCTCCTGTCCTCCACTCTCTCCAACCCTCCTCTCTCTCCTCTACTCTTTTCTCTCTCCTCTTTCCCTTCTCCTCTCCTTCTCTCTCTCTCTCTATTTTCTTTCTCTCTTGTGTTACATTTTAGCTGTGTTTCCACCAGCCCCCAAGCAGAATGTGCCTGGTATCCATGAGCGCCTTCAAAGCTAGTAACAGTATTATTTTAGATTAGTCCTCCCAGAAGCAAGCAAAATTCAAGAATAAGAATTTTATTTGTCTGGTGCAGGTAACTCCAGTATAAAAAGAATAAAGAGTATTTCTAGAGAAGGGAGAAATCCAAGAAGTATATTATTAAGCCAGGTACTGTAGGGACACTGAAGGCTTAAGCCTTTCAAGGTCACTGAAAAATACATGCCTCAAATTTATTTCACCTGAAGGGCTAAGCAAAGTATTCACAAAGAAAGTGAGATATTCATAAGGAAACTTTAAGATTCCCTAGTTAAGGGAATGTGAATCCCACATACTCTGAGCTAAGCATAAACAGTCTTCTTGTCTTGGAAAAAGCTCTGAAACATGAAAATATAGATAATGCCAGTGGGAGTTTGCCCAGAGGACAATGAAAAGCAGCTTCGTGTAGAATCACCATATTAAAATTACTACACTGCTATTGTCTCCTGGAGTAGTATGTCGTCTGTGTCATGTCAGAAGTGTTTCCTTTCAGAGCTGTGCCATGTATTAAAATTTTATTTTTATTTTTTATTTTTTAGTTATTGCTACAATATATTGTTCTAAATGTTAGGACTGAGTATAAGCAGGAAGCAGAAAAAAGAATGATTTAGTTATATGAAATGTTCCCGTGGCACTTTACTTTTTTGTGAAAAAAGATTTTTTTTTTTTTTTTTTTTTTTTTGTGTTTTTTTTTTTTTTTTTTTGTATTTAGGACAGTGTCTACAGGGTCTACAGGGTCTCACTGTGTAGTGATCCTCCTGTTTACACCCTCCCAAGTGCTGGAATTACTGGTGAACACAGCCATGCCCAGTCTCAATCACCCTCTCAGTGTGCCCTGGGGGAAGGACTGGCAGGGCAGGGCATTGAACTCCTGATCTCTGTGTTCGCCTAAGCAAGCACTTTATTCCATTGAGCTACCTGGCCTGCCCTAAAAGTTGAGAAGGATTTTTTTGAGGGGCATGGGGGCTGGTTCAGGCTGCCTTAGGGCCAGGTCTGGGGATCAAACTACAATCCCCTGCACCTGACGGTATTTGCCCATGCAGGCACAACTGACCTAACCCGCAAGCCCCTTGTGAAAGAGGAATTCTGCGTGAATGTAACTGAGTTGTTTTAGGACAGTTACATACTTGCATAATAAAAATGATCAAGTTGTGAGGAAAAACCTAAATATATCTAATTTGCTAGTTCTTGGTCATGAGTGCAGAGCAGATCTACTTGAGACTTACATCTCGACCCTTCCCAGCACACCAATTAAATTTGAATTTCTGGGGTTGGGATCCAATTGTCTATAGTTCTAAAAAGCCCTATGTGATTCTAATGGGCAGCCAAGGCTGAGAAATGACGTCCAATGAAAGCCCATCATCCTGTAAATGAGGTAATGAGCTCAGAGAGGCAACTGATCCCTAATTATCACTCAGAGGAAGGATCCTGACTCTCTGCACCCTGTTCCTTCCTTATTTGAATATTTTCTTCAAAATGCACATAGTGAAGAGAGAAACATCATATGCATTGTTTTCACAGGTAAGTAAGAAAGGAACATTCTGACCTCATCCTAAAAGATTCCCCTTCACATTAACTCTCTTACGACCACCGACATTGAGTGGCCTTTACCTTAAGCAAGAAAGCTCTTTGGGGAGGTTTTAGTTATAAAATCTAAAGCTTCCAGTGTCTTATCCTCAGACATACCTTGCTGTGCCTCTGTCTTCCAACATGTGGAATATAAAATATCACATATTGAGTGGTTTTAGGGTTTGGAGGATTATAATATGGTGATAAGTATGTCTTCTTTTGCATTAATCAATAGGTATTACATGCTATATAATTAGGGATATTGGAAGTAGGCACATAGGAATGTTACACATTGAAGTAAACTGACATGTGTTATGATGTAGGAAGTAGCTTTCTGTTGCTATAACAAATACTTGAGAAAAACTACTTTCAAATGGAAAAAGGTTTGCTTTAACTCTGAGATTTGGAGGTTTCAGTCTAAAATTGGTTGGCCCAGTTGTTTTTGGTTCTACACATCATGGTAAAAGTATATCTTAGAGCAAAAGCACTTACCCTTATGGCTTGTAAACCAAAGAGAGAAAGAGGAATGGAGTAGAGCCCTGCAGTTTCTGTCCTGGGCATACCTCGTGTGGCTGCACATCTCTCAGTCGGCCTCTCCTCTTAATGTCCCCATCACTTAGCAATAGAGCCCCACTAGCCACCCCATCTTCATCACATAGATCTTGGGGAATATTTAAGATCTGAACTATAGCAATGTGATTGAGCACTTTTAGCATAAGTAAGTTATTGATAAACATTGGCAGCTTTAAAAAGAAAGTAGTAAAATGAAATTCAAAGTGATAGTAAGAGTTTGAGAATACAACTTTAATTCAGTGAACTTGTGCCATACTACCTTCCTTCCTTCCTTCCTTCCTTCCTTCCTTCCTTCCTTCCTTCCTTCCTTCCTCCCTTCAGCACACATTTGTTGCCATTTATTGTGCTAGGAGATATTAAAGGATACATTTGAGTTCTGACTGGGAGCTCACAATCCTGTGGACTTGAATGAGAGGATGCATTGCTCAAAAATATGGATGAAATGTTTTGACTGTAGGTGGTATGAAACTGGTTAAAACTCAGTAAGCAAAATTGCCTTTCTCTCCTATGTTTTGATTTTACCTAACAGAAACCTCAATCCCAACTGACATGAACAAGGTGACACATTATCTGGTGCAAGAAGTCCAGTGGCAGTGTAGGCTGCAGGCTGGGTTAATTTCGGGGTCCCCACAATGTTATCGGTGACATCACCGGTTCCAGGGTTCCAGTCTCTCCCTGCATTGATCTCATCCATAAGTTGTAGGCAAACTTTACCAGCAGTTTCTAGCTTAAATTTCTATTGTAGCAATGACCAAAATAACAAAAGAATCTCTCTCTCTCTCTCTCTCTCTCTCTCTCTCTCTCTCCCTCTCTCTCTCTCTCCTTCTCTCTCTCCCCCCTCCAAATATTAGAAACAGCATTGTAAGACCTTCCTGTATACTTCATTGGCTGAACTTGAGTTTTGTGCCCATTACTGAATTAATCATTGACAGCAGTTATCATAAGAATTGGATTAGGCAGGCTAGATAGCTCAGTGGATTAAAGCTCCTGTTTAGGCAGACACAGGGGTCTGAGGTTTGTCCCTGACCTGCTGTGCAGGCTCTGCTCCCAGGGCATGCTGAGGTGGCAACTGAAACTAGACATAGTGGTGCAAGACTGTAATCCCAGGCCTTGGGAAGCTAAAACAGGAGAATCACTACAAGTCTGATCTGTGTAGTGAGACCCTGTAGACCCTGCACTGAATGCAAAAAAGAAAAGAAAAGAAAGAAAGAAAAAAAGAATTTGCTTAGCTCCAAGGAGCTACGTATAGAAATGTGTGGCTTTTTTTTCCTAAAAATTGGGAAGCACAGTCAGAGCTGTTTGCACATTACAGAGTGGTCTGAGAGGGTATGCTTTGTGGGGTAGTAACAGCAGTGTCCCAATCACTTTTGAAATACATTTTCAACATACTAGTGTGGCAGGGCAGTGCTTCTCAAACTTGAGAGCACACATGAATCATGTGAGGATTCTGGTAAAACGCAGGTCCTGCATAGGGTTGGTAGAAAGGAGGTAGACTACAGTTCTAACAGTCACTTAGTGGGGCAGAGAGGTGTTCTCTGCAGATCATTTGCATAACAGTAAACACACTGAGATGCTAATGAATATCACTTGGGGAGCTCTTTTGTTATAGGGGAAAAAGATCTCTCAGTGGATGACCTCTAAATGATATAAGGGAAAGAAATGAAACTCCTGACCTGAAAGGTACCTGGAACAAGTTCAAGGTCTCGAAAACTGAAGAATGAATTTTAGGAACTAAGGGAGGTTATGAGCAAAATATATATACTGGGGGAAAGAAAGCTCCTGTCCAAGAGAGGAACAGAAGGGGGACCCTGATCAGGTGATCTTTCAGAAGGTGTCTCTTCCAGGCACCTGTATAGTGTAAAACCATGCGGGTCTGAGAAGGAGAACGTGGGAACTCACTTAGGTGGGCATGAGGTGGAACAAAACTATACCAACCAATGAAATTACAAGCAGAACAGCTCAGGTAAAATTGATGAAGTCCAGGACCAAATGGAGAGGTGAGTCATGTAGCAAGTGGGCACAAATATAGAACAGGACTTTGTCAAATAGCTAGCTGGTAGCAGTTGGATTAGTGACTCTTCCTGGCTTCCTCAAGGTGATGATCAATCACGAATGCTTACCTTTAGGGAGGTCAGCATTTGTTCAATCTTTGGTCTCTAGGTCTGGCCCACAGAGGGAGTATGCATCCCTCCCACAGCTGTACGGCAACTTGTCTTCTGTGTTATTTCCTTTGAGATCCTGGCCCTGTCTGACTGCCTATCACATTCCTATCTAACTGTGCTGCCTGCGACACTTGAAGAGACTCCTCACTAGAGGTTGTGTGCACAAGGAACGTTGAGCTAAACTGTCCGCTATACTTTTAATACTCCTTTTTAGTGCTTAATTTATAATAGTATAATCAGTTTTAAGTTACATTTCCAGCATTATATTGACACTGAGATAGAAAAAGTAAGTATATTTTGAGTAAGATATCAGAATCTGCCTTTTGTGCTGGGAAAGATAACCTAGCATTTTCTTTAGGAGGATACACGTTGCTGTGAGGGAGGCTGCTTCAGGAGATAGCTCTCCTCGCTCTCATTCTGGCTGTCACTGCAAGTCATGGTTTCATCGTGCAAGTTACTTGGTGTAAAGAAATTTCCAGCGCCATACCCATGACAGATAAGCAGACCCCAAACCAGAGAAGCACTGTTCTCACACCACACGTTTCTCCGTCTGTTTTCCCTGCCCTATGTAGCCATGCAATTCTTTCTTGGGTTATTTACCAGTGATTTAAAGGCACATTAAAATTATGCACAAATTTCTGAAGGTTCATAAGAATATTAATAACAGAAGCCAAATCTAGTATTTTCTTTAGCTTCTCCACCATGTTTCAATCCAAAATAATCCTAGTATAGTCTACTCAAACAGCAGCACCATTTGGTAGTGTAGGTAACAATGGCAGATGGCAGCAGTAAATAGAGTTGCATATTATTTTGGAGGAGAGTGAAGAGCACATGTTTATGAAAAGGAAATCCCAGTCAAAATTGCTCATTTAAGGAGACTTACATATTTAGATCTAGATATAGTTGTTTTAAAAGCCTAAAAATCTGAAAGATGACATATATAGAATAGGTGAGGACAGAATCTTAGATAATGTAAAGAAATAAAATATCAAATGCTTGAACTTTGTTTAATGTGTACATTCCTCTGTGTGCATTTGCTACTCTTGTATTTGTATGTGTTGTCCTGGTTCATCCTCTAATACAAGCCTGCTGGAAGGGAGGTGCCTTATTCTGTGTTGTCATTCAGATTTATCCAAGAGCTAACTACAAACCATCATGTTTATGACAAATCCACATGTTCCCTCCCAAAGGGAAAATAACAATGGTAAAGTTTGAGAGACAAAATACTGTGGTAGTTATAGGATTTGTCGTATTGAAATTATTGTATTATTCATTCTGAATAAATTCTGGGTCACTAGATAATAAAAGAGTGAGCGTGTATGTTTGGGAACATTGTGCTCAGATTCCATCTTCAAGACAACATTTACTGGCCTTTGAGCTTCTGTGTCGTGTTTGTACTGCTCTCAGCATAGCTATAAAAGCCAGAGACTCGTTAAGCAGAGTAAAGGCCTGAGAGACAGAGTAAGAGGAGAGAAGTTTGATGCAGCCATTTTTGGTACATTGGTGTGGCTTGTTCTCTACTTTTTGGTGGAAAAGAGTGAAGAACCTATTTAGTGACTTCTGAGTTATTAACTGTGCATCTTTCCACTTTTGAAAAATGTGGGTTTTCATGCAGTTGAGGGAGAGATGTCTATAGGAACTAAAATAAATGGCTAATATAATAAATTCCAGAGAAAGAACCTGAAAAATATATACTTTGGTATTTAGAATTTAAGCCTATCTACATCTTTCTAGATTTCTTTTTCCCAGTATAATTGGGGATTATAGACATCAGAATCTAACCCTCTTAAGTCTAGGAACCCAAGCCAGAAAGATAATTGCATAAATTGCTAACTAATTCTGTGGAAAATATTGGTCCGGTTAGCTACTTAATGCTAAATAGGGACAGTATATGACTAAGAGAGAAACTGAATAGAAATTGCTTTGTAATAGAAAAGTAAAATATGAAATATTAAATTCAATATACGATCCTCTTTGTGTGAATTATTGCCTGTCATTTGAAACACATTATTCAGAACTACTGAAAATCTGTTCTGGCTTATTACTTAATTAAAAGTAAGTTATGATCATTTTTAAATTTTATGTAATTTAGATCATTTACCAGTTATGAATTTCCCATGATTCTATTGGATCTATCATCAAAAAGTATTGCTGTGCTTAAGTACAATCTTTATGCATCTTTTCTTCTCTCCAGCAGATGCTACAAGAGAAACTCTCACAGTTGGGGGAAATTGATATTAAAAAGTATAAAATTCAACAATGAAAAGATTACTTTCCTGTACCTAATGCCCTTGATTCCTGAAAACTTTAAACTTTTTTTCCAGCAAGGCTAGTGCTTTCATTGTCTGGTAGGCAGTTGGCAGATAATAATGTTCTGCTCTGTTTTACTCAGTGATAAATAAAAGAGGGTTGGTTCTTTCCCTATTGAGTTTGTGAGAGATGCTCTGTGTTGAATCATGAGCTGCATCTTTTGGGCTACCATGATGGGAAAGTTAGAGCTGCTTTTAACAACTCACAAAAATTATCACCATCAGGGTGAATGAAGCACTAAAATATACATCCCAGATGTTTAATTGACTAGATTTGGGAGGAAACATAAATAATTTACATGTTATCACTAAGTAAAAATTTTAATTTTTTCTGATTAACTACATTATAGTCCATCTAGAAGACCATTTGAAGGAGTTTATGAGAAAGCTATAAAAGGAATTGTAATCAGCAGTTGACACTTCGCCGGCCTAGCAATGGGAGAGTTTGATACTCAGTGTTCATGTTATATAGAAGGGCACAAGTTGCAGTTAATATAACTCAAAGTATATTATTGAGTTACAGACTTAGAGTCAATATGGGAGTCAGATTAAGGCACTTAATTACAATTTGTGTTAAGGTTAATCCCCCTGCAGACCAGGTAAATTGTTCTAATTTGTGCCACATACTTTATACTTATTAGAGTGAAGCTACTAAGCAAAACAATGAATAGATTTCTCGAAA
The DNA here is from genome assembly GCF_000260255.1 of Octodon degus. NCBI lineage: Eukaryota > Metazoa > Chordata > Mammalia > Rodentia > Octodontidae > Octodon > Octodon degus. The sequence continues at coordinate 23,974,960 of NW_004524590.1, forward strand.
CAAATTATTATAAAGGAGACTGGCTAAGTGAAAACAAATGGTCCTGCTCCATTCTCATATGCAGTACATGAAAATATGTGAAAGCATAGACGCTGATGTGATCAAGAGTTCAATAGTTCCAGTACAGTTCTCGGTGTGTTATAGGAGGCAGCTGCGGTTCCTCACATTATTATTAACTGCAATGCTTGTGAAACTGGGAGAAAGGATCTGGGTGCTCCATGGTGGTGTAATGTTTCTTCAAGTTCCGTTATTTAAATCTATCGACCACTGGCCAGATCTAAGCTGCAGATCACATTATTTGAACTGTACAGTGTTTTCTGTCAGATTTAGTTTTTAAAATAAGATGTCAAATATTTAAAATTAGAAATATGTATACTGAAATTTCAATTTCTAATATCTCTGAATACTCAGCATGCCTGGAAAACTACTGAATCTGAAAACATCTGCTCTGTAGACAGAATATCTTAGGATGGTGGGCATCCATTGTCCCTCCCTCTCTCTTCAGTCCACCCGATACCCAGACCAATAAAGCTTACCTCTAACGGTGGCCAAGGACAGAATACAGATACCCACATTTCCTGTGTTTCAATAACTAATTGCAAACACAGCTGACAAAATGCTGTGTAAAATGTGTTTTATTTTCCTTCCTTGACACACACCCTTTTATAAAAGCCTGAAGTGATGCGTGCAAAGGTGCCCCTCTCAAAGTTCTGAAAGGGAATGGGGTGCCCTGTGCAGAGCCAGGCTTAGATTTGCTTTGAGCTTGTGCTCATGCAAGTACTGTCTGCTGCAAACCAAAAGGCACTCACACTCCCCAGATCTACTGGTAGTAATGTGAGCAGGCGCAGTCCCTACTTCTTGGAACAAATCTAGGGAAGAGGCTCACACAGTGGTGAGAGAGGCTTAAACCCATTTGACAGTGAGTTCTGATTATTGTAAGCTTCTCCAAAAACTTATTTTGTGTGCCCTTAATCAGAAACATCACCTAGATTATTTCCTGCTTCTTTGTATTTGCATTACAGTTATTGGACTTAGAGGAAGCAAATCAAATTGGTTTACAGTTTATTTGTCAAAATTTCATACTTTCACTAACTTTTCCCATGACACTTTCCACCTCTAGCTTTCTAATAAAGAGACTGAAATCAACACGGTTGACTACAATTGGCCTGGAAAATGGGAATACCAAGTTTTCTACAGGAAGTGGAGTTTTTTGTTTTGTTTTCCTCTCCATTGAATTTTTCATTCTGGTCTTACTATGTAGTTACAAAGAACTACCTAGTCTTACAATCCAAAGATTGTATCATAAAATTTGGGGTTACTTACTTATTGTTTGAATCATGAAGATTAAACTTTCACAGTCCCCATAACCTACTCACAAATGGTGTTAATACTACCTACAGTATCTCAAAAACATACATAAATTGACATACAAATAATTTTTATAAGTTCCTGTTGAATAACTGTTTTGACTTATAACTTGGGCATGCTGTTTGGAATTATAGCCCACTGCTCAGATTTATGACTTGTCCTTTGTTCACTTATTTTTTTGGATGGTACTTCACATCTTCTTCATAATGCCTGCATATCTTTTTATGGAACAGTACACCTTATTTATTCAGTACTGTAGTTTTTAATGATAACTGTACTATGTATTGTAGTACTCAAGTGTTAAATTCTATTATAGATTACAGTACTACATGGAAGAGTTATGCAAAGAATGGTGAAATTGTCAAGTTGAAGTTTCTTTTGATCACTTCTTTGTTATTTCTTTAAAATTTTTAAAATTAATTTTATTGGGAAACAAAGAACAATGAGAAAGCTTCAATAATTAATACAATGCATATTGTTGTCTTCGTAGTGGTTATTCATAGTACAAGATGCAGATATGATATCCTGTCCAAACATTATTAGTACAAATCTTTCTATTCATTGAATTAAGAGAAAGTAGCTGTATATCTATCCTAAGTATTTTATTTATACAGATACAAAATGGTCCTTTATTTGCATCTCCTTGTTTTGTTTAGTTTTGTCAGAGATGGGTATTCCATTGCCATTTAAATATTGTCGGTGCATGAATTCAGCAAAATAATCCAATAGAGTTCAGTAGTCCATAATAGTAGTGGGTTATCCATAGGACTTGCAATGTCAGAAGTTGTTGACTTTTACAGCTCCACATATTAATATGGCTTTACTTTTTAAACTTTATTTTTATACATTTCATGGTAAATCCTGAGGGGATTTGACTGACTTTGGCAGATACAAAAGTTGCATTTCTTGTTATATAGGTCTTGCTTTATCTTGGTCTTAACCATCCAGCAGAAAAGTATAAAAAATGAGATGTTCTTAATATTGTGATGTACATAATGTAGACAGTTCCTCATTTAGCCACTAATTTATTTAATGCCTTAGCTGCAGCAAAGGACCTCAGCATGTTGATGGTGTATAATAATCCTTAATACGTAGTATTTGGGGGCTGGGGAGATGGCTCAGTGGAATAAGTGCTTCCCTGGCAAGTGCAGGGGCCTGAGTTCAATCCTCAGTTCTGCCAAAAAAAAAAAATGTAGTATTTAGTATTGAATGTTAATACATCATCCCAAATCCCATTTCTACTCACTTGTTCTCTTATTTCTTTGTAATTAAGTACAAGTTCCTCTAGGACTGGATATTCTTTTACTGTAGATTGAGAAAGAAATAAGTTCTTTGCAGAAGAACCAGTGTCCTCAATGTACCTGAGTGATGTCATTTACTTCCCTGTGTATTTATAACAAGCAATCACATTGTAGTTTTGTTCACATACAGTGAGATGTAATTCCAGAGTTGGGATCTTTGGACTGATCACTTTAATACATTTTTGCAATGGCCTTTATCATTTGGGATAAAAACAAAATATGAAGCAGACTGCCATTTCCACCTCTATAAAGATTATACGCAGCATGTATTTTCATCACAGTTTTAAATCATAGCTATCAGTTTAGTATTTGCAAAAAAAAGTGGACATGTCCTCTTATATCCTTATGGACCACTCATTTCGGTTTTCAGTGTACTATACTATTTTGAAATATCAAAATAGACATTTATCAAGGTAACCACGTAGGTGTCATCAAATTCTGCAATTCAACAAAAATTAGCAGTAAGTATTCAATTATTTTATTAGATGTAAATGTAGAGTGGTCTACATTTTGAGCAATTATGTTAAAGTTCTATATTTATTGAGAAAAGATGAGAATTTTCACTTTTGATTAGGCTAAATTGCACGTTTCAAGGACCTCCCAATTAATTATAATTCTAATAGAGGTTTTTCATTAGTGTTCAGAAGAGGCTAAATTTAAGCACATTAATAAATTAACAAAATTAAACTTTAACCGTGTAAAGGACCATGAAAAGTTCCTGATTGTTTTCAAAAGACAACTTTGTAAAGATTTGAAAAGCAAAGCAACTTTACAAAGTAATTTCTTCCAGCTTATGTATTTGCGTGCTCTCTAAAATCCATGTTGAAATTTAATCACCAATGTAATGCCATTAACATGTGGAGATTTTCTCAAGGTGATTAGTCTATGAAGATGGATTGTCGTAGGCAATGAACATAGAGAAGGATGGTGAGATAGCTCAGCAGATTAAGAGCCTGCTTTAGCAATGCAGGAACCAGGGTAGGATTCCCGGTCCCTCATGCCCTTCTGGCCCCGGCCCTGGGGTGTGTTGAGCTGTCAATGGAGTCTGGGCATGGTGCCACATGCCTGTATCTGTAATCGCAGCACTGGGGAAGCTGAAAACAAGAAGGTAACTACAAGTCTGAGCTGCGTAGTGAGACCTCGTACCAGATACATAGAATGAAAAACTAAATAAATAGCACACACACAAAAAAATCAATATAGAGAATGTTTCATAGAAATCACAAATGACCTGATCTTGTAAGTTTCTAACAAATAGAAAATAGAAGAAAACCTGGGGCAGGAGAAAGCAGTGTCCTACCTGGCGCTAGTGAAGGCAGGGAACAACTTGTAATCACATACCGCCAGCGACAACCTGTCTTCTCCGATGCAGAATTTACAGGAAGCTTTGATGGATTGGAACTTAAGACAGAGAGGTCTAACAGATAATCATGTTTTCAAGCTTGGATGGCTGGTGGAACGCTAACACCGTTAGTCCACATAGACTACCTGGAGGCTAGACATGATGTGATTAGTTTCAGACATGCTTAGTTTGAGGTTCCTTAAACTATTTAGCTGAAGATATCTCATCAAAAGCTAGGTATGTAGATATGAAGCTTAAGAAAATGCTCAATACATAACGGATGAGGGGGGAACTGAAAGGAGAATTATTTCAACTGAAATTAGCTTTCTAAATATAATCAGAAGTACTTTTCAGGGTGAGAATCCTACCAATTAACTGCTAGCTTCGAAAATCTTCTGAAGATTCTCAGGAACAATTTGTTTGCAGTACATTCCTCAGGATCATGAGTCTTCTAAGATGAAACTACAGCTTTCTCTACCAAGTACTGGAGAAGAAAATACTCATCTGTGCCTTATCTCAGAGAAGAATTTTAAAACAAATTAGGATTGATCTTGAAGTTAACCAAATCTTAGGGAAGAAAGCACTCTTGTATTATGTAATTCTACGTCTTCTTCAGGATAAGGAATTAATTTATTCTGTGACTTTCTCAGCAAGGTGGGAAACTCCAGGGCTAGCATGAATTCTCCACAATTCCCACCACTGCTCATTCGAGTCTTCTTGATTCTATGATTTTTAGGAAGAAAGTTAAAATTCTATTCATGCTAAGATAATTTCATATATTTGTTGACCAAGAGAAGAACTTTTTAATCTTTTTGTAAATTTCTACTGTGCTAAACACTTGAAAAGATATAGAAACTATTTGGCCTAGTGTCTCTTCTAATGAAAAAACAGTAGCCTGCCCAATTTCACAATAAATACAACATATTATTTTCTTTGGTGTTTGCCTATTTAGTCTTCTTGACCATGAGTTGTTTTAATTTGAGCTCTGGTTTTAAGAATTTATATTAAATTAAAGTCAAATGTTAATGAAGAGAAAAAAATCTTCCTAGCATGTTCTTAAATGACTGTTGAGTCAGTCCATAAATAATGTGATCCAGATTAATTAGGACTTAAATGGCTAAAAACAGAAAATCCTAGACGGGAAGCTAGGGTCATTCCTACTGCAACTCATCCACACACATACATATACATGCACACATACTCATATGCATATGCATGCATCCTAAATAAATTCTCATATTTGAATGTTTTTGTAATTTGTATGCCATGAACTATTGACCAAATCTTTTTTTGTGTGTGTATCTATTTCTTTCCATTTTTAAAAAAATTAATTTTATTGAGAAAAAAATTGCAATGAGACAGTTTCAAAACAGATTGGTAGGAGAGTTACAATTAATACATTGCATATTGTTGTCTTTGTAGTAGCCATTCATAGCACGAGATGCAGACATGATATCCTGTCCAAACACTATTAGTACAAATCTTTGTTCTTATTGAATTAAGAGAAAGTGGCTACATATCTATCCTAACTATTTTGTATATACAGATACAAAATTGCCCTTAATTAATACTCCCTTTTTTGTTTAGTTTTGTCAGAGATGGGTATTCCATTGCCCTCCAAATATTGTAGGCACATGAATTCAGTAAAATGTTCCAATATAGTCCAGTAGTCCACAATAGTAGTGGGTTATACACAGGACTGGCAATGTCCGAATCTGTTGACTTGATATTGACCAATTCTTAAAGCACTCATAGCCTGAGGAAAAGAACCCATTCTTTCTTTTTATTGTGTCCATTGCTCTTTGCTCCAAGAGCACTGAGATTGTGAAATGCATGAAAAACATTTTTTTTTTCTGAATGGTATCTGTAGAGAAAACACTTGAGCAACTCCAGAGCAAGAGATACTCACTAAAAAAAAAATCTATCGAGGAAATCAATAGTAATTTGACTTTCACCTAGGAAAAATGCAAATACACTGACAGATGTTTTGATTAAAGTAATCACCAAGCTGGCAGGGAAGACGGCATTGTAGACAGTGTAAAGTACATACAGCTAACACAGGTATTTTCTGGCCATTAGTGTCTGGCCACTAGAATATATTCAAAGAGCATATACATACTAAGCTATTTCACATCATATTAATCAAGACAGTGGCTTCAGAAGTTTGTTTGTTTGACGGTACATAACATAGTGTAGATTTTACGTTGTCCTTTATACTGATGATACTCCATTGTTTATACTGGGGCCATAATTGTAAAGACCTACTCCTAGCAATGTTAGGGAGTAAGCGAAGTTAAAGATTTTAATAGGAATCTAGACATTTTCTTTTCCTTCTTTCACTTCTTTTGATTTTTTAAAAATGGATTTCACTGGTATATGTAAATAGAATAGGATGTGTTGTTTTGGTAGTGTATGCACTGAGTAATGTTTAATGAGGTTAAATATAACTGCTGAAATATTAATAATTTCTTACTGATACAACATTCAAATTTCTTTATTCTTTCTTAAAATACAGTATATAATTTAAAATTTGTATTCTGTGAAATAGAGCAAAGAGATTGCTTATTTGACATGTTTAGATATGGACATTGGTTGGTATTCTGATATTTCACTTGCTTTTTATTAGACTTTAATTTTTAGAACAACTAGCTTCAGAGCAATATTGAGTAAAAGATAGAGAGACCTGTCACTTAAATCCTTCCCTACATCCATAGCCTAAACATTTCACACGGCAGTGTTACATTTGATGAATCTAAATTGAAACATCATTATCAGGAAATGTTCAACATTTATTAGGATTCACTTTTGTCATCTCAGTTTTTATTTTTACTTATAAAATGCTGACTGTATCATTTTTGGAGAAAGTGATAAAAATGCTGAACATGTGTTTTGGGAGTTAATCTTACTGATATCATGCAATGGATATTAAACATGATCTAAAAAGTTTATAATTTGTTTAAGATAAAATAATTATTCAGATTACCAGATACAGGCGTGCAACTTTGAAGATAACAATATATAATATAATAACCATTAAAAATAAATAAATAAAAATAAAAATAAAATGTGCTGTCAAAAAAATAATTATACATGCATATATGTTTAATTATACTTTATGGTGATGATTCTTATAAAAATAAGTTCAAATATATTTTGGATTATCCAAATAAACATATCCCAGCATTTTTTTTTAAATTTTATTTTCTTTTATGGTCACATACTTAATAAGTAACCACCCGAAAAGTTTATTTTCAAATCTGAATCTGATAACCATAGAATAATAATAATTTATGAAGTTATTCACATGGTCATATATTTTTCAAGGAGTTACAGTGACCCAGATTCTTATAACCATTTCCTTTGTATTTAATAGGTCATTTGCAACATGAATATATTTACTTGTCTAATATAGAATTTCTTAACAAAATAGTCATGTCTTACAGTTGACCTTTGAGAGGACCATGCCCACAAACACACAAGGCTGCATGCATACACACAAAACCAATGGTCTTTTTCTCCTCTTACTCAAATTTAAAATGAGAGATTGAACAAAAAAGTGGAGAGAGAGAAAGCATGAATCTCTCTCTCTCTCTCTCTCTCTCTCTCTCTCTCTCTCTCTCTCTCTCTCTGTAAATTGATCACAGTAGAAAAGACTCAGCAATATGGCTATGTCTAATGTTTTTGAAAAGACTGTTATCATTGTCTATGCCCATTAGTTGCAGTTTGTCTAATATGAACAACAAGAGACATACAATCAAACTGCCTTGTTGTATTCGCATGATGCTAGACAATGTATCTAACTCCTATCTTTTACTCATCTCAGTATTTTTAACTTTATCTCCTATGATTTTGCACAATGTGCATGTTGGCTTGGTAAAAGTTTGCTCAGAAGGATTGGTTGTAGATGAGTTTCTTCACGCAGTGTATTGGAGGCCAGTTTACATAACTGGCCTCAGCTCTGAGGGAAAATGATTTTATGCCACACTAGCTGAAACTTGATTTCAGCTCCTCTGAAAAGATGTATGCCTTCCCTAATTTAGTGTCAATGAAAGATAGGCCATTTCACAATGAAAAGTTTGAGGAAAAGTGCTTGAAATGAGTGAATGAGGTTGTTTCCAGAAGATTACTGCACAACCTCATCAGTTTCCAGTAGTGTACATGCCATGATTATTACCTGATTTTTATTAAGCAATCAGTGATGAGTTTGATTTTTTATTTTTTTGGAGTACTACTTCTAATCTGGTCTCGTTTGAACTAATCTTTGCATCTCAATAAGAAAGACAAGAGCAATTTCTTGATTAGCTCTATTTTCAACTACATCTATCCTTTACAATTACTTATTTAACCCTGGTATCCTTTTGGCCCGCCTTGGACTACACGCACATTCCTAGCACTGCAAAGCCAGGGAAATGAGACGTAATTTGCTTTCAGTGTTCATTTAAAAAGTTTCCAGCCACAGGTAACTAGCACTGGCTCACAATAATATGCTTACATTTGGTTTTAGAACTTCTTTTTCTTTTCCTTTATTTTATGGAGTTTGACTGTCTTTGCTCCTAAATACCCATGTGAGCTTCTAGCTGCGAGGAGGTTCTGAGCATTCCTCTCCCATTCTTTTTTCAGCCTCCCAACTCCTACTCTCCATGAGCTAAATCATCTCCAGGGAAGAAAGTTTCTGAATTGACCTAGGTAATAGGCATAATATAGTTTTACACCCAGGATAATTTCCTTGCAAATAAAACGATCCTAATTCCAGGCTTTCTTGGAAAGAGAGGATGACCCAAAAGAAGGAGATTCAACTTAGAAATTAAGAAGACTTGGTAGTTATCCTAAACCCCATTTATTTCTGTTTCCTCCCCTGTAAAAATGTATTGCAAAATGTACTGTATTGCAAAATGTATTGTATTGCAAAAATGTATTTTCAGGAATCTTACCAATATTAAAATATATTTAGTATCTAAAGTTCTGCAGATAGTATGTATCTTAAATTAGTTAATAATTAATATAAAAAGTTGGTACTTCTAAATTTCATTTATATGACAGTAAGATAAGGAAGGTGTTTTTGGACAGAAATTAGTTGTTGTTTTCACATTTCATTCATATTTGTGCTTGAATCTTCATTGTTGTTCTGAAAAGAGCTTTGTAGGAGGTTAGGTGTGAAATTTACTGAAGCTTTGCTTTTAGAGTTTTGAGAATTGCCTTCTCTAACTGCTTGTAGCATGAATCTTATTATTTTGTCCACAAAGATGCAAGTTAAATGTCAGCAAGAGATTAATTTTATTATATGTAATCAGACAACATTCTGAGGCTAATAAACTGTAATGAGACTATGCCTGTCTTCTGTTGTCCCATAAGCTCCTTCCTCCTGCTCTGTGACTATTGCCACTTGAACAGGAAAATAAGTGAGGCCACTTAGCATGAGTCACGACTTCTGCCATAAGGAAAATTCATTGTAATTTTAAATAAAAGAATGGCTGGTATTAAAGGTCATTTCATGAGTCCAATTCTACCTTCCACTTATGTCTTGGAGAGAAACAGAGCTACACAGATTTGAGGCAAAAGGCTCAGCATTTAAAGCCCAAAGTTTCTTAACAAAGCAGGTAAGAGCAGAACAACCTAATGGAAATAGGTTATCTTTTGCCCTCCCTCTTTATTTAACTTTTTCTTCTTTCATTTTGATCTGATTTAAGGAGACTGATGCCAACACTCAGGAATGTACCCATCACTGGTATTTTACTGTCTGTATCATCGTGAAGTCATACTGCTAATAGTCCTCAGCTTTAGCATTCACATTTCATAGATTTGTATCCATATTCATATAGAATGACATTCTTAGTCAATTTGACACGTGAACTTTTTAAGTATAAAATTTCAGTAAATAAATCATATCATAGCATATCACTTTTCAAAAAAAATCAATCTTCCTGCTGCTATATTAGCCAAGGTACATAAAGAATGTTTACAATTAATTTTTTTCATATATGATTATTAGAAATTTAACTAATCTTTAGTGATCTAAGTAATTTAAGATGTATCACTTTTCTTGGTTCACAATCTCTTTAAATAGAGCACAGTATACTGGAGGATGTAAATGGAACATTGTCTGATGATTTTGCCCCTTATATTTCCTGAGCATCATCATTTTTGTGCTTGAAAGTTCACTAGATGAAGATTCATAAAATATAAAAGAGTAGTTTATAAAAACTAAATCATATGCCTTGGAAACTATTCCTTTAAATGTACTTCTTCATTTTTTAATTTTCATTTTATTTTATTTATTTTACTTTTCCATTTATTAACATTTTTTAGATGTCTTTATTTCCATGAGTTAGTTACCAAAAAATCCAAGAGGTATTATTTTGTTGATATCCTGCATCTTAATTAGAAGTGAACCTGTCATAATATAATATGTAAACAGGGATTATAATCTATCTCTTATTTTTCTTGCTTTTTAAAAGAATTTTCTTTAGCAAGTAGCAACAAATGATAGTCTCATTTTCTTTATGAAGTATGCACTGTAAACCACCTGGCCGTCTCTGCTTACCATGCCCTTACCTTTCATGAACAATTGTATTACCTTGCATGTATTTTTTTATCTCTTAAACTATGTTTTTCTTCCATAATAATTTTTATAGCTACCTCTTCTATATTAAGAGAACGTTTACACTCATTAGCCTTATAACTGTGGCCTGTGGAAATGTGGAGGTGTGCGTCCAGAAGCACCGTTTCCCCAGTTGTCTAGAATTACTTTCATATATATTTTTTCTCTGTCTAAAGCAGTACATTTTAATTCCCATTTTTCCTACCAATCTATTTCTCCACTGTGTACTTTTGTACCTTCTTTTTATTTTTTTGTTTTTAAAAAGAATATAAACATTAGTAATCAAAACAATTAGAAACAGTACAGAATTTCACTAAGTAAAATGAAAGGAATTCAGTAATGGTGGTTGCATTGAATATTATTGTCTTCAAATTAATTACTGAGATTACAAGATATAAACTTGTAAGATAAGATTCAGGAGTTTATCTTTTTTATAGATGAATAATACTACATTGTATAAAAATACCACATCTTTTTTATCCATTATGTGTACATACTTGATACATAATTTTGGATACATAATGTGTACATGATGTCGTATGACTGTTTTTAAGAATGCTGGCCAAATATACCTCTGCACCAAATCACACTGAGTACTACTTTGCAATTTGATGCAATACTAGATACTCTGTTTACTTATCCCTTACCATCGTGTGTTGGTCCCCGCTCTATCCCTGCATGACAGAATGAATCTCTTCCATACCACAACGTACTCCATGTTCATAACATTATTTCAGAACACTTGGGTTTAATTCTATTTGGTAGTGTAACTGCTTTCTACCTCTGGGTTCTTGTTCTGAGGTGACAAAGATTGAAGTGACAGGAAGACAGAACTCAGCAAACAGTGGGGAACGAACAGGTATAGACGTGGAAGGCAAAGATGCCAATTGTACCTGAGTCTAGAGGTTTGTATAGTGCCTCGCAGCGAGGGAGCCAAGGACTCCTCACCCTGCAGGTTTGTCATTTGCTGCTGCTGCTGCTGCTGCTGCTGCTGCTGCTGCTGCTGCTGCTGCTGCTGCTGCTGCTGCTGCTTGCCAGCCTTCCCAAAGCTGGCGGATTCCATCAGCTCCTTGTCTTTGGTAGCTGCCACGTTCCTTGAGGCTCACCTCACCTTACCTCCCATTCACTCAGCTTATTTAGTTTGCTCAGGCCTTTGCCCTCTGTCCTTTGTCCCTGTATCATTTGATGTCATTAGTACTGGGAAAAATACATAACAATAACACTAAATATACTATTTTGAAATAAATAATACTCAAGAAAAAAAAGAAAGTGGGTTTAATATGCACGATAAGTAGGCGGTGGGGCAGCAGGACCTGTAGGCTTTCTTCTTCCTGAAGAGCTGCTGTTTTGTACCTGCAGTGATCACAGCTGCTGTACACACAGTCCTGTCTCCCTTATTGGTATTGGCAGGGTGCTAGATCTTTGGATCTCTCCAGCCCTCACCTACAGCAAGTCCAAAAGCCAGGGGATTTCCTCTGGGATTTACATCATTCTAAAGAGTAGTCTGCATCCCCCAAGGGGCATGCTGGAGAGACCAGAGCGTGCACGTCTGTAACTTGGGAGACCCAAGCCTCATCCCTCATTGCACACCTAATGATTCAGGTAAGCAGCAGTCTGCAGGTCCCAAGTGTCCCACTGACCACCATCCGCTTCAGATGCCCCAACTGCATTTGCTTTGAAACTGTGACTAGTTACACAATTAAAAAGGACTATTTATGGGGTTCTTTTCAGAGCAGAGAAGTTTTGCTCTAGTATGCCTTTGATATTTATACCGGAACAAATTATATTCCTCTCAACTTCGCAATGGTGTACTCTTCTAAAATTCAGCAGCAAAATTATAGGTGTGTTCCCTTACAATCCCAGTACATTTATTCACAAGTTTTCTTTTTTGCACATAACTTAGAAATTTTATTTTCCGTGTTAAATAATAAAAGTTTTATTTGTAGAGAATAATCATATTACAATTTAACTTGTGTACTTTTCTTCTATTTTACCTTTATATTTTAAAACATGATGGTCCC
>NW_004524590.1:23987689-23997724 GCF_000260255.1 Octodon degus
ATATATATATATATATTTAGTACAGGGTCTCACTACACAGCTTGGGCTTGTAGTGATCCTCCTGTTTTCAGACTCCCCAGCACTGGGATTACAGGCACGCGTCACCAGGCCTGGACTCAGTGGCCAGCTTAGTGTGCCTGGGGGCGGGGGCCAGCACAGCATGTGGTACTGGGAATCAAGCCCCTTTCTCTGCGCTTGCCTAAGCAGGTGCTTAGTCCACTGAGCTATCTCAGCAGCCCCGAGTCACAAAATTTGAGAGAGAAAAATTGGGGAATTTTTGAGTTGTGGTTTGAGGCATCTTTTTAAATTCTGCAGGTCAATGAGCCCTCTCATTTTGTAAGTGGTGGACAGATTCCACACTGAATCTCCTACATGAATCTGTGCTGGTCTTTGGTAGCCACCTAGTAACAGATTTGGAACAGAATTTGTCTTCTGGAGCTAGTCCAGCACTTTTCATGTTTTAAAGCTAAACTTAAATCTAGATATGTTAAGGCTCTTGCCAAAATTTTCTTCCCAGCCATCAGAAGGCCCATTTTCTAGTTCTTTGAGCTCCATGTGTGTGTGTGTGTGTGTGTGTGTGTGTGTGTGTGTGTGCGTGTACGTGCGTGCGTCCCTGTGTGTGCTTAAACACTTCCAAATATATGGAAAACTTTCACTGTGCAAATTTGCTCGTATGGGCAGCTTTCTAAAGTTACTACCCATTACAATTCTCATTGCATCAGTAATTTCTTTCCCTAAGCTGCACTGTTTAGAAAACATGAGCAATGTGTGATATCTTTTGGCAGGATAAATCTCTGTTCCATTTACTTATAAGACAAGTTAATTTAATTGGAACTATTCTAGAAAGCAAACATTAATTTACAAATATCCAGTAAGGGCAGTTTACAAAATTGATTAAATTTATTTTCAATGAATTTTTATTTCAGTGACTTTTCATTTTTTCATAAAGATCGTTTTCAATTTATCTACAGTTTTAAAATTTCTATATATGCCTGTACCCAAAAATATAGAAACATATGTATGGGTTTGTGTTTCGTACCTCCAGTTATCTAGTCCATGCATGATGCTGGATTAAGAGGCTCATGTGAAATGGCAGGTGAGATTTTGTATGATTGTATATCCATTATTTTTAATAGTAATAATTTTTATTAGGTTCTCCAAGAGATTATAATACTATTAGTACAGGATAACCTTGGCTCAGACTGTAATGCAAGCAAATCCTTTTAGAAAGTTTGTACATTATGTTTTAATTTTTGTTGCGAGTGAACCTGGCCAGAGGCACATACTCATTTTAAGGCTCTTTCTGTTGGTTAAAATGGGTAAATCAATTGATCAACACTAATGGAGAAATAGCTCTTAGTTCAGTAAACTCTTTTAAAAAAATTTGGCTCTAAAAATATTACATAATGGTTTAAATTTTCAGCATGATAAACTATATAGATCTCTGAAATTAATATTATTAAACATAGTGATTTTAACCACATTCCATATGCTTTGTGTTGAGGGAAGATCTACTCTTAAATGTGCTAACTGCACTCACTCTTTACATGACAGAATGTGACTGCAATGTTTTTATGATTACGAGGGTTTATTAGAGAGTATAAGAAAATATGTGTACATAAACCACCTTTGAAATGGGCAAGCAATGACATTCTCCATCACAGCAATGCTCCGAGTTACACATAGCTTCTGGTATGCACATTTCTGTCTAAAAAAACATTACAGTCTATGTCTATCAACCTCACCCACCAGTCTTGGCGCTGTGTTAATTTGGGCTCTTTCCTAAAGTCAAAATGACCAGGAAGGGTAAAGCATCAGAACTGATCCTGGTGTCTGTCCCACAGAAGACATCCAGAGTAGCTTCAGAAAGAGGCAGGGACAGTGGGATAAGTGTGTTTGAAGAGTGTATGTGCTCAGAAGGGTATTTTCAGAGGGATTAATGGAATGTGTCATTTAGTATAATAATTGTAAAGGGTCATTCATTTACTCTGTAGTATATATATATATATATATATATATATATATATATATTAAAAAGAATAAAAATAAAAATATTACAAATAACATAAAATTTCAAAAAACAAGATAATGGGGTTTCAACAATTGTTATATTGCATATTGTTGTCTTCAAATTAGTTTTTCAGACTACCAGATATAAGCATGTAAAACTGCTCAAAAATAATTAAGCATTAACTTTTTTTTCAATAAACTAATGGAAATTAGTAGAATTGTACAATTCTCTTAGATAATATATAGATAGCTATTATATATATATTTCCTTCTTTCTTTCCTTTCCCTCATCTATAACATATATATATATACTCCCTTTCAATGCAATTTTTTATGCATACAACAATTATTTTACACTATAAAATTTGTGCTTAAGGGATTTCACATGGTTGAATAGAAGAGAAGCTACATTGTAGTTACTCAGTTTTGTATGATGTACACAATCATACAAAAAATACAAAAATTTTCTGGCTCAAGACACTGGTCTCAGCCCTCACCCTGGGAGTCTCAATTCAGCCCTGCACCCAGAGCTAATCCTGCTGCAGACTTTGCAGGGTCACTGAGCACAGATTTGGCTGTGACTTGAAAGTACCACAGAACCAAGGACACCAGTGCAATCTTATTGTCTTTGTTGGTGTTGTTTTCTTGTTTTTTGTTTTTCTTTTTCTGTGTGTGTATGGGGGGTACTTAGGCTGAAATAACAGACTTGTCAATCAAACAAAAGATAGGCATAAGACTTTATAAAATAGTGAATTAGCCTTAAAAGGGCTGCCTGTGGGGATTCTGCCTGCAGGTGGAGCATGAGCCACCATTTGGGAACTTTAACAAACAAACAAACAAACAAACAAACAAACAAACCGAATGGACTGCAGCAAACCCAAATGTGGCAAACTCAAGCCACACAGGACACATCTGAGATATAAGCCACTCTCCTATTCCACCTTCATCCAAACAGAAACTGTTGCAGACTCCAACATATTTCACTGGCATACTCAGTGCCACCTCAATGGGCTACCAGTTTATGTTCTTTTCTTTTCTTTTTCCTTTCCTTTCTTTTTTCCTTTCCTTTCCTTTCCTTTCCTTTCCTTTCCTTTCCTTTCCTTTCCTTTCCTTTCCTTTCCTTTCCTCTCCTCTCCTCTCCTCTCCTCTCCTCTCCTTTCCCTTCCTTTCTTTCTTTCTTTCTTTCTTTCTTTCTTTCTTTCTTTCTTTCTTTCTTTCTTTCTTTCTTTCTTTCTTCTTTGGTCTTTCCTTCCTTCCTTTCATCATGTACCACATCAAGTAACTGTAACCTGTACCAACAACAAGGTTGGGCATCACAGAAGAAGCAGTGAAGGTACTGCATGGAATAGTACCATCTCTCTATCTCTGCTCCCAGTGGCAAGAAAGAGGCATGTGGGATTTAGGCACCTTATACATTGGTGAGGAAACAACTAGGAAGTCAGCACTTTTTTCACCATGCTCCCAGCAGCATGAAACAGATGCAGTGGAAGGGAACAAGGATGCTATACAAGGGCTGGGAACTGGGACCAACCTGGGGATGTATGTGTAAGAAGGTGCTATAGAATCTGGGAGAGCTACACAGGAACACACAGGTTTAGGAGGCATAGGTGAGCCACTGTGGGACATACAACATTTTTCTGGCTCAAGACACTGGCCTCAGCCCTCACATTGGCAGTCTCAATTCAGCCCTGTACCCAGAACTAATCCTACTGTAGACTTTGCAGGGTCACTGAGCACAGATTTGGCTGTGACTTGAAAGTACCACAGAACAGAGAACACCAGTGCAATTTTATTTTCTTTGTTGTTGTTTTCTTGTTGCTTTTTGTTTTTCTTTTCCTCTGTATGTATTGGAGTTATTTAAGCTTTTATTTTTATTCATATTTTTCTCTTTCCTCAACTGTTTTTCTAGTTTTCTTTTATGTGAGTCAACATTGTCTCAAGGTTTTTCTATTTCACTTTAATATGCTTTTGATTTCAACCTCCTTTTTTTCTGTCCTCCTTCTCCAGTTTTCCAAAGCTTAGGTGATCATCCCTTGTCCCTCATCCTTGCTCCTACTACATTTCTCTTCATTTATCTCATTATTTTTCTCTGTCACTCTTAATCCATCCCAAACACAGGTCAAATTCACTTTATTATGGAGAAACTCATAGCATACAAGTTGATGACTTATGTAGGATTACATTAATAACTGTAGATCTTTCTTCTGTATTTAAAGATACTAAATAGGGCCAGGGAGATGGCTTAGTAGAATAAGTGTTTCCCTGGTAAGCACAAGGGTCTGAATTCAACC
Source organism: Octodon degus (assembly GCF_000260255.1). Classification (NCBI taxonomy): domain Eukaryota; kingdom Metazoa; phylum Chordata; class Mammalia; order Rodentia; family Octodontidae; genus Octodon; species Octodon degus. Next base: position 23,991,991 of record NW_004524590.1, read on the forward strand.
CCTAGTTACACACACTCACTCACACACACACACACACACACACACACACACACACTGATATTAAATGGTTAGCACAGTTTGTCAATTTTCAGGTTGTGCTTGATGCTATTGTTATTGTTACTTATAGTACCTGAACCAGGCTGAAATACCTGTTGAAATCAGTTGTTCTCCTTTGCATGACAACACTGTATTTATCAGGGATCCTAATCATCACTATAGTTCAGTAACAAAGGGAAGGATGCTGAGAAACATAGATAGGAACTTCTCATCCTTCATAAATTGGAAAGGAAAGATCTTGTGACAGATACAAAGGTTAAGACCCAGCTACACCTTGAAGATACCTTTGGGAAGTAGACTTTTGCTATGGAAGCCTTCATATTATTAAAAAAACAACCCTTTCATGAGCAATTTACAAATATCAACACAGAAAAAATTTAAAATTTGTAAAATAGAAAATGTTAAGATGTAGAAGGAAAATACAAACCTTAGACCTGTTGCTCAATCAGGATAAATCCAGGGTACAGGATAAGAAAGGAAATGAAAATCCAACCTCCTGAATTTTTTTGAAATGGTAACAACAGAAGTAAAAAGAAACAAATGAAAAAGTCTACAAAATATTCAGATCAGAAATAGTATTTCACATTAGAAAAAAAGAGATGATAGTCAAAATGATAGACTTACGGAATCTAGGGTAGACACAGATACAAAAAAATAGAGGACCTTAAGAAAATAGTAGACATCATGAATGTCCAACATAGAAAAGAAATGGAATCCATAAAACAGATTTAGACAGATATCCAGGACATTAAAATAATCAAAATTCTCAAAATTAATCAATGAAGAGAATATTAAAAGCTATTAAAGGACAGAAACAAATCACCTGCAGAGGAAAACACATCATAACTGTAGCAGACTTTTCAGCACAAGTGAAATATATTAAATCTTGAAAGAAAAAAAATAATACTCCAGTTCAAGGGATATACTCTGTAAACTTTCTTGCAAAATCAGAGGGAAAATAAGATGCCTCCAAGATAAAGTTAGCAACTGAAGAAATTTGTGAACACTAAACCAGCTCTACAAAATGTTCTGCAGGATATTTTAGAGGCAATAAAGACTACAATTCCAAAAGCACTGATAGAAAGAATTCACCACACAAGACAAGAAATTAAGCAGAGGAGCACAACAGAGTCAAAACCAAGAAAATAATATGACAAGGATAAGCAATAAAAAGCAGTTATAGCCATCAATGTAGTCTCACTTCACCAAATATTTTTCTATTTAATTTTTTGAAAAATTTTGCAGTTATAGCTGATAATTTCAATAACTAATTTGAATACAATATGCAGTGTAACGACCATCATGGGATACATATCATCTTGTTTAGTGAAATTTTGTATTGTTTTTAATTTTATAAAATTATTTTTATTCTCTTTAAAAAGGAAAAAAAGTGGGAAATGAAACATCCTGGGCAAATGCATCAAGAAACAAGATCCAAAAATATGTTGCATTTAAGAAACACATTTAACTGGAAAATAATTCAAATACTGAAATCTTATGGTGAAAAAAATTACTTCATGCAATGGAAATCTGAAGAAGATCAGGATGAGCTATCTTGTTTACCAACAAAATGCACTTTCATCCGAGACTTATTAAAAGAGACAAAGAAGGACAATATGTACTTGTTAATGGAAAACTTCTAAAGAAGAAATTAAAGTCATGATTACTTATTCAAAAAATTCCAGAGCACCCAAATATATAAAACAAATATCAATACAAATGAAAAATCAAATAAACACTAGCACAATTGTAATGAAGAACCACAATCCCTTAGTATACAAACAGATCCACTAGGCAAAAACTAGCAACAAAGAAATACTAGAACTGAAGTAGTTCTGATAATTTATGTGTGTCTAGGAATCAGCCCATTTCTTCTGTGTTTTCCATCTTATTAGAGTTCAAGTTCTCAAAGTAGGTTATTGATGATCTAAATTTCCACAGGATCTGTTGTAATTCCACCCTTTTTATTCCTAATTGCTTAAACTTGAGTCTGTTATTTCCTCTTTTGTAAGGATGACTAGGGGTTTCTCAATTATATTAATATTTTTAAGATCAAATTCTTTAATTTATTGATTCTTTGTATAGTTTTCTTAGCCTCAATTGCATTAATTTCTGTTCTGATTCTATTTATTTATTTATTTATTTATTTATTTATTTATTTATTTATATTTTAGGGAAGGGTATACAGGGTCTTCAGGGTCTCACTACTAGATCAGAATCATAGCGATCCACCTATTTATAGCCTCCCAAAATCTAGGATTACAGCCACACACCACCATGCCTAGTCTTAATTGCTGTCTCAGCATGCCCCATGGGCGGGGCCTGCACAGCAGCCCTGGGGATTGAAACCTTGTGCCCTGTTTCTGCTTGCAGGTGCTTTAATCTGTTGAGCTATTTGGCTGGCCCTACTCTGATTTTAAAATTTGTGCTCTCATATGAGCTTTGGATTTGATCTATTCTTCCTTTTCTAGAAGTTTGAGGTTCAATACTAAGTTGTTTATTTGAGCTTTTTTTTTTTTTTTTTTTGTCCTGAGGTGAGCATTGACTGTTTTTCCTAGTAGGACTGCTTTCTCTGTAGCCCCTAAGTTCCAGCAAGTTTTAACAGCATTATTATTTAACTGTAGATATTGTTTAATTTAGTTTTTAATTAATTTTGTGATGCATTGGTTATTCAGGAGGGTGTTGTTTGATTTCCATGTGTTTATGTCATTTCTGTGGTTTCTTTTGGCATTTACATACAGTTTCATTACGCTTGCTCAGATAGTATAAATAGGATGATTTCAATGCCTCTCCATTTACTTAAATGTGTTTTGTTGGCCAGTAAGTGATCTATTTTGGAGAACATCTCATGCACAGTTCAGAAGAATGTGTATTCTAATGTTATGAGGTATAACACTCTGTAGATATCTGCTAAGTCCTTTTGCTTACCGGTTTGTTTTAATTCTGACATTTCTTTATTGATTGTCTAATTGATCTATCAAATTCTGTGAGTCAGGTATTAAGGTTCCTATTACAATTGTTTTGATTTTTATTTGATTTTTAAAATCTGTTAATGTTTGGTTTATGTAGTTGGGTGTAGCATTATTTGATGCATATACATTTATGATTATTTCTTATTGTTAGAATTTTTCCTTAATAGTACATAGTGACCTTTTTTTCTCTTTTGATCAGTCTTGGCTTGAAGTTCATATTATCTCCAAATACAACAGATACTTGTAATTTTTTCTGGGATCCTGTTCCACTGAGTATTTTTCTCCATCCTTGGACTTTCAGTGTACAAATTTCTTTTGATTCAAATATATTTCTTCAATGCAGCATATTATTGGATGTTGCTTCTTGTTTCATTCTGCCAGTCTGTTTCTTTTGATTGGCAAATTGAGATCATTTATACTGATGATTATGACAGATATACATGGGCCTATATTGCTTGCTTTATTTTCACATATAAAGAAAAGCCCATCAAAATCACAGCCAACTTATTAACACAAACGGTCAAATGAAGGAAAGCTTAGAGAAATATTTCAAGCTATAAAAGAAAACAATCTCCAACCCAGATTGATGTACCCTGTAACAATATTTTTCAAAATCAATGGAGAAATACGATGCTTTTGTGACAAACAACAACTAAAGAAACTCATGAACACCAAGCAAGTTCTTCAGAATGCTTTACAGGTATATTAGAAAGAGAAAATGAAGATCACAAGTACAAGAACATCAAGAGAAAGAAGCCAGGCAGGGTGAACAATTAAACATAGGGAAATGCAGAAAATTCATATTTTGTATTTGTATTTTGTTTTGTTTCTTTAACTGCTTTTAATATTTTGTTCTTATGCCAAATTTCTGAAATTTTGATTATTTAATGCCTTAGTGTAGATTCATTTTGGTCATGGAATTTTTAAAATTCTAAATGCTTTATTATGTGAATTTATATGTCTAATTCTTTACCATTTGGGGGAAGTTTTCAGCCATTATTTCTGGAAAGATTTTTCTTTTTTTTTTTTTTTTTAATGGTACGCTGTCTCTACATTTCTCATTGGTTCCAAACTTATGTTGTTCTTTGCTTCATTTACAACTGTTGGATTGATATTTTATTATCTGTTGCTATTTTTAAGGTGCTTTTATTTTCATGGTGGCTAGCTTCAATCTTGCCTTCTAGTTCTGATATTCTTCCCTTGCCTTCATTCAATCTGTTACTTATCCTTTCAACATATGCAACAGATTGATTTAGTCTTTGGTTTTCTATTTGGATCTGTTTAATGCTTTGTATTGCTTTCTTATGTTGGGCATTCATGGTTTCTATAATTTTCCTAAGCTCCTCTACCTTTTTTATTAAATTGGTGTCTGGTTTAATGTTTCATTTTGTTCATCACTTCTTTTTGTGATGAGATACTTTTTTCTCTAGCATCTTTCTTTCTGTCTCTTTCTTTCTTTTTAATTTTTCTTGCCATCATTTCAAACATCTCTATTTCTTAGCTTCCAATTTCCTCTATCTCATCATACTCTAAACTTGTCCCTGGTGGGTGGGGGTTTTACAGTTGAATTTTGCTTCTGTGTTTTGTCATTTTCTATTTCTTTTCTTTTATTTTGTTTCCTGTTTTGATTCTTACCAATATTTTACGGTAAATAACCTTTGTCACTATTATCAAGGCTTCCTTAGAAAATGTCTGTTTCTTAAGAATGTCTACTAGATGTGGGTTGTTCTTGGTCTTTTTGTCTATGCCAAGAAACTACCTTTCCAACTTATCAAGGATGAATTTTTTCTCTATTTGGCTTAGTACTTTGTCTTTTGTACTGGGCTATGGGGATGTTTATGACCCCATACAATCACGGTGTTATTATACAACGGAGAAAAATTGACTATAGCATATTGTGATATCTTGGCTAAAGTAGTATGTTTAGCAGTAACATCAAATATAGCCTAGACAAACTGTGGTAATTATTAACTTGATACCTTTAACTACAGGAGAAATTTAAATAGTTACATAACAAAATCCAACATATACCAGGAACTACCACGTAATGACTTTATACTTAGTGGAGTGATTTTTAACCTGTTGTTGAGAGGGGTTATTTAAGAGGAATAGGCAACATGATAGAGAGATGAATGAGGGCAAATATAGTAGAAACAAGTCTGAAGGGCAAAAGGATGACTACTCATATTGGGAAACTGGAGGACACAAGAAAAAGAACGAAGGAGAAAGTAAAGTAGTATTGGAGTAAATCAGAAGGACAAGAGACAATGTTCACTCATGTGAAAATATACTGAAATCAAGAGATGTTTCAAGAAAGAGAGAAAGAAGACAAATAGTGCAAAACAAAAAGAAAGGTAAGAAACCTAAATACTAAAAAAAGAAAGAAGAAAAAGAAAAAACAAAAACAAAAACACTAATAACCACAATAAAACAAAACAAAATAACCAACTTCAACCAAATCAACAGATAAAAAATAAAAGTAGTAAAACTCCTCCATGACCACAGATCTGCGGTAATGTCCAAGCAGGATCCAGCAAATGTGCTGTGTACTCCAGGCATGTTTGATGTGGGATTTATCCTGGGAATGGGGCTGATCTGGGTCTCTTAATGTGTGGGCTGAGACTGGGCTTCTGTTGCTCGGGTTCTTCCTATACATTCTTCTTGTTCTTGTTCTTCTTGTTCTTCTTGTTCTTCTTGTTCTTCTT
>NW_004524590.1:23997904-23998935 GCF_000260255.1 Octodon degus
TATTATTTAAAAAATACAAAATCGTTTGACAAAGCCTGGCTGCTTCACGCATTTCTGCTCCCATGTGTTTATGTGCCACAGAGCAACACTGGTTCACCTAACACAGCCACTGCTGGCTCATATGCTCACGACTGCTTCAGTCTGCTCTACGCTACAGGTCCCACCTGATGGCCTGTGCACCCACACCAGGGCCTGCTGTATGCCCGGGCTGACATGTGCCAAAGAGGTGTTTTTCATTGTTTTTGCTGTTGCTTTTTAGACAATGGACTACTATTCAGCCTTAAAGGAGAATAAACTTGAGACATTTCTAAATAAATGGAGGCATCTTAAAACCATGTGTTTAAGTGAAATAATTCAGATGCACGTGTGTAAAAATTGCATTATTTCTCTGGTGTGGTAAAGTGGAAGTGTAAATAAAGACCAAAATGTATAATATATATCATGAAATAGGAAAAAAAATCAGTTGAAAAGAAGAACTATGGATGGGGAAGGAGTAAAGAAAGGAAGGGAAAAGAAAAAAGAAATGAGAAATTAAGTAAGAAATGCAGATAGGGGACCTGCTCATTAGCTCAGTTGTTCAAGTGACTACTTAAGCAAAGGAGTCAGGATCAGGATACTGTGGTTCAGTCTCCAGATCCTCATGCCTTACCAGACCTGCCTTTAAGGCATCCTGAGCCAGACAAAAAAAAAGAATGCTTTTGAAGAAATGCAGATAAATGATGAGAGGAAGAGTTATTGAAGGAAGAACATGGGAATAGGAAAAAGGAAAATCAAGATATATACAGATACAAATTCACTCATATATCTAGAATGTATCAATAAACTTAATTAAAAAATAATAAAATGAGGACTGGTCAAAATAGCTCAGTAGATTAAAGCACCTGCAGGAAAGCACAGGGGCCAGGGGTTCTATTTCCAGACCTGCTGTGCTGGCCACACACCAGGGGCATGCTGAGATGACAACTGAGACTGGGCTTGGTGGCACAAGCCTATAATCCCAGCTCTTGGGAGGCTGTAAACAGGCAGATCAC
>NW_004524590.1:23999035-24026705 GCF_000260255.1 Octodon degus
ATAATAATAAAATGTACCTGAAAGCAGTATACTTTAATTATTAAAGCCCAATTGTTTCCCTTTTTTAAAGTCACAGATGTACAACTTTAAAAGAATAAAATACTATTAGTTTTCATAGAGAGCTGGTGTCATTTAAGTCTTAACTGTCTATATGAAAAGAAAGTTATATATATGGAGGAAGCAAAATGTAACCTTCCCACTGAAAACTTTTTCTTTTTTTATGTACTTAGTACATAGTCTACAGGGTCTCACTATACAGATGGGACTTGTAGTGATCTTTCTTATTTTTCAACCTCCCAAACTCTGGGATTACAGGCTTGCGCCACCATGCCCAGTCTCCATCATTGTCTCAGTGCCTTCCAGGGTGGGGCTGGCACAGCAGGCCAGAGATTGAACCCTAGCCCTTGCATGGGCCTAAGCAGGCACTTTAATTCGCTGAGCTACCTGGCCAGCCCCCACTGAGAATTTAGATTCTTGCAATGCTCCATCCTGAGCACTAAGGGGGACTCACTTGTGATGCATCGGCTTTGCTACCATTACTATTTAAATTATCTCAGGCATAAATAAATTACCTATAAGAGAAATTGTATGACAAATGGTAGCATGACATCTATTACTGGTTTTTTTGGCTACCATTGCTTTGTTAAGTTTTTTTAGATAAGAATGTAATAGAAGATTATTTTGTTTTTTCATATACTTCACTAATAATGTGATTTTTGACCATGCCCACATTCCCTCAGTGCCAACATCTTATAGTAGTCATAAGAAATAAAAAGATGAGTCTAAGAGTTCTTAGCTCAATATAGCACATTTTTATGAAAGGGCAAGTAATTTTTTCATGTATACAAAACATACTGTAATGATTTTACATAACTTATTTCATGTCTAAGTAGTTGGGAGTCCTTGGCTAGCCTTTTAGGTCTTTGGGTCTCTATCCTTAAAGGAAAGCATCTGACCAGGTAGTCATATGCATCTTCTCAGGTTAAGTGACCTAGACCAAGCTGACTTGCCAGGCCTGAACTAGAGTATAGAGTTTCCGGGCCTGTGGTCCTTCCTTGGATCTGTTGGCTAAGGAATTTTATTTTTGAAGAGAGTGCTATTGGAATGTTGGCTATCTGAAGTCACTGGTTGCTTTCATTCAGGCAAAGCAAAGGTAAAAATGACAAAGTCATAGTCACTGGACAGATTGACTGAGCATAAGAGATGACACAGCTGAGTATTACATCCTGAAGAAATCCCCCTGATGGTAGTCCTTGTAGAACCATGGAAAGGGGAAGTGAGCGAAGTATGTCAGGTCTTATATGAGCATAAGCAGTGCCTTATGGAGGAAAGGCTTATCACCTCACCTCACTCAGGAAAACCATAATATTTTTGGCCTCTAGAGGAAAGGCAATCTGTTTGTATGACACGGATGTAAGCGTTATCAGTAGTCCCAATAGCAGGAACAATACTGAAGCTCCTCAAGGGAGTGGCATGGAAATACTGGAGCTTGCATGTTGGTTCTGAGCAAGAGCCCTTCTCGCCAACATCTGTGGGCCTCTGTTCACAGCTACCAGAAATGTGCACTATTCTGGGAATGCTCCCCGGAGAGTGGTACATGTTGCAGTATGGTTTGAGCAGAAGAAACAAGATGAGAAATTTCAATTGTTGGTGCAATGGGATCAAACTATTGGTCTCCCTATATCACAGGTATATATCACTGAATTCTAGAGGATAGTATTCGGTTCTGTTTTATTACAGTGTCCAATTCCTCTTGTAGTTTCCAAGTAATCATTTCAAGTATAAGGTAATATTTAGATTACAGGGACTGGTCTATTCTTCAGAATTTTGCAATGTTTGGAAAACATCTTTGAAATTATAGGGAAAAAAAAAGAATTTAGCTTGCCTAATGTCTGGGTCCATTTTATCTGGTGCTTAGCAACAATAATAAGTAATCTCCTCATTGCAACATTGTATTATCTTTTCACAACTGACTAATTTCCCATCTGCTCCCAAGTTTACTTTGGAAGCTCATTCTTATCTTTTATTCATTATTATTAGTGTATGGGGGAGAGGGAGGCTCTGGAGGCTGAAATCAGGGCTTCGTGCTCCACCACATTGAGCCATCAAATCAGCTCATCTACTTATGATGTTTTAAGTATGGATAGGCCTGCAAGAAAGCTCAGCAATCTGAAGCCTCTGCTTAGGCAAACTTAGGCAAGAGCAGGGACTGAGATTCAACCCCCAGCACCATGTTCCATGCCAGCCCTGCCCCCAGGGTGGGCTCAGCCAGCCACAAAAAAAGATAGTATGGATAAAAATACTAAACTATCATTAATTAAGAGGATTTTAAAAATAAGATTGAGCCAATTTTTACATCTAACAAGCGTTGAATTACTTAGGTTTTGCCAATACCTATCAGTGGATAAAAATTATGACAATACTGAGGGCTCTTCTAGGGACATCATAAAGACATCATATCAACAATTGGAAACATGACCTAGAGAAGAAGAGGACAGACTGAAAAATGGCATGTACTGACTATAACTGAAATGAAAATAAGTAAATATACATACACCCCAACACACTCATACCTACTTGAAGACTGTCAGAGATCCTTGGAGGAAGAACATGTTGCGTGAGGACAGGACATACAGTATGACCCAGGATCAACTATTAGGGTAGGGAAACTAATAAGCCCTCAACAGGATATGAAAGTAAAATATGTTAGTCAAAAGAAATGTAGCTTGTGAAGAAATATAGAATGATAAGGGATAGTAACGGTGCCTAATCCCTGATAATGAAGAAAAATATTAACACCAGATACATCAAGACATAGATTTAAACATGGGATTTAGGCAAAATAAGTCCAATCAAAGGTTTTACTTTCTAAGTAGTGAAACCTTGGACTAAGTAAAATAACCACCTTGAAATCTCAGCATAAGGAACTGAATATTTTTAAAAATCTTTTATCTATTTGATACAGGTTCTCACTATGCAGCTTGAACTTGTCGTGATTCTCCTGTCTCAGCCTCCTTAGCGCTGGAATTACAGTATACCTGGTGGCCAGCTTGGCTCAGGACCAGGATCGCATGTGGTACCAGGAATAGAACTCAGGTTTTTACACTTGCCAGGCAGGTGCTTAGATTGCTGAGCTATGTGTTGGGCCCAGGAATCGAATATTGAATAATGAAATCTATCTGAAAAATATCAAAACTAATAGAAGCCAAATGTGACCTCTGAATCTAACCTTAGAGCTACTGTAAAATATATAATTTAAAGCAACGATATGGATAATTCATATATGTCTTTTTGACTCAGTGGCAAAGTTTAGACATTTCAAGTTGCATATTCAGTCTGGTAACCCAGTTCTCATTTCAGGGTAACAGGTGTCAGTTTATTCTTAGCACTGACATGGCCTAGAGAGTGACATATCAATAAAGCAAATGAGACATTAAAAAAGTATAAGCTATAAGTCAGGAATACTTACATTTGATTTCTAGCTCTGTAATTTACTATTGTGCAGGGTTGAGAAGCATTTGCAATTCTTTGACAGTATTTTTTAAAATCTATGAAGTACCTGTGTGTGTTAGCTTTCTATTGCTGTGACACAATGACTGAGAATATAGGGTAAAAAGCACAGAGCTTTATTTTGCCAGAGTTTGAGTCAATGATTTTCTCCATTACTTCTGGGCCTATTTTGAGACAGAATATCATGATGGGCATGAGGTGAAACAAATTGGCTTAATCATAATGAAGGTTATCAAGGTAAAGAGACCAAAACAAACAATAAAGGTGACCAGATGACAAAATTATTTTCCAGGACTTGTCCCAGGGATCTATTTGCTCCAGCTAAGGTCCACCTCCTCCAGGTTTTCCAACTTTCCAATAGCCCATATATGATAGATCCATCCATGGGTTAAATCAACAGTGAAATTAGAATCCTCATGATCATATCAATTCTCAAAAGGCTGACTTCTGCAGTTAGAGTTTTGGAGATCAGCCCTTCAACATATTTGCATTTGGAGGATATTGTAGCTCCAAATCAGAGGAGCAAACAAATATGTATTTCTCAGGGCTTCCATGAGAATTAAACAAAATGATGCCTGTAGAATTCTAATACAGAATCTGATATTTATAGGCTGCATTTTATTTAGTATAAAATAGATCAAAGGCACTCCCAAGAAGTATAGGACAAAAGATAAGTGTGTGTCCCAAGTCTATCATTCACAGGCTCAATGGAGCCTAGGGCTTGGTAATGGCAAAAGAAAGAATTGCTGAAAATGTGAATTCTGTCTTTAGTTAATATATTTTAAGTTCTGTACTTTTATGAGGGAACAAAAGTGAAAAATTTTCTAGTTTTGTTAGATTGGAGACATTAAAAATCCCTATGCCTCACAAAGAAGCAAAAGTAATTTCATGTGAGAATACATTTAGTATCATGCCAAGTTGTGCTACTTATATAGAAAAGAACTTTCTAGAGGGAGGTGTACTGCTTTAATAGCACACTTGCATAAAATTGCAGAAGTTTTCTCTGCACCCTTTTTGTCATTAGATACCATCTATACATGAAAATATACCTCTATTAACATCAGAGAGTAATCATATGCTAAAAAGAAGAGGAATTCACAATCTGGAAATACTATCTCTTAATAGAACATGGTGTAGGTCTTCCTATGAAATACTTATAGTATAACATTCCAAATAATTCTATAATATTGAATGAATTTATTCCAAATATTGAATAATTTCAGTGTTATGTCACAGTGTTCTGCATCCAAATGACATCTAACTAGGCTGTTTAAGAGGACAACAATAATTTTGCTAAGTGTATTTTATTAAAAGCATCAAAATATACCATTTCAAACAATTTGTGATGGATTTCATTATTTGACATACTGTGAAGACAAATCTACCCTTCCATTCATTTTCTTTTACTTGTATTAGTTGCTACCCTTCTGATTCAGAGAGTCACACTTCCGTGATGAGAAATATGCCTTAATAGAAAGTTCTAGTTACAAGCTCTTTTCCAATAAGACTGTTGATAATTATCAATATGATTTTACTAGGAATTATTTAGGCAATTTGAATTTAATTCAAGATTTTCTCAAGAAAACTGCCTATTACTTTCTCTTTAATTGTGCTTTAGCAAAGAGATTAGCATCTCTAAAGCATCACAGATCAAAGAAAATTTAAATTCAGTGGTGAATTATGAGGTCAGATGCACAAATGTAAGCAGCACTTCCCCCACTGAAGGATGCTACAGTTCCCATGAATGCAACTGGAAGTGCTTTGGTGGCTGTGGTCTGGCTAATGAATTGAGTAATTTAAGCAGGAAAGGATTAAGTGGGCACTGATGATCAATGCACAAGGTACCAAAGCTGGCTTGCTTCTCTCAGTGCTCATCCTAAAACTAATTACAAGAAACTCATAAACTAATGCAGAGAATGTGCATTTGAACATTTTTGTGTTGCCTTAAAATATGTTAGATAAAAAACAATGATGATGAAGTCAAGTTCCACACACTGAGGACAGGATCCTAGGGTTTACTATTTCCCAACATTAACATTTTTTCATTGTAATGACTTAGAAGTATAGTAGTTCTCTTACTAAGTCAGATTAGGAATTCAGTATGTACCATAAATCCTTAATAATACACACACACACACACACACACACACACACACACACACACATATGCAGTACATATGCATCCACATGTACCCATCAGAAGTGTGCACATTTGTGCGTCTGTGCATATATTCATAGAGACATACATGTATAGAGATAGAGACAGAGACAAAGGGAGAGTAAAGGAAGCGGGAGAGGAAAGAGAGAGAAAGGTAAGAAACTCCCTGAAATTGGAACTGGAGTGCATGAGTACATTAACTGCATTAATAAAACCTTGAAGCCTCAAGGGCAAAAGGAATACAACCTAGCTTCTTGGTGCACTTGACCTTAGTAAGACAGTGCTTCAAAATCAAGTTAACTTTCTGCGGACTAGAAGTACAATACAGTGAAATAGCATGGCTACAGAAATATGATCTTTATCATCTTAAATCAGGTGGGAATTTCAATCTTCCAGGAAATCACCAATTTGATTAGTAAGTATCGAATATATTTTCCAAAAATTGCTGTTGTTACGTAAGAAGACCGCGTCTATTCAGTGTCCTCCCTACACAATGGCACTTACTGAATGGGTTCAGGTTCATAATGTCTATTTTTATATTTATGAATCTATAAGATTCCTGGAGCATTGCAGAAAATCATGCAAAATCTATATCTGCATATGAAATATATGATTATGCAAAAATCTTTTTATATAATTTTTAGTTGTCAATCATTATTGCATGGTACATATATAATAATAGACTGATAAGAGCAAGAAATCTTTCTAAAGAGGCATGAGAAAAAAATGAATATTTTAAAAATATCTGTTTTATCATAGCAATTTATAGCATATGCTTGGGGCCACTTTTGTAATTTCCATAGATCTGTAAAGCTACCATTAAAAATAATGTAGCAGTGTGCGTTAATTTAGGTCAGTGACGGCAAAGGTTTAGGGCTTTCATTGACACTAAACAGCACACTACGGCACATATGCTATATGTTTACCATCATTTTTCTAGGTTGTTCAGTAAGCAGATACCAAAATAAGATAAAAGGTATATATACAGTGTATAAGGGAAATGTCAGGGAGAGAAAATGCAATGGTTCTGGGAAATCCACTGGATTCTGATACAGGTCTGACTCAAGTGAAGTCAAGAGGGCATGGAGGAAGGTTGGTATAAACATCTCAGAATAAAACTCTAATGGAAATTCAGCAAGGCCACTGGGAACTCCTTGAGCCAAATTTCCCTGTCCCAATTTCTGAACAAAGCACTGCATAGTCAGCCACAGGCTGCGAGCATCCCATGGGAAATAGTCACTCTCTGCAGCAGGTGTAAATGCAGCGAAGGAATTCAAATTTGAATACCTTGGTACATAGAAAGGTTTGTTCTCACGACTACAAGCAGTCTTTTGCAAATTTAATGAGTGTACAGTTCATTTAAGAATTCTTATTAAATTTCAGATTCTGACACAATAGATCTGGAGGAAGATCTGGAATTCTGCATCTTTAAAAACTTACAGGAATTACTACATTAAAGAGCATAAGTTGATGTTCAGGAGCGTGAATCCTTAGTTGTTGATTGGTCCACATTTTTGCCTCATTATTTTTCCATTTTCAGTTAAGGAAGGTCATGTCCACATAAATTGATACCTGACCAACTCCTAGGCAACTGTCCAGTCTATAGATGACCACTGTGCATCACATGATCATTCCTAGATGAATAACTTATAACCATCCTTCTGGGATAATGTATGAAATATGAAGGCCATTCATAATACCCAGGCAATGACTTAATTTTTTTGTGATATGAAATTGGAGGTGTGGTATGGCCCAAAGTTTTATGACTACCATTGAAAGAATGCTTGGATACGCACATTACCAACAGAAGTGGTCTACTGTGCCATGGAGTTCACATTGGACAGCACAAAAAATGGGAGTTTTTATTGTGGTTTCCATGTAGACATGGGTGAGCCACAGAAGTGGGTTTAGGATTGCCTGGTTTCAATAATTAACATAAGCTTTAAATCTACTTGACTGATAGTCTGTGCTGGGGTAACTAGAACAGGTAGATAGTTCTTTGAGTGAAGGAGGTAGAAGGTGGGTTCTGGACTGCCTGGCTTATATTTGAAAAGTTTACCCTTAGGAAATAGGATTATTGGGTGGGGAAAGGGGACTGAGGCAGCGGGTGGCAAGGCAAGGTGACTCAGTCACAAGCATACTATTATATTTCCAGATAGGAGGCATGCCTGGCATGAACATATAAGACCGTAGTTAAAGCATCAAATTTCCAGAAGCTAGTACATGGTTAGTACAGCCATTGGCAGTGTTTTGCAATGCCTTTTAGGCACAAAAAAAAAAAAAAAAAAAAAAACACTTAGATGCCTGTTCAACATAAATATTATCATTTACTCCTGAAAGGATTGTTATCTAGAGATCTATCATGCCCTTGAAAAAATAGCATCCTATGTAGAATGGGAATTTCTTTCCCACCTGTTGCCTTCTTTGATATTTCTGAGTTAAATCTTATTCAGATTCTTCTTTCTATATGAATAGTAGCCAATTAAACTAACCCTTGCTTTTCTCCAAGTGGTTTCAATCTGCCTTCAAAACATAGCTCAGGCTCTGTCTTCTTTTTAAAAAGCAAAGGGGATGTGGATATACTTAGGTAAGTACTGAGGAGGGATATTCATAAAAGCCCACAAAATAGACTTACCCATTAGCATTTACCACAGAAAATGCTTCAGTGATAAGACTGCTTTCTCTCTAAGTCTGTTTCTTTTACAGTGTTCTTTCAAATTTTGTGATGGCCTAGTGATGAAATCCTGATAACAGTGCTAATGGATATTAAGTCTTTGCTTTCTGAGAATGTTCTAGAATCTCTTATATAATGCCTCACCTCCAGGAGGAGTAGACAGCTATTAGTAAAGCTATCTTTACTAATAAGAATGGAGTCCTGCACAATAAATTTTCACGAATGTGAATTCATCAGGGTGTTCATCTCCACAAGCTTGCAAGGAACAGCAATCACATGATCTGTGTTTTCTGAAGGAAGTAGTGTAGACTTTGGTGTAACAATACAAGCCCTGCTGGTAGCCTTCAGCATGCATGAAGATATTTGCCCAAGCTACACAATACATAACAATGTCCTTGAATGGAAACTAGATAACCCCTGTAGGGAGGGAGTATTCTTATTCATATAAAGTCTGACCTATCTGTCGACCATCATTTTAGAGTGACAGCAAGCAATGGCAGGGAAATTACAGATGGACCTCTTCCTCCCCTGTGCCAGAAAACAACAATCTTCACTCTACACTTTGAACCACTGAAAACTGAGCACTTCAATACAAAGTCAAAGAATTGCTTGCTGTGGGGAGGTCAAACGCAGTCACTCATTATCGTTCAGGGAATGTTCAGAATATAAATGACACCAAAAAGCCAACTGTCTTTCTCTCACAGCAATTTCTAGAATCTGTCTCAGTTACCTTTCTCTCATTACTGGAACAAAATGCCCAATGCCTACAATTAAGGAAGGAAAGGTTTATTTAGCTCACACTTATTGGAGGTTTCAGTCCATACTCATCTGGCTATGAGGCAGACTGGCACATGGCAGAGGGCAGAAAACAGCAAAAAGCAAAGGGAGGAGCAGTGGTTGTGCCACTAGCAAGCTTTTCTTCCTTTTTTATATTTTTATGCAGATTATCTGCCCTAGGGTAGGTGTAGCACCGAGACCCATAATCCCAGCATTTGATCATGAATTAATCACAAACTCTAGAGGTTGCCCAATGACCGCATGAAGCTTTTGGGGAAAATTATATGCAAACCATAACATTTTGCCCCTGACCACCCCCCCAAAGACTCATGCACATCTCTTTATGCAAAAGTCATTCTAGTCCATCTCACAGTTTTTGCTTGTTTGATTGTTTGTGGGTTTTTTTTTTTTTTTTGGTGGAACTGGGCATTGAATTCAGGCCCTTGTACTTGACAGGGAAGTGGTTATTCCACTGAGCCATCTCTCTGGCCCCCAGTCCATCTCCAAGAGTTGCCAAAGTCCTAATTGTTTAAGCATTGTTGAAAAGTCCAAGTCTCAAGACTCCTCCAGGATCTATGACAAACTCTTAGCTGTGAGCCCCTGTACACGTGAAAAGTTAAATACTTCCATCATTCAATGACACAAGATAAAAATTATCATTCAAAAAGGTACAAATAGGAACATACAAAGCATTGGGAGCAAAGCAAGTCCAAAGTCCAGAAGGGTAAATGGCAGGTACTATAGCTCCATGTGGATCATCCCAATCAATCTGTGGCAAATTATGTGCACCATGTGGCTCCACTTCTATGGTTTCTTGAAGGCCTATTTTCTCTCTCCTTACAGTCTTACATGTTCCACATTCCTGACTTTTCCAAAGTTTGGGGGTCTCCACTGAACTTAGGCTTCTCCCTCACAGCTTCACACACAGTACTGTCAGAGTATAAGCCTTCTTAACCTTAGAACTCTTGCATTCTGCATGTGCCCTAAACCAGTGCCACATAGATGATGACAAGGTCTGCTGCCAGCTGGTGCATTAGCCAGGCTTTCTACTCTCTTGGCTGGAGAGGTCGAGTGCCTGCATCACTGATCATTCTGACCCTGATTCTGAAGAATAAATTCTATATGGCACCACCATTCTGGAGCCTGCTTAGGCTACCACTTCTATTCTGGAACATAGAAAAGAGGCTTTCTCTTCAAAGCGAAATCTTTCACTTTTGCAGTTTTTAGGCTGCAATGGGTGAAGACTTGATGCTTCTTTAATACCCTCAAGCCATCCTTTTAATTTTATTGTTACTTCTCAGCAATGGAGCTCGCCCCAGCTTTGTCTTTGTAGTCCACAGCTTCATTGGAACTTCCTTTCTGGACAAACTCACAAAATTTTACATCATCATGCTGGGCTCTTTGCTCTTGATTCTCAACATAAATATGACCTAAAACCCCCAGCAATACCCATGCCACTGTCTCAGGATTTTACTGCTTTAAAATTTCTTTTTTAAGATTAATCAGTTCACTGCTCTTAATCTCAGTCTCAGGCAAAGTCTCTGTACACGAGCAAAATGTAGACAAACTTTCTGCCAAACCATAACACATATAACTTGGATTTCAACAACTAATGCAGTCCTTTTTCCCAGAACAAATCTTCTCAGCCTGGTTTTTATAGGCAGGTTTTCTATCAGTATTCTAGTCTTCTGACCTCTGACCAGAATCTCACGTACAGAACAGCCAAAGGCATTCCACCACTTCTCTTGTAGGCAACATCTCCAAACCTTTTCTATCTCATCCCATAATCCACTCTCAAAGCTTGCAATCCACATGGTCAGGTATAGTCACAGCAACAACCCCATTTCTCTACTACCAAATTCTATCTTGGTTACATTTTCCTTCTTGCTAGTACAAAATACCTGATGCCTAGAGTGCAGGAAAGAATGGTTTATTTAGCTCACAGTTAGTGGAGGTTTCTGACCATACTCAGCTGGCTCCACAGCAAGGTTGCACATAGGAGAGAGCAACAGTTCAAGGCTTTGAAAAAACAGCCAAGAGCAATGGAAGGAGCAGCAGCTCCTTCAGCTATGGAGCCTCTCTCTTCTCCTTACATTTGCATGCAGATTATCTGCCCCAGAGCAGGTGTAGCACTCAGAGCCCTAATCCCAGTATTGGAGGAAGAATTAATCATGAACTCCAGAAGCTTCCCCCATGACTGCATGAGGCTTTATGGGGACAACTAGACACAATCCTTAACACTAACTTTGGAATCCACAAATTTGAAAATTCTGGAGTGATGTTTGAAGGAATAAACTCAGGAAGGCTCAGATTCAGAATTGCTCTGTTACTAATTAGTGCAGCTCTGCTATTTTAGGCAGAAGTCTATACTCCATGAAGTCATAAATCTCCATTTTCTCTCTTGTGACTTTAATAAGGGCCTGAACTAGTTCTTAATGGTAGTAAAGTTTTTTGTAATGTCGTAGTTACCCTTCAAGTGGAGATTAATTTCCAAATCCAAATGTCTTTTACTATATTCAAATTTATCCTCCTATTCTTCCACCTTCTCTCCCTCCCTTATTATTTTATTTCCTTCTTTCCTTGTCCCTTTCTTCTCTTTCCCTTTCTCCATCCTTTCCTTCCTTTCTGTTTCTATTTCCTGATTTTCATCATGTTTGCCTTATTTTCTCCTTCCTTCCTTGTCTTTGTTTATATTGTGAGGAACTGAAAAATGCAAATTATATGTTGCCTGTGTGTGTGTGTGTATGTGCGTGTGTGCGTGTGTGCACACACACATTGTATTTCTGTAGAAATGTAATGGGCAATTACATTTTTAGGCTAAACTTGCAAACCCTTTCTGCTATGCAGACTGTAGTCTCTAATGGGTCCATTCAGTTTTTGATTGGCTGGTTCCTTTGCAATTTCATAGTCAACCAGTGACATAGGCTGAGGTTATGGTCACATGTGCCTAACCAGTAAGGCTCTATCATCTGCCTCTAAGTTGTGTTCACAAATAGACACAAAAGCATAGCAAATCTTAAATTCTCTGTGAGGCTTTCCATTTCTAACCAAGTTCCTGTTTTCTTCCATGCGCAAAGATGTTTAAGAGTAAATGGGATGTTTAGAGAGTATTATTTCAGCCTTCTTACATCACCCTTATTCTCAAATCTCCTACTCAGATTACTCATTGATTTGTTCTCAAATCTTAAATGAGTATGCAGACACCAACTGTGCAGCTAGAAGATTTTTATACCTAAACTCTCTAGGTTAAGAAATGTCCCAACAATATGGTCAAAATATTCCTACTCTCCACCAAGTGGTGAATCAACACCATTTCATGAATAAATAATAGTTGCCTACTTTTAGCCAATTCTTAATATCCTGAAATTATTATATGTAGTAATTTAACCCAATTTTCTACTTATTTTCTGTAATGCAATCATCTATTTCTTATCAAGGCACTATTAAAAGTCAACTTATTTTCTTTTGAATACTTTCATAAATAAATCATGGAAGGAATATGTATTTAAGTTTTACTTGTTGTTTGCTCTAGGGACTTTTTTTTGCAGTACTGGAGATTGAACTTGGAACCTTGCACTTGCCACGCAGTTTCTTATATCACTGAACTCTCTCCCCTGTCCTTTAAGCTTGATAACCTATAAAAAGATACTACCTCAGTTTTAATACCCATCTTCCTTATCCCAAGTTCTTGTTTTTATTTGTTTGTTTTATTTCGTTTTTGAGACAAGATCTCACTAAGTAGCCTAGTGTAATGTGTGGAGCTACTCCCTTAAGCTTTAGGATATTCAGGGTTTAGCTTGATTTCCCTCCAAACTCATGTTATTTGGACTGTTATCCTCTGTTGCATCCCTTGATCAGCCTATGGTTCTGTTTTTCTCTCTCTATGATGGTATGTGTCTGTTTTCTTTGCTTCTGTCTATTGATTTTATAACTGAATTTTCAGAGCAATTATTAACTGGATATCCCATGTCTAACTGAACTATTTCTTGAAATATAAGAAAAATGGTGCCAGGTTTAGTGGATATTCAAAACTTTAATCTGAAGTGTTTCTTTTTTGTTCACAGCTTGATTGGCAGTGTTAAAATTTTAGCTTTTGTAGCTTTATTTGATATTTTATAAACAAATAGAGTTCAGGAAGGATCTATATATTCAATGTCATTGTGGTTAATGTAGCATTTCTAAAGTAAGAAATTTTATTCTCTGTAACATAAAAACATCCTTGTTAAATCATGTCCACCTAAGACATATGGTAAATTTTTCTTCTCCCCACAAATTAATACTACCAGGCAAATTGTTTTGTAAGTTTCTAACATACTTGCATGCATATCAACTCTGTCAATTCTACAGTTTCAAATAAGGGAATACTGAAAGATTAGTTTAAGAATTATATGTGTCATATGAGTGTAAATAACACGTACTTAGTCTTATGTTCCTTCCATTTGCATTTTTATGATATTCTCATATGGTCTAAAATTAGGACTTTCATTTTTAATATGTTACCTAATATGTATCAAGTAAAAAAATCTGTGTAAAAAATAGTACTTGTAGTCTCAGTTACACGGAAAGCTGAAACAGGAGGATGACAAGTTTAATTCCAACTTAGCAAGAACCTTCTCAAAATAACAATAAAGATGCTAGAGGAATAGTTTAGCTTGAGATCCTGTGTCCAATCCCAGGACTAAAAAAATGATATCATGTATTTAAAATTTAGCTGACAGATAAATATAGTGATTCTTACCATTGATCTCAGCACTTTGGGAGACTGAGTAAGAAGAGAACAAGTGTGAGCCAAATCTGGGCAGTCATGATTTAGCGAGTTCCTGTCTCAAATCAAAATAAAATAAAAAATTTCAAAAGTCTGGAATTGCAGTTGAGTGAGTGTTCTGGACTCAACCTCAAGTACCAGAATGAATGACCAAATGAATAATCACACTTATGAATTCTAAATGCCTTATAAAGAGTAATTCATTGTTCTTCGCAGTGCTACTATGAGGCTATGTTACAGTTTATGTGTAGTTGTCCCTCCAAAGCCTCATGCATCCATTGAGTTGCAGTTCTACATTTTGTGATTAATTTATGATCTAAGGATGGGATTATGGATCAGACTACTGCTGGGATTAAGGGTCTGAGTACTGCTGGGGATTATGGGTGTGAGTGCGGTACCCAGCCTGGGGAAGAAAGCCTGAGTGTAACATAAGAAAGACAGAGAGACAGACTTGTTCTCTGTAGCCTTTGCTGGTGCTAATCATCCCTTTTCCTCTTGCTGTTTTTGCTGTCTTCTGCTGCTGTGAACTGCTGCCCTGTGCCATGGGCCAGTCTGCCTTAGAGCCAGCTGAGTATAGGATGAAACCTCCAGTATTTATGAACTAAATAAATCTTTTCTTCCTTCATTTTGAGTGTCCGGTATTTGTCTGAGCAATGAGAGAAGAGTAACCAAGACAGAATTTGGTTCCAGAGAAGTGGGGTGCTTCCTGTGTCTACCTGACAATGTGGATTAGAACTTCTGAGAATGGCTTATGGGAAGAGATAGGAAAGGTTTGGAGATGTCACCTTCAATAGAAGCACTGGAACAGCTTTAACTTTTCTGTATGGGACATTTTGTTCAGAGCTGTTTTGGGGAACATTTAGCCAGATTTATGATGAGAATCAAGAGCAAAGAGCCAGGCAGAATGATGTAAAATGTTGTGAATTTGGCCAGAAAGGAAACTCCAATAAATCTGTAGAATGCAAAGATAGAGCTGAGAGGATCTCCATTGCAGAGAAAGAACCACAGAATGGAAAGGGTAGCCTACGTGCATCATACAAGGTGAAAGGTCTCCACCTTTTGCAGCCTTAGAATTGCAAAGGTGAAGAACTTTGGCTTGAGGAGAAATCCACAGTGCGCCATGTTCCAGAATGGTGGCAGCAGCACACCAGGTTCCAGAATGGTGCTGACACCATTCCCAGAGAATTTGTTCCTGGGAATCAGGTTCAGAGTGCTCAGCATTCCAGGCACTCAACCCCTACAGCCAATGGAGAGGAAAGCCTGGCTACTGCTCCAGTTGGCAGCAGAACTTGGCATCATTCAAGTAGCATTGTACTTAGATGCTTGCAGAATGCAGGCATTCTGAGGATGAGAAGGCTTCCACCTAGATTTTAGAAGGCCTGGAAGGCCAGGCAGTGTGCCCCTGAGAGGTCAGAATGGGAAGCTGTGAGGGAGAAGCCTAATTAGGAGAAACCCCAGAAGTTTGGAAAGGCCAGAAATGTGGATCATCTAAGGGGAGTTGCAAGGAGTGAGCAAAGCCAGCCTAAGAGAGAAGACATGGGATCTACCATCAAGAGTGCCATAGGGGTAGAACCACATGCAGCTCACAATTTATAACAGATGGCTTCCAATATTCCATATGGAACTCCATGACTTAATGTTTTCCCTAATGGATTTTGGACTTGTGTTTGTCCCAATGCTTTGTATGCCCCTGCTGTTTGCAACTTTTGAAATGGTAATGCTTGTCTTATGCCTTTGAATGTTGGAAGTGTTTAACTTTTCTTTTGTACAGGTGCTTACAGCTGGAATTGGCCTTAGGTCTTGGAGGAAACTTGGGGCTTGGGCTTTTGAGCAACACTGAGACTGTTGGGACTTTTTCACCTCTTACAAATGGACTAAAATGTCTTTTGCATAAGGGATGTGCATGAGGCTTTGGGGTCCAGGGGTGAAATTTTATGTTTTGTATCTATTCATCACCCCAAGTTTCATTAAGTCGTTGAGGTGTAGTTCTGTATTTTGTGATTAATTCATAATCCAAGGCTGGGATTATGGTTCTGAGTACTGCTGGGATAATCAGTGTGAGTGCTATACCCAGCCTGGGGCAGATAGCCTGAGTGTAACATAAGAGAGCCAGAGAGACTTGCTCTCTGCAGCCATTGCTGCTGCTGCTCCTCCCTTTTGCTCTTGCTGTTTTTGCTGCCTTTTGCCCCCATGAACTGCTGCCCTGTGCCATGTGCCAGTCTACCTTGGAGCCAGCTGAGTATAGGATGAATCCTCCAGTAATTGTGAGCCAAATAAACCTTTCCTTCCTTCATTTTGCATGTTGAGTTTTTGTCTCAGCAATGAGAGAAGAGTCACTGAGACAGGTAATATTACTATTGTCTTTATTTTCCAAAAAAAGTACACTAAGCACATAAAGTGGTTATGTAGGCTGAAATATACTTTGAGAGAGAGAGAGAGAGAGAGAGAGAGAGAGAGAGAGAGAGAGAGAGAGAGAAGGAAATGCCCAGGCAACACCACTAAAAACTTCTTGGTATACAAAGAGACCTCTGATTTTTCTCAGTCTTCCTCCAGCTTTGTCACATTAGCATATTTTGACTATGCTGCTTTCGTGTCTAATGAATCCCCCACACTTAGTAAGTGACCTAGTGAGTAATAATAACTGTAGGTTACATTGACATTCTGTATCATCTTTTTCAGATTGAAGGAATGTGAAGTTTTGTGACAGTACATATCTCAAAGGGCATAATAAAATGAATTGCTGAAAAATTGATGGCATTGGTGTAGGTGCAGTGTTTTAATGGGGAGTGGAGGATTTGGAGAGTACGAAACCCAGCGTCCCATAAGAATATAGTCTTGACCAACAGAGAATAAAAACAAAGATAAAACACTCTAATCATTTATGGTTGAAAACTTAAGTTACAAATATCATAAATATATTATGTTAATTGGTAAATTTCAAGCTAGCAATAATGTATAAAGAATGTGGTCACATAACAAGTTTAACAAAAATGCTCTATTGTAAATTTGAGTAAAAGTATTCTAACTAACATGTTTCGACATTTCATTAAGAATGATTTTCCTTTCTGTCTTACTCATGATGCCCTAAAAAGCAGATCCAGTGGCAGAAATAGAGTAAAGTATAGTGAGGGTTTTTCAGCATCCTGACAGTCAGGGGTTGCCCAGACAACAAGCAGTTTGTTGGCCAGGCAGAGAGGGGAGTTGGAAATCTCTATGAGCAAAAGTGAGTGTTGCCAAATGGATGCTACCTAGAAATATGAAAGGGGGCATAAATTGCATCTCATACACATACTTTCAGTGCATCATTCCATTCACCTTTATAAAGTATAATTTTATGTCTCAAAGTAGTAAGACAGGTTTTTTCTATGTCCATGCCTCACTGTATTTTTCTTTCCCTTACCTTTTTAGCAGCTGTCTTTTTTCATTAATAATAGCATCTTTCCATGGGACATCAACTAAAAATTGATGGATGCCTCAAAATTGTCTTTGTACCCTCTCTTAATGCTGATATAAGTGACAGTCTGTGTGTTATGTACACTTACTATATTTTGTGACACATCCAGTAAAGGGGCTAGGTCTAGGGAGTGATAAGGTGCTATTCAACTCATGTTGAGAATTAAAAAGTCATATTGTTTCTATATATTTTGTAAACTTCATGTATTTATGATGTATGAGTTTTTAAAAACTTATTTATCTATGTATTCATTTATTTGGTGCAGGGTCTCACTATGCAGCTTGGACTTGGTGATTCTCCTGTCTCAGCCTGCCCCGCACTGGGACTACAGGGGTGTGCCACCATGCCCCATTGTGGTGGCCGACAAGGTGCACCTGCAGTTCTGGGCTGGCAGGGCATGCAGTACCAAGGATTGAACCTAGGTCCTTGTGCTTGCCAGGAAGACACTCTGGTGGCTGAGCTATCTCCCCAGGCCACCATGTATGATTTTAAATTATAAAAAAATGCAATTAAGTATTTGTAATATGTGCTTAAATAGCTAGATCTCAACATTGCATTATAAAGATATCTGAGGCTAATAGAAATGGTTCTGGTTCACTTCTACCTGTTAAGTCAGAATCTCACCAGATACAGGTCCAAAGAAGTCCCTTGAAGAGGAGATGGGGAACTAAACTCACACCACCCATGGTGTAGACTGCAGGTTCCCTGACTTATGTCACAGAAAAGAATAGCAAGAGGAATAGGCAAGAGATATAGGAAGATTTATTAGACAGAAGAACACATGTGGATGGAAGGATAGGTGCTTACAGGGTAAAGTGCATTATGATTTGGGGCTAGAAACATTACGTGTTCCTTGGGTGTCATCAGAACATGGATATGTATAGCATTATTTTGTAAGGAATGAAATCTCTGGAAGAAAAAGGACAGCCTGAATTTACAAGTGAGGAGCATATGCCATGGACAGTTACACATATTGCATCTTTAAGACACTTCAGAAAAAAAAAAGTTTGTTAATTTTTTCTTTTTTGTTAAATGGGTTTCCTGGAAAGAAAAAAAAAAAAAAAAAACATTGTCTCCTTGGTAACTCTGAGTCTTAATGCTGCAATTTTCACAGAAGTTAGAAGTACAATTTTTTAATTATGATTTTTTGTGTCCCCTTTCTACTTACCTTTATTTCTTGTATCCTACCATAACAATATGTTGTTGAGTCACTTAACTATTTTAAGAATGATTTCTGGGCTGACCAGATAGCCCAGCAGATTAAAGCATCTGCTTAGGTAGAGCATAGTGGCCGGGGATTGATCCCTAGTGTGCCATGCTGGCCCTGACCCCGGCGCGTGCTGAGACAGTGATTGAGATGGGGCGTTGTAGCGCATGCCTGTAATCCCAGCCCTTGGGAGGCTGAAAGCATGAGGATCCCTACGAGTCCAATCTAAGTAGTGAGACCTTATAGACTCTGTACTAAACACATAAAATGAAAAGAATGTTTTTCCTCATCTATAAAATACCCACTTGAATCATTGTGAAAACTTGTTTCATTGTGAGACTTGTTTTTCTCTTGTTCATTCAGGAAAGAACCACCAATCCAGGGATTTCAATCAGTGAAAGATTTATTATAGAAAAATTTGCAAAGGTACTAGAAGAGCTTGAGAAAATAAAGTGGAAGGGAGCATTTTTCAGACAGACACTACCGTCTTGTAGTTAATGCCCATGCAAGCATCCTTGTCACTAATATTGTTGTATTGTTAGAACAGTTATCATCAATGCTGCTGGTGCCATCGCAAGGGCTGTGAGCAGGACTTGTCACTTTGATAGAATTAGCTTCTGATTCTGAAATGCTTAATTAGGAGAATGTGGGCTCCTGCTGCTGCTGTTGCTGTCTCTATAGGAGAGTTTGCCAGAAGTGGATGTCTAGCTTCTTGCTCATTTCCACCTTGGCATGGGTGCTTCTGGGAGTCAGGACAGAGCCAGAATCATAGCAGCAGCAAAGCCTAAAAGTTATCCTTTGCAGACACTGGCCCTTGCAGTTT
This sequence comes from Octodon degus, assembly GCF_000260255.1. Classification (NCBI taxonomy): domain Eukaryota; kingdom Metazoa; phylum Chordata; class Mammalia; order Rodentia; family Octodontidae; genus Octodon; species Octodon degus. Next base: position 24,018,404 of record NW_004524590.1, read on the forward strand.
CCAAGTGAGTAAAGAAGGACAAATTGGGGTTGTACCTTGAACAGGTGCATTAATAATACCTTAAAGGGGAGCAAAAATTAACTGTCATACAGTAGCGGTCTTAATGGTCTTGTTTTTCTATGCATGTGATATTCTACAAAACACTTCAATTTCTTCTTGGAATGAGTTAATAATGACTCTGAGAAAAACATAAAAATTTTTGACTACATTGAGCCCCTGATTTACTAATGCGCCTGTCTCAAACTTTTGCAGGTGTACAGGGTTAGAGTCACAGGTGTACTGTATAAGACTCGCTCTTTTGGATTATGTGAACAAATCTGACTTATGATCGTTCTCATAGAAAGGAAATTACTCATAAGTCAGGGAGTTACTGGGCTTATGTCCATTTCTCTTTTACACTAAAACACAGCTACTCAGATGAAGAAATACAGCCTTGAAGTGTGCTCTGCATTAACACTGTGATAGAGAGACTTAAGGCAGCTCTCCTTTTCCTGATACTATCCAGTGCCTTTAATAACCCAAAGGTATTTTGTGTTTTATGTGGTAGTGATTTGAGTGAGAAGTCTCTGTACTGAGAATTAGGATGCAAGCTTGTTTCCATTTTTCTGTCTAATTTGTTATATGGTATTGGTAACACATAGGTTGGCAGAGTAGGGGCTATCCTTTTTACTCTGGAGAAAAAAGAAAGCTTGGGTTACTTAATTGTCCATATGTTTTCTCCATCTTATTGTTCTGTTTCATTAGGATGATGATGAGAAAAATGATGATGTTGACTTCTGTAACAGAAGTGAAATATTGAACACTAACCATCTGGTGGGCTCTAATATAAGACTGTACATATTGTAACCATTGTTGATAAGGATAAGGCAATTGCATTTAACACATGAGAAAAATAGACATAAGTGAGCTACTGCTTCTGATCTTGTGAGGATAGTAGAATCTAAAACTAAAATTATTTCCCAAATCCTTTGAAACCAATAAATGTATCATTCAAAGATGCTCATACATGCATTTTATTTCCTAAGGATCCTGGTAAGGTACTTTTATAGTAGGAGCTCTTTAAACAGTGGTAAGCTTATTTATTGTTCTATTTGTTTTCATCAGTCAGGTTGCATGTTGTTCTTTAGTATAAGGTATTTTTATCTGTTGCATCCTTGTGGTATAGCTATGCATAAAGAAACAAATTAACATGACAATGTTTATATTTAATTTCAATTACATTGAACTGATTCCGTAGTACTAAAGGGTCATGCAATTTCTTTAACTTATATTTCATTATTGCATATACTGGATGAATAGTGATAAGTGTTTAAAAAAATAGCAGTAGAATTTTTAAACACCCTCCTTAAATTGCTTGAAACTTACATTTAATGAGGGTGAACTCTGTGGTAAGATAAAAGCAAAATGCTAGTCCCTACACCAGTTTTAGTCAAGTTTCTTATCTGGATTGGGATTGGTCATTTCTGTTTTTGCTGACTGATAGTGTCTCTGGCAGAGAGACACATTGCTATGGGAGAAAAAGGCTACTTGGCCATTTACTGTAGGATGGTCAGTTGTTTGAATTAAATTTGGGGAAATAAAGAGTCATTTCAGGGATCTGAGTACCTGGATGACAAGAACTCTGTAGTCCTTGCTTAATTGCTGTTTTGTTTCCATTAATTATCACAGCATTTTTATTAGCAAAAGCAACAGAACAATATACTTTGGGGTCTCACTTTATCTGCCCTTATGCTAGATAAGGACAGTGACCAAAAAATCTTTGAGATCTTTTTTGTCTGTGGTCAACCACCGTTGTCATCCACACACTCATATTCCACAAGCAGAGAAGTTTCTAAATAGAATATGATGTTCAGCATACAAGGAAAACAGCCCAGAGAAAGGAAAGCTAGCACTGAACACATGCTCGTGTCTTCACTCTGGACTGCTTCACTTGTCTGTTCATTCATCTTCTTCTCGTAGAGCTGCACTGCTCATGGGAAATAGAGTTGTTAGCATCTCAGCCCTGTTTGCTTTCTGTGATCTCTCCATGGATGGGGAAGGTGGAGACGCCAGCTGGAAGACCATTTCTCATCAGTCAGAGACAGAAGAGGGGATGCTGGCACCTGGCTTCAAGACTTCTCTCTCAGTCTTGTTGCCTGCAGGGCAGGAGAGCTGCTTAGCATATGATAATTGTGTGACAGGACAGACAGGAAGAGGGTTTGTCATTCACAGTATGTCCACACAAAGAGCAGACTATTCTGACATGTGTCCTGGAGCTGTTGAATAATCTCAGTCCTTGCTCGTATTATTCTTGAGCGTCAGACTCAGTGAGCTACTCCCTCCCCATAGAGGTGTCATGAAGGAAAAGTTCCTGCCTCCTGCCTCCCCTTGTACTTTATAAACATAAGAAGCTCTTGAATGGAAGGACACTTTCCTGTCTTCCAGCTCAGCCTGGTGATGATGTGTCAGTTTCTTCCTCTCCTGAGGTTTAAACTTACTCAGATAAACTATAGGTGCAATAACCAAAGTACCCCACAAGTGTCCCATGATGACTTGTATCGATATTTCTCCATAGTTTTCAGAGTCCTGCCCAAGTCCCTCATTGACTTCATGTATTCTCCAGAAAGCTGATATGCAAACGTCATCAGGGTGTAAAAGACATTAGCTTAATTTCTAGTTTTTATGGTTGTTTCTTTTATAACACGCCTGATTGATGTGCCTCATTGCACTTATATAAAAATTAAAATGATAATATCCGCAGATATTATCCACAGATATTATCCAGAAATTCCACAGAGTTTTGACTGCCTTGAATGCATATCTATCTTCTCTACGTTTAGCATATTTCTTGTCACAAAGGAGGCCTTTTATAAGGTTTGTTGAATAAATTCTTGGTGAGATTGAAAAAAAAAAAAAGCAATTCAGTGGAAACTACTCTTCCCTCCCTGTTTCTTTGGAACTGAAGAAAGAAGAAGATAGAGCAACTGTGGAATTCTGTAGCAGATGCAAACCTTGACTGTGGCTCTCCCTTGTTCCGACCTTTTCACTCCTTCACATTATTTCACTGACACTGTTACAAATTCAGCTTCATACAGGCAAAGATTGGTAGCAAAGCTACCTGCTACTTAAATGAGAACACAGCAGATTTCGATTAGAGCTCTCTCAGCAGTGCATCACAGAGCGCTTAGGAATTATATGTTGTGACACAACACCCTTTTGCTCCAGATAGATCATTTCAGCACTTAAGAGTCTTCTAATTGCCACTGTTTGGGCTGGGTGATTGCATTGAAACTAGTTGCTTATCTGTCTAGAGGCAAGAACTGCATCCTGTTCATCTTTAAATATTCCTAATGCAGTGGAGTCTACAACATGACTGTGAAACAGGCACATTAGTTTTAAATTAGTATTCTTGAGAATTAGAGTTGATGTTGCCAATGCCACGAACTCAAAAATGTTACCAAGGGTGACACACTTTTCCTAAATCATGCAGTGGTAGAAATACTGTTTCAGATTTACAGATGTAGTAGACTCTCTATGTTTGTGTTCTGATAATAAGTTACAGTTATTTTGCTAAGAGTCTTTCTGTTATTAATTCAAAATTTAATTTTTGTCACAGAAATTTTTATGGTGATACTGTTTAGTCTTCTGCATCTTCACATGTATTTTTGACATGTCTTCATAGGATTATCTCATTTGCAAGGCCAGAAATCTCTGTTTCTTCTCATATTTTAAATTTTTCCTCTGCATCTTAAATTTTGGATTTTTATAGGTAGGGAAGAATGTCGAAATTATTGAATCTGGGGACCACTCACTCGAGGCCCCCCTCCTGTCCCTCTCTTGGACAGGAGCTTTCTTCCCCCAATCAATATATTCTGAGGGCCGGGGAGATGGCTCAGTAGAATAAGTGCTTCCCTGGCAAGCGCAAGGGCCTGAGTTCAATCTCCGGTTCCACCAAAAAAAAAAAGAAAGAAAAAAAAATATTATTTTCTGATCTTTAAAAAAAGAAATTATTGAATCCAATTGTACAGTTTTTAAGATATTTTCAGTTACTTCGGTTTACTCACATGGAACAGGAAGGGTGCTAGAAAAAATGGTATGATAAAGACTGTCATTTTCAAACTCTTCTCTGGCAAGTTTCACATTTCTGAGCTTTTAAGAACCATTTGAGATACACACGGTTAGCTGCCCAGCGCTGGCTCACCTCATAGCCATTCTTCTTTCTATCCTCTATTTCATGGTCATTGAACCCAGATACATTCAACCAGGTATGTGCTATGTGCCTGGCTTCACTGGAGTAGTCAAGATAGCTCTAAGCAGTCATGGTTATTGCATTGTGCCATTTCAGACCACCCATGACCTAGTTCTTGTGATTCCTACTCATGAATCTCTAGGCCACCATCTTTTTTTCTAAACTCATTTTTCTAAACTAAGATGGAACATAGGCACCTTCAGTGTTATATAATTCTAAGTATAAAGCCATGGTTGAAAACTACTATTTTTTATTTATTTATGTGTGTGTATGTGTGTGTGTGTGTGTGTGTGTGTGTGTGTGTGTGGCCAGCTCAGCCCACCGGGGGGCGGGGCTGGCTGGCATGTGGTGCTGGGGAATTGAACCGCGGTCCCTGTGCTTTGCTAAGCTTGTTCTAAGTAGGTGCTCTAGACCACTGAGCCATCTCACCAGCCCCCGAAAACTACTATTGTACTGTATTCTGAACAAATAATTCCTTAAGAGATGAGTGTTAATGAAAAATATACATGAAGGGAAATTAATTATTATTTAAAGATTATTTTCATGGTTTTGCCTTTTAAAATACTCTACTAGTCGTAAAAAAGAAATTCCAGTCATTTGTAGGAAAGGACACATAAAGGCTACAGTGTTACGTGAAATAACACAGAAGTGTAAATGTGATATGGGTTTTTTATATGAGAAAGCCAAAGTAAAAATAGATAGCAGAGGAAAAGATAATAGGAAACAGGGACATGGATCTTTTTCAAAAGGGACCAAGAGAAGGAAGGAGGGGGAAAGGTGGGAACATCAACTCCCACAATCAATCCAATCCTTAGGCCTTACAAACAGATACTAACACAAATTTTTAAATATTCTACTAACAAATTTCTGGATTTCAACCAGCTCTGCTTACTGTGTCCTCCATGAAATTGCATGTGTGTTTGCCACACTGAAAGCTGAGAAGCAACAACAATGGAGAGTGCTGCTGCTTTTGACTTATGTAGCCTGTCAACACGTCAAAACATTTGGCATCAAAACCTCATTTTAAAAAAAGGCTTGAACTATTAATAGGCTATTCAGAAAGTCACTAGACAATCCCAAGCCAGTCTAGGGGAGGCTTTGCAGTTAGCCTAAGAGACATTTTCCGACTCATGAAGAAGTTTCTCATGTGGAACTGCATCCTCACCGTCCCTTCCATGGGCCACTGGAATCGCTGCTTGGCTGGCCGAGCATGGCTTTCTGCTTGTTGGAGCTCCGTGCTCATTTTTATTTCCTGTTCATTGCTATTTCTGGGTCAAAGCTATTTTGGAGTACAAAGTGCCTTCCCACACAGTTTGGAACAGAAGCATTTAATGTTTTAATAGGTGACTTTTGAATTCTTGGTCCTTTTTTAAGTTTGCCATGCCATTCTTAAAGAGTTAAGAGTCTTGTATTACAAGTTGAACAAGAAATGATCCCAACTCTAGGGGTTTAGATTAGGTTTTGTATATGGTATGTACAGAAAAAAAATATAGATATTTTAAGGTGAGGAAGATGATGTTTAGTTAGGCTGAGGTAAGCCTTCCAATTTTAGGTCATACGTGTCACAACCCATCCCTCTAGGAATGATATTCATAGATATATATTTGCTTGGTTTTCTGACTGATCGTCCCTCAGATACTTTGGTGGCATTTCACTTGGTAAATACCAGACACATAGGTTGTCACATACTGTGCGTCTTATCTTTGCTCTGGCACTTGCGTTCATAGGGGTGATGGAATGCACTGTTGAGCATTTTTCTGTTCATTTTCTTTTTGTATTACCAGTACCTAAACTGGAAACAACCTGGAGAGAATCTATGCTTCATGTTTTGAGGAGTTGGTAGTGGTGTCTTTATTTTTATTGCTTTGCATTTTTATTTATTTTTCCAACAGTTACTGGTATTTAGTATGAGATAAATGTTGGCGTTGGGTTAGGAGATTCAAAGTACCAAGAGTATTAGGACCACACAGCACTGGGTACTAACATAGGCAGTATACCCACAGCATTTGTATCTGAACAGGTCTGGTGATACAAGTCAAACACCATGCACACCCTCTAATCCTGTCCTTCTGTGACACTTAATAGTCCAGGGGGGAGCCATTGTTCCAGATGCTAACTAAGGTAGGAGCTGCTAGCTCTTGCATAGCTGTCAAAGCCTCTTCACTTTGAGAGCCAGGTTGTTAGTATGTCTCTGAAGGCAAATTCTTTCCCAAGAAGTAGTTCCTTATTTTTATTTATTCATTTTCTGTCATGTATAATTCCTCCCTTCTCTTGTAATTCCTAACTACAATTCAGGGGTACATTCTAAAATATACTGTCATTATGCAGTTTAAGTAGTGCTTTGCATTTGTAATTTGTTGTGTCGAAGTGGGCTTCATTTTGCAAGCATTAATAGTGTAATTTAATTAGTTTAAATGTCATTGATATTTCCAGTATTTCCAAATGTGCCATCCTCAGAAATGGAAATATGATAGAAAGTGTCCAACTGGCGGGAAGCAAGTTGGAGAGCAAAGATCTGCAGGTGGATTCCCACATTTAGAAGTACTTAATGAGTCAGAGGGGGCTGGAGAAGTAAGTGTCTATGTAACCAAATTACTCCTCTGTTCGCAGCATAAAGTCCCTAGTTAGGAGTTGGATAAAACACACTCAGCCAGTCACAGCTGGAGTGCGAGCCAGCTCCTTTCCTCCCTGGGGTGGAAGTGCCTTTCTCTTGTCCCTGGATCTTCATGGTAATGACACTGTAACTTCAGATATTGTACCCATCCAGTTCCTCCTACTCTGGCAGCGACTTGACCTGCTTCTCTGACTTTTCTCTCCTCACTTCTGCTCCTAGTTTCACAGGACTTATTGCCTGGAGAAAGAGGGAGATCAGGCCTTCTCCCTTTACTACCCTATGTCATGCAAATTTGAATAAAACCCCTTGATAGTAAGGATATTCTCTTCCTAAAGTTGTCAAACAAAAGAACTAAGCAAATCATTTTTTGAAAAAATAATACAATATTCAGTTACCAGGCGATTGATTGTAGATTCTCATCTGTTTCTGTTTGAAGACAACATGTTTACGGGCTAACAATGAAGAATTGTGACCTCAGTGAACGTTCAGATAATAGATGAGTGAATTGCAATTTTATTGAAGTTTAATTATATGTATGCTGTTCTCATTATGGTGTTAGTAAAGAAACTAAGGGATAAGGAGAGAGCTGAGCAGTCTAAGTGCCTGCCAGGTAAGCTCAAGGGCCTTGCCAATCCTAAAACCCGGGTGCACCAAAACAGGCCTGAAGGGGCACAGCTGTGATCTCAGCACCAGTGAGGCAAAGACAAGAGAAGCACTATGAGTTTGGACTGTGTAGGGAGATCCTATGCCAGATAAACAATTAAATAAAGACATGCTTTAAAAGATTAATTAGTAACTATGGCTTAGTATGATAATTATTTTGCATAAAAATGTATTGGCACAGAAGGGACAGAAGTCAGGAAGGTCTGACCTCTTATTTGAAAAATTAGCAGTTTGAAATTAATAAACATATGCAAATAAATACAAAATATTACCAAAAATATCCCCAAGGGTTGTGCCCAACATATCAAGTTCACAAAAAATCACCAAAGAGATGAATCAGTAAAAACTTCCACTTCCTTATCACCCCAAAAGGGGTGATTTTAGAAAGTGGAAAAAAGAGATGAAAGTCTAGAAGGGAAGTATTGACTAAAGGATTAAAAGAACCAATGCATTTTGACTGAAGAATGATTGTGGTTTAACTAGTTTAAGTATTTAAAAGCTGCTTGAATTTGATTGAACCAGCAGTTGTTATGGAAAGAAGATAACAATTCTGTCAGTTGTTTATAGGATCATCTTATTTAAGGGGTAACATTTAGGAAATAGTTCTGCAAAAATTGACATGTACTACTAAAACAGTAAAACGTGTTGTTAAAATAAAGTTTAACTTTTGAAGATTTATGCTATAAATTTTAGTATATTTTTTTCTTTTCAAAGTTTTATTGATAAACATATAGCAATGAGACAGTTTCAAATCAAATCGAAAGTACAGTTTCAACAAATAATACACTGCATATATT
>NW_004524590.1:24037933-24045428 GCF_000260255.1 Octodon degus
AGGGGTGGGAGATGGTCCGGCCCAAGCTGCGCCTGGGCTGGAACTGGTCCCGCTGGCACAGGGTAGCAGGAAGCTCTCCACACACTCACCGGACCTGGGCTAGGACTGGGTCTGGGGGTTCCCGGAAGTCGGCAGAAATTCCTACTGGGTAGGAGGGGTGGGGAGGTACAGCTGAGTGGTGGGGGGCGGCCTGAGGGCGTGGGAGAGGGTCTGGCCCACGCTGCGCCTGGGCTTTGACTGATCCCGCCAGCGCAGGGTAGCAGGAAGCTCTCCACACACTCACTGAACCTGGGCTAGGACTGCGTCTCTATAAATTTTAGTATTTTGTAAAGGAATAAATACATTTATAAAATTGTTTCACAATTAATTCAATTGAGTGTAATAAACAATGATAATAATACAAAAGTCAGTTTCTTTGCCCTTATTTTAGCTGAGCATTATGAACATTTGTAACTATTGCTAAATTATGTTGTAACATCCATGTGGATAGTCATGGTGTGAAGACCTACTTGTATCCCACCCAGAATGTACTTTGAATACTGTTAACTCTGTACTTCATCCAAAGGTAAACATCATATACCCCTAAGGGAGTCTCAACTCTGAATTGTCCCTGCCCTGATTACAGGTGTTGACTCAGGGATGGATTCTATACACAATTAAAACTTCAGTAAGAATTAGAGAAAGATTTCTGGGAAAAATGAAAGGTTTCTCTTCTGTTGGAGTTGAACTTTGGACGAATGAAGCCAGCTGTGTATAGCAAACTGTTGCTCCCACACCAATAGAACTGATCAGAGAGACAGCAAGTAGAAAGCAGTCAAGAGATGAGGGGAAAAAGTGATTTCTAGAGTCACATTTTGGTTCCCTGAGTCAGTGGATTCTAGAATACTTACAGTGTATGGCAGGCCTTTCACCCGTAAGAATCAATAAATATAAAGTGCCACATCTTTGTTATCCATTCGTCATTTGATGGGCATTTGGGTTGTTTCCAAGATTTTGCTATGACAAATTGTGCTGCTATAAACTTGGGTGCACATATATAGCTGTGGTATGATGCTACAAAAAAGATAAACTTGAGGCTTTTATAGATAAATGGATGCAACTAGAGACCATGCTTATGAGTGAAATAAATCAGACCTGCATGTACAAACATCGTGTTGTCTCCCGAGTGTAAGAATCTGAAAGAGTAAATAAAATACAAGTGATACAACAGATACTGTGAAAAGGAAAGAAACTGCTGAAAGGGAAAGAATAACTGGGATGAGGCAAAGAAGAAAAGAAAGAAGGGAGACAACGTATATGTGTAAATACACAGGGTAGCTCGTTTAATTTTACTGCTGATTGTTGCTGGTCTACTGAAAGGAACAGTTAATGCCTATATTTTTTATTTTTAATATTTTGAGCAAATTTTCCTGCTTACATCTGATAATCTGAACAACTAATTTGAAGTAAACAATATGCAATATAAAGCCCATTCGTGAATTCCTATCATTTTGTTTAGTGAAATTCTGTACTGTTCCTGATGTGTTTTTTTGTGTTTTTTTGCTATTTATATTTTCTTTTTAAAAAGAATCAATAACTATCCATTTTTATTTTAATAAGTATGGCTTCAGATGTTACTATTTTCAGTAAGAACAAGGATCAGATAAATTAGATGCCTGAAGTTTTGTCTTCGATAATACTTATTACATTCAACTATTACCTCTTTTGTTTCATTCTATTTCATTGTGTTACATACTTAAGAAGTTATGTCACCATTATTTGGAAAGCTGAATAGTGAATACAAAGCAGGCATTTCAAACCATATTTCATTCTCTACTTCTGTCGTGTGTGCATTGTAGAACCCTGAGCAAGTTGTTTCTGTGCTCTAAATTCTGTTTCCTCGTATGGCTGGCTGACAACTCACAAAACTTCTGTGAGGCGTAAATGGCACAGTATGCTATGTACAAAACAAGAATAGCTGCCAGATTATTATGAAATGAACACCTGATACATCAGTGCCTTTACTGACACATTTACACTGGTAGAATCTGGGTTTATGCAAAAATAGTAGCAACTAAATAAGTGCAATGACTTGAAATTATCATCACTAACCTTGACATCTATTGCCTGATCTGCTGCCCAACCCACTGGTGGGTGTGCTAGGATCTTTGGTTGCAGTTAATCCATCCCTTATGTTTCCCAGTGCATACAGATGGAAGTTGTCACAGGTTTTCTGAGGAAACGGGTTGGAATCACCAGAGAAAAGTACAAAATCTTCCACTTCTCTGCAGACCAAATGCTGTAAAGGCCTTCACAGCTTTTTACAAGATGCTGAAAGAAAACTCGAAGCTGAAATTCTGGACTTTCTGGTACACAGGGCAGAGATTATACTAATCGACATAGTACACAAAACACGTGACAGACTGGCACTATCCTGTCTGATTTTCTATGTGTATTCCAGCCACACCAAAACTTTGTGACATTTCTTGAGCATGCAATTGTCTTTAGTCATTAAATTGTCATGCATGCAATGATTTTTCACTTGAAAAATTTTTTTCATCATTTTTTTAAAAAATGATAAATGTCACAAGTAATAGAAGTTAAATTTAATCTTTCAGGCTTCTTCCACTTTTCACAAATACAGTCCCTCTCCTTTCTAAGGCACTTTTCATTTTGTAAATTGTTTCCCATGACTGTCACCTGCCTTCCTCTTTGTTTGTTCCACTAGACAATAGACTATCCAGATAATGTCATCACAGTTGAATAAGTGAAAGAATGAATCATTCATTGACATACGACAAGGAGGAGATTTTCAATGGAGTTGGGGAATTGGACATTATATATTTAAACAGTCCATAAGCTCTACTTATGCTAAGGGACACAGGTTTTTCTCAAACATGAAAGCTAACTAGCGTCATCATCTCTAGGGAGACCTCAGAAATAAGACAAGGTAAGAACTGAGCCTTGAGTGAGAATAAACATGCATTGCAAAAACAAAAGGGTAGAATGGAGAAGGATTGAGAAATCTGGATATTTTGAAGAAGGTAGACTATAGAATTCTTAAGATATTAAAAAAAGAAAAAAGCAATTAAAAAGGATGTTCACAGTTCACCTGTATTTTTACAGACCATAGAAATGTTGAAAAAAAAAAGAAATTTGTATTGAAAGTTTAAGCTTCTTAGGATCAATACAACAAAGAAAATCAGAAGAACAGTCCATGCATCCCTCAAGTTTTCCCTCTTGTGGCTGGGATGAGGCTAGAGAGTGGAGATGTCAGTCTGAAGTAGGAGATCTGACTATGAGACAGCGCTTGGAGGATAGTCCTACCACCTCATTGAAATTTGAGCAACAGGAGGATGATGAGTGAATTAGCAGTGAAAAAGAGAAACAGTTCTGTTTAAATGTATAAGAAAAGTAAATAAAAAGGTGTTTTACATTTTTTTGATCCCTATAAATGCTGGCCTTTAATTGAAAAACTGCTCCCTTTCATAGCACATCAGGTTCTCTATTATACCTTGGAGAGGTAGAGCTAAAAGCTGTGCAGCTGTAAAGAAAACAGACAGCTTCCTCCTCTTGCTTTTCCAGTCCCCTGAAGAGATGTGTCAGCCTCCTCTGTGCCTTGCAGTAGTTAATTATTGACTAAGTAATAGGTAGAGAAGCTCTGGGGATCCAACCAGAGTACACCATATTTACAATTGGAATGTTCAAACTTTGTTTCCTACAGAATATCCTGCAGATGATATAATGCCTACCATCAGATACTCTGCCTGCCAAAAGATCTCCTGTTAAAATAAGTTTGAAGAACATGATTTTTATCAAATAAAAATCCATTTATTTAATTATGGAAATCATGAGCCTATATACTAGTGTCTCACAAATGTATTTTACTAGATTTGTGTATGTGTGTGTGTGTGTGTGTATGTGTGTATGTATGTGTGTGTTTAGGACAGGGTCTACAGGATCTCTAAGTAGATCAGACTCATAGTGATCCTCCTGTTTATTGCCTCCCAAGTGCTGGGATTACAGGCGCACACCACCACACCCAATCTCCATCACTGTCTCAGTGTGCCCCAGGAGCAGGGCCAACATGGCAGCCCAGGGATCAACCTTCTGGCCCCTGTGTCTGCCTAAGAAAGTGCTTTAATCCACTGAGCTATTTGGCCAGCCCTTACTACAGATTTTTATAAGCTGAACCTTCATGGTATACAACCTTTCATTCTGACTGTGATCATGCTGCATTTGGATCTATTAAACCCTCTTAAGATTTGTACAGAGACATTGCTGGGTGTGACTAAGTGACCTCCCTGGCCCACTGTGTTTCTCAGTAATAAGGTACAGCATTCATACTGTAACCCTGACAGAAATATCTGTATCATAAATAGAGTGACAATATAGATGATATTTTCTGGATATGCAGCATGACTTTTGCAATGACAAGGCAGGGCTGCTAATCAGCTTGCCCATTGCACCTTCTTGGATATTGATACCGTTTTATCTCTGGCTGTTAGCTTTTACTCACCAACATACGTTGATGACATACCAGGAGTATCCCGTGAGACAAAATTGGGAGACCCAAAAAGGCAGAAGTAAGAAGGATTGCTTCGTCCACTTTATGCTGCTGCAACAGAATATCCTATACTTGGTAAATTCACCAATTCCTGGAATTTTTCTCAGTTGGAAGGCTAAGAAGTCCAAGACCAATGTGGAATAAGTTTACCTGAGTAGAGAGGACTGCATCTTATGGGAAGAAGGGATGCTGTGTCCTCATATGGCAGAAGGCAGAACAAGAGACCAAATAGAGAACAATGCCTCATTTATGAGGCCTGTTCCTATCAATGCAGGATGAGCTCTTATGGTCAGCTCATCTCACACAGGGCCCACATCCCAACACCATTATCTTTATAGCTCCTGAATTTTGGAAGGGATGTAATCTAATCACAGGAGTAGGATCTAATGATTAATATATGGGCCTGGTCTTTGGAGCCAAGATACCAGAAGCAGGATACCAAAAGGCCTAGAAAAATAAGTAGGGTGCTGTGAAGCACAGAATAGACCAACACATATGGGAAGAGCAATAGGACCTTACGTTAGCATGGTGGTAAGTGACAGGGCTGGATCCCACAAGGAAGATGGCAAGAGCTGAACAACTGAAATTAAAAAACAGGAGTGCAAGCACCATTGATCACAATGTGTAATTAGTCAGAACTGTGCTCTTCAGTTTTCAATATCCCAACAGGCAATAATTGAGGCAGTTTTCCTATCAAAGCAAAGCATTTATGTAGCCATTAGTTTCCTAGAGCTAAATGGTGTCATTAATGATTCCAACTCTATTGTTTGCATAACCATAAAGTAAAATCCATCACAATGAGAAAGCTCATTCCACTAGGAGGAATATATCACGCTTTCCTGAAGCAAAGCCTGACCACAACCCACTTTCCATTGGAACATAGCACTGATGTGTACAATATTGTGCTCAATAAAATAATCTTATTCAAGATAAATATTTTTCACAGTTAATGATGACTTTTAGACGTAATTCTGAACTGCACACAGTATCTCAAGAAAAGTGTCTTCGATACATCCTTGTCCTGGACAAAGAAAAGTGGATATGATTGAAATAATAAAGAATTAATAATGAATACAGAGGCAAGCATTGAGGCTAAAATTATAGGTGTGAAATTTAGTTTTTAAGCATTTGAAACCCAGCAAGCACCACTTTCACTTAATGAAATTTTTATGAAAGCTTACATTTGTATCTTGTTTTCTGCACTTAAGTTTTTAAGCAATAAAGATGCATGAAAATTCATATTACACACATAATTATCTAATAATTGGCGTAATTAACCAAGGGCTCTCTGGGGAGGATACGACTGACCAGTTGCACCTGACTTAGCTAATTGTGGGTGCAATTATTTCTGCAAGCAATTTCTTACACCTGTGATTAATTACAAAGGCTAAAGGTAAACTTATGACAAAGGCACCTATGTGACAATATCCCCTAATGTTTTGCTGCTATAACACTACCTGGTATCTTATAGCAGTGCATGAATGTTTTAAGCTCTTAAAAAAGTATCTTGCTGGAGTATTATGGAGACTTTGAGTGAATTTCACTGTTTTGTTCTCAGAATATCCTGAGAACACAGGATACTTTTTCAGAAGGAAATGTGAGCCTAATTCTAGGACTCATAGGGAAATAGAAATGATTAGAATTCTGGAGGATGTGGGAAGAAGGGGAGAGGGAGAGGGTGAAAGGGAAGAAGGAGAGCTGGAGACAGAGGGGGAGAGAAGAGGGGGAAAAGAAAACAAACAAGGGATTTCACAGTTCACCTGTGTTTTCAGAAATCTTAGGAATGTTCAAAAAATAGAAATTCATATTGAAAGTTTAATATGAATCTGGAGGGACCTGGGGAGGGGAGAGAAAAGGAGAGACAGAGAATTTAATAGAGGAAGCTGTACTTGAAGAGCTCACTATAAACATATTTTTTGGAGTTGACTATTAAAGAATTGAGGAGCTGTGACTTACCAATTGGTTAGCATAATATTAAGAATGCTGTAAGAGTTCAATAAATATTTGACAGAGGAATGAATGATTCTGTGGGCCATCAAGATAAAGATAGATCAGCAGACGAAGTGCCTGCATAGGCAAATGGAGACACTGAGGTTTGATCCCGGCACCACATGCAGCACTAGCCCCACCCCCAGCCACGCTGAGCCAGCCAGCCACCAAGACAGCAAGGTAGTGCATGCCTGTAATCCCAGTGCTGGGGAGGCTGAAAACAGAAGGATCACTATGAATCTGAGCTGCATAATAAGACCTTGTACCGAATACACTAAAATTTTTAAAAAGGGAATGAATGATTCTTTAGAATCATTTTGTATATGCACTTTGGAATATCACTACAGTCATTTTTGCACAAATATATAAGGTATTTTCATATCAAATGAAAGACCAGAATAATGCACAGCACACAGAGCACAATATGTAATACTAGTACTTTTTTGTATCCTAAAACAAATTTCTCAATCTTTGTAGTACTAATCATTGAAGAATCGAGACGATCTAATTCTAAAAAAAAGGAAAATCATTTTTTAGTTTGAGAAAACAGAAGAATTATATTAAGCTATGTTTCTATGTGTTTTACAACTTACTAAATTCCTATAAAACTCATTTTATTTCTGTTTAATTTGATGAGATCACAGCCCTTGGGGAAATGCTAACATCTTTGAGATAAGACTTTCTTATTAGAAAGTATAAGAAATTAAGTGAATTGCTATAAACCATTAAACTACTTGATTATGGAGTTGCAACAAAATATGTTGTTTTTATCCCTCAGAGTTTTTCACCAGACAGAGAATATTATTTTTTCTAGTGCTTTTTTAAAATTTTTATCTGTAGAGCTTTGTGATGCTACTACTTTTTAAATACCTAATATTTCAAAATTGTATAATAATTGAAAATATTTGTATGAATCTAGTTTGTGATTACACAGATGAAAGGGCATATAGAATATTTTAT
>NW_004524590.1:24045528-24056789 GCF_000260255.1 Octodon degus
TATATAAAAATATATTCCTCACATATGAATACACAATGATATAATTAGGTATAATGAAATATCATTTTCCTTTGAAGTATTTCCTCTGAAAGGACAAGTGTATTCTCTCCTTTTTTATTTTTGTTTTTTACTACACATTCACAGTGCATAACGTTTACACTCCTTGTGCAGAGGAGGTGTGCGTACATAATGCACCATAACTCCTTTTCTCATTTCTTTCTCTCCCTCTCTTAACACTCTTCCTATCTGAGCTCTGTCTAATACTTCTTATTGTCTAATTTTTATTTTGTTTTTTATTTATAACTTGGATTCTTCATATAAGAGAAACCATGCAATATGTAAACACTTACGTCTGATTTATTTTGTTTAACATTATTCTCTCAAAGTGAAACTTGTTCTCTCTCTCTCTCTCTCTCTCTCTCTCTCTCTCTCTCTCTCTCTGTTCCTTTCTTTTGTTCTAAGAATTGACCTCATGACCTTGTGCTTGCCAGGCAGGCCCTTTGCCATTGAGGTATGTCCCTGGTCTCCTGTTTTCTTTTAAATGACTCAAATGTATCTTTATGGAAAAGTAGTACTCTATTTTGCGTAAAATCCTATTTGCTTTATTCATTTATCTGTTAACGGATATGGAGAGTGCTTCCAAGATTCAGCTTTGTTGACTTGAACAACTGTAAACATGTGCATATGTATATCATTGTAATCTGCCTTTAACCCTCTTTAGATTTCACTTAAAGAAGAATAGAAGTCAAGTGAAATTTCTACTTTCACTTCACTTTAATCACCAAATTGGCTTGAAGTATAGATGACTTTGTTGCTAGGTGTGTTTTTAGAGTGAATTAGTCCTGATTAATTTCTATAGCATTAATCATGTTCCAGTTCTCATAACATATCTGTCTGGATTTTTGTTCTGTAGGAAATAAATAGAATGAAAGTAACAAGTTGTTTCTGTATTTGTTAAACATATACTCTAATAAAAAACAATTTGCCATGATATTTTGTTCAATTACATGATGATGATGATGATTAATTTTTTGAGACAAGTTCTCACTATGTAATTGAGGCTGGACTTGAACTCATTATGTAACTCAAGCCTCAAACTTACAGCACTCTTCCTGCCTCAGCCTCTGGCATGTGGAAATTAGGGGTCTGACCAAACATAATAAGCTATATCTTTTATCTAGCTTCACATTCACTTAATTCCAATGTAATTTCTCCTCTTTCATCTCAAACACACACATCACACACACACACATATAGCTAGAATATTTATTGTTGTTTTTATTGTTTGACTCATACCAGTGTCTGTCTATGATATAGATGACTCATTTGGCTTAACCTAGCTAAGACCTGAGCCCTTTGACCTTAACCTGGGCAGCCTGGTCTAATCTTTCTTGGTTCCTCAGATTTCAGTCAGTTGTATATGACCAAGAAGACTCTTGGAAAGAGCCATGTGTCTGTGACCTTGTTTTTCTTTGTTTGTTTGTCAGCTTGATCAATTCATTTTCTTTTTTATTAATGCTACTGAGAAGCAAATAGCAATGAGACAGTTTCAAAACCAATTAGTAGGACAGTTTCAATAATTAATACATTGCATATTGTTATCTTCATAGTGGTTATTCATAGTACAAGATGCAGACATGATATCCTGTCTAAACACTGTTAGTACAAATCTTTCTTCTTATTGAATTAAGAGAAAGTAGCTGTATATCTATCCTAACTATTTTGCATATGTAGATACAAAATGGTCCTTCATTTGTATCCCCTTTTTGTTTAGTTTTGTCAGAGATGGGTATTCTATTGCCATTTAAATATTGTAAGTGCTTGAATTCCACAAAATAATCCAATACAGTCCAGTAGTCCGTAACATTAGTGGGTTATATGTAGGACTAGCAATGTCAGAAGTTTTTGACGAGCCTTTTATAGCTCAGTATATTAATATGGCTTTACTTTTTATACCTTGTTTTTATACTTTTCTACTGGGTGGTTAAGACCAAGATAAAACAAGATCTATATAACAAGAGATGTAACTTTTATATCTGACAAGTCAGTCAAATCCCCTCAGGATATACCCTGAAACTCTGTACCACAGTCTGTAGATCCTTTGTCAGTGTGAGCCATGTGGATGAGTCTTGGCTGTTGCTTGACCAATTTGCTCTCTGTGAAAGCCAGAGAGAATGTTTTCTCTCTGTGAAAGCCAGATAGAGTGTTTTCTCTTCTGATCAAGGTGATTCTCCTTAGGCACACTCTACATCATTGATCATTTTCCTATGTGGCCCCATAATCTCCTTGATTAAATAATTTGGGACACAACTGAGTTACAGGATGTTACAGAACAGTTTCTCCTGTGTCCTGAGTCCTCACTGACCTTGAAAGGCTAGGGCCAAAATAATGGCTGTCCTTGCAGCCCTTCTTTTTTTCTAATTTCTGATCTGCAAACTTAAGTTGTTAACCCTCAATGAGAGAAGCTTAATGATATTATTACCCCATAACATAGGCAGTTGAGCTCTACCTCACTATCTGTCTGAATACCAACATACAGAGTGTTCCATCCAACCACAGCTGAATATACATTTTTTTCCAACTCCTTCTCTTACTGTGCAGAAACACAAGAAAATCTTTCACTAACACTTAGTTTGGCAATAACAGTCTTAAAAATTGCTCTAATATCTAGTATATAAAATACAAGTAAATATATCTCTGCCTGTACATGTGTGCTCTTATGTGCAATGTTTATAGTTGTCTCTTAATTAGAAAATGTATACAATATCTAATGCATTTTTACATCTATGTATTAAATACAAAATAAATGTTTGAATTATGTGGAAGTTTTATGTACTTCCCTATAAAATGGCAAAATATATGTTATTGATATGGCTTTATGTCCTCCAAATGTTTAGATATGTAATTGTAGACACAAGATCTATGAGGAGTCAACAATACCTCTAGGGAAATTTTAAAATAAGCTGAAAAATATATTTTTATGATCTCAGGCAGTTGTTTCTTGAAATTCATATAATAACTTATACTTCGAAGCAATCCCTTATTATATAGTTAGAATAACTATATAGTATATCTTCATTTAATATGAAATTTCACCAAAATGCTATATTCACTTGTTATACCCTGCTAGAATTGCAATTTGATTTGTCTATTGATAGCTTCTCTAAATATTTATTCAAAAATATTCTTCTTTTTCTTCACTGTTTTCACAACACAAATTTACTTCAAATCTTACACTCCTTTTATGGTATTTGGTGCTTTGAAAATTTTGATGCTGATTATGCTCAAGAAATTCTTTAGAATGCAGAACAATAATAAATTTGTCAAAAAAGAAAAAAAACCCACCCAAATTTGTCTACTTTCACTTGTAATTAATATTTTGTAACCACATTTCTTTAGATAAACATTGATTATCTGAATTTATATTTCTATCCATTAATGTTACTTCACTTGGTTAAAAATTTGTTATTTATGAAAGTACAGAATAGGTATGTGCTTGAACATTCAGGTGAAGAAAGGAACAATGGTGTTCATATATTCTATTGAACTCTTCAACTCACATTTACATACACTGTTTAGATATCAATGATATTTAAATTAAGGTAAAGAATAAATAAGATTAAAAATCACTATTTATTTAAATGTAATGATTTATATAACATAATAAAGCTTCAAGGTGTCTTTTAAAGACATATTCTTCTTATGACACCTAATAATCATATTCTTTGGTTAGGATGTGGTACTGGGTGCCTGCCATATAGAGAAATAATTATTTATAAAATAAACAATTATGTATTATATCATAGGTATTATTTTCATGATTACAGTCAAGAACAAGACAGCCAAAATTCTAATGAAGCTTATATTCTAGTGAAAGAAAGAGGATGTATTGGTAGGGAAAAATGTGAGGGAGAGGAGGAGAAAGGACAATAAATCAAGGTACTATTATGCATATGTATCAATGCTACACGTATCTCATTATAGACTAATTATATCAAAAGTAAATGTACGCTATAAAAATGTACAGACGTATATGCAGCTGCAAATAATGAGTAATTTGAAGAAAATAAAGCAGGAAAAGAAAAGAATGATCAGGAAAAATTTCTCTGTAACATACACCACAGCACAGCCAAGAATAATGTGAAGGAGGAAACTGATAGCTTGAAATCTGAACATTCTAGATAGAAGAAGCTCACAGGCAGGTCTCACTAGTCATAGCTGAGGAGCACTAAGAATGGTGATGTGACCAGAGTTGGTGAGGTAATGAGAGGGTGCTGCAGATACTTTCAGATACATAAACAACTATTCATTCATTTAGGACTCTGTGGGCCACTTATGTGAGAACCATAGGTACTATCCTAGTGTTTTGTGTTGGGTTGGTGTAAAAATCCAACTCAACACAATTCATACAATGCTTTGAGTAGGCATAAAAATTGTTCTAAACTTGTCTGATGAAGCGTGTTCCACTGATCTTCATCTCAAAACAGACTCACACTCCAACTAGGGCGGTAGAGCATGTGTATACAAAGAAAAATCTGTTTTATTTTCTGTTGAGTCTTTAAAATTCAGGAGACTGTGGAAGCAGGTATGATAAATTTAAAATAAGAGAGTGAGATCTAAAATGAGCTGTAAGGAGAAAAATATTTGATCTTTGAAAATGGATTTGGCCTCATGGGAAAATTAAACAATTATGTTAGCACATTGATGTCAACATAAGAGCAACATTTTACAGTATACATAGGAAAAAGTAGTTTGAGTGAAGGAAAAGATCAGGGAAAGATTTAAAAGGAGTTGTAGGGGTTGGGATTGAGCTCAGTGGTAGAGTGCTTGCTTACATGCACAAGGTCCTAAATTCAACCCCCAGTACCTCTAACAAAAAAACAGGAGTTGTAATACCTGGAAGAATTTTGAACAAGAGAAGATTGATATTATCTAGGCATTATATATATTTAACAAGAAATTAAGTAATTATAACACTACTATATTTTTAAATTAAAAAAATGATATGTGTGATTTCAGGAAAAATCAATATATGTCATGCAACTTCTCATATCATATGATTACTAGTGGTTTTGGAAAGTTATTCAGTATGTATCTAGAAGAATGAAAAATAAGTACATTTTATTGATTTTATTGATTACCCTGTGGAGATTTAACTATCCATATCAATAAATTACTCATTACTAATTCAGGAAGAGAATTTTTGGCCCTTTGACATTAATAATACATTTATTATTTGCCCAGAATTTATTCCTTACGGTATTAGCACATTAAGCTGAAATCAAATAGTTCTAGCAGCCTTTGCATAAATAATGGATCTGCATTTCCAGAACACCAGCAGCACTAATCTCTGTACAAAACAAAAACTTTGGTTTGTCGACCCAAAAGAGCAGTGAAGCCAATCGTACACTCAAGTTTCCATAGAACTACATGCCAATCAGTGGGCGGCCATCACCAAGGTTTGACACTAATAGAAAGAGAGTGCATAGTCACTTCTGTTGATGTGATACTACTATGTATTGACATAACTATGTGATCACTTCATGTAACCAAATATCACTTAACTAAATTAATTATATCTACATGTATCATAAAGCAGATATTAATGTCAGGAATTTTCTTGAGATTCTTACCATTAAGCATTTTTAGTGTTTCAAATTTTTTTCTAAAGCCAATATTGCTCTTCTTTTGATTAGCCTACACAACTGATAACTGGAAAAGAAGCATTGTTAATATCTTGAAACTAGTGGTGATTTGGTCCCTTGCTAAGTTGGGGATGTCCTGATGGCTCAGTGATTTGTGGATATAAATTACCATCATCCAAAGGTTATGAGGAGGAGGAGGGACTGAGTCAAGATAACTAAAATTCTAAAAGTGGCAGACATGGGAATATTTAATTGACCTGCCCAACTTAGCTTCCTTGAAAACATTATTCTGTTCTTTAAGATTTTAATGTATCACATAAAAGAGTAAAACCAGAACTCCAAGTGAAAATGGATTTGTGGATTCGGATTATGATTTTCCAGATGTATCTAAGATTTATAATTTATATTGCCTTGGGGCTACCTCCATTCATCTTTCTGCAAATATTTTTGAAATACCTATTCTGTGCAAATACAAGTTAATTATTAAGAATACGATGCTGGAAATAAGAATGATTCCACTCTTGCCATCAGAGAGCATAAAATCTAGTTTTAGAGATGAAGCTATTGCTCATGTAAGGTCAAAATTAAAATTATAGTAAGTTTGAGAAAGAAAGATACATAATAGCCAGGAAGGAACACGTGGAATGTGACCTGGAATTTCCATCTCATAGTTTGCTCTGTATGTGCTGTAACTTCAGAAATAAAAGCATTAAGTAATATTTTGATCTTTACTGTTTTCATTTAGTGAAGAGAAAAGCTGTCCTTTGCCATGATCCATAAACTGTGGCTCTGGTACTTCTAAGGGAGTTTTAGCAGCTTTGAGAGGTTATTTCATTTCCTTAGGCCCTTGATCTCTGGAATCAGCTCTCAGAGCCAAAGGTCAGGTGAAAAAAGGTCTGCTCTCCCTTCCTGTGTTCTCAGTTCCTGCACAATTACAGCTTTGATATCCACTTAGAGGGGGCATTTTCCTGGAGAACTGGGAGGGAAACATTCAAATTCAAGCTAAAATTTAGCCATCAATTTTGAATAACCAGGGGAAAGATTTTTTTAAAACCTTTTTTATTTTGCATTATAATAGCAGCTCAACTAATGCCTATATAATTTTCTTTCCCTTTTGCTTATCATGCACTGCTAACATGGACTTCTGCAAAGGCTCAGGTTGGTGTTGCAATCTGTTTTGATCTTTACTGTTTTCATTTAGTGAAGAGAAGCTTTGATGTTTTCCACCACGAATCAGCTTTTTTTCCTCTTTGTAAATCCTGATCAAAACATTGTTCACACAAGGAAGAAAAAAAATCTTCCCATAGGAGAGTCAGTTGCTTATGTGTTGCTGTTGCATGAATTCCTTTAGTGGACCAACTATTTCAGAAACCCCCAAAGTGATTTATATTGGCTTGGTTTGTCATGCCTGGCTTCTTTTATGATGGGAGGAAGACAATGCTTTGAGCATTCAGAATCAGCAGAACGTGCCACTCTCTGAAAAGGCTTCTGATGGCAAATCTGCTGTGCGCTTTCAGAACATATTAGATGGCATTGCATTTGATCAGTACAACTCCAGTGTTTAAGCGCCACACACATAGATGCATATCCATAATCTGATTCTCATATCACTAAATGTTTACATGTTATACTCAGATAACTGTTATCTCTGTTTCTGTCTCTGCCTCTGCTTCTGTCTGTCTCTGTCTCTGTCTCCGTCTCTGTCTGGGTGGTTGTGTCTTGCTTTGCCTCTTGCACTCTTATTTTTTAAAGGCATTAATCTACTTTCAAGATTATATCCATAGGGCCACCCAGATAGCTCAGCTGATTAAAGTGACTGCTTAGGCAGATGTAGGAACCAGGTTCAATCCCTGCCATGCTGTGCCAGCCCCGCCCCTGGGGTGCACTGAGACAGAGATTGAGACTGGGCGTGGTGGTACATGCTTATAATCCCAGTGCTTGGGAGACTGAATTTAGGAGGATAACTATGACTCCAATTTGTGCATTGAGACCCTGTATTAAATACATAAAAAGAGAAAACTGTCTTTAAGGTCATATCAATAGCTAATATAAATGTCAAGTTCTTTGCTTTTATAGTTTCAGTAAACCCACATGATATTTCTGTCCACCTCAATTCTCATTTGAAATATTGTCAGTTATACAATAAACAAAAGCATCAGTAATGTTTTGAAGAGGCTACAAGGATAGTTTACTGCAGTGATATTTACGGTGCCATGTGGAACTTGAGCTAAGTACAGCTAAAATATGTTTGCCAGTCATAGGACAATCTAGATTTTTCTTATGTGCAAGGACTAGGAGGAAAAAAATAAAAGTTTTTTTTTTTTAATCCTGTAATCTCAGTCCTGGGGAGACAGAAAATGGAAGGATCACTATGGGTCTGAGCTGCATAACGAAACTGTATACTAAAGGAGAAAATAAAATGGATATGTAGCTTGGGTCCCATGTACTGGAAATGATAGTAGATGATAAATTGTGGATTGACACTGCCTTCTGATAAGTAACTAGGCAGTACATTTTCAGTTCCAAAATTTTATAACATAGGACCAGGAGATAGCTCAATGGACTAAGCACCTTCTTAGACAACTGCAGGGACTGTGGTTTGATCCCCAGTACCTCATCCTGTGCCACCCCTACCTCCAGGCACACTGAACTAGACACCAAGCCTAGGCATGGTGGTATACCCCTATAATTCCAGCACTGGGGAAGCTGAGACAGGAGGATCATTATGAGTCTGAACTCTACCAAATATGTATATTAAAAATATTGTATCATACCTTTTGTTTACTCCCAGCTTTATTTGCGTGTCCAAGTTGGCTCTTGTCATAGGGTATAAAGAATCACTGCACACTACCCTGCAGCTTGGCTCTTATTCCATGCTATGGGCATGTAGAACCAGAAGATGTAGAAATGAACTTTCCCCCAAAGTTCAACATTTCTGTCACATTCTTCATATTTAACTTATGAAATTGTCACAGTTATTTGTCAGGATGAATGCTGAACGTCGCATAGAAACTTTCCATGGATAAGAATGATGGTGTTTTGCTCCAGGAGCTGTGATCATATGGCATGACACGTGCCACTTGGTGGATTGTTTGAGTTTCTGGCTGGACACGTTTGATTGTATTGACTTAAGGTCACTTCCTGTTTTATATTGGGGGATTCTTTCCTTTTAATCCATGACATATTTCTTTTCGAATAATCTTTCATCTTATTGATTGGTATATCTTACATTGTGTGTAACTTTACACTAACAGGAATTACATTTGAAATTTTCTTTCAAAACTTTGTCACACAGAATGAAAACTAAGAGTTTGATATAGTTTATAATGTCATATACAATAGACTATGAGATAGACAGAAAGGGTCAGAAAATATAACTGAGCACTGAATATGGTCTGTCACATCTACTCAGCTCTGCTACGGCAGCACAAAAACAGCTTAGACAATACACACATGAATGAGCATGGCTGGGACTCAATAAAGCTAGATTTATAGAAATAAACAACATCAGCAAAAACTGGAGAAAAGTTGTCTCAAAATCCTTTCTTGCATAAAAGTTACAAGAACACTGGCAAAATTTGTCAATGTCAAGTTTCTTAAAACTCTGAAAATTAATTAGAGGCTTGTGCAGATTATGTATTCAGGAAAAACCTGTGAATCCCAGTAAGAACAGGGGGCTTTATGTTATTTTCACCTCCCCGGTTTCCTTATCCACAATCCAAATTTTAAGTTGCTAACAGTTGTGTTTAAACAAGAACCAGAACAATGACAGCTGCTGCAAAAAGCAGTCTGGAGCCCACTGGACAGGGTTGTACATGCTTGAAGTTTCTTTAAAGTCCTATGCTGAAGAATTGTTAAACTCCCTCCAGGTTCCTTTTCAATATTTTTCTCAGAACACTATCTTTGTTTGACTCTGACACATAGCTATCATAATCTGCACACTCCCCCTATCCCCAAGACATTGGTCTAAAACAATCAGAAGCAGTTGTTCAACTTGCTGCTACTTGAGTTAGTAGCTAAAAATTGGGATAAATAATATGAAAACAAAACACTCACAGGAAGAAGGTAAAGAATGCATGCCCATAAGAATTTTGAATAACTCTGTGATATCTTTGGGAATTAACAGACATGTTCATGCATAGGGTTGTACATAGATTTATGAAATTCCAGATTAGATCCTATGTTTTCAGCTAAGGTTACTTTTGAGGACTTGTGTTTGCAGTAACAATGAAAGAAGGAAATATGGAAGGAAAGAAGGAAGGAAGGAAGGAAGGAAGGAAGGAAGGAAGGAAGGAAGGAAGGAAGGAAGGAAGGAAGGAAAGAAGGAGTACAAAAGCAGAGTTCTAAATTGCTTGGCTGAAATTTGACTGTGTTTCCCAAACACACAAAGGTCCTTAGCAAAGAAATGTAACCTTAGTACTTTCAGGTATTAAAGTGGATTTTTGTCAGGTCTTTAATAGATAAACATGACATGCAATTCATGTGTCACAGAATTAGTAAAAAAAAAAAAATGACGTCAAACAAATAATAATAGTAACAGCAACAACAATAAACACTTGCCAAAAGGAAGAATCTGATTTTCAGTGACCATGTTATACTTTGAAATGTCTAGTTTTTAATAAAACAATGTGAGGCAAGGCATGCAGAGAAGCCGAGTGTGGCCCACATTGAAGGAGCAGTCCATATAGCGTGTCTGTGGAAGCTGAGACATTGGACCTGAACAGATAAGGATTCTGAATCAACTCTTAAATTTTTCAAAGAATTAAAAAAAAATCATAACTGAAGAACTAGAGTATGAGAATCATGTCAAACTAAAAAGAAAACACTTATAATCAGGCACAACTATAAAAAAGAATAAAATAAATATTCTGTATATTGAAAATAAAAACTGGAATAAAAATTTCATTTGAAGATTGGTACAGCAGAATTTGGAAGGTGGTAGAAGGATTTAGTGAACTGGTAGAGAGGACCATGGGGATTTTCTAATGTGAGGAACAGAAAGAAAGAAGAAAGAAAAACAATGAATAGAGCCTCAGAAATCTAAGACACTATCAAGCATACATATATGCAAATAGTGGGAGTCTCATTAAAAAAGAGGGAACAAAGGATATTTGAAGAAATGATGATTGAAACTTTCTAAATGTATTGAAAGCTTTGCTCCATACACAATTGAGAGATCTATATATAGACACATCATAATGGACATTATCAAAGGGAAACACAAAGAATCTTGAAAGTATGAAAGCAAGTTGACTTTAAATCTTTTAAATTTATAGAAAAAGTATAAGTACTGATGTCATCATAACACTTAACTTTGTATATACTGATGCGGTGTATGTGTCTCCATTTCACTAGAGTTGGTAAAACATTAAGTTCCATGTTGTAATTTTTTTTTTGCTCCAAATGCCTTCTGGGCAGGTTTGGCTGGCTTGAGTTGTGGGGATTAAGCCACAGCAACCTGAGCCTGACTGCTTTGTTGAAGCAGCCACTTAAACAACTGGGCTGAGGGGCAAGCCCCGCATGTTGTAATTTTTCATCATAATAATTAAATGCTTTTCTTAGGTTATATTCTGTAAATCTTGAGAATTCATTTCACATGGATATTTTGTAGCATTA
>NW_004524590.1:24056889-24073834 GCF_000260255.1 Octodon degus
AACTCATGTTGTTACATATAATCTAACTACACTGAGCAAAAAAAGTGAAAGTAAGTAACTCTTAGGATACAAATGATCATCAATATCAAAATTAATAGCTGATTCTCATAAGAATACACAGAGGTCAGAAAGCATTAGGAAGACATTCAAAGTGCTAAAAGAAAGATCAACCAAGAAATGATGGAGACATTAAGGAAACTCCAAATAAAAGATAACAGAGAATTCATCACAGTGACCAGACCTCCACTAATTTCTAAAGGTTAATACAGAAAGACAGTAGAGAATAATTCAAATCTATATGAGGAAATTAAAGACTACCAGTAAAAGTGAAGCTAACAGTAATTCCCTATGTAAAGAAGATTCCTGTACTCAACAATAGCAGAAATGACTTGAAACATTATCTGGAATAGATTTATATGCTAAGATACATAACAGTCCCAATAAATTTAAGAAGAATGAAACCACAAGAAATATACAATGGAAAAAGAATAGCCAAAGCAACATTACAGCTTCACAATTTGTAATAGCTAAATCTTGGGAACAACCCAAATGCCCATCAACCAGGAACAGATAAAAATGATGTGGAATTTTTATATAGTGGAGCACTCTCAGCTATAAAGAAAGGAACAGGGATGGAGAAAGGAGAAAAGAAACAAGGGGAAAAATGTAATTGTACTATTAATTTCTATTAGTTCATTAAAAGGAGCAGATAGTTATTATATTGTTTGATGAATTTTTCCTATCATCTTGTTTTGACATTCTGTATTATTTTTATCTCTCTCTTTTAACTTAAAATATAAGAAAGTTGAAAGTTTTACACTTTCTGATTTCAAAGTTTACTGCAAAGCTATAGCAGTCTGTTGCACTAAAATGAGAATAGACCTGTAGCTCAGTTTCATAGAACTGAAAGCTCGAAAAGCTTGAACATCAATCTATATATTTATGATTCATTGATTTTTTATGAAATTGCTACATTAGTTTCCTATTGCTATAATAACAAATTATCACACATTTAGTGGCTCAAAACAACACAAATATTATATTTTACAGTTCACCATAAGCAAAAGTCATAAATCATTCAAATGCCCATTAAATGGATAAGCTAAATGTAGTGCATCAATATAGTTATTATTCATCTATGAGAAATACTGAAGCATGCACTCATGCTGCAAAACGGATGAACTTTGAAATCATTGTAAGTGAAATTTATCCAATACCGAAGGCCACACACTGTATGATGCTGTTTATATTACATGCCCTGAATAAGCAATTCATAGAGATGTGAATCAGTTTAATGCTTGATTGGTGTTGGCAGAAGACAAGAATGGAAAATGGCCAAGTGACTGCTGGTAGCTATGTTTTTCCCTTTGGAGCTGATACGTTATTTACAGTTTTAGTTCTAGTTTTACAGCATTTCAACTGTATCTTTAAAATACTGTGTGCATTTTATTATATGCAAATTGTCTCATTTTTATCAATATGAAATAAGTGGCAAGCCATCTTATCAACCCTTGCATCTAGGTAAATGATGCATGCCATTTTTATCTAGTGTAAATGAAATCTAGATCTGATTTAGATCAACAAGAAATGTCTGCTGAATTAAAAAATGAGGAATTGAATAAGTACAACAGTTTTGGCTCCCACTGTTGAAAGAATCATTTATAACTTGTGAAAAGGTGATATTTACCTACAATGAAAAATAATTTTCATATTCATAAACTGTTTTCTTCCACATTTCCTCAATATCTTACACCCCTCTATGTATACTATTAAATGATGTCTACATAGTTAATAATTTTACATTAAGTTTTTAGTTGAGGGCATTTCATTCTTATAAAATCAAAACATTTCCTTTTTAGGAAGAATCTTTCCTTATTCAAGAGAAATGCCAAAGACTGACAGGACTACGCTTTCCATCTCTTTATGAGAAAGGCTAGTGCTAGTTTTGAAATGACTGCGATTGATCCTTTGGCAAGTGTGCTAATTCCTGGACATCTCTTTTTTCTCAGCAGTTTATAGGGTGTGAGGGTAACACATAAAACTTCAAAGCATGTGTCTGTCTATGGTAGTCACCTTTTCTGGGTTTTGATAGTACAGCATCCACAAGATTTCAGTGTTTATTGAATTAAACTACAGGGGAGCACAGGTGTGTTTTTCATGAAGAAAGTGAGGCACATAAAATACATTATTTTACATAGCTTATTCCTAGTTCCAATTTCTTCACTGCTGTGTCTCTATCTCATTCAAAGCAAGTGTTTCTTATTGTAGTGAACTCTTTGGAAGTTTTAAAAGCTAATCTATCATTGCTACAGCTCTTTGAAAAATGCTAAGTATGAATATCACATTATGAGAGAAAAACGAGACCCCAAGCATACCATAAGTGAGCTACCAGAAAAATCAATGGAGGAACCTGAAACAAGACCCCTTTCTCACAGCTTCCTTCAGAGTGGTCTACTTACCAGACCACAGATAATCTTTCATACAGTGCACAAAATCACTTCACACATCACTGAAAGTAGCCACTCCTGAAGAGGACTCCATTATCAATTTAATAGGACCCAGCCAAGGAATCCAATAATGAAGGACAGAAATCCAATACAAGTAAACTACTTGATGTTGCTCAGCTCCCAAATTGCCCAATCAGCTCCCACAGATGTCATTTCATCAATCCAACGTGGCATGTTACCTGCTAAGAACCAATCTTTTAAAAGATACTCCTGCAGTAAATGATAAACCAGCTCAGATCTAGAACCATAAACTCTCTGCTTTATGGAGATTAGTCCGCCAGCATTTGTCATAAGCCTGTCATGAGTTCTGCAGATGCCAGTTGCTACATACGACGTAAGAAATGTGAAAGACATGGTCATTACCCTACGAGAGATCAAGTTGTCACTGTGAGTCTGGCCACCTCATGCCAGCAGTGTTGCTTTTATTTTGGCATGACAAGAGTTTGAATATGTATTACCTGACTCCAAGAGAAAAAGGTCAATCCTTTCAGAAGTTTATATTTTTCTTCATTAATTCAAGATATCCCTCTTTGGGCTAGGAAAGTGGTGTGATATTTTTCAGTTGCTATCATCTGTATTCAGAGTAGTCAGAAGTGAATGTATAAGAGATAGAAATTTAAATTCATATAAATCTAAGAGAGAAAAAATTATGAACTCATTTGAACTTCAGGTTTCTGTTAAAATCTAGAGACTTAATTACAGACTCTCTCTATATATATAATTATACAAATATAATTGATTAAATGTGAATTGTTGATGCATAATGCTAACATTCTTGTAAGATTAATAACAAAAGGAACAGAAGTCTTAGTCACATATTATACAAGGCTCATTGTTTGAACTAAGTAATCTTTTCAGTAAATATTTTCAGGAAATGCTCCTTCATTCATTCATTCATTCATTCACTCATTCAGTCAATATTTATGTTAAAATGAACCTAGTTATCCAGAGTATGGACCACTGTACAATGCTTTATTGCCTCAATTCCTTCTTCCTTTGTGGAGGTAGTGGGGATTTTTTTAAAATAAGGAAATATGGTTTTCCATCTCTTATCCCATGCATGTATAAGTGAATTTATATATATATATATATATATATATATATATATATATATATATGTGTGTGTGTGTGTGTATTTACATATACTTATATGTTATATATATATATATATATTTGAATTTTAGTGCAGGGTCTACAGGTTCTCACTATGTAGATTGGACTCATAGTGATCCTCCTCTTTTCAGCCTCCTAAGCACTGGGACTACAGGTGTGCACCACCACACCTAGTCTCAATCACCATCTCAGTGCCAGAACTGCATGCTGGGAATTGGATCCCGGTCCCTGTGTCTGCCTAAGCAGGTGTTTTAGTCCACTGAGCTGTCTGGCTGGCCTGCGACTTTATATTTTAATGCATTGTCAAGAGCATGGTGGTAGAAATTTGCTCACTATATATAAATGAGCTCCTTGGCCATTTTGTGACATCTTTATTATTTATGTTATCTATAGTAATAGTTGCATTCTTTATAAATCATCTTTATCTGATTATCCACTACCTTTATTTTGCTCAACCAAGCAAGCGTACCTAAATGGGGGCCAGGAATAGGCCTCAAACTATCATTTTTCTTCAACAATCTTCTGATTTTATTTTATGAAAGGCCAGAGAGCTCTGTAGCAGCTTTTATCTCCTCTTCACTGTCTGCCTCAGAGGAAAAATGTTTGTAACAAAATGTTCTTTATTCCATAAAGCAGTAGCTTTCAATTAGTCCTTAATAAGAGTCTCTGACTGGTGGAATTAGGGCGGAAATCAGAGCCAAGATCCCAATTTATCACCATGCAAGTGAATGGCAGGGATTCCATTATCCAATCAATCTTGCCTCTCATTTCTGCAAAGGTCAGGATGTGCCATCCTTGCTTATAAAACACCACTTCTGGCTCTTCGTTCCACTTTAACCTTGTCCCAGACAGATCAAGTTCATTATGAGAAAATTCATGCTAAGAATTCGTGTTCTGTGCTGTGCCCTACCTTGCTTTGCAACACTTTCAGAGTTTAAGGCAACCTGAACAACTACGTCCTGAAACACACATTTCTGTACAGAAGATAAAAAGTTAGCTACATGTATGTGTAAGTGCATGTGTGTTTGTGACATATCTGTGCAAAAAGTCTCCTTGGGAGGATATGATGATAATTATTTTGATGTCCCTCCAAATACAAAGCAGTAATGATATGTCCATATTTTTCTTGAAAAGATAAAGTGATTCTTTCCTCTAAAGTTTATGACAGCAGCATCCTTGAGAAATGCTACAAATTTTGAATATTTTTCAAGCAGGAATTTTTTTTTCTTATTTTTAAATTATTTTTTTTCTGGGCCAGCCAAATAGCTCTGTAGATTAAAGCACCTGCAAGCAGGTGCAGGAGCTGGGGGTTTGATCCTCAGGCCTGCTGTGCTGGCCCTGCCCCCGGAGCACCCTGAGACAGCAATTGAGACTGGGTGTAGTGTTGTGCACCTGTAATCCCAGCTCTTGTGAGGCTTTTTTTTCGGAACTGGGGCTTGAACTCAGACCCTTGCATTTGCCAGGGAAGCGCTTACTCTATTGAGCCATCTCCCAGCCCCTATTGGGAGGCTGTAAATAGGTGGATCACTACAAGTCTGATCTAGTAGTGAGACCTTGAACACCGTGTACACCCTTCGTAAAATACAAAACTAAATAAATAAATAATAAAATAAAATAAAAAATAAAAAGATTGCTTAATTTTTATCACACCTTATTTGGAATATCTTAATATAAATATGAAAAAAATTAATTGTTCCCATTATCTGTAAAAATATCTCAACCTCATTACATTTTCCCATTCCCTGGCCCACTGGCTGTCCTCTCCAGACTGCACCTTCTGTGTACAGTGCATAAGAATTCTACTACATTGTGGTTTGTTGGCCTGATTCATTGGCAAATCTATTTAAAATAATTCATAGTAGATACAACTTGAAACTTGTCATCCTTGTCAATTTTTATTTGACAGTCCAGTGACACAAATATGAGATTCTTTTTTTCTTTTTTTAATGCATTTAGTACAAGATCTATAGGGTCTCACTATGTAGATCAGACTCGTACTGATCCTCTGTTTTCAGCCTTCCAAGTGCTGGTATTACAGGCGCACGCCCCACACCCAGTCTCTGTCGCCCTCTCAGTGCACGCCGAAGGTTGGAGATCAAACTCTGGTTCTGGTTCCTTTGTCTTCCTAAGCAGGCACTTTAGTCCACTGATGTATTAGGCCAGCGTAATATGAGATTTCTTATCCAAGTAAATACAAACCTTGAGTTTTATTGCTTCTTTAGGCAAATATATTCTTGTAATCTAAGTCAATGATTTCCTGGTATATTTGATAGGCTTCTTCAAAAGACAAAGTATGGAAACTGTTATATGTGTCTTAGAGAACAGAAAAAGCATGAAGCTTTTGAGAATAAGGAATTGTACAGTCCTCTCTCCCAGCAAAAGCCTATAAAGAAAATAATTTTCCACAAAATTTTCCTTTCTTACACTTTCTTACAGGACATAGACTTTCAAGCTTAGCATTTCAACCCCCCTTTTCCCTTTCTTTATAAAGCACAAATAGCACCTAGGACCTTTTTATTGACTTCTAGGGGATCCGTTTCTAAGAACTGAGGTCTGTTATCCAATTTCTGCTTCAGACTCACCTTATGCCTGTAACTTACAAATTCCTTCCCACATGCCATAAGGCACAACACTGTCCCTTTTACTGTCTTTTCTATTGCCACAGAAAAAGAATGCTTTCTTTTCTCTCTTGATTTCTGGTTGTAATATTCTGGAGTCCCGGCTCATGCTTTTGCTCACTTAGCTGCCCATTCATCTATCCTTAGGAAGTGTCTCAGGTTTCCATGATGATTTCCACCCCTCTCGAAGACAAACAACCTCTTTTAATTTCTTTAAAAAATTTACTATGTCAGGAACACTTAACTGAAATTGAGCCTGTTGAAATTTTTCCACTTGTACAATACATTGTTATTGTTACATACACAATGTCATGTAGCCATTCTCTAGAATTTATTTATCTTACACACTTGAAATTTTAGACTCATTGATTAATACCACTCCATTTCTCCAGTGCTTCAGGCCCCCAAAACTAGCATTGTATTCTTTGTTTTCTAAGTTTAATTATTTTTATACTTTATACAAGTGGACCCAGGCATTTTCTGTTCTTATATGACTGGCTTATTCACTGAGCATAATGTCCTTAAGATTGATTCATGATATCTCTTCTATTCCTTTCTGAAGTATTATGTATTGAGCTCTATCATATTTTCTTAAACTGTTAATCATAGCTAGCATGGTTTTGCATTTTCTATTTGAGCTTGACAGATACCTACAATCTGTTCTAGGAAAATTGGAAGGTCCAACATAGGTGGAGTCAATCCCGTCCTGTGAGTGATTTCCACAGTCCCACCTGAACTCTGCATCACATAGGGAGGCAGTAGAAAGCATCTCTAGGATACCAGAAAAGGGAATTCTGATCCCTCGCATTTTGTTCACAGAGATGATTTGCATAGGGCTGGGTGGGCTTTTCAGGTCCCTTTGTGTGTTTTCTAGCTCAACTTGCTGCACATTGCCTCACCTTTGTGAAATACGCAAATGTGGAGGGAGTCTGGCCAGTGCTCTCACATCTGTGTTTGTATGTTACTGCTTGGCTTATAGAATAACATGAACTCTGTAAAATCTGCACAATAATATTTTATGTTGCTCCCTCACAACCCCTTATTGTGCAGTTAACTTTAAAAGACTGTGATTTATTTTCAGGGTCATTTAAATGTTGCACACTAAAAATATAAGTCTGCTATAAGCAGAAATAGAGTACTGTAGGTTGAATATCCTTTATCCAAAATACCTAGGACTGGAAATGTTTTGGAAATGGAAGTTGTCAGATTTTGTTATTCGTGCATATACCTAAGAAACCTTGGGGAAAGCATCCAACTCTAAACATGAAGTTCATGTATGTTTTGTATGTACTTTATACTTATAGTGTGAAAATAACTTCATATAACATTTTTGTGCACCTACATTTGAGTGCGACCTGTCACATGTGGTCAAGTATGGAGTATGCCGAAAGTGTCTGAGATCTTGGAACATACTGCATTTTCAAATTAGTGATGCTGAAGTTGCATAGATTTTTAAGGAACTAAAACACTTTATATTTTGTCTTTACAAATAATCTAGAGTATATACGCATAGATAACTGGTGTTTGGGGTGAGGACCTTGTGGCTTCCCTTTCTTAAATACAGTCTGTATTGGGAGGAAGATCTGTTTGTGACATTCTTGAAGGAAGCAGGAACCAGGAAGGAATGGAAAGGAGCATATGCATGCTGCAGCCATTACTCTTGTTAATTTGACTGAATTAAGAGACCCTTGGAGAGGTGATTGGCTCATTATACCCATCGGTGGATAAATGTGCATGAGGAGGGAGGGCCCGGCTGGAGGAGACCAGTCACAGGAGTGTGGCTTGGGGCACCTCTCAGGGCACTTTCCTTCTGCATTGTGCTGCCTGTCTACCATGAATGTGCAGCTTTTTTCTGCTAAACCCTTCTCTTATCATGTTCTTGCATGGAGCCAGGAGCTATAACATACATCTTCTCCTTTAATTTGCAGATGTTGGATATTTTATCCCAGCCACAGGGAAGCTGATCAATACCCATGGCTTAAGAATATATTTATCTCCTCTCTAGGGCAAAAAGTAAAACTATGGGGATGGCATATTTTTTTTTTCAGAACCGGAGACTGAACTCAGGCCCTTGTGCTTGCCAGGGAAGCACTTCTTCCACTGAGCCATTTCCCAGGCCCCTTAGGTCAGTTTTTCTCTACTATAATGAAATACCTGAGAAAGTTACTTTATAGGAATCTTTTCCTTTTCACAGTTTTAAAAGGTAAATATTTAAACAGCATAAAATAGGCCTTGGTGAAGGGCCTTCCGGCTTGTGTCACGTGACAATGACAGTGCATATTTATCTTTCTAGGTCCATATTTCCTCTAACCCCCCATCGTTATAAAGTCACCAGGATTCAACCAGGAGAGTTCCTCCATAATGACCTAATGTAATCACTTCTGGGAGGCCTTGCCTCAAAGAAAGCATCATAGTCAGATTAGGGTGATATCACGTTTCTACTCTCTTCATAGTATTAATATAAGAGTTTGAGAATTAAACTCCTGCATTCTTTTAGGATTAGGGGAGTGGAAGGATGACCCCATTCAAACTATAGTAATGACAATTTAGCTGTGTGTAGGTGATGGCCTTTATGTTAAGATACACATTTTTAAAAGATCATTAATAATATTGCACACAGAAGAAAAGAGTAATGCTTTAGACCATTAGAAAACTAAAATTGAAGAATGCATAGCTCAGTACTCCTCAGTAAAAAATTCAATATTCCTTTCTAGCAGGAGGACGATTCTGTAAGTCTTCTGTCAAAGTACAAACAGCAATGTGATTTTAGAGCAGAACTTCTTTGATAGTCAATTTCTTCTGTTATTTATATGAAAAGATAGTTCCCTGAATTTTTGATGTGAGGACCTTGTGCTCTTCACCTAGATTTGGGAAATTTCTAATGGGAGGAAAGCTGATTCAAATTCAGCAATGTTGTCAAATGAAATTAAAATTTCATTTATCATAACCGTGCAATGTTCACTTGACAAGACCAAAAATGCCTTGAATTATGTTATTCATTGAGAGTACAGACACAATACGATATGGGTATTTACTTGTGGGCTTTTTTGCAGTAATGCTTCATCTTGAGTAGACGTAGCCAGGTGGGAAACCACTGCTCTTAAGGGATAAGAAATGTAGATAGAACAATTACTGTTTTAATTAACTTTTCATTGGCTTTAAATTTAATACTCTAAAATATTTTTAAATAAAATTCAGCATTTTCACGTTCATTTTCAGGTTTGTAACATCAATATTAAAAACACACAGTGCATATTTAAAATAATTAGTGATTCTTAATGAGCCAGGCATGATGAGAATTTCAAGATATTCTGATGAAGTGCTTAAAGTTACTGTATAGCTAAAGGAGATGGTCCAAATGCCTGACAAACAGAAGGCAGTGAGGGGTCAAACCTGAACATATGAACTAAAATTGACATTTGACCAACATCTTTGTGTGTTAATCACTAGACCCTGAATCTCAAGAAATATTGACTCCAAGCTCTACCTTCTTGAGTGCCCGTTACCCAGGATGTCAAGGATAATGATTTTCCTGTAATACCAATAAATGTGCATATTTTTATTAACCCCCATATTTACAAAGGAATTTTCAATAACCTAAATGTATAGGATTGTTCATACTTTAGACCTGAGAGTTAGTTTACTGAGCCATTTCTCATTTTTTGAAATTGTAAAAGGAGTCTCAGTACCCAAATTCTAAGCATAAAATTCTCATGCATCATCAAACTAATAGACAACTTTTAAAAAAATGTTTTTAGTTTTTGCTTTTTTAGAAATTTAGAATTATGATCATCCTTCAGCATTTGGGGGAACTCGTTCCACATATACTGAAATTGGCACATGCTCAAGGCCCTTATATGAGTCTAGTGTTTGCATATAATCTATGAATATTTTTGTCCATATTTCAAACCATCTTTGAAATCTTTTAATACTTAATGTGCTATAAAGCGTATGTAGAGTTGTTATATTACACTGATTATGTAATAATGTTAAGTTAAAATCCATAAATCTTTAGTACAGGTGTATTGGTTTTACAATACTTTTGATTGCAGTTTCTTGAAGACATGAATGTGGGCATGTGTACAAGAGAGTTGACTAGATTAACACTATCCTCACCATTGCATATTAAGTGATAGGCAGTTTCCCTTGGACTGTGGTGATGTGCCTATTTACCACTGTCATCTCCAGAGTGAAGTATTCCAATAATCTCAGTCTGGGCATGAATGGAAACATTAGCTTCATTGAATTTTAATTTTTTTTATCTCTAAAGGTCATAACAACTTTATCTGATGTAAACGATCATGATGATCAAGATTTAAAATACAGACTGTCTTTGACAATAAGAACTGTGAGATGTAAAGTTCTATACTGAATCACTGGGGCATCCCTGCTGACCAGAGACAATAAGCGGGCACTATTGTACAGCATGTGAGACATTTGCACGAGGAGCGAACTTTAGCATTGCACATGATGCATTGTGTGTAAGTAGATATATTGTAAAATTGAGAGAAATGGAAATAAAAGCTCTTTATTTAAAAGTATATATTCCAAACAATTAGATCATCAGAATAGAAGAGAGCAGAGTTTAGTTGCTGCCTGAATTAGAAAAGGGTCAGAGGGTCAGAATTTGGTAAACTCATGGAGATTGCCACCCAGAGAACCTGTGGAAGGAAGGCAGGGCTATAACGGAGGAAAAAGAAGGTCTGAGTAGGCAGAGAACATCTAGGAGGAAAGCGCTTTGAGTTAAGGACTGAGAATGTGAGAACTAGCCAGGGGGAAATTTGCACAACTTCTGTAAAGACTTGGAAGACAAGGAGAACCTGTAGTGCTTTTCTGACTTTGCCACCTATAGGGACCCTGGATAGAGATCCTGCCAGAGCCTCTATTCCCAGATAGGCCTTTGAACTGATTTTCAAGTTTATTGAGTAGCTTCAGTGTCTAAGAACTTAAGCCTGAAGGTTTCTACGTGGATATTCTCTTGTGTCACCAGAGCACAGGCTCATGGCTATAGAAAATCAAACGCCATAAACTTTCTATTTTTCTTCTTTTCCCTTCTTTTTCCTGTCTTTCCCTTCCCTTCCCTTTTACTCTTTTCTCCTTCCATCTATGCTCATCTCTCTTCCTTTCCATTTTTTATCATTTTAGTGCATGTATAGTACATTAATGGTTGTTGTAGTGTGTTTCATTTGAGCCTTGTAACTCCAAGGCTGTTATATGCAATAAAAATATCCACCGAGCCCCAGTGAGATACTGCTTCTAAGCGTATGAGATGGAAGTAAGTCTGTAGTTGGAGAAGTATATCAGAAACAAATATTTAATTAAATTGATTGATTTCAATGAGTGGAGACTTATCTAATAATATATATATATATATATAGCTGGTATGGTAGCATGTGTCTGTAACTCCAGCAATTGAGGGGCTGAGGCAGGAGGATCATCATGAGTTCGAGGCCACAATGCGAGTTCAGGAGATCCTGAATTACCCTATGAGACTTATGAAAAAATGAATGAATTAATAATTAATTAATGACTAATTAAGTGAAGGTGTTTATGATATGAATTTGAAACTGCTAAAATTATAAAGACCTAAGTCCCTAATATAGAAGTAGCAAATAGAATCCATTTCTATGAGAATGAAATCTTATCTCTCTCAGAGGATTTAGATTTTTCAGTAGCATTTCTTAGCCTCTGTGACCCTATTATACCTTTTTATTTTCTACCTAATTTGTGCCTTTAGAAATGATTTTCATTTAACTTTTCCATGGCTCATTTCTTTCCTTCAGAATATTTTCATACCATTCCTTGAAAACCCCATCCAGTAGCATATTTCCTTTATAAAGGTGTAATATAATAAGCACCAACCAAACAGCAATCTGCAGTAGCTAGAACATATAAAGGACTTCAAGGGAAAGAACAGGGTGCCTGGATAGTTGGTTTTGCATTCTTCAATGTCCTGCTGCATTCTTGCAGTCTGTGGGTGTTTTTGATCACTGGATACGATTCCCTGCCTGAGGAACAAGAGCTTTGGTGAACCAATTCTCATAGTTCTTAAGGAACAGCTTCTCCTTTACCAAGCACCTCCCTTCTCCTTTTGATGAGTTTGTGATTACAATTTTTCACCCAAATCTCCATAAGGAACAGGTTTTCATTTTTGCTGCCTTTTCTTTTCCTTTGTGATTCATTAACGTGCATCTATGGTTTCATTGAGTAGGTCTATTCCATTGAGTGGGTCTGAATTATCTAGGGAATTAAATGAGGGAATTTAAAAATATTTTCCAATTCAAAGAATACAAAGCACACTCACCCTCCATCGTATAATAAAGAATTAATGAATATAAGTGTCTACATGCCTAAAACTTACAAATTCTTTTTTCCAGTAAACACATAAAGAGTGATAATCCAAGTGATACAGGGAACCTCCAAATGACACAGGGAGAAAAATCTTATCTCCCAACCTAAAAGGTACCTCAGATGAGTTTGTGTTCTCTAAAACTGAAGAATGAATTTTAGGAACTAATGGAGGTTATGAGCAGAATTTATTTATTGAGGGAAAGTAAGCTCCTATCTGAGAGAGGGACAGGAGGGGTGCCTGAGTGGGTTGTCCCCGGAAAGCTGTCTCTTCCAGGGACTTTTATAGAGGAAAACCAAAGATGAGGAGGGTCTAAAGTGGTGGACAGCATAGGAACTTATTTAGTTGGGCATGAGATGGGACAAAACTATGGTCAACCAATCAGATTACAAACACCATTGCTCAGGTAAAATTGGTTAAATCCAGTATCAAATGAGGAAGTGAGTCACATAGCAAGCAGGCATGAATATGGGACAGGGTCTCTTACTGTTAGGGAATGGGTTAGTGACTCATTTGGGCTCTTTCAAGGTGATTGATGTCTATTTAGGATATCAATCCCTAATACCCATCCCTAGGGAAGTATGTAGCTGTGTTTCCTCTTTTGTCTTGGTCTTGAAGTGTGGCCCAGATGGGAGCATCTGTCTCTTCCAAGTTCTAAAGTCACCTTATCTTCCATCTTGTCTCCTTGAGGGTCTGGCCCAGTCATCGGCTGAGACCTTTTAGGCCTAAAGCTTAACATTTTGTGTTTACTCCAAAGTAATAGGGCTCATTTCTAGAGGATGCCACTTCCAAAATCATGCTAGAAATGATTTTCTAGGTAGAACTTAATTTTTTTGCCTTATTCCTGATTTTATTTTAATTTTTATTCATTTTAGTAAGAAAAAAAGATAAAATAGTAAAGAAACAGTTGTCTTCGCAGTAGTTATACAGAGGACAAGATGCACACATTATATCTTGTCTAAACACTATTAGTACAAACCTTTCTTCTCATTAAACTAAGAGAAAGTAGCTATATATCTATCCTAACTATCTTGTATATACAACAAAACAAAAAGGGGAATATAAGTAAAAGACTTTTTTTTTTTTTTTTTTTTTCATAACCAGGGCTTGAACTCAGGCCCTTGCGCTTACCAGGGAAGCACTTATTCCACTGAGCCATCTCCCCGACTCCAGCTCTTAATTTTGAGGAAATGTGGTTATGTAGGTGTGGAGAGTCTAAATTAAGAGTCTATTCTCTTAAAAAGGTCATACTTTAAGAGAATTATTATTAGGAAAAATATTATTATTAGGAATAAGATGAGAAAAAGAGCAAAACAGTTCCAAGAGATCCATACGGAAGGAATCAAGGTAAAGCCTTTCGGATATGCTTGCTGCTCAAGCAACGCACTGCGCGGTCCCCACCCCAGCCATTTCCCCAGCTCCATGCTTGTGCGCTCTTTGTGGAGGTGAGTGACTACTTGGTCTTTCATAGATGGGAAAATACTTTGCAGCAGAGCAAATAGAATGAAAGATTTTAAATAGTAGATGGGGTAGGGATAAGGGATGTGTCTCAGAGGCAGAGCACTTGCTTTTCTTTTTCAAGGTGCTGGGTTCAATCCTTGGCAACAAAACAAAAATAAAAAATAAACAAATCCTGCCAATCATATAAGGAAAAATCAATCCCATGTGATGGAAAATCTTTAAGGGGTCATGTTTTTTCCACTCTTCATCAAAACAGTGGTTCAACAGCTTTGCACACAGGCCAGTTCTCTATCTCCTAATAGCTTGTCGCTGAGGTGAGTTTCTTTGCTACAGGTGCAAATCAATGGAGCATAGAGAATAGAACAACAAAACAATACATGACCAGACATTCAAATGCTTATAACAAAGGTACATGCAACGGAGCAGTTTCTCATTTGCCATCTGACCTTGGGGCTTTGTCAGTGTGCATGTAAGCTCTGCTAGTACTGATAGCTTTAGGAAAAAAAAAAGTGGGTTTCATTTGCTCTTGGATGAAATGTGGGAGAAATTACTTTTTTAAAAATATTTTTTACCTGCTTCTTCTTACATGAAGTACTTCGGTGAAATTACTTTCTTGTATCTCATGTGAAAGCCAAAGTGCTTTGTTTAAATTAATATATATTGATATATATATATTGAAGAGTTTACGGAGTGAACCCAGGAAGTCAGTGAAAGCGTCATTTTCATGGTGCATTCAGATCAACTGCATCCTGGTGTGTTAGCTCAATTTTTGAGTATCTGCTGAGCTGGGGTCATGCCTTTTCATTTTATAGCTTCTTCTCTTCTCTTTATTATTTCATGTAGTTTTGGGAAAAGACTTTCCTCAGTAACAAGCTGTCACCTCCTTATCCTAAAAGGAGCTGCTTCTGATCTCTTCATTCCACTCTTGTCAGCATTCAACCATGAAATGTGATCCTTTCATTACTTAATTTCTTCTTTTCCTCACCTCACACCCATTTCCATTTCTATTTTCCTGTCTTTGATTTTGCCCTCACATATTCTTTGCCTTGCAGTGTCTCTCTTTCTCGTGAGCGCTTTGTGAGACAGCCAAATAGAACCCATAGTTAAAAATAGCTTCTGACAGTACTTGGGATTCCTAGGAAGCAGTCTTACAAGTCACCTTTTCTCATTTGATTTCCAGCTAACATGCTGACAGAGCTCCCATCTTGTTTTCTGATTATCCCATTACATAGTGCTTTCCCTTGCATTTAGTGCAAACTTACACAGAGTGGCTCTGCTTGGAGAGCCCTGCCGAGTCATCATTTATACTTTTATGGAAATACAAAGGAAGCAGGAGGAAAGGACTGGTGCTTAAATTCCTATTTAAGAGAGAAAGCATTAATTAACTGTACTGATAGTAGACTGAGCCACTCTTTATCAGTATGCCAATACTAGAGCCGCCGTTTTTTATCTAGAGGGTGAAATCACACAGTGAAGCAGTTTTCTTTTTCTCGTCTTGCATAGGAAAAAGTTATGCTCCATACTAAGGAGCAGTGGCTGCCAAATGCAGCCTCAAAGAGACAGGCAAACTCAACTGACTGCCCATCAGGATACAATTTTATGAAAATGTCACCTAAACAAATGCATAGGAAGTAATCTAAAAATGCCGTAAATGCCCTCATTGTTTTTATCATGAAATTGTAAATATTCATAGTTAGTGATCCTGCAGAAAAACTACTGTTTTCACAGTTTGTCTTGTGGATTGGGCTGTGTGTGTGTGTGTGTGTGTGTGTGTGTGTGTGTGTGTGTCTTGGCTGTCTCTGAAAGCATTCTACAAAGAACTACATTCATATGAAACCACAATTCCCAAGAGGCTAAATGATTACCTGTTAGCATTGATCATTTGGGGGCATAAAAAGAAATTTCCTGCAACATATAATACCACTTTTCTTATGTAGTCTAAGAATACCTTATCTCAAGAGTAAATTTCCCTTATATATATTTGTTTCAATTGGCATGTTAAAGTACATCTGAGAATACAATATAACATATAATTGAGAGCTAGACCATCTACTAGATACTGTTTGAAGTCTTTAAGGAAATGAAAAGAAAATGGAATTCCGATTCATGGTACTAGGAAATGACTGCCTTTTGTTATCTCCTTTAAAGGCATACCATCTTATTTTAATTGATTTCCCCCATAAGCTCCTTTAAGCAAGTCAGTAAATTCACAGAAATCAAATAGATCTTGCTTTTGGAGAAAGTAATTTGGCTTTTGGGGCCACAGTGTCTGTAGTTTCTTGCATATGTTCAGAAGGTATTTCTAAAAGATAGGCTATTCTTTGATAATGTGGATAGTTCCACATCATTTTTCTCCTTTGTTTTCTTTCCTTTCCTTGCTTTTGGCAGGTGCATGAAGCAGTCCCATGTTACAGTGAGTGCAGTCGGTATTCCTGGGTTGCAGAACACTGGTCGCCATGCAAAGTGAACAATGAACTGAGGTCCCCACGCTGTGGAAGAGGAACACAGACTAGGAAAATCAGGTACATGAAAACAGAGACATTTGGGAAATGCATGCAATAGAAATTACAGATTTTTTTCCTAAAACAAACACAGTTGATTATCCAAGTATACTGTAGTTTTCATACACAAACCCTGGCCTTTCCTCAATTTTGAAATATCTGTGAATGCATATGGCACCTTCCTGCCATGTGGATAGTCGGATTCCACCTGCAGTGCAGCCAGACTTTATAATTCCTGCACCCACTCTTGTGGGAAAGGTAGCAAGTCAGTATCCCTCCACTGATTTGATGGCCATTTCCATTCACACTTCAGATGTTGATGACTTTATTTCCAGTGCATTTTGGGCCATATGTGTGAGGACTGAATGAAGTGCCTTCCCAGAGCTACATTTCCAA
>NW_004524590.1:24073934-24093162 GCF_000260255.1 Octodon degus
ATATTTGGAGACTAAGTCTCAGTAAATTGCACACACTGCACGCATGAACCACAACACTCATCTTAGGATGTCCTCTATATGGAAAAGTCAGTATAAATCTGCACATTTAGCCTGAGAAACAAAAAAATCCAAGGATACCTATGAGTAGTAGTTACATGATTTAATATAAGAAGATAACAGCTCTGAAAGATTAGTGAGTACGGAATTATTTACTATGGGAGTTTGTTTAAAGATTTTTGTTTTGTAAATATAGCAGTGGTAATCAAAAACATACTAGTTCTGAATTTTTCAAGTTAACCTCTACAAAATTGACTTGAGGAGAAGTGAAAATCATTTTCCTATAGTTTCTTAAGGATAATGGCAATAAA
Organism: Octodon degus; assembly: GCF_000260255.1. Taxonomy (NCBI): domain Eukaryota; kingdom Metazoa; phylum Chordata; class Mammalia; order Rodentia; family Octodontidae; genus Octodon; species Octodon degus. Next base: position 24,074,303 of record NW_004524590.1, read on the forward strand.
TATTAAAGACTGAACAAAAAGTTAAAATATTACTACACAATAATTAGCACCAAGAATAAGAAGAAACCCTAGGATAGTCAACTATTTAGTTGCATAATCATGCTGTGACTTTTTGCCAGATTTAGAAAACTCCATGGAGAAAGCTCCCTTGGAGACTTATGCTCGAGGTCTCACAAACTTTGGGCTTTTATGTTTTTTTTCTTTGAAACCTCATATCTCCTGTTTCTCATTCTCACATGGTTTTAAAAAGTGACAGACCAATCCAGTTTATAAAATGCTATGTAGATGAGGCCATTCATTCCATTTCTGTACAATATTAATGGGCAATCTTAAAAAAAAAGTTGTACGGGTGCAAATTGCTACTGACAGAATTGTGGTGGTTACTTGAGGACTCAGCTCACTCCTATAGAACCTGGCATAATAAAAGCAATCCAACTGCTGAGTATCACACTGTAATAAGCTAATCATGCCTCCTAACAAATGCACGTGTCAAGTGTCTAACCCGAGTTTATCGAATGTGACTGGAGATGAAGAGATAATGAAAGTAAAGCAGGGTCATTAGCATAGGATCATGCCACACTCTAACTTGTAGAAAAATGAGACTAAGATACAGACGTAGATGAAAGACCACATAAAAATACAAGGGAAAGATGGCTACGTGCAAGCCAAAGGGAGTGGTCTTGGAAGAAACTAATCCTAAGTACCTTTGTTCAGACCTTTAACTCCATCTTTGGAAAAATATTCCTGATGCTTATGCTAACCCTAGGAAGCTAATACATGCTCACTGCATAACATTATATATATAGTTAATCTTGAAGGTTCCTTGCATTTCAGACTATTTTTTACCTTAATAATATCTTTTTATAAAGGATGAAACACCTTATCTATTCGGTCTCTTAAAACCTCCAAACTGAAGAATACCTTCATGGCTCATCTATGACTGCAGTCATGGATCAGTCCAACATACATGATCATTAATGTTCTATGTGTTAGACACTGTCCTAGATAGAGGAAATGACATAATTGACAAAAATGTTTTTGTTCTCAAGTCATTTACGGTGGCAGAGAAAAACACATGATTGAATTCATAATGGAATGTCTTTGCTGTAAAATGCCAAGAAGAAAAATAAAATTGGATTGGAGTCATAGGGGCACTATTTTGGAGAGTTTAGTCAGCAGAATGATATTTGAGCAGAAACCTGAATAAAATAAGAAAGATGAATGAATATGTCTCTATAAGGAGAATTCTGATGAGGAAGGTACATGTTAAGGAAACCCATTTTTGGCTTGTTGGAAGAATACCAAAATGTTTTATAAGACTAACACTAGCACCCAAATTATGTCATATATTCTTCAAAAACTGTAAGGCTTTAGTGTGTTATTTTCACTACAACATGAAGCCATGAAACTTTGGAAGGATTGAGCGGGAATAGCATGCTCTTAAATACATTTGCAAAGAAACTTATAGATGTGATATGTAAAAGATAGTGCAGTGTGTCACATTTCAGAAGTAATAATGTAGGTTTGAGGTCATTGCAGAATTCCAGGTAAGGGAGGTTGATGGTTGGGTTGGGTTTAGCAAAAGCAAAGGTGGTGAGAAGGTCAAATTTGGAATATATTTTGGATGTATTTAACACAGAATTTGCTGATAAATTGTGGGTTAGAAGAAAAAGAACCATCCATAGGAATGATGCTAGCATTTGTGGAGTTAAAAAAAAAATATTAAAAGCAGGTTTGACAAAAACAAAACTTAGCTATGAAAATAGCAAATTAGATAATATTAGTTTTTCAACTGAACTACACTACAGGCTAAGTTCAGGGAAGAGCTTGAAAATATAAATTTAGGTGTCATTAGATTATAAATTTAGTATACAGAGATAAGCTTTGGAGCCCTGCAGAACTGTAACATTCATAATTTAGGCAGATTCAGAGAGAATGATGCTACAAATGAGACTGAGCAAAAACTAGAGAGTAAGAGGAAAACTAAGAAAATGAGAAGAAAAGCAAAGGTGGCTTTCAAAAAAACATAGCAATCAATTGGCTCAAATGCCTTTGAATTTACTAACATAAGAACTGACCATTGGATTTGGCAGTGGGGAATCTGCGGGTAATTTTGATAAGAGATTTCTCTACCATGGCAATAAAAGCATGACTGAAGTAAGTTCCAGAAGTAGTAATGGAGGGGAGGGACGGAAGCATTGGCAGCAAATATAGAATGGCTTAAAGCCATTTTACAAGTCCAAGTAGAAATGAATTGATGGCTAAAGGTAAATACTCAAAGGAATTGATGGTGCAGGACAAGTAGGGGACAGATGGGTTTTAATTTGGCAACACCCTCAGTGTAAGTTTTTCTCAATATTCTGTCTTGGACTTGCGAGAATCACCGAATTTTTTTTTCTCAAATCACAAGTGAAACAGATAATTCTGACAACCATTATTCTGGGAATTCAATAAAAGTAGCCTATAGTATGGCAGACAGAATTGTGGCCCAAAAGATGTTCATGCCTTAATCTCTGGAATTAGTAAACGTTTCTTCTTATGAGAAAACGAATGTCACAGACGTAATGAAGTTAAAAATCTTAAGATGGAACAACTTTCTTAAATTGTCTAGAAGGTCACATTTTGTTCACAAGGATCCTTACCAGTGGAAAAGAGATGACAAAGAGGTGTGACTACAGAAAGCTGGCAAAGAAACAGATTCTGCCCCTACGGATGCAGCTTGGGGGATACCCTGATTCTAGCCCACTGAGATACATTAGATTTGTAACCAACAGAATTGGCTAAGTTTTTAGTGCTTACACAGACAAGACAATGATTTTTTAGTATGGAAACATATGCTCTAGCTCGCAATATGATATCACTGTCTTTCAGTGTACCGTATTCTCTGTTTGAAGGATATTCCATGCATGACTCTCTAGATAATAAATCTACAAGGGTAGGAAAGGATCCATCAGTTACTGGGCTATATGTGAGGAGATGGATATTTCTTAAACACACTTTCAATAAACTCTCCAGTTATGTGGTCTGCTCTTTACTGCTATGTCTGGGTATTCTTAGAACCATGAATTTTGGTATTTTTTATATGTTGTTATTTTAATGTTGTCCCTTAAATGTGTGGTTTCAAGCTATCTCAGATGTGTTAAAATAGTTCATGACTCTCAATGCTATATGTTTATCAATAAAACTTTGAAAAGAAAAAAAAGAATAATATCTCAAGTGTTTTTTGAGTTCTGCAAGGATTCATACCATATAGATCTTTGCATACTTTATTTTGTATTACTGCCTTTTTGACTTACCATGTTCCAGCTACATGACTTTCTTTCTTGTTGCATATATTTTTTAAAAAAACAACTACATTAAAGTCGTCTACATTAAAAAAAAATAGTTCATGAGTCCATCTATTTCCCACTTACTGTTGTCTCTCATGTTCTTCATTTTATAATGAAATGACTTTCAATCTATCAGTACTATTATTATTACTTTGGCAGCAAATTTCTTTATTATGGCTTTTGTGGCATGTTGAAAATAAACAAAAATTAATCCATAAGAATATTTGATGTTACTAACCAGAAGTCTTAACTCTTCTTTCTCAGTGAAGTGATGAAAGTACGTCAGCAGGATAGGGAGGGAAAAAATAATTTCAATTGTTTCCAGCTTGTTCAGAGAGAGCTATCCCATGGACTCTCTCTCCCCTACTGACCATAACCATAGAAGGAACTGAAGTCCATAGCAGTCTGTGCCATGCCTCCCTGTGTTAGAAGATGTCACTCAGATCTTCTGTCCCTCTACTGTTCCCTGAAAAATTCCATTATGCAATTTCTAGTTGTTCATTATTTACCAGCTAATAGAGTCTGTTTTTTCATTACATGATAGGCTACTTGGCAAATTTCCTTGTTTCTTTTTCAAGTTCCTTTTTTAATGTATTTAGTGCAGGGTCTCACTATACAGCTTGGACTCATAGAGATCTTCCTGTTTTCAGCCTCAGCAGCATTGGGATTACAGGTGTGTACCACCATGCCTAAACTCAGTGGCCAGCTCAGTGTGCCCAGGGGGTAGAGGCCAGCATAGCTTGTGGTGCTGGGGATCAAACCCTGGTCCCTGCATTTGCCAAGCAGGTGCATAGTCCATTGAGCAATCTTGCTGGCCCTATTTTTAATGTTTTTCATGTCTGTGAAGAAAACATCCTCCGGTATAGGATAATGCATTAGAATAGCATGTTTTGAGGCATAGCAGAGCTCCCCAGCACAACACTGTTAAAGGGCATTTCTTACCTGGACATTATATCAAAATTACCAGATCAGAAAATGGTATCATTTAGCTCACTGACATTGTCATTTTAAACTTCATCCTTTTAAATGGAACCGGAATAAGACATTAGGGAAAATGTCTCTTTTCAGTTTTGTATTCCAACATCCAAGCAAGGCCAACATATATAATAAACCAAAACAATATTTGCTAAGTACATCATTATTTAGGAATAATATATTCCAACAGCTAAGGAAAGAGCCTTGCATATACCATGTTTACATTAGATATTGTCAAAAATAAATTTCTAACTGAACTGTGAGTATAGAGAAATGCTAGGAACAGAGGGGAATGAGGAGAAGACTGTCAGAATGCAGACACACCTGTGTAACCAGCTCAGAAGTCTTACCAGAAGTACGTAAATCCTATCAGTCACTAAGCATCTGCCAAGGGTAGCCCTCCTGTCTTCTGACACCATATAATTATTGTTGGCATTTTATTAAAAAACACTTTATAAAATGGAAACATAGACTATATTTTCTTTTGTGCCTATCTGCTTTCATTCAACATTACGTTTATAAGCATTTCTATGTGGTAATAATCTATGTATTCTCATCACTTCATAGCACTTAACCCGATAAATTTAGTACAATATATTTATCTTTTCTAGTGTCACTGAACATTTGAACTGTTTTTGGCTCGGTAAATTGTGCATAATGCTGCTATAAACATTTTCAGTCAATTTTCGTTTTTGTTTGAATGTGGATTTTTTTCATTTTATGCAAATTTTAGGTTACATAAGGTAGGTACTACTACCATTTGTCAAAATAATTTATGCTATGCCCAGCAGAGTAAGAACACTTATCAGTGCTCAACGTTTTTGCTTGCTTGTGCTATTTCGCAAATATTCAATTTGAATGCTTCAGGCAGGAGATACAGTAATATAAAACCATGGTTTTAGTATGAGTGAATCTCCATTATCCTGTCCACACCATGATGGCTTCTCTCACATACTGATACACAGCACAGTGGACCACAATACTGTGTGTCTGTGCTCTGCTCTCCTCTGCAACACGACAGTACTTCCGCATTGCTCTTTGGCTATGAAAGCCAACACTGTACTGAAATGTAAACAATGCCTGAAAGAATAATATATCCAATTATTTTTCATATTACTTTGCTATGACCTTAAATGTGTGAGACAAAGATTAGGATGGTTTGGGGAAAGGTGTTGCTAAAGGATAGGAGAGCTACAGAAAGCACGACGTCCCTAGCTAACTATTATAAAGTGGTCCATCTATTTAGAGAAGCCAGTAGGACATTTTATGATAAAAAGAAGTCTCTCAGTGCTGAAACTGAGTAAAATATATTCTAGTTCTCTTGAGGCTGGGAGTTCTTTGAGAATAGCCATTGTCCCTCGTCTTTCCGTTGTGCTCCTTGAGTGTGTGAAATAAAATGTGCTCTAGAAAGTTATCACTCAATAATGGCCCATTTAGCTATGTTTGAACAGTCAGTAGTTATGACACACCAAAACTATCTTAAATTTGTTGTCCACCATTGTAAGAAATCAAGCTATCTCGTGGTCTCCCTCACAGATGTGTGAATACTGCTGACAACGAAGGTGAAGCAGTGGACCACAACTTGTGCAACCAGGAGGAAGCGCCCCCGGAAGTCCAGTCCTGTTCTCTCCTGTGTCCCAATGAGTGTGTCATGTCTGAGTGGGGACCGTGGAGCCGATGTCCACAGGTAATTCCTTTCCCTTTATCAGCGCCCTAATTCTTCAATGCTGCCTTTGCTGTTTCCTTCTGTACATTCACAATACTGCTCTGCCAGCCTTTCTTCTAGTGAGATGGGAAAGTAATTTTTCCTGAGAAAGCCAAAAAAAAAAAAAAAAAAAAAAAAAAAGAAATACTTTTTGTGTGAGACGGAGCAATTTAAAATACCACTGCTTCTCCCGAAGCCTTTATCATGGGAGCACGAAGCAGGAAAATGAGCCTGTAATGATCACACTAGGATTCAACTGTATCTCCATTGTTAAAGGGGTCTTTAGTACCGGCATGATTCTTATTATATAATCTCTTGGTTATGTGCCATTTTTTTTTATACAGACAGAACCAATTATATCTTAAGAGTTGAAGTCCATGGTGGAGGTTTAGTGAAGATCTGTTTTTGCCTTTTGCTGTTTTCCTGCAGACAACGTGTTCCTTTTCTGTGTTCTTACTTTTTCCAAACCTGAACCCTCCCCCAAGCAAAAGAATATTTTGCTTAAATCCAAAGCATTTGCATGCATTTTTCTTTTAAAAAATGAAAATTGTACACACATACAGAAAAACATTCTTTAAGTAGTATAGCCCAAGTTAACATTTCCTGAAGATAAATTCTGCTATTTTAAACTTATATTTCAGTATAAAGATGGAAGAAAGAGAAAATGGGGACTCAGGATGTTAGGAAAAGTACTATGGTTAAATCAAATTTAACTCTCATACTGACAGTTTGTTGGAAGATCATGAAGAGTTTTTTAAGGAAGTGGAAAATATCTTTGAAATCAGTTAATTGTCTATATTTTCAGTTTAATTATTGATTCTTTCTTAAGTATTGCAGCCTTAAGAGCTATTTACTTGTCACTTTTATGTTTTATTTGATGAGTTGTTCTGAGGCCAATAGACTATTCCAATGAAGAGAAACTAATAAAAATAAAGTACTTGTAGCTTGGGATAGTTTCATTACTAATATTCTGAGTAACTTTAATATAATGAAAATTAACATTAATTGACCACTTATTTGGAGCAAGGAGCACATAAAAACTTTTTCTTTTAGATCTTACACTAATCGTCCCATATAAGCACTATTATTAGTTCATTGTTCAACTGAAAAAAGATGCTTAGAAAGCCTAAGTAATTTTGCAAAATTTCACACTTAACAAAAGATGATCTAAGAAAGCCCTGATTGTGCCCTATGAAGATAGACCCTTTTCTGTTACATAGCTGGTTCACTCACTTACTTTAGAACAATTAAGATAGTTTCAAACTGCATATTTCTCTTTCTTTAAAAGTAACCTGAAATGTTTTAATTGTCTATTTGATTTTTCTTTGACTCAGTATACATTTTCACACCTTAGAATGGATGCTAGCATACACTCTTTATTAATCAACCTATAAATGAATTAGCCATCTAAAGAAGTTTAATTAAATATAAAGGTCATGATCCTTCTCATTTCTCACTCTGATTTACTCAGAGAAGACCCCATTAAGCTCTAATTACTCTGCAGTGAAAACATTGCTGTCTTAAGTCAAAGTATCCTGCTAATGAGATAAAATATTTATTGTAGGAACATTTCACAAGGTTGCAATTGCTTAGACACTTGCATTTGCTTTTTGGGGGGTGAGGTGGATATTTTCTTTCACATTTGTTCTTCCAACTGTAATCATTCCACTCTATAGTGTTTAGAAATAAGAAATGAAAAAGTATTTTAGCCTCCTTTCACATATCTGAAAAAGAGGATAGCCAATTATTCACTTGTCAGCCTGAAATGTGTGGCATGTTACTTGAACTGCTTAGGTACTTTCAATGTTAAACAATAATAATAATAGTAATAATAATAATGATAATACTGCGATAACAAAAACTTTCATGAGCACCTCTTACGTAGCCAACACTGTGTTACAAACTTTATAACACTAATTTTCTTAACAACACTGTGCTAGGATGTCAGAACACTTACCTGGGGTCACCCAGGTCTCTCTGGCCACAGTGGCCTTATTATTTTTCTGATGAAGTTCTGTACTCCATAAGACTTGAAAATATAAAAAAATGAATAATAATTGGGCTCACACACGATTATGTTCCTTGTATCTAAATACAATAGGTTGCAAAATTTTAACCAGTTACACAAGATCTTAGCGGAATGTTCTTACGTCACAGGCCTTAAGAAGTCCTTGATGATGATGGCAATTGTATCAAAGGCAGAAAACTGAATCACTGCACACACAGTTTAATAAGTACTTTCATGTGCATTTCCTGAGGAAATAGAAATATTTTTTTTCGTAGTTATTCTCCATGCCATGTGCTGATGTAAGGATTCCATGTTATTTTATCAAATTCTTCTTTGATAGAAAGCAGTATATTTATTAATGGAACCAGTTTCAGGTGTATGTTTCAGCTCCCAGGCAATTTCATTAGAGTAAAACACATAAATAACATTATGATATTTTCAAGCATAACTGTGGTTGGTTAGTTAAAATTCCGAGTAAATGGATTATAACCAGAAAATGAGGGTAATGATAGCTGTTTTTTTTTCTATTATTTTAAGTGTTGGGGATAATATGTATTATGTGACTAGCATAGAATTACTTAATATAGTAGTATCTTTGGAAGAAAGAGGGACAGAAAAAACCCAGAGTTCCCCATGGATCACAGTGTGGTGGGGATGTAGGAGAGAAGCAACAATGCATTTCTAAACTGTACAGGAAAATGGACGGGGAGATAGCTAAGTAGAATAAGTGCTTGCCTGGCAAGTGCAAGGGCTTGAGTTCAATCCCTGGTTCTGCCAAAAGAAAAAAAAGAATAAACTGTACAGGAAGTATCTCTTCCCCCACACAAATGTTACTACTCAATCTTTCAGAAATGTAACACTGCTTCCATTACCAAAATATATATTATGTCTAATTTAATAGTTGCTCCAAAAAGAAAGCCACTTGACAGAAACCTTTGAGTTATGGAGTTACTGGCTTGGCAGTCTCTGTCAATTGCAAACCAGTTAGAAAAGCAAATATGACAGAAACATTAAAAATTGTAGTAGTATTGCTGTTTTCCATCTGGCAAGATGGCAGGCAAAAAACTGAGAAGCTAGACACTAAAGAGAAGAACCCAAAGCCAAGAAGGCTGCTGCCAGTGATACTGGTAAAAAACATAAGGTGAAGGCAAAAATGTTCAAGAAAGGGCAGCCCCACTGCAGCCAAACTCCTGTCCTGATTAGGGGAATTTGTAGATACTCCCGATCTGCTATATATTCCAGAAAGGCTTTGTACAAGAGAAAGTAAACAACTGCTAAATCAAAGGTTGAGAAGAAAAAGGAGAAAGTTCTTGCTACAATCATAAAACCAGTCGGTGGGGGCAAGAATGGAGGTACCCAGGTGGTTAAGCTTCAAAAAATGCCTAGATACTACCCTCCTGAAGATGTGCCCTGAAAGCTTTCAAGCCACAGCAAGAAACCCTTCAGTCAACATGTGCGGAAACTTTGAGCTAGCATCACTCCCGGCACCATCTTGATTATCCTCACCTGGCGTCACAGAGGCAAGAGAGTGGTCTTCCTGAAGAAGTTGGCCAGTGGCTTGCTACTTGTGACTGGGCCTCTTAGCCTTAATTGTGTTCCTCTAGGAAGAACACATCAGAAATTTGTCATTTCCACCTCTACAAAAATTGATATCAGCAAATTGAAAATCCCTAAACACCTCACTTCAAGAAGAAGAAGCTGTGGAAACCCAGTTGCCAGGAGGATGAGATCTTTGACACTGAGGAAGACACCAGATTTCAGAGCAGTGCAAGGTATATCAGAAAGTGAAGGACTCATAGATTATAGTAAAAATCAAAGCCTTTTCTCAACTCTAGGGCTACCTGCAATCCATTTTTGCTCTGATAAATGGAATTTATCCTCTTAAATTAGTGTTCTAAATTTCTTACTAAGATCCTAATTAAATAACTGATACATTTTCAAAAAATGAAAAATAAAAATAAAAATTATACTGTCATTTTATATCTGTGAGGAATAGAAGAACTTTTTTTGGCATTTATGACAGAGTGTACAGAGTCTTACTGCATAGATCAGACTCATAGTGATCCTCCTGTTTACAGGCTCCCAAGTGCTGGGCCACTATGCCCAGTCTCAATCACTTTTCAGTGTGCCCCGGGGGTGGGGCCGGCACAGCAGGCCTGGAGATAGAACTCCTGGCCCCTGTGTCTAAGCAGATGCTTTAATCCACTGAGCTATTTGCCCAGCCTTGAAAAACAAATTTATTGGAAGAGAAAGTAGGCAGAAGTCTCAAAACACAAGTGTAGACAGAGACTTTGTGAACAATACCCAGACCACCAGGGAAATAGTACAAAGAATCAATAAATGGAATCTCACCTTATTAAAAACCTTTTGTACAACAAAAGAAATCACCAACAAAGTAAAAAATAACACACAGACTGGGAAAAATTATAGACAGTTGTCCCACAGACAAAGGACTTATATTTAGAACATATAAAGATTTGAAAAAAATCATCCCTCTTACCAAATTCAAAGACCAAGTAAAAAACTGGGCATCTACTCAGATTAAGAAATACAGATGGCATATAAATGTTCAACATCATTGGTCATTTGAGAAATGCAAATTTAAAAACAACACTGAGATTCTATCTCACCCCAGAAAGAATGTCTATCATCAGAATATCAACTGATATCAAGTGCTGAAGGTACTGTGCAGTAAAAGACACCTTTCTCCATTGTTGGCGGGAATGTAAACTGATAGCACAACCATGGAAATCTCTGTTAAAATTCCTTCAAAACCGAGGATTAGAGGACTCACTTGAGCTAGCTATTCCCACTCTGGATGTTTTCCCAGAAGAAGTAAAATCATCATACTATAGCAATCATATACACAATTTGGGATAGTTAAATCTTGGAGCCAACCCAGATTCCCATCCATCAGGGAGTGGATAAGAAAGACAAATTTATGGGCCTGGGAGATGGCTCAGAAGGATAAGCACTTGACTGGCAAACGCAAGGATCTGAGTTTAATCCCCGGTTCCTCCAAAAAATAAATAAATAAATAAATAAAAATAAATAAATAAATAAATAAATAAAGGAATCTTTAATGGGTAAATGAATGTACCCAAGACCATATTCATCATGCCCATAAGTTAAATAAATCAGACTCATATGTGTAAACATCGTATTGTCTCACTAGGAAAGAAAATAAGATCCAAATGTACAATAGTTATTGTGAATTGGTAAAAAACTTCAAAAGAAAGTACAAACTGTGATGGGGGAAAGGTCAAAGGAAGAAAGGGAAAAAGGAAAAATATATGCGTGTACACAAGATATTTAAGATAGTTATACGGGTAATTTCTCTTATCTTCGTTCCTGCAACAGAAAGTTTTGTACTAATACGGAGTAGGTGAGATACGCCTATATCTTCTACTCTGAATAGCTACTAGGAAGACAACAATTCACAATATACAAACTATTATAACTGTCCTCCTAATCTGTTTTGAAATTTGGTGTCATATTACACTTGATCTTAGCCAAAAGGTCAAGAAGTGATTCAGTGTTATTTTATGTTTATGTGTTTTTTTCTCTCCAAAATAAAATTTCAAAAATTCAAAAAAATATCTCTGTGGAGACCATAAGTTGATCAAGTAAAACTACACACAATTCAAGGAGAATTTGAAGAAACTGGAAAATCATGCATTTGTTTTAATTTAATATTCTTTGTTTTTGTTTCCATAATATATACATTATTCATTAATTTTGACTTCAACTTGTTCACTTTTCTACCATGCTTTAATTTGAAAGTAAGTTTATGGAATCATGTACACAAAAAATTTCCAAAAGTGCTTAATCTTTATTCATGTATGTATAAATCCACATATATATGCACATACACACATACATGTGTATATATAGGGAAATATACACATATAGCTAATAGTTCACTATTATACAATGTTTCTGGTAATTCTAATAATTCTTTTCAGTCTTACTCTCTGTTGAACATACTTTGAAACTGTGTTGAGAGTATTCATAGAACCACATGTTCTTCAAGAGAAGCTTGTAAGTTTCTAGATTCAGATGTCTTAAAACATGTGAATCAGCTCTGACCCTCACACATCTGGAAGAATATCTAATATTGGTTTTAAGTATGGTTTCTTCATTTATGTTATTGATCCCTATACAAACTATCCATGCAATAATACAGGTTTTCTACTTATGCTCCTTGGAGATTTACCAGAGGAATTTCTTAGATAGTGATACTGACAAGATAAAGCAAAAGTGGTCTTGGAGAAGAACTTCAAAACTGATGGAAACTTTGGAGGAGCAAGCCTCTCAAAACCCTCTCGAGAAAAGTAACTTAGGTGTAGCAAATCAGTTTGACTTGAGCTGCCTCACTTCCAACTGAATGCCTTGGGGGTGGCAGCACCAGCCATATGTACCCCTCAGACAGTGGAAGCTGAAGGTGCACTGAACAGCAGTTCAGAAAACCTGAGGATCAAGAGGTGACTCATATCTTTATATGTCACCAGAACAACTTCTGAGAAAAGACCACAAAGGGAAACTGCAAAGAAACTAAATAAGGTGTAAGTGAATGAAGTCTGGTTTTAATTACAGTCTATTTTTAAGTTAATTTTATTGAGAAAAAAATTGCAATCAGACAGTTTCAAAACAGGTTAGTAGGACAGTTACAATAATTAATATATTGCATATTGTTGTCTTCTTAGTAGTTATTCATAGTTCAAGATGTAGACATGACATCCTGTCAAAACACTATTAGTACAAATCTTTCTTCCAAAACATATCTTGCTTCAGTGTTTTACCCTTTTTATGTCTCCTTTTACGTGCCAAATCCATTAATGAACACCAGTGCGTAACTGTGCCATTACTACTTCAAGCAAAGACCATGCTTTAAAATAATACATGCGAGTTTTCAGATAAGTTATCCATAATAAGCGTCCAGCTTAAGAAATATCCCTTTTTTACATGGTGCTTCAGCACTATTTTGAGAAAAAAGCTGTGAGCAGTGACATTTTATTACTGATGAGTCACCATTTTCAGCATTTAACAACGCATCTGAAGGTTGCATTTCAGGGAAGCAATTTACCACAACGTATATGGCTTGGGCTTGGCTCTAAGCTTTTCTTCAACCTCTTGTAACAACCTTTAACAAGCAGGGGGGAACTTGCCTCTGGAGGACCTCTAATGGTCAAGACTCTCAAACTGCCTTGTGCTTTTCTTTGACTCACAGCTGAAAGCCAGTGGAAGAGAATGGTGATAATTTTCTATAATTTGGACTGTAAATTCTGATTTTTTCTGCTAAATTGATATGGGCACTCGTGAGAAGACAATCATTCATTGCTCTGTACCTCCTGTGCAATGAGATTTTACATCACTTAGAGCCAGTCTTATTTCCAGAACCACATGATGCACTCCAGGAAGGGAAACTCATTTCATGCATTGGTACAGAAAATGAGAATTTGAGAAAAGAAGTCTCTGGGCTGCTCCAGGTTTTAAAATTTAATCTGCTTAGTATAATTCTTTTTTATATAGTCTAATTTCTTTCATTCTCAATATCATCAATTTCAAGTACAAATTAAGGATTTCACTGTCTTCATTGATATTCTTTCTTTCTTGTCCCCTTTCTCTACTCCTTGATCTATTTCATGGCAAATTCTCAATTAAAAATAACATCAGAGCCAGCCAAAGAGCTCAGCGGATTAAAGTGCCTGCAAGCAGGCACAGGGGATGGAGGTTCAATCCCCAGGCTTGCCATGCTCGCCCCAACCCCAGGGCATGCTGAGCTGGCCATTGAGACTGGGTGTGGTGGCACAAGCCTGTAATCCTAGCTCTTGGGAAGCTATAGGCAGGCAGATCACTATGAGTCTGATCTAGTAGTGAGACCTTGAACACCCTGTAGACGCTTCCCTAAAATACAAAAAGAAAAAAAAAATTTCACCATAAGAACCTTCCTTTCTCCTCTTCTGTAATAAAAATAAAACTGTTAGAGAGTGAGAGAGCTCAGTGAACTAAGCCCCTGCTTAGGCAATCACATGGAAAGGGGTTTGATCCCTGGCACCACTTGCGGTGTCACCCCGCCCCTAGACATGCTGAGCTGGCCACCGAGACTGGGTGTGGTGGTGCCTGGCTATCATCTCAGCGCTGGGAAGGCTGAGAACAGGAAGAACACTATGAGTCTGAGTTGTGTAGGGGGGCCTTGTACCAAATACAAAAATAGAAATAAATAAAATACAAAACTGTCAAAATTTTTAAAAAGTAATCCTAATACGAAGTGCCACAATTAATTAATTTACTAATGATTAAAGTGAAGTGGTATTAAGGCAAGATCAAAGACAATTAGAGGACTGGATCTATTTGGATAGATTTAGATATGTGTTCCCATTGTGGACAACCTGGTAATTGAAGTAGAAAAGCAAGTGAGGTGAGATGTGCATCCACTGTGGCATTCTGGATGGACACACCTTTTGGAAGAGTGCTATAAGGAATGAGATGCCAATAAAATCATGGTGGGCATCCAGAAATTGTGGCTTGAGTAATGGAGGAACCTGATATTTGAATGTCAAAATACTGAAAGGAAGAATCTATTAAAGAAATCTTGGTACCTGCATAAGGCTTCTCTTGAGTTCTTCACTATATATTATTCATATAGTGGAACTCCCAGAGCACAAGTAAACAATGACTTCTGTTTGTATCAATTCTAAACCTCACACACTGTAAGAGACATTTTAATTCCATGTGACAGGAGTACAGGTGCCAGAGCCCTCTGTCTATTTGAGAATGATTCAACAAGGATCTGCCTTATGGGGAGGAATAATTATTAATTCAAGTCTCTAATGAAGTTAACTTTATTCTAATGTATATTGGACAGTTTTCTGTTTTTTATTTTAAAGATAAAAAGACAGCCAACTATCTCAGCCAATTAAAGTGCCTGCAAACAGGTGCAGGGGATGGGGGTTTGATCCCCAGGCCTGCAATGATGGCCCTGCCCCTGAGGCATGCTGAGACAGCCACCGAGACTGGGCGTGGTGGCACATGCCTGTAATCCCCATACTTGGGAGGCTGTAAACAGGAGAATCACTATGAGTCTGATCTAGCAGTGAGACCCTGAACACCCTGTAGACCCTTCCCTAAAAATACAGAAAAAAAGAAAAAATAAACAATAATACAGAAATTCAAATCAATGTAGTAAGAGATTAACAATGGGCAACATATTACACATTGTTATTTTTAAATAAATTGTTCACATTAAAAGGATCTAGACATGAATAATTGATCAGACAGTATAAGAACAAAATATTTTTTCAATGAATTAAAAGCAGTCAGAAGCATAACTACCTTGTCTGTCTTATGTGTGCATCTATTTTTCTCTTCCCTTCTTTTCTCTATTCCCATATCCCAGTTGTTCTTTCTGTTTCAGAAGTTATTTTTCCCTTTCACAATATCTAGTGTGCCCTAAGGGTCTTAATTATGCTTTCCAGTTCTTACATTAGGAAGACAATACAATGCTTATGCAAGAGAGGATGGTTTATTTCACTTATGAATATGTTCTCAAATTTCATCCATTTACCTATAAAGCCGTAAGTTTGTCATTTATAGTTGAGTAGTACTCTACTTCATAAAAAGACCCCACCTATTTTTATTCATTTCCCAGTTGATCGGCACTTGAGTTCTTTCCAATATTTATGCAAAACTATTCAAATGATCCCACTCATAGTACCTAACCATAGTGCAATGAAATGGGAAATTAATGGCAAAAGAAACTACAAGGTCTCCATAAACACACAAAAATTAAGTAACACGATCTTGAATAATCAATGGGTCAAAGACAAAATTTAAAGAATTAAACAATATCCACAATCAAATGGAAATGTAAATACAGCTTACCAGAAACTGTGACAAGATGCAATGAAAGCAGCTTTAAGAGGCCAATTTATAGTAGATGATTCTCACATGGGAAAAAAGCAATAAGCACAAATAGCCGGACTGCAATCACGCTTTTATTCCCCATAATTTTATTGAGAAACAAATAGCAATGAGACAGTTTCAAACCAAATTGGTAGAACAGTTGCAATAATTAACACATGGCATACATTCTTCCTAGAGGTTAATGGCTGTACAAGATGCAGACAAAATATCCTGTTTTAAAACACTATTAGAACAAATCCCCCTATTCATTAAGAGAATGCAACTATATATCTATCCTAACCATTTTGAATACACAGATATAAAATGGACATTCACCTGTATCCCCTTTTTTTGTTAGGTTCTGTTATTTGAATATTATAGGTGAATATAATATAATTGAATATTATAATATTCCTTTATTAGAATATTTTTGCTGACTTAACACAGCAAAAATATTAAATCAGCAAAATATTCTAAAACAGTCCAGTAGTCGATAATAGTAAATCAGCAAAATATTCTAAAACAGTCCAGTAGTCAATAATAGTATTGGGTCTTCCACTTCACTGGGAATGTCAGAAATTGTTGACCTGGGTCCCCAACAGCTCAACATAACAGCTTGGCTGTACTTCTTATATTTCATTTTTATACTTTTCTGCTGGATGGTTAACACCAAGATAAAGCAGGACCTATGCAACAAGAGTTGTAGCTTTTGGATCTGATAAGGTCAGTGAAATCTCTTCAGGATTAATGCTGAGATCCTGTACCTCAGATTGTAGAACCTTTGTCAGTGTCAGCCATGTGGATGATTCACGGCTATTGCTTGACCAATGCGCTTTCAGTGAAATCCTGAGAGAATGTTTTCTCTCCATGTGACTCTCCTTAGGCACATTCTATATTATCAATCAATTTCCTCTTTGGCCCCATAATCTCCTTGATCAGAAAATTTGGGACACTGCCGAGTTACATAATGTTACAGTACAAGATCTCATATGTACTGAATCACAATTGACCTTGGAAGGCTGGGACCAAAAGTTGGCTTTCCTTGTGGCCCTCTTTTTTCTCTAATTTTGGACTCCAAACTTAGGTTGTTAACCCTCCAGAAGACAAGTTTATTGTTATTACTGTACAACCTAGGCTGTTAAGCTTAACTTCACTATTTGTCTGAATAAAAAACATCTTAGGCATAACATAGAACAGGTATTTTTCATCAAGTATTGATATGTTGAACTTTAAGTCCCTACAGAATATGATGAAAAAACATTTCAAAATTAGAATATATTTTTAAAATAGGCATAAGGAATTATATACTTCTTATGTTTACACAGAACTCCAAAAATCTAACCATATACAACCTTGAAGCAGGACAGTCCCACAACATTTCTTTGCCTGTCTCTTGCCTTCTTTCACCACCCCTTCTATCTGAACAATCATGTACCCAAGAGACAGCACAGCAACAACTGGCATGTCATGACAAGCAGCCCGTATTCAGAAGACCAGAATGACAGGCACTCCAAGCATGAAACTACTATTGCAGATTACCATCTTCAGTGCAGTTGCTTAGTTCACAGGTATCAGAATATAGAGTTAGTCAGGGTCAGAATCTTTCCACTTAATTGCTAGATTCAAAAATCTTCTGGAGATTCTCAGGATCATTGCTTTGCCCATCTTCTATATATAACTGTATGGCTTGACTTATTCATCTTTCCTAGCTCTTCTCTTTTCCCTCTCTTAATTAGTTAGTCCTCGAGTTCCTGCTTTGCTTTTACTTGTATTATACCTTTCTATTTGTATTTCTTCTTTTGAGTTCTTATACTAGGGCAACTATACAATATTGACACATCTGTGTCTGGTTTATTACACTTATGAGTATATGCTCAAGAGGCATCCACTTCAATATAAAGGCTTCGAGTTTATCATTCTT
Source organism: Octodon degus (assembly GCF_000260255.1). Classification (NCBI taxonomy): domain Eukaryota; kingdom Metazoa; phylum Chordata; class Mammalia; order Rodentia; family Octodontidae; genus Octodon; species Octodon degus. The sequence goes on from NW_004524590.1 coordinate 24,092,146, forward strand.
TACAGCTGAGTAATAGTTCATTGTGTAAAAATACCACATCTCTTTCAACCATTCCTGAGGTGATGGGCATCTTGGTTGTTTCCAAGATTTGGCTATCACAAATTGTGCTGCTATAAACATAGGAACACATATATCTCATGATATGATGTTTTCAGATCCTCTGGGAAAATTCACAGTAGAGGAATAGCTGGTTTAAATGGGATTTACAGTCCAAGTTTTCTAAGGAGATTCCACACTGATTTCCGTAATGGTTGCACCAGTGTACATTCCCACCAGCAGTGGAGAAGGGTTCCTTTTTCCCCATATACTCTCCCACATATGCTGTTGCTTGTTCTCTTTATTATAGCCATTCTTTCTGGGGTGAGATGATATCTGAATGTTGTTTTAATTTGCATTTCGCAGAAGGCTAGTGATGTGGAGCATTTTTTCATATATTTATTCACTTCTTTAATTTCATACTCTGAGAAGTGTGTATGCATCTCAGATGCCTATTTCTGAACTGGGTCTTTAAATTTAGGTACCCTATTGTTTTCTTGTTCTTTATAAATTTTACAGAGCAGACCTTTGTCTGAGTACTGATTTGTTATGATTTATTCCAAATTTGTGGGTTGTGTGTTCACTTTGTTGCTAACTTCTTTTGACGTGAAAAAACTTCTCAGTAAGAGCAGATCCCACTTATTCTTTCAACTGTTTCCCTTGCAATTTGATTTTTGTTCAGGAACTCTTTGCCTACCACTACTTCTTCAAGAGTTCCTCCTACTTTTTCTTCCAGATTTTGTGTCTCTTCTTTAATGTTTAGACAGTTAATCCATTTTGACTTTAACTTAGTACATGGTGATAGACTGGGCTCAAGTTTTGGTTTCGGCATGTAGAGAGCCCGTTTTTTGAGCACCATTTGTTAAAGAGGCTATCTTTCTTCCAGTGTGTATGTTTGGCCCCTTTGTCAAAGATAAGATGGTTGAGTGTGTTCATAGGGGATTCAGTGTCTTCTAATCTATTCCATTGATCCTCAGGTCT
>NW_004524590.1:24094680-24103171 GCF_000260255.1 Octodon degus
AAAGAACCAGCTTTTTGCTTTTTTAATTCTTTGAATTGTTTTCTTCATCTCAATTGAATTAATTTCTGCTCTAATCTTTATGATTTCCTCGCGTCTTTGGCCTCTGGGTTTGGTTTGCTCTTCCTTTTCTAATTGTTGAAGGTGCACCATACAGGTAGTTCTTTGTTTCTGTTCTGTTTTCCTAATGTTTGAGTTCACAGTTGTGAATTTCCCTCTCTGAGAACTGCTTTCATCGTATCCCATAAATTACGATAAGTTGTGCTTGAATTTTCATTGAAATGTAGATATTGTTGAATTTCTTGTTTAATTTCATCTGTGACCCATTGTTTGTTGAGTAGGGCGTCATTTAATTTCCATGTACTTAGGGTTTTTTTCTGGTTTCTTTTGTCATTTATCCCGTTTCGTTGCACTGTGGTCAGATAATTTGCATGGGATAATTTCTGATTTTTTACATATAGTTAAGCATGAACTATGAACCAGTATGTGGTCTATTTTAGAAAATGACCCATGTGCAGCTGAAAAAAATGTGTATTCAGCTGTGTTTGGTTGGAACACTCTGTATATGTCCACCAAGTGCATTTTTTTCAAGCTCTGGTTCAGTTCTGCTATTTCTTTGCTAAGTTTTTGTCTGGTTGACCTATCTTTTTGGGATAAGGGGGTATTAAGTTCTCTTGTTAAGATTGTGGTATTGGATATTAGATTTTTCATGTTCATTAAGATTTGCTTTATATAGTTGGGTGCTCCCATCTTTGGTGCATGCATATTTATGAGTGTTCCCTCTTCCTCTTGAATTTTTCCCCTAACCAGCATATAGTGACCTTTTTTATTTCACTTGATCATTATTGGTTTGAGGTTGAGACTGTCTGAGAATAGAATTGCTACCACAGCTTTTTTTGAGGTGCTTGGGCATGTAGTATTGTGTTCCATCCTTTGACTTTCATCCTATGAATATCTTTATGAGTTAAATATATTTCTTGTATACAGCATATTTTTGGATTTTTTTCCTAATTCACTGTGCCAGTCTATTTCTCTTAATTGGTGAATTGAGTCCATTTACATTGATGGTTATAACTGAGATCTATTGACTTACAATTGACATTTTATTTACCTGTAGTCATTTACTCCTTTTTCTCCTGTGTTATTTTCTTACCCTATTTAGTTGGTTGCTTCTGATCTCATTCGTGGAGTTCTGCTCATTTTGGTCCCTCTCTAGAAAATCTTTCAGTAGCCTGTGTAGGGTTGGCTTTTCATCATGAAATTCTTCAGTTGTTCTTTGTCATAGAAGTATTTCACTTCTCCATCAAACTTGAAAGAGAGTTTTGTAGGGTATAGTAGTCTGGGCTGAAATTTTTTTCATAGAGGACCTGAAGTACTCTCCTCCATGCTCTTCTTGCCTGCATGGTTTGTGAAGAGAAGTCGGCCGTAATTCTGATGTGTTTTCCTTTTAATGTGATTTACTTCTTTTCTCTAGTGGCTTTCAGTAGATTATTCTTATGCTGCATTTCTGAGATCTTGACTATTATATATCTCGGTTTGTTTTTCATTGGGTTGAGGTTACTTGGCATTCTGTATACTTCAGTTACCTGAATGTCTGATTGTTTCCTCATATTTGGGAAGTTTTCTGCTATTAATTCTGCCCATATTTTTTTAATGTCATTTGTATTGACTCCTTCTTTTTCAATGATGCCTATTAGTCTCACATTGTTCATCTGTGCATCCTCTTGCAGGTGATGGATTAGTTTTTCCTGCATTCTATTTGTTTTTAAGAGATCCTTTGTAATCTTTTCACTAGCTGCAGCAGTGTCTTCAAGATCTGAAACTCTGTGTTCACTTTTTTTTTTTTTTTTGGCAGAACCGGGGATTGAACTCAGACCCTTACACTTGCCAGGGAAGTGCTTATTCCACTGAGCCATCTCCCCTGCCCCATCTGTGTTCACTTTCACTTAAACGGTTTTGCAAGCTTGTGATTTAGGTTTTAAATTCCTTTATATCTCTTTGACTCTGCTTCATGCAATTTATTTCTTTTCTGTATTGCTCATTCAAGAAATCCATCATTTTTCTAATCTCCTCTTTTTTTATCAATATCTTCTTTAGAAGCAGTTATAAATTCTTTTACTAAAGTGTTTTTTTTTTTTTTTTCAGATTAGGTTTCCTCCCTATATTTCCATAGTTGATTCTTTTCTTCAGATGCTATGAGTTCAGAGAATTCTTTTCTTATTTCAGTAAGTTATTTTCTGAGTTCCTCTGTAACTTTCCGCTTTTGCTTATTTACTATCTATGCTATTAATTTGTACAAGTGAGCTGAGCCAGTAGAAAAGAATTCTGCTCTGAGTTCCCATATGACTTTCTCCTATTGCTTATTTAGTATCGACCGTATTAATTCATACACTTAAGCTGAGCTAGTGTCATCTGCACTTGTTCTGGGTGGGCACTGGGTTTCCTCCATATGTTTCTGCATTTGAGTCTTTATTGCAGATGTTATTAATTCAGGGATTTCTTTTTTCATTTCTAATATGAGTTTCTCTATACATTTCTGAAGCCATTTCTTTTTTTCAGAAGAATTTGATTCATTGCTTTCAGCTGTGTGATTTCCGATTTGCTCTGTGTTAGTGTCCTCTGCACTTGTTATGGGTGGGCTTGGGTTCTGAGATTGTATTTTGCTCCTTCTCGATGTCATTTTGTGTAGCACTGTCTTCTGACCTTTGTTGTAGATCTCTGGTTCAGTTATAACTTTAGCACTTACTGAAGTTCATGTGCAGATCTACAAAGTTTGGATCTATCCAGTTGTGCCTTGCTTGGGTTTGGCTGCTCTGCTCAGCTCCTTCCTACTGCTGCCCTTGGGGTTGAACCTATTGTGTCCCTCTGGCAAAAAGTTTTGCTCTTGGACTAGCTGGGTGGTTCTGTCCCTTAAACTCTCTGCAGGGGTTGCAGCTGCAGGGTTTCACCCCAGACCTGCATGCCATGCCTTAGCTGAGTCTGGGGGGACAAGGTGGAGTAGGTGGGAGAGGCAGCTCTCCCACACACTCACTGAGCCTGGGCCTGGACTGGATCTGGGGGTTCCTGGAACGCGACAGCAATTCCTACTCTGTGGGTGGGGTGGGGGTTACTATGGAGTGGTGGGGGGCATCTCAAGAGGGTCAAAGAGGGTCTCACCCATGCTGCGCCTGGGCAGGGACTGGTAGTTCCCGCAGGTGCAGGGTAGCTGGCAGCTCTCCCACACACTCACCGGGCCTGGGCTTGGACTGGATCTGGGGTTTCCCGAAACATGACAGAAATTCCTACTGCAATCACGCTTTTATGGAAGTTTTTTATTACTGTTATTGAAGTGGTTTTTGTGTGTATATTTAACTGTCATTTTCTTAAGAAGATTTTGGGTATTATATGTGTTTTTCCTTCAGCTATGGTTGTAAATTCTTATTAATTCTATTAGTTTTTCTTTATTTTATTTTTGTCTTTTTGAGAGAGAATTTCACTATGTAGCTCAAACTGGTTCTGAACTCACTCTGTAGCTGATGCTGGCCTTAAACTCACAGTGCTTATCTTGCCTCAGCCTCTCAAGTGCTGGAATTACAGGCTTGCACTGCCACACTGAGCCGTAATTCTAGTAGTATTTCTCCACATTAGGCTTTTTTCGCAATAATATAATGTAGAAATGACTTTATAGTATAAAACTTTATGGTCTCATATCATATCTTTATACCATTATTCCTAAATATATATTTCTAGCACGAACATTTTAAATAATGCAAAATATTAAATAAAAAATAACTTCTGTTTCATCCTAGCTATAATCCAAATAAGATACTTAAAGCATATTTAAAATGTCCGTTTGTTTCTCATTTCTGCTTAAGTTTTCTTTTTACATATATGGGCATATGTGAGAGTTGCAAAATTATTACTCACTTTATCAAGTATTTTTAGGGATATGATTTTTGGAGTAGATAAATAATAATTGTGAATTTATTATGGGGAGCTTCAAATTTTAAAATATGCATTTAATTTTAAATCAAACTCTAAAAAAATAAAGCGAACACTATAGGGAAAATTTTTGACCTTTCATTTTTCCTATCTTAGTATATTTGTAATTAAAATTAGACTAATTAGAAAATAAGGGCAGAGTTTCAGTGATTTATTTTCCTGTGAATCAACTTTTCAAGTGTAAGAAATATTCCTTGGTATTTTAAAACACATCTGGAACTGGAACATATTTTGTTAATATTTTCAAAAATAATTATTCCATTTTCTCTTGTGGATCTTTAGAAACCTCTGTTTATTAAATTAATTTTAGTTATCTACATTATGAACAGATACACATAGTTTTGTTAGAAGTAAAAACTGATTAAAGTACTATACATACTATTAATTTATTTAAATTATTGTATCTATATTTCCTTCCTTTTTCATTTTATCATATATTAACATAGCTACATGTTTGTGGAATTTTGACCTTTTCAGAAGAAAAATTGCAAACCTCAGAATATATGGGCCCTGTGTTATTTAAATTCATATGACATATGTGTTTTTTCAATGTTTGAACAGGTATATCTTTTCTGTCATTTACATATAGAGTCCTGAAATTTTACCATACTTAAAAAATAACCAGTTATGATTTTCTTATTTTTTTTATAAATTTTATTGATAAACATATAGCAATGAGATAGTTTCAAAACTGATTAGTAGGACACTTGCAATAATTAATACATAGCATACTTTTGTCTTCTTAGTGTTTATTCATAGTACAAGATGCAGACAGGATATTCGGTCCAAATATTATTAGTACAAATCTTTCTTCTCATTGAATTAACAGAAAGTAGCTGTATATCTATCCTAACAATTTCATATATACAGATACAAAATGGTCTTTTATTTGCATCTCCTTTTTTTGTTTAGTTTTGTCAGAGATGGGTATTTCATTCTCATTTAAATATTGTAGGTACATGAATTCAGCAAAATAATCCAAAGTATTCCAGTAGCCCATAATAGTAGTAGGTTATCTGTAGGGCTGGCAATATCAGAAGTTGTTGACTTAAGCCTTTTACAGTTCAGTATATTAATATGGCTTTGCATTTTATACCTCATTTTTATACTTTTCTGATGGATGTTTAAGACCAAGATAAAGAAAGACCTATATAACAATAAATGTAGCTTTTGTATCTGATAAGGTCAGTCAAATCCCCTCAGGATTTCTCCTGAAACCCTGTACCACAGTTTGTAGATCCACTGTCGGTGTCAGCCATGTGGATGAGTCAAAGACATTGCTTGACCAATATGCTCTGTGAGAAAGCCTGAGTGAGTGTTTTCTCCTCGTGTGACTGTCCTTAGGCACACTCTACAAGGTTGATCGCTTTCCTCTGTGGCCTCATAATCTCCTTGATAAAAAAATTTGGGACACAACTGAGTTACAGGATGTTACTGTACAGGTTCTCCTATGTCCTGAGTCCTCACTGACCTTGAAAGACAAGGGCAAAAATGTTGGTTATACTTGCAGCCTTGTTTTGCTCTAGTTTTTGGTCTACAAACTTAAGTTGTTAACCCTCCAGAAGAGGAGCTTAATGATATTATTACCCTATAACAATTGGTAGGATTTTCACCATGAGTAACTGAATATGCTGATACCTATGAATTGAACAACTGCACTGAAGATAGATTGTGTATTAGTAGGGTCATGCTTGGAATGCCAGTCATTCTGGTCTTCTAAATATGTACTAATTATCATGTCATACCAACTACTGCCACACTATCTCTCAAGTAAATGTTGAGTTAAAAAAAAAGGTGGGGGTAATAAACAAAAACAAGAGACAAAAAATGTCATAGGAATGCCCTGCTATAATGCTGTATATGGTTAGATTTCTAAATTTATGTGTAAAAATATGTAATTTTTTATTCCTATTTTGTAAACATTTTTCCATTTTTTCAGGGTATTTTCTTTTTTCACATTGTGTAGGGATTTAATTTGAATATATTAATATATGATGGAAAATAGCTGTTCCATGTTATGTTTAAGATGTTTGATATTCAGACTGATAATGAGTGTATTACATTTATAGATTTGCATATATGGAACTAACCTGGGATGAATCCTACCTGGTCATGGTGTATAATCTTCTTTTTTTCATAATTTTATTGATAAACAGATAGCAATGAGACAGTTTCATATCAAATTGGTACAACAGTTTCAATAATTAACACATTACAAACATTCCTCCCAGTGGTTAATTGCTGTACAAGATGGGGACATGATATCCTATTTGCAAACACCATTAGAACAAATCACTCTATTGATTAAGAGAATGTAACTATATATCTATCCTAAGCACTTTGAATACACAGATACAAAATGGACATTCATCCGTATACCCTTTTTTTGTTAAGTTGCATCATTTAAATATTATGGGTATGTAAACTCAGCAAAATAATCTAAAAGAGTTCAGTAGTCCATTATAGTATTGGGTCTTGCGCTTCACTGGCAATGTGAGAAATTGTTGACCTGAGTCCCCTACAGCTCAACATAATAGCATGGCTTTGCTTCCTATATTTTGTCTTCATACTTTTCTACTGGATTGTTAAGACCAAGGTAAAGCAGGACCTATGCAACAAGAGTTGTAGCTTTTGAGTGTGATAAGGTCAGTGAAATACCCTCAGGATTTATCCTGAGTCCTGTACCTCAGATTGTAGAGCCTTTGTCAGTGTCAGCCATATGGATAAGTCACGGCCATTGCTTGGCCAATGTGCTTTCTGTGAAAGCCTGAGAGAATGTTTTCTCTCCAAGTGGCTCTCCTTAGGCACATTCTACATCATCAATCACTTTCCTCTTTGGCCCCATAATCTCCTTGATCAGAAAATTTGGGACACTGCCGAATTACATCATGTTACAGTACAAGTTCTCATATGTCCTGAGTCTTAATTGACCTTGGAAGGCTAGGGCCAGAATGTTGGCTTTCTTTGCAGCCCTCCTTTTCATCTAATTTTGGTCTGCAAACTTAGGTAGTTAACCATCCAGAAGACAAGCTTATTGTTATTACCATACAACTTAGGCTGTTAAGCTTAACCTCACTATCTGTCTGCATATCAAACATCTTAGGCATAATATGGAACAGGTATTTTTCATCAAGTATTCATATGTTGAATGTTAAGTCCCTACAGAATATGATAAAAAAACATTTAAAAATCAGAATATATTTTAAAAATAGGCATAAAGAATTATATACTTCTTTTGTTTACACAGAAGTCCTAAAATCTCACCATATACAACCTTGAAGCAGGACAGTCCCACAATATTCTTTTTCCTGTCTCTTGCTTTCATTCACCACCCCCTTCTTTTTGAACAACGATCTACCCGAGAGACATCATAGCAGGAACTGGCATGTCATGACAAGCAGTCTGCATTCAGAAGATCAGAATGACAGGCACTCTAAGTATGAAACTACTATTACAGATTACCATCTGCAGTGCCGTTGCTTAGTTCAAAGGTATCAGTATATATCGTTAGTCAGGGTCAGAATCTTTCCAATTAACTGCTAGATTAAAAAAAATCTTCTAGAGATTATCAATATCATTGCCTTGCCCATCTTCTACATATAACTGTATGGCGTGACATTGTCATGTTTCCTAGCTCTTCCCCTTTCTCTCTCTTGATTAGTTAGTCCTTGAGATCCTGCTTTCCTTTTACCTGTATTATATCTTTCTATTTGTATTTCTTCTTTTGAGTTCTTTTATTTGCCCACAACTTTATTGATAAACAAATAGCAATGAGTCAGTTACAAATTAAATTGGTAGGACAGTTTCAATAATTAACACATTGCATACATTCTTTCTAGTGGTTATTTGCTGTACAAGATGCAGACATGATATCTTATTTACAAACACCATTAGAACAAATCACTCTATTGATTAGGAGAATGTAACTATATATCTTTCCTAATCGCTTTGAATACACAAGTACAAAATGGACATTCATCTGAATACGGTTTTGTGTTAAATTCCATTATTTGAATATTATAGGTGTATAAACTCAGCAAAAAAATCTAAAAGAGTTCAGTAGTCCATAATAGTATTGGGTCTTCTGCGTCACTGGCAATGTCAGAAATTGTTGACCTGAGTCCCCTACACTTCAAATAGCAACATGGCTTTACTTATATTTTGTTTTTATACTTTTCTGCTGGATGGCTAAGTCCAAGGTAAAGCAAGGCCTATGCAACAAGAGTTGTAGCTTTTGGGTGTGATAAGGACAGTGAAATCCTCTCAGGATTTATCCTGAGATCCTGTACCTCAGATTATAGAACTTTTTTCAGTGTCATCCATGTGGATGAGTCACGGCCATTGCTTGGCCAATGTGCTCTCTGTGAAAGCCTGAGAGAGTGTTTTCTCTCCATGTGACTCTCCTTAGGCACAATACATCATCGATCACTTTCCTCTTTGGCCCCATAATCTCCTTGGTCAGAAAATTTGGGACACTACCGAGTTACATGATGTTACAGTACAAGTTCTCATA
>NW_004524590.1:24104309-24124553 GCF_000260255.1 Octodon degus
TCCAACTTTTCTAAGGAGTCTCTGTACTGATTTCCATAACAGTTGCACCAGTCTACATTCCCACCAGCAGTGGAGAAGGGTTCCTTTTTTCCCACAGCCTCTCCAACATATGTTGTTGGGTGATTTCGTTATGATAGCCATTCTTCTGGGATGAGGTGATATCTCAACATTGTTTTAATTTGCATTGCGCGGATGGCTAGTGAAGTGGAGCATTTTTTCATATATTTATTCGCTTCTTTAATTTATTCCTCCGAGAAGCATGTGTTCATCTCAGATGCCAATTTCTGGCTTGAGTTTTAGTTTTTATACTAGAGAAAGTATACGTTATTTATACATGTGTGGGAGGATTGCTTCCTTTTAAATTTCGTTAAAGAGTTTGAGGAGTATAGGGATTACATTTTCGTTAAATTTCCTGTAGAATTCAGCTCTACATCCATCAAGACCTGGACTTTTCTTTATTGGTAGGCTTTTTTTTTGTTACATTTTGTATTCCATTGGCTGTTATTGGGTTATTGAGAGTTATTATATTTTCTTGATTCAGTTTTGGTAATTTGTACCTTTTCAGGAATCTGTCCATTTCCTCTGTGTCTACTACTCTGCAAGAGTAACGACTCTCAAAGCAGCTATTAAAAATCTTCTGAATTTCCATTGGGTCTATTTGAATTACACCCTTTTCATTCTTTATTGGTTGTATATGATTTTTTTCTTTCCTGTTTTTGATGAGTTTAGAGAGGGGCTTATAAAATTTATTTAATCTTTCAAAGAACCAGCTTTTTAATTCCTTAATTATTTGTACTGTTTTCTTTGTCTTGATTGAATTAATTTTTGCTCTAATATTCATGATTTCTTCCCATCCTAAGGCTTTTGGTTTGGTTTGCTCTTCTTTTTCTAGATGTTAGAGATGCCACATTAAGGTGTTTATTTGTTCCCATTTTGTTTTCTTAATGTGTGAGATCACAGCAATAAATTTCACTTTAAGAACTGCTTTCATCACGTCCCACATATATTGATAAATTGTGCTTGAACTTTCATTGAATTGTAGGTATCAGTTCTTTTTTAAAATTTAATCTGTGACCCATTGTTTGCTCAGTAGGGTATTGTTTAATTTGCATGTATTTATGGTTTTTTTCTGAGTTTTATTTTTTTGTCATTTATTTCCAGTTTCAATGCACTGTGGTCAGATAATGTGCATGGGATAATTTCTGTTTTCTTGCATATAGTTAAGCTTGGTCTATGGACCAGTGTGTGGCCTATTTTAGGAAATGATAATATGCAGATGAAAAAAATGTATATTCAGCTGTGGTTAGGTGGAAAACTCTGTATATGTCCACTAAGTCCATTTGTTCCAAGCTCTGGTTCAGTTCTGTTAACTCTTTGCTAATTTTTTGCCTGCTTGTACTATTTTTGGGGGATAAAGGGGTGGTAAGGTCTCCTGTTAAGACTGTGGTTTTGGATATTAGTTTTTCATGTCCATTCAGTATTGTTTTAAATAGTTGAGTGCTCCTGTGTTTGGTGGGTACATATTAATGAGTGTTACCTCTTTCTCTTGAATTTTCCCCTAACCAGTCTATAGTGACCTTCTTTATTTTGTTTGATCATTCTTTTTTGAACATGAGACTGTCTGAGAACAGGATTGCTATCTCTGTTTTTTTCTGAGGTGCTGTGGCATGTAATAGTCAAAGGATTGTTTTCCATCCTTTGACTTTCAGCCTATGAATTTCTTTATGAGTTAAGTGTGTTTCCTCTACACAGCACTTCGTTGGATTTTATTTCCTAATCCACTGTGCCAGTCTATTTCTTTTAATTGTTGAATTGAGTCCATTTACATTGATGATTGTAATTGAGATGTATTGACTTATGACTGACATGTTATTTGCCTGCTGTTGTTTACTCCTTTTTCTCCTGTGTTTAATTTGTTGCCATATTTAGGGGGTTTCTTACTTTCTCATTCATGGAGTTCTGATCATTTTTGTCCCTCTCTAGAACATCTTTAGTAGTCTGTGTAAGGTTGGCTTTGTCATCATGAAATTCTTTAGTTGTTATTTGTCATGGAAATATTTCACTTCTCTATCAGATTTGAAAGAGAATTTTGCAGGGTATAGCAGTCTGGGCTGGAATTTGTTTTCATAGATGACTTGAAGTACTCTGCTCCATGCTCTTCTTGTCTTCATGATTTGTGAAGAGAAGTCAGCCATAATTCTGATGGCTTTTCCTTTAAATGTGATCTCTTTCTTTTCTCTAGCCCTTTTCAGTATATTGTTCTTGTGCTGGGTTTCTGGGATGTTGTCTATTACATGTCTTGTTTTCTTTTCTATTGGGTTTACATTATTTGGAGTTCTGTATGCTTCAGTTAACTGAATGTCAAATTGTTTCCCCGTATTTGGGAAGCTTTCTACTATTTCTTCTGCCCTGATTGTTTTTATATCATTTCTATTGACTCCTTTTTTCTTATTGGTGCCTCTTAGTCTCATGTTGCTCATCTTTCCATCATCTTGCAGATGATGAATGATTTTTTCCTGCATCCGAGTTGTTTTTAAGAGATCTTTTCTCACCTTTTTGCTTACTGCAATGGCATCTTCAAGATTTGAAACTCTATTTTCAGTTTTAGCCAAATGGTTTTTCTTTTTTATTTTTTCCATAATTTTATTGATAAACACATAGCAATGAGACACTTTCAAATCAAATTGGTAGGACAGTTTCAATAATTAACACATAGCATACATTCCTCCCAGTGGTTAATAACTGCACAAGATGTGGGCATCATATCCTATCTACAAACACCATTAGAAAAAAATCACTCTATTCATTAAGAGAATGTAACTGTACATCTATCCTAACCACCTTGAATACACATATTCAAAGTGGACATTCATCTGTATACCCTTTTTTTGTTAAGTCTTGTTATTTGAATATTATAAGTGTGTTAACAGCAAAATAATCCAAAATAGTTCATTAGTCCCTAATAGTATTGGGTCTTCCACTTCACAGGCAATGTCAGAAATTGTTGACCTGACTCCCTATAGCTCAACATAGCAGCATGGCTTTACTTCTTATATTTTGTTTTTATACTTTTGTGCTGGGTGGTTAAGACCAAGGTAAAGCAGGACCTATGCAACAAGAGTTGTAGCTTTTGGGTCTGATAAGGACAGTGAAATCCTCTCAGGATTTATCTTGAGATCCTGTACCTTAGAATGTTTGTCAGTGTCAACCATGTGGATGAATCACAGCAATTGCTTGGCCAATGTGCTCTCTGTGAAAGCCTGAGAGAATGTTTTCTCTCTATGTGTCTCTCCTTAGACACACTCCACATTGTTGATCACTTTCCTCTTTGGCCCCATAATCTCCTTGATCAGAAAATTTGGGACACTACCAAGTTACATGATGTTACAATACAAGTTCTCATATGTCCTGAGTCTTAAGTGACCTTAGAAGGCTAGGGCCAAAATGTTGGCTTTCCTTGCAGCCCTCCTTTTTCTCTAATTTTGGACTACAAACTTAGGTTGTTAACCATCCAGAAGACAAGCTTGTTGTTATTACCATACAACTTAGACTGTTAAGCTTAAACTCATTATCTGTCTGAATATCAAACATCTTAGGCATAATATGGAACAGGTATTTTTCATCAAGTATTGATATGTTGAACTTTAAGGCCCTACAGAATATGATTTTAAAAAACATTTAAAAATTAGAATATATTTTAAAAATAGACATAAGGAATTATGTACTTCTTATGTTTACCCAGAAGTCAAAAAATCTCACCATACACAACCTTGATGCAGGACAGTCCCACAATATTCCTTTTCCTTTCTCTTGCTTTCATTCACCACCCCCTTCTTTTTGAACAACCATCTACCTGAGAGACATCCTAGCAGCAACTGGCATGTCATGACAAGCAGGCAGTATTCAGAAGACCAAAACTCCACAAATGAGATCAGAAGCACCCAACTAAAGAAGGCAAGCAATTAAACACAGGAGAAAATGGTGTCGTTGACAACAGATAAATAGCATGTCAATCATAAGTCAATACATCGCAATTCTAACCATCAATGTAAATGGACTCAATTCATGAATTAAGAGAAATAGACTGGCAGAGTGTATTAGGAAACAAAATCCAACAATATGCTGTATACAAGAAACACATTTGACTGATAAAGACATTCATAGGCTGAAAGCCAAATGGTTTTTTAAGGTTGTGATTGAGATTTTAAGTTCCTTTATATCTCTTTGACTCTGTTCTTGTGATCTATTTCTTTCCTATATTACTCTTTCAAGGATTCCATCGTTTTTCTTATCTCCTCTATTGTTTTTATCAGTGTCTTCTTGAGAAGCATTTATTAATTCTTTTATTATATCTATCCTTTCTTTTTTACTCAGAGATTATACCTTATGTAATTTCCTCTATGTGTTTCTGCAAGTGATTCTTTAATTCAGAAGCTTTTAATTCAGAGATTTCTTTTTTATTTCAGAGTTTATTTCTGATCTGAGTTCCTCTGTATCTCTCTGCAGGTGTTTCTTTACTTCAGATGCTATTAATTCAGATATTTCTGCTATGTGATTCCTAATTTCTTCTGTGCTAGTATCATCTGCACTTGTTCTGGTTGGGCTTGGGGCCTGAGATTGCATTTTGCTCCTTTCATTGTCATTTTGTATAGCACAGTCCTCTGACCTTTGGTGTAGAGGTTTGATGCAGTTATAATCTTAGGACCTACTGAAATTTTTACCTAAGAGAGATTATATGATTAATGTAGTTAGAGTTTTGTATTTACATAATTACAATAAGCAACACTAGTTATGGGTATTGATCTTTAACAGTTGATTAACTTTTGTAACTAGTGGGTTTGCATTTTACACAGTAAGAGCAGTCATTATGTCTGTATAGCTAAGTAGATATTAAATTGGGAAGTTGTATTTCAGTTAATTCTGTTAAGTTCTGTCTGATCACCTCCCCTTGATGTGCCTGGTGTTTTCCAGGCAGACTAGTTCACCCCGGTTACCTTTTTTCCCCTCTCTCCATCACAACAGAAAAAGCGAGAATGCTTTTATAGATGTGGGTCTAACAAATTGTCTCAGCTTACTGGGTGCAGACCTAAGAAGTTTGAGTTCATCCATTTGTGACTGGCTTGGGTCTGGCTGCTGTGCTCAACTTCTTCCTGCTGCAGCCCTTGGAAGGAACCCACTGTGCCCCTCTGGCAAGATGTTTTGTTCCTGGATTAGCTGGGTGGTTCTGGCCGTTATCCTCTCCACAAGGACTTCAGCTGCAGAGTTTCACCCAAGGTCTGTATTACAGGCCTCAGCTGGGTCTGGAGGGTTCCCACGAGCTCAACTGAAGGTCTCACTTGCACCTCGTGCTTGTACTGGAGCTGGAGGTGTCCAGAGGGCACAGGGGAGCCCGGAAGCTATCCCACACACTCACCGGGTCTGTACTTGGTCCTTGTCTGTAATATAACCATGTATTTATTACAATTTGTTCAGTCAACATTTTACTTGATAAGATTTTTATTTCATAATATATGTGTAGTATATTAATCTTTGTATCACGAAAAATTTTAAACATGCAGAAATCTACACATATGATGTAAACAAAAATTGAGAATGCAACCTTCAGCTTTGTAAAACCTTAACAATTTCAGTTTATTGATGAGTTTTATTTTATTTTCATGCATAACTTTTTCAGTTCAATACTACTTTTATGTAGCATTGTGAAATTTTGTCATCCTCTCCATGTAGATATCTACATGAAGTATTTATTTCAGTATTATTCTTTGAGATGACATTGCTTTACATGATATTACTGGCATGTATTACAAGAATTGAGTTCCTGTTCCATATTTCTTCATTAGACTTTGTCTGTTCTCTTGAACAACTTGTGTGTGAAATATTAGCATTTTGTAGGATACAGCTGTATCCTCTCAAATAATGTCTTTATGCTGATACATGTAAACATATTTATAATATACATAATATATACATATATATTTCATTTAGTGAGGCAGAGATAACTGTCTATTACCTTTCTTGTATTCTTGAGTGTCATAGCAATGTGAAGTGACTGACAAATTCAACCTTTAGAAATCATTTATAATTTCACAGCTTCACAAAATGAAAGACGAAGATCAAGGCCAATATCAAAACTGAGATGAGTCAAACTACCAATTTATTTTTAATTATAGAAATTTCAGGTGGTATTACTGGTTTTAACTTCAGAGCCTACACCTTTTTTTTTTCTTTTGTAATCAGTCACTTTGCATGACTGAGCTACACTTTTGCCATTTCTATTAGTTAGTATCCAAACATTTCTCACAATTTCTACTGGAAAGATCTATACCATTGTTTGTGCTTTTTACCATGGCTAATATTTGGTAACATGAAAAAGATTAGCTTCCATTTTTTCTTTCTGTGTTTTCTTTTTTTGTTAAGAAGAGTACAAAATAGTATTAAAACAGAAAAATTACAAGTGATACAAAATTTTACTTAAATTAATATGAATTTCTGATTATTTATTTTAATGCATAGTGTTGTCTTCCAGCCAGTTATTCATATTACCAGATATATGTATGCAAAATAAGAAGGAGGAAAAATAAATATGTAAGAATGAGAGACACAGGAAAAACAATTGAAAAAAGGAGACAAAACAAATTAAACATTATCTGCTCTCTTCCATCCACAGCAGAAATGCACAGTACAGTTGTCCATACTATCCTGCTTACATACATAGATATATCTATTTGCTTTTGAGATGAGGTCTACCTATATTGCCCAGACTGAACTTGTAATCTTCATGGTTTAGCTTTGCTCCCAAAAAGATGGGGTTAGAGACAAGTATCATTGCAGCCAGGTTTTGATAGAACACTGAATTTAATCATCTGTAGTCAAGACACAGAAATGTGGGGTGAGTCAGGTGTGATCTGCCTGAGAAGAATCACAAACTGATTACTCAGCTGCCAAATAGTCATATTCTGAACTAGAACCATGAGTGGGGAGAGATAAACAAGAATATAAAATATGTAGCTATAGCAGCATATTTCTTTCTTTTTTTTTTTCATTTTCTTCTTTTTTGTGGGGGGCAGAAGTTCTGAGTGCTGGGGAATCAAACGCAGGACCTTGCACTTGCCAGGCAGCCTCCATGCTGCTGTGCAATATCCCTGGACCAGCTTGCTTACTTCTATATATGTATCAGGCATGGACCTTAGGTTTCTTAAATGAATGCTTATCACATATTACAAAATGTATGCATATACATATATATGGAATATATATATTATATGTTATATATAAATGTATGGAATTTGATGAATTTCTATATTCCACCATGTTTCATAACAACCATCTTCGTTTATCAGAGAAAGACAGTCCATTCAAAGTAGACTATATTTTAATGCAGCATTTTAACCATACATTACTCTATATCATATAAGTGGACATTTTAGTGCTTTTGTATGATTTTTATATACTTCAGATTGATTTGTAATTTCCTTTTATGTATAAATGTTATAAACTTGGACTTAGGGTATCTCAATGCTATAAAATAAATTTTATATCATTCTTCTATGCTTTGAAATTGTTTGCTGAGTTGGAGAGCTTGTGATGTTTCAGGGTATTAAATTCTTTATATGTGAAAATACACAGTTTTATCAGGGCAGTTGATGTATCCCTCAGTTGCCCCCTGAATACTCAATCCACTTATGATTTTTGATACCCTTTAAGTTAACAGGGGGCCATTTTTCAAAAATCCTCTTGTAGGGAAATTCTCTTGTATCTATGATTATTTCTACATTCATTATGCCTTTCATTTTTTTCTCTTCTTTTCCTAGTTCTATTTTTCAGTGTATTTTAATGAATTAATTTTTAAACTGTCATTTAATAATTCCATGTGTTTTAAATTCTATTTTCTAATGTATTATTCTATTCATTGTAATTACTCAATTTATTTTCCTTGGGTTTTAAGGTACATATTTTTAATAGGAATAAAATGCTTTGAAAAATAATTTCTATGTTTTCTGGCAATAAAAAGATTTAATGATATTAATTTACCTACAGTAAACATTTTGGCATGTTGACATCATCTGGAGTATTAAAGATTTGGCCGACCTTAAGCTTGACCTGTATATTCGGCTTTTTATTGTGATCAAAAGAGTCCATAAAGATATCAATGTGATTATTTTCTGAAGAGTTCTATGAAACATGTTTCACTTCTTACATTTTAAAAGTTTTCTTTAGATGACAGTTTATGACTTTCTATATGCTTATAAAATTACATCAGTCTTGGGGCTGGGGAGATAGCTCAGTAGAATAAGGGCTTGCCTGGAAAGTCTAAGGTCCTAAATTTAATCCCTGGTGCCAAAAAAAAAATCAATAAATAAAAATACAACAATTGTTCCTTTGAATGATGAAATATGCTCAACATTTGCATATGTTTTATAATGTCTGGAAACTGATCCTACTTATTATATTTTATGCTCATAATTTCATGTTTCTTCTGAAAATTCTATTATTACTCCATGATCTAGACTCTGGTATAACAAGTAATTAAATTTTTAAAGAAAGAACTATGTTAAAGTAAGAAAGTGTCTGTTTAAAATATTGTCATATTGAAGAGAAATTCATCATGCTTAGAAATGGTTTTAAACCTTGTAACAAATTGTGAAGGAAACATTATTAAATGAAGTGTGATAGGAGATGTCCTGGGGATAAAAATGAACAAAGAGCACTTATTTCATTAATACATTTATGCATATATTTATTATATTGATTGATTGTTTGATCTTGTCATTATTTGTCATTAATCAACTAAAAAGTTATATGGTGCCAATAGTGTATTAGAGGATGCTATTTAAATCATGTCTCTGTCAAATTATTTTTTAAGTAATTTTATTGAGAAAGAAATAGCAATGAGATATTTTCAAAACAGGTTAGTAGTGCAGTTACAATAATTAATACATTGCATATTGTTGTCTTTGTAATAGTTATTCCTAATACAAGATGCAGACATGATATCTTGTCTAGACACTATTAATTCAAAACTTTCTTATTCAACTAAGAGAAAGTAGCTGCATATTTATGCTATTTTATGTATATATATTATTTTTCCTCCCTACAAGATGGTCCCTCATTTATATCCCCTTTTTTGTTTACTTTTATCAGAGACGTGTATTAGAGAAAAAGAAGGTGTAAAGAATAGCCAACATTTTGGCCCTAGCCCCTCACAGTCAGTGAGGACTCAAGACATAAGGGAACTTGTACTATAACATCCTGTAATTCAGCGGTGTCCCAAATTTTCTGATCAAGGATAGTGTGGGGCCACCAAGAAAAGTGATTGACAATTTAGAGTGTGCCTAAGGAGAGTCACATGGGGAGAAAACATTCTCTCTGGCTTTTACAGAGAGCAAATTGGTCAAGCAATGGCTGTGACTCAGCCACATGGCTGATATTGACAAAGGATCTGCAAACTGCAGTAGAGGGTTTCAGGGTGAATCCTGAGGAGATTCGACTGACCTTGTCAGATACAAAAGTTACATTTCTTGCTATATAGATCTTGCTTTATGTTGGTCTTAACCATGCAGCAGAAAAGTATAAAAACGAGGTATAAAAAGTAAAGCCGGGGCTGGAGAGATGGCTCAGTGGTCTAAAGCACCTACTTGAAACAAGCTTGGCAAAGCACAGGGACGCGGTTCGATCCCCAGCACCACGTGCCAGCCAGACCCGCCCCCTGGTGGGCTGAGCTGGCCACACACACACACAATAAATAAATGTAATAAATAAAAATAAATAAATATTTAAAAAAAAGTAAAGCCATATTAATATGCTGAACTGTAAAAGGCTCAAGTCAATAACTTCTGACACTACCAGTCATGTGGATAACCCACTACTATTATCGTCTACTGGACTATATTGGATTACTCTGCTGACTTCATGCACCTGCAATATATGAATGGCAATGCAATACACATCTGTCAAATTCTTATTTGTGTTATAATACTGTTCAATTATTGTGCTGTGAAATTGTCTCATTGCACAGTAAGGATCATAGGGGATTGCATCTGTAACACTCAATTGACACATTTCCTATCATGTTTACGGCATATAACCAACCTAGGAAACCCTAATGCAGATATGTTCTAGGAACCAAGAGATAAATATTTCTCAAAGGGATCTGTATCATGTAACATGTCAAACTGCCTCCTAGTTTTATTATAGGTTAGTTCTATTATTTTTACAATTCTACATCAACATCTATTTAGCTTAAATGTTTTTCAAATATGTATAAAAAAAGCTGAAGTAGAGCTTTACTATGTTGTGGCTTAATTTGGGGATCACGCCAATTTACTTTTGAAAATAAAGTAATCTATCTTTTATAAGCTATTATTTATATTTAAATTTCGAACAGAATCTTATTTTAAAAGTATTTTTAGGTAGACATGTGCCTTCATTTCTATATGCATCAATCAATGTGAGTGTATGCTTACATCCATCATCTATGATTTAATCATGCAAAACTTTATAAAAACTACAAATGTAATTACATATCATTTTATATAAACATTTTAAACACTTCTTTAATATCTTAATTCAAGTTATGAAGGATGAGTATGTTTTAGGGATCTTATAATTATTTGGTACTCCAAAAATACATATTACATAGTTTTCATCTTTAAAAATTCAGTATCACAGTGAAAAATAGTATTTACATAGCAAAAATGAAGAGTAATCCGAAGATAGTCAAATGTATTTCAGTTTTATTTTGAGGTCAGAATGAATGAAATTATGGTAAAGCATAGCAATTGAGAAAGATACCTAGCAAAAACTATGTATTTTAGGAGCATGATGAATGTGTGGTAAACACAGAATACAGACAAAAAACAAGAACACAGCTTGGTGATGTGACAAACTTCAGGAAGAAGGCAGAGACTGCCTAATTTGGGATACAGTGGAACATCCTATAAGCTGCAGAAATTCAGTTAAATGAGGGTATATAACAAAGGGGTTCAATGCAGACTTAAGGAATTATTCTTGTATTGTAGCTATATAGAACTAGTATGTATTTTGAAACCTGAAAACTCCCTCAAAATTTGTGTCAGAGATATTCCTTTAATTACAGTTAATTACTTAGTGTTTAAACATCGCTTGCTGATTGCTGCTGATACCAAAATGTTATAATTATAGTTAAGAATACTCAGATAAAATAACACACAATTTTCACTGTCTTGTATGTAGCTTACATTGAAATATAATATGTTGATTTAAGTCACATTATAAATTATCAAAGCACATATAAGTTGAATTAATGAAAGAGTTGTGCTGTGTTTCTGATAGGAATCCTTCGCTTTCTTTATTCCCCACACTGTCTCTTGCTTCTCCTCTCCTCCGACTCCTCCTCCCCCTTTCTTCAACATTCATCATTCTATATGGCTATGATCCATGTTCTAAAAACAGAGTACTGCTTAGCACATATTTCCTTTTTACTGTGTGTTTGAGATTATTTTCAAAGGATGTAAAGAAGATAATGATCAAGATGATTATGCATAAATATAAAGTGTCCTAGAGAATGTGTATTGCCATAAAATTATAAGAATATAATTGATTTTGATCACTAGTTTTATAAATAGTTATGAAAATATTTATGTGTTTTATCAAGAAGAATTCTTTCAAACTAGAATTTTTGGAGCCAGATTCCAAAATCATAGCTATAAAATAATATGGTGTGTGGTTTTAAAATTTTGTCAGAATGGAGAATGGCATACTGGTGCATTATTAAAAATCTATTCTTGCCATGGAAAATTGAATTGAGCACAGAATAGATTGTTGGATACAATCATTGCTGTAATGACATTTAGAATAGTGGAATTCTGCCTATGTTAACAATAGTTGTCTAATTGAATTATGAATGCCTGACTCTAAGACAGTATGAGTACATAGAACTTTGCAATATCTATTGATCCGGAAAGAAGGCTGTTTTATGTTTTGAAACAAGTTACTTTGTGCTCAAAATTCATTGACTATATCGGCAGGCTATCTAAATCATTTGCTAATCCAAGAAAGTAGACAAAAAATTTTTAAAAATGTCTTAGAAGAAAATATTGCTTGCAGATACTATATTTCTATAATAAAATTTGCCTGAGGATTATAGGAAGAATTGGTTTTTAGGTCACAAAGGGTTTGCACAGAAGTAGGTAAGGCTTGGCCAATGACCAAGAGACAGACAACATATGGAGGCATGAGCAAGAACAAAGGACTTAGAGTCAGTGACATGTATTAGCTTTTGCACACGTGTTCTAATCCCATTCTGGAAAACTCTGCTATTCAAATTTGTAAAATGAAAATGAAATCAACAGTTTCCTGGAAAAACAACTACAAAGGATAAACAATTTTGGTGGTTATGACTCAGTCATTATTATTTTTATTTTAAAGAGAGAAAAAATTGAAAATAACAGTAAAACAGATGCACAATAGACTAGTAGGACAGTAACAATAATAAATATATTGTATATTGTTATCTTCATAGGAGTTATGCAGAATCCAAGATATAGACCAGAAATACTTCCCAAACAATATTAACACAAGCCTTTCCTTTCATTGAACTAAGACAACTACCTGTATAACTATCTTAACTGTCTTGTGCACAGATTTTTTTTTATTTTGCCTTCCTTCCTTTGTCTTTTCCCCCATAACATTTTTCTTTTCTTTTAAAGTTTCTTCACAAATCAAAATATCTATTGTGCATTTTGCATTTTATTGACTCTCTCATTTTCTCACACTAAGGAGGCAATGAGATGTTTTACCCATGTATGTCTGACTTCCTCACTTGTGAGAGTGCTCTTGAGTTACATCCATTTACCTATAAAGGTCTTAAGTTTGTCCTTCTTTTGGGGGATGGGGAGACATCTCAGTGACATATGCAACTGCCTGACAAGCATAAGGTCCTGAGTTTGATCCCCAGTATAAAAAAAAAATCTAAGTATCCTTGTTAATGGTCAGTTAATACACCATTATATTTAAAAACTAATTTTTTTAATCTATTCCTAGGTTGATGGGCATGTGGGTTCTTTCCAAAATTTAACTATTGCAAATTGTGCTGTTATTAACATGGGTATACATATACAGCTGTGGTATGATATTTCTAATTCTTCTGGAAAGATCCCAGAAGGGGAAATAGCAGGGTTCTATAATCCTAGCTTTTTTTAAATCTCCACGCTGATTTCCACAGTGTTTGCACCAATATGAACTCCTACCAACAGTGCAAAAGGGTTCCTTGTTCCCCATAGCCCCTCTAACATTTATTGTCGGATGTTTTAATTTGATGATACCCATTCTTTTCCCTGGGTGAGATGAAATCTCAGTTTTGTTTTAATTTGCATCTTGCAAATGCCCAATAATATTCAACATTTGTTCATGTATTATTCGATATTCATATGTATTTATTTGAGAAGTGTGTATGCATCTCAGATGCACATTTTTGGATTGGCTCTTTGACTTGGGAGTGGCCTCATATTTTTTTCAATTATGTTCTAGATATAGATGTCTAGAACATATATGATCTAGATGTAAATTTCTTGTCTGACAGACAGTTGGCCATAATATTTTCCTACTCTGTGGACTATCTTTTCACTGTGTTGATACTTTCTTTTGTTGTGCAAATTTACCTTTAATAAAGTGAGCTACCATTTGTTGATTCTTTGTAGTATTTCTCCTGTGGTCTGGCTCTTTTTCATGAAGTCTCTATACCTGTGAGTTCAAGATTTCTGCCTATTTATTTTGAGTTTAATTTAGTGCATGATGATATACATTGGTCTAGTTTTAGTCTTCGATATGTGGAAAAACTATTTTTTCTAATATCATTTATTAAATGATTTACACTATCTTTTTTCCTGCAAATGCATTTGTCCCCTTTATCAAAGATGAGACAACTGAATATTTTTGTAGTTGTGTCTGAATCTTCTGTTCTGTTTCACTGATCCTCAGGTCTGTTCTTTTTCCCATACTATAATGAGTTTATCAAAGTAGCTTTTTGGTGTAATATTAGGTCGTGGACTGTGATGCCCTCTGCCTTGCCTTTGTTGACCAGGATTAGTTTTGCTACTCTAGGTCTTTTCTGGTATAAATGAATTTTATGAATGTTTTCCTAATTCTGTGAGAGTATGATAACGATATTTTGATTGAGATTGCATTAAATCTGCGTAACAGTTTTGGGAATACGGCCAGTGTCAATATGTTGGTTTTTTCTCCATGAGCAAGGAATGTCTTTCCACTTTC
The DNA here is from genome assembly GCF_000260255.1 of Octodon degus. Lineage (NCBI taxonomy): Eukaryota > Metazoa > Chordata > Mammalia > Rodentia > Octodontidae > Octodon > Octodon degus. The sequence goes on from NW_004524590.1 coordinate 24,118,557, forward strand.
TGTTATCCTTTTTGATCTCCTTTTGCAGAATATTATAATTTTAAAAGTATATATCTTTTAATTCTTTTGTTAGATTGATTCCTAAGTAATTCATTTTTTCTGGATACTATTGTAAAGTGTATGAGTTCAGTGATTTCTGTCTCTGTGAGTCTATTGCTGGTGTACAAGAGTTTCAAATGTTGTGATTTTGGACTATTGACTTTGTATCCAGCTACCCTTCAACACTCTGGAATTTGGTTCTTAAGTCTACAAGTCTTTTGGTCGACTTTCGGGATGTTCTGTGTAAAGTAACCATGTCATCTTCAAATAATGATAATTTAACTTTTTCCTATCTATCCTTATTTCTTCTATTTCTTTCTCTTTTCTAATTTCTCTGGCTAATGTTTCCAGAACTATATTGAACAGGAGTGGTGATAGTATACTATTTATCTTTTTCTTGATTTTAGAGTGAAGGCTTTCAGTATTTGTTCATTTAGTATGATATTATGATGTTAGTTATTGGTTTTTCATAGATGGATTTTTATCAAACTGTGAGTAAGGCCACCTTTTATAGTTGTCTGTAGAATTTTTTTTTTAATCATGAATGAGTGTTGGACAATTTTTTTTTCCTGATCTGTTGAAATGATCTCACTATCTATTGCTATTTGTTTCTCAATAAAATTATGGGAAAAAAAGAACTGAGGATTGAACCATTGTATGTAAATTTAATTTAGAAAAATCATACATCTCATGCGCTAAGGACTTCATTAGCAAACTTTGGATGATCTCATCTCTGAAGCACATGTTCAGTCTCTATGCTTGATCTGAAACTTCCAGAATGGGCATGATTTAGATGACTCTGCTTAGAAGAAATATAAATTTAGTATCTCCAAAAAAAAAGAGAGAAATGATCATGTGACTTTTGTTTTTAGTTCTATGTTAATATGGTGTGTTACATATACAAATTTGTATGTGTTGAACCATCTCTGCATTAGTAATATGAATCTTATTTGGTCATGGTATTTAATCTTCATGATGATTTGTTACATTCTGTTTACCACTATCTGATTGAGGATTTTTGCATCTATGTTCATTAGAGAGATTGGTCTATTGCTTTTGTTTTTTTTTGGCCTGGGTTCTTCTCTGATTTTGGAATGATAGTAATACTTACTTTCAGGAATGCTTGTGGAAGCATTTCTTTCCTTCAATTTCTGTAAGAGTTTCAACATTAGTGGCATTAGTTCCTTATATTTCTTATAAAATTCAACAATGATTCCGGGATTTTCTTTTTTGGTCTATTTGTAGGTATATATTTAATTTCATTGGCTGATACAGGTTATTTAAAATTTTATACCTTCTTGATTTAGTGTTAGTAATTAGATTATGTCTATTTAGGAATCTGTCCATTTCTTCTATGTTTATATCTTATTAAAATATAGGGTTTTGTAGTAGATATTGATGACCTTCTTGATGTATGTATGATGCATTATAATTTTTTCTTGTGTTTCTAATTTTCTTGAGTTTCTATTTTCTCTTTCTTCATTTTCATTAAGTTAGCTAATAGTATAAAATTTTTATTTATTCTTTCATAGAACTAACTGTTCAATTCATTCATTCTTTCTAATTTTAGTACCAATTGTACTAATTTCAGCTCTTATTTTTATAATTTCTTCTCTTGTATGAGCTTTGCATTTAAAATGTTCTTCTTTTTCTAGAAGGTTGAGGTTTAGCATTAGATTGATTATTTGAGGTTGTTCTTATTTTCTTGATGGGAATGTTCATTCCTATAATTTTTCCTCTTAATACTGGTTTCATTGATTCGCATAAGTTCTGATATGTTGTATCAGTATTACCATTTAACTATATATGCTATTTAATTTCATCTTTAATTTCCTCTGTAACTCACTGGTGGTTAAGAACAGTATTGCTTGATTTCTATATGTTTATGTAGTTTTTGTGTTTTCTTTTGTCATTGATTTCCAGTTTCCTTGCACTATGCTTAGATAGTGTACATAGGATCATTTCAGTTCCTCCACATTTACCTAAATATATTTTGTGGATGAGTATGTGGCCTATTTTGGAGGGCATCTCATGTGCACCTGAGAAGAATGTGTATTATGATATTTGGAGGTTTAACATTCTGTAGACATATACCAGCTTCACTTGATCACAAGCTTGGATTAACTCTAATATTTCTTTGTTGATTTTTTAAATTTTTTGCAGGGTTTTTTTTGTAGTATTCCTTTTTAGAATGATAGGAATGTACACACAAACACATTTATAGATGATCAATAAGACTTAGAACAACTCTACAACTGAATGTGAGGTATGTCAAGCTATGTTTTATGTTTAAGTACAATATAGTGAAGTTAGCTCTGATAACAATTCCATTTTCCACTCACATTGGCATATTACATTTCTTATGCAGAAGTAAAAAATTAAAAAGCCTTCCAAAATTACATTTTTATCCTACATTTTCTGAACAGCTTTAATATTTTTTAACAATTTTGTTGATAAACAAATAGCAATGAGATAGCTTCAAAACAGATTAGTAGGACAGTTTCAATAATCAATACATTGCGTAACGTTGTCTTAGTGATTATTCATTATACAAGATACAGACATGATATCCTCTCCACAAACAATATTAGAACAACTCTTTCTATTCATTGAATTAAGAAAATGTAGCTGTATATCTGTTGTAACTATTTTGAACATACAGGTACAAAATGGTTGTTAATTTGTGTCCCCTATCTTTGTTTAGTTTTGCCAGAGAACGGTATTCCATCGTCATTTAAATATTATAAGTACATGAATTCAGCAAAATATTCCACTATCATCTAGTACTCCAAAATAGTAATGGGTTTTCCGTAAGACTGTCAATGTCATAAATTGTTTAGTTGAGTTTTTTACAACACAGCATATTAATATGGCTTACCTTTTTACAATTCATTTTTATATTTTTTTGCTGCATGGTTAAGACCAAGATAAAGCAAGACCTATATAATAAGAAATGTGACTTTTGTATCTGTTAAGGTCAGTTAAATCCCCTTAGGATTTATGATGAAACCCTGTACCACAGTTTGTAGACCCTTTGTCAGTTTCAGCCATATGGATGAGACATGGCCATTGCTTGACCAATATGCTCTCTGTAAAAGCCTGAGATAGTGTTTTCTCTCCATGTGACTCTCCTTAGGCACACTGTATATCATTGATCACTTTCCTCTGTGGCTCCATAATCTCCTTGATGAGAAAGTTTGGAATACAACTGAGTTACATGATGTTATAGTACAGGTTCTCCTATGTCCTGAGTCTTCACTGACCTTGAAAGGCTAGGACCAAAATTTTGGCTGTCCTTGCAGCCCTTCTTTTTCTCTAATTTTTGGTGTGAAAACTTAGGTCTTTAATCCTCCAGAAGAGAAGCTTATTGTTATTACCCTATAACATAGGCAGTGGAGCTTAATCTCAATATCTTTCTGAATATCAAACATCTTAGGTATAACATGGAACAGATATTTTCCATCAAGTATTGATATGCTAACATATAAGTCCCTACAGAATATGAAGAAAAAATTTAAAAATATAAAACAATATAATTAAAAATAAAAATTAAGAATTATATATTTTTACACAGAAGTTTTGAAATCAAAACCTATACAGCTTTGCAGCAGGATAGTCCTATGACTATTTTTCTTCTTTCTTGCTTTCATTTATTACCATATTTTTCAACAAACATTTATTTGAGAGACTGTATGGCAGTAATTGATATGTCATGACAAGCAGTACATGTTAGGAAAAACAGAATGACATGCATTCTAAGCATAATCCTACTATTACATATTGCTCTCTTCACTGCAGTTGCTTAGATAACAGGTATCACCATATATAGTTAGTGATGGAGATTATCCTACCAATTAACTGATAGTTTCAAAAGCCTGCTGAAGATTCTCAGGATCATTGCTTTGTCCATCTTATACATATAAAAGTATGACTTTTCCCCTGTCATGTTTCCTAGCTTTTCTCTTGCCCTCTTTTCATTGTCTAATCTTCAAGTCCACGCTTTCTTTATAATTGTGTTATACTTTCCTATTTGTATTTCTTCTTTTGAATTCTATATTAGGCAGATTATGTGATATTTATGTATGTGTATCTGGTTTATTTCACTTATGAGTATACTTTTTCATAATATTATTGATAAACAGATAGCAATGAGACAGTTTCAAATCAAATCGGTAGGACAGTTTAAATAACCAACACACTGCAGATATTCTTCTTAGTGGTTAATTGCTTTACAAGATGCGGACCTGAGATCCTATTTACAAACACCATTAGAAAAATCATTCTATTCATTAAGAGAATGTAACTATATATCTATCCCAACCACTTTAAATACACAGATGCAAAATGGACATTCATCGGTATACCCCTTTTTTTCTAAGTTCCGTTATTTGAATATCATAGGTGTGTAAACTCAGCAAAGTATTCTAAAAGAGTCCAGTAGCCCATAATATCATTGGGTCTTCTGTTTAACTGGCAATGTCAGAAATTATTGACCTGAGTCCCCCACAGCTCAACATAACAGCATGGCTTTACTTCCTATATTTCATCTTCATACTTTTCTACTGGATGATTAAGACCAAGGTAAAACAGGACCTATGCAACAAGAGTTGTAGCTTTTGGGTCTGACAAGGTCAGTGAAATCCCCTCAGGATTTATCCTGAGATCCTGTACCTCAGATTGTAGAACTTTGTCAGTGTCAGCCATGTGGATGAGTCGCGGCCATTGCTTGGTCAATGTGGTCTCTGTGAAAGCCCGAAAGAGTGTTTTCTCTCCATGTGACTCTCCTTAGGCATACTCCACATCATAGATCACTTTCCTCTTTGGCCCTATAATCTTCTTGATCGGAAAATTTGGGACACTACCGAGGTACATGACGTTACAGTACAAGTTCTCATATGTCCTGAGTCTTAATTGACCTTAGAAGGTTAGGGCCAAAATGTTGGCTTTCCTTGTAACCCTCCTTTTTTCTAATTTTGGTGTGCAAACGTAGGTTGTTAAATATCCAGAAGACAAGCTTATTGTTATTATCACACGACTTAGGCTATTATGCTTAACCTCACTATCTCTCTGTATTTCAAACATCTTAGGCATAATAAGGAACAGGTATTTTTCATCAAGCATCGATATGTTGAACTTTAAGTCCCTACATAATATAATAAAAAAACATTTAAAAAGTAGATTATGTTTTAAAAATAGGATAAAGAATTATGTACTTCTCATGTTTGCACATAATTTCTAAAATCTTATAATATACAACCTTGAAGCAGGACAGTCCCACAATGTTCCTTTTCCTGTCTCTTGCTTTCATTCAACACCCACTTCTTCTTGAACATCCACCTACCTGAGAGACATCATAGCAGTAACTGGCATGTCATGACAAGCAGCCCATATGCAGAATACCAGAATGACAGGCACTCCAAACATGAAACTACTATTACAGATTACCATGTGCAGTGCAGTAGTTTAGTTCACAGGTATCAGTATATATAGTTAGTCAGGGTGAGAATTTCCAATTAACTGCTTGATTAAATATCTTCTGAATATTCTTAGGATCAATGCCTTGGTCATCTTTTACATATAACTGTATGGCTTGACATTGTCATGTTTCCTAGCTCTTCTCGTTTCCCTCTCCTGATTAGTTAGTCCTTGAGATACTGCTTTCCTTTTACCTGTATTATATCTTTGCATTTGTATTTCTTCTTTTGAGTTCTTATACTTGGGAGACTATACGATATTAACACATGTGTGTCTGGTTTATTTCACTTATGAGCATATGATCAAGTGGCATCCACTTCAATATAAAGGTTTGCAGTTATCATTCTTAATAGCTGAATAATACTCCATTGTGTAAAAATACCACATCTTTTTCAATCATTCCTCAGGTGATGGGCATCTTGGTTGTTTCCAAGATTTGGCTATCACAAATTGTGCTGCTATAAACATAGGCACACATATATC
>NW_004524590.1:24132609-24133878 GCF_000260255.1 Octodon degus
TGTGCTCAGCTCCTTCCCACTGCTGCCCTTGAGGGTGAACCTGTTGTGCCCCTGTGGCAAGGTGTTCTCCTCGTGGACTAGCTGGGTGGATCTATTTTCTACACTCTCTGCATGGATTGCAGCTGCAGGGTTACACCCCAGGTGTGTATGCCAGGCCTGAGCTGTGCCTGGAGGGGTCAAGGTGAAGTAGGGGGAAGAGGAAGCTCTCCCACACACTCACCAGACCTGGGCTACACCTGGGTCTGGGGTTTCCTGGAACACAGCAGAAATTCCTACTCGGCAGGTGGGGTGGGCAAGGTGTTGTGGAGTGGTGGGCGGGGCCCCAAGAGGGTGGGAGAGGGTCCAGCCCACACTGTGCCTGGGCTGGAACTGGTCCCGCCAGTGCAGGGTAGCAGGAAGCTCTCCCACACACTCACCAGTCCTGGGCTAGGACTGGGTCTTATGTGTATATTTTCCAGTGGCATTCTCTTCAATATGAAGACCTCGATCTTATCATTGTTTATGGCTGAGTAATACTCCATTATGTAAAAGTACCATATCTTTTTCAGCCATTCCACATGTGACAGGCTTCTTGGTTCTTTCTCAGATTTGGCTGTCACAAATTGTGCTGCTATAAATGTAGGTCTGCATATTATCACTATGATATGATGCTTTCAGTTCCTTTGGGAAAATTCCCAGTATGGGAATAGCAGGCTTGAACAGGATTTCCAGGCCTAGTTTTTTAAGGAGTCTCCACACTGATTTCCATAAAGGTTGCACCCACCAGCAGTGGAGAAGGGTTCCCCTTTCCACACAGCCTCTCCAACATTTGTTGTTGGTTGATTTCTTTTTGATAGCCATTTTTCTGGGGTGAGATGGTATCTCAGTGTTGTTTTAATTTGAATTTCATGGATAGCTAGTGATGAGGAGCATTTTTTCATATATTTATTCACTTCTTTAATTTCATCCTCTGAGAAGTATGTGTTCATCTTGGATGCCCATTTCTGAGTTGGGTCTTTAACTTTAGGGGCCCTAATGTATTTTAGTTCTTTATAAATTCTAGAGAGCAGATCTTTTTCTGAATGTTTATTAGTTAAGATTTTTTCGAAGTTTGTGGATTGTCTTTTCACTTTGTTGATAATTTCTTTTGACGTGCAAAAACTTCTCATTAAGAGGTGGTCCCAGGGCTGGAGAGATGGCTCAGTGGTCTAAAGCACCTACTTAGAACAAGCGTGGCAAAAGCATCAGGGACTGCGGTTCAATCCCCCAGCACCACATGCCAGCCAGCCC
>NW_004524590.1:24133978-24151772 GCF_000260255.1 Octodon degus
ATTAAAAAAAAAAAAAGAGGTGGTCCCAGTTGTTAATTCTTTCAAGTGTTTCTCATATCATTTGATTTCTGTTCATGAACGCTTTGCCTACCCCTATGTCTTCAGGAGTTCCTCCTACTTTCTCTTCTAGGAGATTTAGTGTTTCTGATTTAATGCTCAGTTCTGTAATCCATTTTGACTTTAGTTTAGTGGATGGTGATAGACCTGGGTCAAGTTTTAATTTTCAGCATATAGAGAGCCAAATTTTCCAGCACCACTGGTTAAAGAGACTATCTTTCTTCCAGTAAGTGTGTTTGGCCCCTTTGTCAAAGATCAGGTGGCTGAGTGCATTCCTAGTGATCTCTGCATCTACTAATCTATTCCGTTGATTCTCAGGTTATTTTGTTGCCAGTACCCTGCTGATTTTATCACAGTAGCCTTGTAGTATATTTCAAGTCAGGAATTGTAATGCCTCCTGCTTTGTCTTTGTTGTCCAGGATTGCCTTTGCTATTCTAGGTATTTTTGTTTCCAAATAAATTTTAGGAACAATTTCTCTAGGTCTGAGAGGTATGTTGGTGGTAGTAGGGTAGAGAATGCATTAAATCTATACAACAATTTTGGGAGTATGGCCATCTTCACGATGTTGGTTCTTCCTATCGAGGAGCATGGAATATCTTTCCATTTTCTAAAATCCTCTACGATCTCTTTTCTAAGAGTACTGTAATTTTCATGAAAAGATCTTTCATTTCTTTAGCTAGATAAATTCCAAGGTATTTTATTTTTCACAGGGCTATTGTAAAAGGTATTGTTTCTCTAATTTCCCTCTCAATGTGTTTGTTATCTGTGTAGAGGAATGCTATTGACTTTTGGGTATTGTCTTTGTATCCTGCTATGCTACTGAAATTGTGTATTGATTCTAGTAGCTTGTTGGTGAAATTTTTTGAGTCTTCCAAGTAAAGTATCATGTCATTTGCAAATATTGATAATTTAACTTCTTCTTCACCTGTTGTTATTCCTTTTATTTCTGTCTCTTTTCTAATGGCTCTAGCCAATGATTTGAGAATGATATTGAAAAGGAGTGGTGATAGACGATATCCTTTTCTTGTACCAGAACTTATAGTAAGTTTAAGAACTATAGGGATTATATCTTCTGTAAATTTCTTGTAGAATTCAGCTGTGAATCCATCAGGACCTGGAATTTTCTTTTTTGGTAGGTTTTTTTTTATAACATTTTGTATTTCATTGGCTGTTATTGGGTTACTGAGAGTTATTATACCTTCCTCATTCATTTTTTTTGCAAATTAAACCTTTCTAGGCATCTGTCCATTTCATCTGTGTCTTCTATTCTGTGAGTGTAAAGATTTTCAAAGTAGCTACTGATAATCTGAATTTTCACTGGGTCTGTGGTAAATACACCCTGTTCATGATTTATTGCTTGTATTTGAATTTTTCTTTCCCTTTTTTAATGAGGCTAGCTAGGTGTTTGTCAATTTTGTTTAATCTGTCAAAGAACCAGCTTTTTGATTCATTAGTTCTTTGAACTATTTTCTTCATCTCGAATGAATTAATTTCTGGTCTAATCTTTAGGATTTCTTCCCATCTTTGGGCATTCTGTATGGTTTACTCTTCCTTTTCTAGCTGTTGAAGGTGCAGTATTAGGGTATTTATTTGTTCCCATTCTGTTTTCCTAATGTGTGAGTTCACAGCTATGAATTTCCCTCTGAGAAATGCTTTCATCGCATCCCAGAAATATTGATAAGTTGTGCTTGACTTTTCATTGAGTTGTAGATATTGCTCAGTTTCTTGTTTAATTTCATCTGTGATTCTTTGGTTGCTGAGTAGGGTGTTGTTTAATTTCCATATATTTGTAGGGTGTTCCTGGATTCTTTTGTGGTTTACTTCTAGTTTCATTGCACTGTGTTCAGATAATATGTATGGGGTAATTTCTGTTTTCTTGCATATACTTAAGCATGACCCATGGATTTGTATATGATATATTTTAGAAAATGACCCATATATAGCTGAAAAAATGTGTATTCAGCTGTGGTTGCATGGAATGCTGTGTATATATCCAGTAAGTCCTTTTGTTCCAACCTCTGGTTCAGTTCTGCTACTTCTTTGCTAATTTTTTGTCTGGTTGACCTATCTTTTTGGGACAATGGTGTATTAAGTTGTCCTGTTAAGATTGTGGTATTGGATACTAGATTTTTCATGTTCTTTAATATTTGTCTTATATAATTGCGTGCTCCCATGTTTGGTGCAAACATATTTATGAGTGTTACCTCTTTCTCTTGATTTTTTTCCCCTAAATAGTACATAGTGGCCTTCTTTATTTCATTTGATGATTCTTCATTTGAAGTTGAGACTGTGAGAACAGGATTGCTATCCCTGCTTTTTTTCTGAGGTGCTGGGTCATGTAGTATTGTTTTCCATCCTTTGACTTTCAGCCTATGAATTTCTTTATCAGTCAAGTGTGTTTCTTGCATACAGTATATTGTTAGACTTTCTTTCCTAATCCACTGTGACTGTCTATTTCTTTTATTTGTTGCACTGAGTCAATTTACATTGATGGTTATAATTAAGATGTATTGACTTACAATTGACACGTTACTTACTTGCTGATGTTTACTCCTTTTTCTCCTGTATTTAATTGTTTGCCATATTTAGTGGGTTCCTTCTGTTCTTGTTCTTGGAGTTCTGATCATTTTTATCCCTATCTAGAACATCTTTCAGGAGTCTGTGTAGTGTTGGCTTTGTCATCATGAAAGTATTTAGTTGTTCTTTGTCATTGAAGTATTTGACTTCTTCATCAAACTTGAAAGAGAGTTTTGCAGGGTATAGCAGTCTGGGCTGGAATTTGTTTTCATAGATGACTTGAAGTACTCTGCTCCATGCTCTTCTTGCCTTCATGGTTTGTGAAGAGAAGTTGGCCATAATTCTGATGGGTTTTCCTTTAAATGTGATCTGCTTCTTTTCTCTAGTGACTTTCAGTATATTGTTCTTGTGCTGGATTTTTGGGATCTTGACTATTATTTGTCTAATGCGTTTTCAATTGGATTGAAGTTTTTTGCAGTTCTGTATGCTTCAGTTACCTGAATATCAGATTGTTTCCTCATATTTGGGAAGTTTTCTGCTGTTACTTCTGCCCATATTATTTTTATATCATTTCTATTGACTCCTTCTTTCTCATTGATTGCTATTAGTCTCCCTTGTTCATCTTTGCATCATCTTGCAGGTGATGAATTATTTTTTTCCTCCATCCTAGTTGTTTTTAGGAGATCTCTTGTTACGTTTTCAATAGCTGCGATGGTGTCTTCAAGATCTCAATCTGTATCTTCACTTTCACCGTAAGTGTTTTGCAAGCTTGTGATAGAGATTTTAAGTTCCTCTATATCTCTCTAACTCTGCTTCGTGCGATCTATTTCTTTCTGTATTGCTCTTTCAAGGAATCCGTCATTTTTCTAATGTCTATTTTTTTTATTTTTCTTATTGTGAAGCGGGTATTCTTTTACTTCTGTGATTATTTCTGATCTGATTTCCTCCATATGTTCCTGCATTTGATTCTTTACTTCAGATGCTATTAATTCAGAGATTTCTTTTTTTGTTTCTGGGTTATTTCTGATCTGAGTTCCTCTATACATTTCTGCTGTTGCTTTTTTACTTCAGACCCTATTGATTCAGACATTTCAGCTGTGTTGTACCCATTTTCTTCTGTGCTAGTGTCCTCTGCACTTATTCTGGGTGGGCTTGGGTTTTGAGATTGCAGTTTGCTCCTTCTCTTTGTCCTTTTGTGTAGCACTGTCCTCTGACCTTTGATGTAGAGCTTTGGTGCAGTTATAGCCTTAGAACTTATTAATATTTGTTTGTAGGTATACAAAGTTTGAATTCATAGAGTTGTACCTGGCTTGGATCTGTCTACTGTGCTCAGCTCCTTCTTGCTGCAGCCCTTGAGAGTGTACCTGTTGTTCCCCTCTGGCAAGATGCTCTGCTCCTGGATTAGGTGATTTGTTCTGGCCCCCTACTCTCTCTGCAAAAACTTAAGCTGCAGAGTTTCACCTCATGTTTGTATGCCAGTCCTGGGCTGGGTCTGGAGGGTACCAGTGGGGAGCAGGGAAGATCTCCCACACATTTGCTGGTCCTTGGTTTGGGCTGGCTCTGGAGGGGTGACGGGGTCCTGAGAGCACAGTGGACAGTCTCACATGTCAGGCGTAGGCTGGATGCAGGGGGTTGGAGGTGTCCCAAGAGCGAGGAGGAAGGTCTCACTCACCCAGCGTGCCTAAGCTGGATCTGTAGAGTTCCAGTGAACACAGGGGAGCAGGGAAGCTCTTCCACACACTCGCTGGGCCTGGGCTTGGGCTGTCTTTGTTGATATTCTGTTTCATCTATCTGTTTTTGAGAGTGGGATATTGAGTTCCCCTACTACACTTATGTTAGTGCTTATTTTGTTTTTCATATCTCTTAATCTTTGTTTATTCAGCATACTTGTGTTTGGTGCATATATATTTATGTTTGTTTTCTCTTCTTCTTGGAGTTTTCCTTTAACAAGTATGTAGTGATCTTTTTTGGCTCTTTTGATCAGTTTTGGCTTAAAGTTTGCATTGTTTGCAAATAGAATAGCTACTCCTGCTTTTTTTCTATGTTCCTGTGGCATGTAGAATTTTTTCCATCCTGAATTTTAGTCTATGAATTCCTTTTTGAGTTAAATATGTTTCTTGACAGCAGCATATTATTGGCTGTTATTTCTGGATCCATCCTTCCAGTCTATTTCCTTTGATGGGTGAGTTTAGACTATTTACACTGTTGATTTTAATCGATATTCATTGGTTTATATTTTTTGTTGGCATATTATTTTCCTATTATTTATTCCATTCTTTTACTCTCTGTTTAATTGCTTGTTCCCTGCCTGCTTCTTTCTATTGTGTTTACGTGTTTATGGTCTTCCTTATTTCTTATTTCAGAGCATTCTGTAAGAGCTGGTGTGGTGGTAATAATTTTTTTAGTTGTTCTTTTTTCATGAAAGTATATTATTTCTCTATTTTGAAAGTTATTCTTGCAGGATTCATCAATTTTGGTTGAAGATTTTTCCCTCTAGGAATTTAAACACCTGACTCAAAGATCTGCTTAAATTTCATATTTGTGTTGAAATATTTGATGTGATTTTCATAGGTCTTCCTTTATCAGCGATTTGTTTCCTCTCTTTAGCTACTTTTAGTATTCTATTCTTGTGCTAAAATTCTGAAACCTAAATTATTTTGTGCCTTGGTGTAAGTTTATTTTGGTCATAGCTATTTGGAATCCTATATGCTTCGTGTATTCACATGTCCAATTCTCTATCCATATTTGGGAAGTTTTCTGTCATTCTGTGATGAATTTTTTTTTTGTCTTTTGTGTTGTGTCTGGCTGTCTCACTGATGTTAATCAATCTTATGTTCTTTTTTGCTTAATCTTGTTGAACCTTAAACTTCTAGAAAAAGAAGAAAATTTAAATGCAAAAGTCATAAGAGGCTTTTTTGTCTCTTTTTGTAGTCTCTTGATGTGTTTCCTTTCATGGCTGCTAGCCACAATTTTATGCTATAGATCTTATATTCTATCCTCTCCTTCATTTATTTTGTTGTATATGTTCTTCATATATTCTGCTTTCAATAAAATTTCTTTTTCTCTTTTTTTTTTCTTTCAGAACCAGGGATTGAACTTAGGCCCTTGTGCTTGCCAGGCAAGCGCTTATTCTACTGAGCTATCTCCTCAGCCCCTTCAATGAAATTTCAAATCTCCTCTACTTCTGTTTGTGTCTTTTACATGAATTCTATTTCTTTCTTATGTGTGTTTTCATGCTTTCCATTGTCCTGAACCCCTCTACCTTTTTCCCCCTTCATGTGTTTATCGGTGTCTGATTTAATGTTGTTCATTTTGATCATCATTTCTTTTTGTATCTTAGAGATTTTTTTCTATAGCCTATTCCATTTGTTTTTCCCACTTCTGTTGTTATCATTTCAGAATATTTCAGTAATTGGTTTTTATTTTCTCTCTATTGTTGTGCTTGTCCTTGGTGGTCTGTGGAAGTGAGGTTATATTTTGCTTCTGTGTTTTTTCATTTTCTGTTTTCTATTTTTTGTATTGTATTGTCTTCTGTATTGAAGTCTATGGATTTCTTATGGTAGATAACTTCATTTCTCTATCGTGAATTCCCTTTAAAATTGCTGTTCCATAGGGATATCTTGTAGATGTGGGTGGTTCTTGGTCTTTGTTGTCTCTCTAAAGAACCTACCTTCCCAATGTGTTAAAGATTGCAGTTGTTGCCTATTTAATTCAGCACCCAGTCCTTTGGTACTGTATTATGGTGATGCTAATGATACCATAAAATCACAGTGTTGTCACACAAGAGAGAAAAACTGATTATAGTAGGTATGGTATCCTTGCTAAAGTAGTACAGTTAACAATATCAATAGTCTCAAGGGTAGCCTAGTTACTGACTAGCTATGATAACTATTAACAGATACTTTGAACCACAGAAGCAAATTCTATAGTTGGATAACAGAATCCATCATATACCAGGGACTTGTAAGCCATGAATTTTCCTTCAGTGGGGTGATTTACCTTCCTATGAGGGGAGGATTAAGAGGCATAGGGGACAAGGCAGAGAGATGACTAAGGTTCTATATAGTAGGAGCAAGGGTGGGGGGCATTGCATGATCATCTATATTTTGTGAAACTGTAGGACAGAAAAGGGAAAGAATAGAAGAAGAATTGGAGGAGTATTGAAGTGAACTGGGCAGAGAAGAGACAATGTTTATTGATATGAAATGGCACAAAATGAAGCAAAACAATTAGCAAAAGAGAATTAGAAGACAAGTAGATGAAAACATACAAGAAGGTAATAAATCTAAGTCATTAAAGAGAAATGAATAAAAGAAAAAAGAGACTAAAACAGAAAAACATAAATAACCCTAAAACAATAAAACAAGACCGAATTAAATTAAAGGAAAGAATGAACACCCAGACATAAAAAGGAAAACTAATTACAAATATATAGAAACATAAAAACAGTGAAATTCCTCTGTTGTTTGCAGTTCTCTTGGAGATCCAAGTCTGATCTCAGAAGTGTGTTGTGTATTGCAACCAATTTTGTAGCAGGATTTGTGCTGTGTATAGGGTGATCTTGGCTTCCACATGTGAGGACTGGGGTTAGCTTCTGTTACTGGGGTTACCTATCTATCTATCTATCTATCATCTATCTATCTATCTATCTATCTATCTATCTATCTATCTATCTATCACTAGCCCATTCTATTCTGCCTGTGTGTGTACCAAAACACAGCACTGGTTCATCTGACTTACCAACTGCTGGTGTGAGTATCCACACCCAGGTCTTGGGGGCATGGTGCCCACCTGCGGAAGTCTGGTGCTGCAGCAGGTACCTTGCTTGTTCATCAGGGGACACTGGCTGTAATTGTTTTGAACTGAGGCAGCACTGTTTATTGGTAAAAGATTAACTATTAGAATTGTAATTGTACTGTCTATAGCTGGAGTAAGCCCTCAATCTTCAGATCTATCAAATGGTTATTTATTGTTCATTCCTCAAAGGGTTTCTGAGAGAATTAAATGATAAAACACTGAAAAGACTGACTCAGCTTCAAACTCACTTCTCCTGCCTCCTACCCCCTCACTCTTCCATGTACTCTCATCCCAACTCATAACTCCCAACCTTCCTCTCTTCCTTTTTTATTTCCTTTTTCTCCATCTTATGTACACATGTTTAGTTTTTTAAAGAACATTTAAAAGCCCAGGATGTTATATTCATCCTGGTGCAGGTAAGATGCATATTTGAGCAGTGATGTCTTTTTCATGCCTAGAAAATTTTCAGCAAGGAAAGTGGATTCTTTGCCATTCAGATCCTCTATCATTTTAGACACAGTATATGGATCCTGGCTTGTTTCCAAACTGTCCACTAATTCAGAGGATAAAGTGCTTACAGGGTGTCTGGCGAACATTTCCATTAGCCTGAATAGTAAGTTAAGACACTACATTTATTAGACAGTAATAACTGTTCAAAACCCACTAGAGATGCATTCACTTTAGTTTAAGAGTTGCATATTTCCCTATAAGTGGCTTGTTGCAAATAATGTGAATGCACATCCATGAGAATAAATTAAATACTTTTTATGATATTGTTAATATGCAAGAACAATTGTGACATAAATCACTTGAATAGCATTTATAGATTACTATATGCTGTCTAAACCAAGCTTATAAATATCTGCATAACACATATTTCTGTGATTTGTAACCCCCTAAAGGAAACCTTAGAGATTTTCCCTTGATTTTTTTTCTCTCTCTCTATGTCAACAAACAAGTAGTCCAAAGAAATGCAGTTTGATTGCTTTTGTAAAGCTTTGCATTTTAATGGAAACTATCAAACACTATTAAAAATAAGGAGTCAACACAAAGCACATGACATGACACTTGTAGCATCATTCACATATCTGTCTTCCTTTCTACACCAAACCGTCCTTCCAGAAGGTCTCAGGAAATCCTTCCAGCCCTGTGGTCATGCAGGTAGGAACAACTTTGTGCCTCACAAGCTTTAGTTGGCTTTTGGTGCCACTTCATTAAATTGCTCTTTTTGGTAATAGGTGATGAGTTGGGCTTTTATGGCTGTTGTTCTCCCATCAGTTAGTACTTTGCTGAAATGCTGTGTATGGCGCAATCAGCACAAACCCTCTCCTGTTCAGAAGATCCTACAAGTGTCGTACAGAACTACCACTTCATACGATGCTGAAATTTAAAATACCACTCTCAGATTTGTCTTCATACAGATTTTAATTACCCAGAGTAAAACTGTAATCAACGTAATTGAGGGCTAAGTGTATAGGTGAGTGGTGGTGCACTTGCCTTGTATCTGGAAGTCCTGACTTCAGTTCCCAGCACTATCAAAAGGAAAAGCAAGTAAAAGTAAGTTCCTTACTCTTTAACCTTTATTGTAGGATAGTTTTGAGAGTCCTGCATCCAGATCATTGTACCATATAATTGGAAGATTTTAGTTACCCGTGTATTTAGAATAGAATCTGAGGACATATTGGCTACTGTTAAAATAATAAAATTATTCTTCTCAGTTTTGAATTAAAATTGAAGTCAAGCAGAAAGTACATGGTGATAGACATGGGTTTAGTTTTAGCCTTTGACATGTAAAGAGCTAGTTTTTCTGGCACTATTTATTAAAGAAGTATCTTTCTTTCAGTGAACATGTTTGGTCCCTTTGACAAAGTTAATGTGTCTGAGTGTATTTGTAGTTTTATCTACCTCTTCTAATCTATTCCATTCATCCTCAGATCTCTCTTTTTTCTGTCAGTACCATGTTGTTTTTATCTAAGTATCTTTGTGATATAACTTTATTCAGGGTTTCTGATGTCTCATTCTTTTCCTTTGTTGTGCAGGATTTATTTTGCTATACTAAGTCTCTTCTGGTTCAATTTTAGGAATGTCTCTCAAGATCTGTGAGATATACTAATGATATTTAGGTCAGTATTGCATTGAATCTTTATAACAATTTTGGGAGAATAGCCATTTTCACAATGCTGGTTCTTTCTATCCACAAGAAAGGAACATCTTTCCATTTTATGAAACCATCTTCAATCTCTTTTTTTCAAAGTACTGGAATTCTTACTGTATGGACCTTTTACCTCCTTTATAAGATTGATTCAAAAAAAGATTGATTCCAGTGTATTTCAAAATTTTTGGATGTTTTTGTGGAATGTGTGCCACAATATTTTGTTTATTACGTATTCATTTTTCTCTCCCCATCTGTTTTCACTCTTCCCCTTTTGCTACCTCCTTTTTTCTCTCTCCAGATCTTGTCTTTCCATATATATTTAACTATTATTTTTCCTGAACCATTTGAATGCACTGTGTCCAGTTTATAACTTTAATGTTGGTAATTTAACATACCTCCTTAAGTACAGTGAATTTTCTCTAAGATAATAACAACACAATTAAGAGATTCAAGGATCGAACAATCCATACAATACTTACAGCTAATCTGTAGGCCATTTTTCTCTCAATGTCCTAAATATTGTCTGGAATAGTAACTGAGTTTTTCTGATTGCAGAATCCAAACTATATTGCATTTAATGATAATTTTTTTAAACTCACTTTTTTGTTTTCATTACTTTTATGTGAGAAACTCAAAATATAAATAAAGAGCAAAATAAAGACAGATATGAGTAGAAAATAGAGAGCTAGATCTTTTACAAATAGGAAGAAGACCAAGAGTTGGTGTGGTATGGAAAAATAATTGAGATATGTTACATACATGTACTAGCTCTCCATGAGGAATATAGTCATTATGTACTAAATATATGCAATTGTAAAAAAATAAAAATTGAAAAGAATGATTTTGATATTTCTAAAGCATGTAGACAAGTATTTTTAGACAGGTTATTCTCCCTTTTTATCTGCAAATTCCAACGGTAACAGACGGGTGGCAGCCTTGGACTCTGTGACTGGGTGGACCGAATGACTCTCATCTATTCCAAGGCCTCTGAATTAACTATAAAATGTACTTTCACAACTCCATAGAAGGGCCAGACAGAGAAACTATGTGTGAAGGTCCCAAGGCATTATAAAACCTTCACTCAAACATCTTAACTGAACAATAATCTACTGATAGGTTTTCATTATCTGAACTTCCCCTCAGCAATGGGCCAGCAATCACTTACAAATAATGTTATGTTGATGACATCATAGCTTCTTCACTTGCTCTAGTCAGCCCTGTAAACACTGAGACACTTATCTGGCACTCTTTCCCATGAACTTTCTAAAGTTGACTAGCTAGGCCCATACACTGGGAGCATGTTTCATGAACTCTGTGGGCTCCTCAAAGGCAAGCAGCAATTCTTATTCATTGTTCTAGGCATAGCCTGACCCTTCCATTCTGTATTATAAGTCCTCTTTATTACTAGCTTATACTTTGTACTTCTTTGCCTCTAGTTTCGTCCTCTAATTACCATTGTTCACACAAAATGCTTTGTAGATTGAAATAAATAGCAGTTGAAATAATTGCAACCTTTACACATCTCTGTGATGCATCAGTCCTCCCAGATTCTCACCCTGGCTTGAATGTTTAGTATAGAGTTGTACAGTCTTTGCATTTTAACTTAACTATCTGTTAAGAACAAGATATTAAAAGTAGAGCTAGCTGGTCAGAAGGCTGAAGGAGCTGTGGGATCATCCACATGCACGTTTTCTACAGTGTGAGGCTACTGCTGGTATTCCAAAATGTTTCCTGTTAGAATTATGGGGAAGATAGGATAATAGTCAGAATAAAGGTTGTACTCCATCATTTTTAACCTCTTTATTTCTCAAAAGAAAAGCAGAGAATATAATGGGCTACTCCTCTGTACACAAATTTGTTGGACTCCTGAAATTTATGGAAGAAACAGAAGACCTCCCACCACAGTAGAATCCAGAATCCCAAATTTCTGGTCTCTCTATTAATCAGTTATTTTAGTGTACTGCATAGGATTTTATTTGATTTATTTATTTTATTTATTTATTTTTGGTGGAACCAGGGATTGAACTCAGGTCCTTGCGCTTGCCGGGGAAGCACTTATTCTACTGAGCCATCTCACCGGCCCTGCTGCATAGGATTTAAAATGTTCAGATTTGCTATGATGTCATTCATAGCAAACCTTTGTTGTAATCCATACCTTTACCTGTATGAAATGCACTAATTAAAAGCATGTACTGCCCTTGCAAAACCACCAAAACTCTTGAGAACTTATATTTACATACATTAATCTTATTTAACACATTAATTATCCTAAGTTTCTATAGAAGAAGTGTAGTTTTTTTTTTTTTCTGTTGGACCCAATGTAGACTGGAATTCATTTGCAAAGATTAAATTTTAACTCACTATTCAATTTTATATTGAAATCTATTTATCAAGTATCTCCTAGGTGCATGAGTTTATTCTAGGTCATGAATATTTAAGCAGTTAACAAGATCATATTCCAGCTGTTTTAGGACTGACAGTGTGGTGGATCACCAAATGGTGGTCAACTTATTCTTTATTTCACTCTAGCTCAGATCCCTCAGACTACTGGCACAGAGCCTTCATCCCACTGGCATAGACTTTCTAGCTTCCACAATTAACTGACCTTTGGCCTTCCCAGTGTCGATCTGTGAAGCAGGTTTGCATGAGTTATTAGTGTGGGATCCAGGCCCTCAGCTGGATTCTTTGGTCTTTAGTGTGTAGACAGACTTCCTGTGCTCTTTGTATATGATTCTTTGGATGACAGATGGTCTCTATGCAGAACATGGCTAAAGTAAAGTAATACTGAAGCTTTTGTTTAGCACAAAATAACTCTATGTTAATACCTTTTGTCTTAGAAGAAAAACACAATAACACACGTGACATAGGTTGGCCACCACTGCTGCAGAGTACTAGTTGTTTCTCCTTGTGATTATGGGGATGACTTTTGCACCACCATAAGGCCAAATAAAACTATACGATCTCTTTGGGGACTATACGGTAAGCACCATTACTTGAAGAGTTGATCCAATTATCACCCCTTTAGCTTTCTCTGATTTTCTGATTATCTAATCAGGATGCAGACTCCTCCTGCCCTACATCTACTTCCTATGGGAAAGAATATGCCAAAAAAGGGTATTTTTCTTGTAAGTTTACATTTAAGAATCGTGTGTGTTTTTTATAACACATACCTAAAACCTAATGAGTTTTCTGGATACATATTTTATTTAATAAGTGTTATACAAGGCTGGTATTTAAAGAATAGTTTCTACTCCAGAGAAATACAATGAAGAAGAGAATAAAGTGAGAAAATAAAGAATAAAAAATAATAGAAAAAAAGCCCAAATCTGTGTGATTGGAACACAGTTTTGAAATTGTAATAATGACATTCTGTGATAGAAAAAAACTTTTATAAAGATTATTTTTAGCTAGATTAATGAATTAGTAACTTTTTAAACGATGACCTACTATGAGAATTGTATTTTGCATAATAAGAAATCAAATATATTAGAAAGGTAATTATTTCACAAATAAATGTTTCATAAAATAATTCTTTTTTCCTGATTCTGGGATATATACATAATAGTTTTTGTATTATGTCCTATTGGTTTTTAAATTCATTTTAAACCTCTAAATTGAGAAGGAAGGGGCAACCTGATAGCTCAGCAAACTAAAGCACCTACTTAGACAAAGTGCAGCAGCCTGGATTCAATCCCCAGCATGCCATGCTGGCCCTGCCCCTGGGGTGCCCTAAGACAGTGATTGAAACTGGGTGTGGCGCACGCCTGTAATCTCAGTGTTTGGGAGGCTGAAAACAGAAGGATCAGTATAAGTCTTATCTACGTAGTGAGATCCTGTAGACCCTGTGTCCATTGTACGAAGGGAGGGAGGGAGGGAGGGAGGGAGGAAGGAAGGAAGGAAGGAAGGAAGGAAGGAAGGAAGGAAGGAAGGAAGGAAGGAGATGGCATATTTACAGCATAGAATTATAAGACTGACATAGCTGGATTCTCAGCTCTTCCCCTTTCTTCCTATATAATCTTCAAGAGACTGAGAAATTGCTCAACTTTGATGTGCTTTTAGTAAAATGGGGATAATAATGTATGTATCCCATGACACAGCTATAAAAATGAAATGAGTTAATTTAAAGAATTTAGAACAGTGACCTGCATACAGGAGTAACTAAAAGCATTCGCTACTGGCACTGCTTGACAACCCACTAATATGTAATGTAGCTTGAAAAGAAAAAAAATTTTCAGATAACTAAGACTGAAGTCTCTTACTTTTCACAAACAAAAATTAGTGAATGAAACTCAACTTCTTTAGAGACAAATGCGATAAATTTTTCTTTTGAAGGGAAGATAAAATTGATCACTTTAAAATGTTCTACTTTTGTTCTTTAAAAATATAATTATACATGGTTTTTGAAAAAAGTATGATCCTTTGAAAATCTTGACTATAAATGAAAAATATCTCCCTGAGCTAATTTTATTTATTAGTGTGTTGTCTTGCACTTAATGCAGTCTCCAGTACTATTTGTTTATGGAAACTAACCTTAGAATTTACAAATAACTCCATATGCCTTTGTGTCTTCTAAATCTGTAACCTGAAATATGTTCCACGGACCAGTGTTCTTTTATTAATAGATGTTGAGATTCTTTTGAAATTCTCAGTACATTGTGCATCAGTTATAGACAATCTGTAAAACAACTCCAAATTGGAAGCATTCGCTTGCAGTGTAATTGTAGTGCTCATCCCTTGAATATCCCTAGGTAGGTTTCCAGGTGTGAAAAGTATACTGTATGCTTTACCAACTCACTTGAGTACAGAAGCTGGAAGTGGAGCTGCTTTCTTCAGGCTTAGCTTTGCGAGTCATTCTGGTTATCATTATTCTGTCTCCCTCAAAACAGGGAAGAGCACAAAGCAGCCAGGAGTCCAGCCTTCTGTCTGTGGAAGGGCTTCATGGATGCCCATATTCCTAAATCTTCACAGCCCTGAAGAGTAAACTCAGCTATGTTTCCCATGATCATCTTTTCCTTTTAGATCTGTCACCCCTGTATTCCAAACCCTGTAAGTCAGCTCAGCTTCTTTTGAGATAATTTGAGATAAGTCCTCACCTCTTTTAATATAGCCTTTTCATTTCTTCTTCTTTCTGCTCCCTCCCCTTCCTGCTAGTTTATTGTCTTAGAAAGTAAACCACCTCTTCTATAAAATTTCCAGCCTTCCTTTTTGCAGTGAATGCCCACGGTGAGGTTGAACATGGGTCTCTGTGCCTGAAGTCCCTGTAATTTGGGAACTGGATATAGAAGTTTCCTCAGTCTTCAGTGAGATTCTTTCCCAGATAGGTTATCAAAAGACTCAGTGTGTGGTTACCGCCTTTTACTAAGTATGCTTGTTAACTGATTGTGTCAATGTGAGTAAGAAATGCCAAACTAAATTGCACAAGCACAAGTCATTGTGTGGCTGAGGGGATTTATTGAAGACTTGTAGTTAAGTCCATATGAAAGGAAGATGAAGAAGGAGGACTCACTTGTGTTTCATGGAAGAGCCCAGCCATCCTGGACTTCACCCCCTGGTTTCCAGCACAGGCTCTTCAGCCCTCAGCCCTATATTCCACACTCTTTTGCTTTTTTTTTTTTTTTTTTTCAGAACTAGGGATTGAAGTCAGACCCTTGCTCTTGCCAGGGAAGAACTTATCCTAACTGAACCATCTCCCCAGCCACTTTTTTGGCTTCTCGACACAGACTTGCAGGAGACACTGCAGTGAGCTGCAGGCCTTTGAGTGGATCTTCTCTTCTCCAGTGCACAGACAGCCCTTCTGTCCTCTTTTGCATCTGGCTCTGTGGGTGGCTGCTGGAACCCAGTCTTGTAAATTCTTGCACATATTTATGTGTGTTGCATTAAATCTGTTTAACTAGTGAGCAACAACTTCCGCCGACGGGCAATGCTGCCACCGACATCACTTGGGAACACAAATGCCTCTGTTCCTACCCAATACTTTTCCTATCAGATATATTGTATTATATTGTATTCCTCTTGCTCCTATCAAATTATGCTCCCAAATTATAGGTAATGCAAGGACAGAGATCCATGTTCAACCTCACCGTGGGCATTCAATTCAAAACAAAGCAGACTGGAAACTTTATAGAAAAAGTGGTTTATTTTCCTTGGCAATGAATTAGCAGGAAGGGGTGGGGGACAGAGAAGAAAGAAATGAGAAGGCTGGACTAAAGGAGACGTGAGGACTTATCTCAAAAGAATATCTAATAGGAATGTTGCCTATTGAATGAAAATATTTCTGTCATCTTTCCTGACCTTTTATTGAGGAACTAGTATATCCACTAGGAGAAATTTGTCTCAACTATATTTACCAACCTATTTATTTACTTTGTATTGAAAAGGCAGGAAAAATGGTCAACTTTATATTGACCAGATTTAAAACAGGTTTTCTTAGAAGCTTTTGCCACATATTGTTCTTTTGTGTAATTATGATGTAAAACTGAAGGTTTAGGTCAACTTAATTTAAACAAACGGGATGTTTTTATCCTTTTCACTTATTGTATCAGATTGCCCTAGTGGTAGTCTTTAAATATGTCTGTAATGGTTGATACATTGTGTCATCTGGAGATTGAAAAATTTAGAAGCTTTACTAAATGACTCAGCAGGGGCCAAGGTCCTCACTTCCGAAGCATCCCCGAACTTGAGGAAGAGGAGGGCAGGGAGATAGTGTGGGTGGGTAGCCGGCATACAATGTAAGTGAGGAGAAGAAGCTTGCTTTGTCTCGTTTTTGCTTTTGCTGCTTCTGCTGTTTTCCACTGCCATCAACTGCTGCCCTCTGCCAAGTGCTGCTTTGCTTTAAAGCCAGCTGATTACAGACTGAAACTTCCACAAACTGAGAGCTAAATAAACTTTTCCCTCTTTAATTCTGGGCATCAGGTATTTTGTCTCAGCAACAGAGAAAAGTAGCCAAGACCAGAACCATAATATTTAAGTAAATATGCTGTGGTCTTTGTTAGCATTTTTGTTATATGCCAAAGCAGAATGTTTCATGCCCACTTTAGATATTGCCTTTGCCAGACCAGGAATTAGCTAGTTTTCAAAAAATTATCACCTTTTTCTCTTCAAAATGTCCACGCAGTGATGCTTTTGCTATAGATTTCTTTTTATGAAATCATATATGCATGTGGTATGTGATTTGCCTCACGTCTCTACAAGTTTGTCTCTAGTCTGTTTATTTATTTTTTTATTTATTTTTTTTTTTGAAGAAAAGGTTTATTTAGCTTGCAGTCACTGGAGGTTTCAGTCCATACTCAGCTGGCTCCAAGGCAGACAGGCACATGGCAGAGGGCAGCAGTTCATGGTGGTGGCAAAGAGCAGAGGGCAAAAGGAGTGACAGCAGCTCAGGCAGCTAGCTAGCCTCTCTCTCCTCCTGACATTGCCAGGGCATGTGCAGCATCCACAGCCACGATAATCAATCAGACACTCCAGAGGCCACCCCACGACTTCATGAGGCTTTGGGAGGACACCTATACACAAAAACCATAACACTGCTGAAGGAATTGAAAGCCCGTAGAAGCACTCAAGTCTGAGACTAAGTTAGGGTAAGGGCAGTGGTTCCCAGTCTGGTAAATCTAACCAGACTTCTGCCAAGTTAGTAATCTATATTATTAGCACAGACCATATTTAATCATCTAGAAAACTTACATGGAACACTTCACTGATGGAACCAAATAAATGAAACAATGCTGTATTGCTCATTTTTTCTTTTCTATTTATGAAAATTTAAAGTAGATATTGTGAATTCACATACTGTACTATTGTACATGTAAAAAGGGTAATCTCAGACTAGAATAAGTTGCAGATACTGTATATGAAAAGTGTAAGGTTTTTGACTGTTTGGTATTTATTTGAATTTCTGACTTTAGGCTTCGTACACCAAGACATTAAATTTTTAACCTTTCTGGAGTTCCCTGAGCCTGGAACTATGTCATAGTTTTCAAGTTTTGCTTGATATCACGGCATTAGTGGCCAAAAGATCTAAGGTCCAAAGTGTTTTGCTGCATCTATGCCTTACATCAGGCTCCAGAATCTGATAAAACCCCCTGGCCCATCTTCCTGTTGTACCACATAGCTCTTTTCTCTTGGTGTTAGCTGCTTCCAGGAGCTGTTGCCAAGCAGCAGGGTCCTTCTGCTCTCATCACCCACAGATTCATCTTTCTTTTATTTTCTTTTCAAAGTTTTATTGATAAACATATAGCAATGAGACAGTTTCAAATCAAATCAAAAGTACA
>NW_004524590.1:24159048-24165759 GCF_000260255.1 Octodon degus
GGACCTGGGCTAGGACTGGGTCTGGGGGCTCCTGGAACGCGGCAGAAAATCCTACTCGGCGGGCTGGGTGGGGGAGGCACTGCAGAGTGGTGGGGGGCGGCCCGAAGGGCTGGGAGAGGGTCTGGCCCATGCTATGCCTGGGCTGGCACTGGTCCCGCTGGCGCAGGGTAGCAGGAAACTCTCCGCACACTCACCGGACCTGGGCTAGGACTGGGTCTCTGTTTTTCTTGTTTTAAATTTCATTTTTCTTAACCTTTTTATTTCTCTATAAACATCTGTTGTACATCTTACTACTCCGAGCTTCATTTTCATCTCTGAAAAATAATTACATTTGTTTTTTTGAGTTATATCACCTAATTTCTGAGTTTTCTAATTCCCATTTATGTGTATACCTTTTCTTAGCTTCTGTCATTTCCTAATTGATTTTGATCTCCGGAATTGCTTTTGATCTCCTGAAAACAGAGTTTCCCTCTGTATTCCATGCCTGTCCTTCTACCACATTTCTTTTTCTGTTCAGGCAGATGCTATTCCACCCTTTATGCACTTTTCTAATTTTGTAAAATTGGCACTCTAGATCCTTGGTTTTTGGCTTCTCATTCTGAGAGATCAGGTTTGTGAACTTTTAGAGTGGGGTATCTAAAAATAAGGCAATGCACTCTATGAGATTTACCAGTATTTTTCCCTCCTCACATTACGTACTATTATCTTACCTTTGCATTCCTTATGGCTTTCTGTGGTTTTTTCCATCTACTTCTCTTTAGTGGATCAGTAAGGAAGGAGGATGGATTGTCCTAAAAGGTGGCTTTCACCTCACAATGTTGATAGTTCACTGGACCTAGGTGGCACAAACTGCAGGCTGTCCCTGGGCTCTCCATAGTCCCTTGCTGGGTGCAAGGTCCTCCAAGCTGCCCCTTCAAGTTTTCAATTCAATCTGTCAGGTGTCCATTCTTCCCTTCTGTTCTTTCTGGCATGTGCTGCTAACACCTGGATCCTGTCACTTCAGTCACTGCTTCCCACCTGTTTATAGTTTGGTGTTTCTGGAGACGATGCCTTCTTAATTTCACTGAGCGTATTGTCTATTGTTTTTTACTTTAGTGTACTATTGCACTGTGATGTGCAAAGTACTTCTCACCCATGTATCCTTCTCTTCTGAATCTTTAAGACTTAAAGCAAAAGTATCACTGTTTTGAAAATCCTCTACATCCAGTTATTTCCTATGTTTTGTCCATCTTTCAGAAATAAGGTTAGTTTCATTAAAAATAACTCTTTGAAAGCCCTGCAGTATTTTTATCATGGGTTTTTCTCCCTACTTTTCCAAATAGGAAACTAAAGTTCATAGAGTAGGTATCAATTTTTTTCCATTATAGATTCTGTGGAGAGCAACAGAACACAGTGACTTGACCAAATGAGCAAGAGAACACCTCAGAATGATTGATAAGCCTTGGAACAGAATAAAGGTTTGGATTTCCTCCCTGGACAGAAAATGAACAGAATAACTTTAAGTTTAAAAATTCCTGGATGTATCATAGCTTTTAAGATGTACCAATCAAAAGCTCAATGATAGAAAAGTATTAGATTGTACCTACATGTCTGGACTTATATGAAAGATTTGATTAAATTACCCATCTTTTATGGCAAGTTACAAGTCATTTATTTGTATGCTTTATTAATTGAATGGAAAATATGACGTAAATGTTATCAGAAATGTATCAGAATTCCAGAAAAGAATACATCTCATCAACTATGCAAACTTTGAGAAACCCTTATATTGAACCGATGTGATCAAGATCCAGGGTATTCCATTTTTTCAGGTAAGTCATGCAAATCCAGCCTAATTGCCCCCAAAAGAGTGAAAGCATCCTATATACAAAGCAAACGTTTTACTTGTAAGCATTGGGCCAGACAGAAAGAAAATTAAGACATGGACTCTCCAAATAGCACGCAGGCAGGATTTCACACATAAACACATGTATAAATATAGCATGACTGTGTACTGATGAGGTCTTCCTATTTATTATGGAAGTGAGAAAGTCAGGTCACAAATGTGACATCTGGTTTTATACTGAGGGAAGAGTACAGGTATTCAGGTCAGGCAAGAGGCCTTGCTGCTATGGAGAACAAAGGGATTGTTGAAGGATTGAACTTTAAATAAATCCTGGTTTACAAAACTAATAAGTTAGAAAGTCTAGTCTCACAAGGGGCTTATGTAGTAGAGACTAACGGGTTCTTATTGGCCATCTCCTGCCCTAGAAAACTAAACTTAAGCCTTGATCTTTAGAGTAAAGCTAGTCCAGAGCTGGCTTTAGTTTGTTATCCCACATCAATTTCTCGCTTCTATACTTAGGAGATTGACAATATATCATTATAGAAATGTACTAGAGAAGAGGAGATCCAGATTTGTGCTTGAGGTGTTTTGATTCAATGCAGAAAACTTCAAGACTTAAGCGTCCTTCTCTTTGCACTATCTACACACCAATGATATATTCATTACTTTGTGAAATTCCTATGAATAAGTAATAGAAATAATTTAGGTGAAATGTTAACACTTGACTTCCTATACATGGCTATAAGAAATAAACAAGGAAAAATAGTAATCTAGCACTTGTTAGCAGGTCAAAGACAATTTTTATCGTGTTGAAAATGCCACCTAACTGATAGATTGCATCCCGAGTACACACTGCTAAATTACGACCCTGATTCAATGTGGATGAAACACCAAAACAGTTTATTTTCCCAATGACTACTTCCTCCTTCTTTCCCATTCCAGTCCTGGATACTTTTCCTGTGCATACAAGGGAGCCGCCAATCAGTTCCTTGTGTGTCACTGAGCCTGCCCCTTAAATTCCACCCATAGCAAAAGCCCATAAAGTCTCAGCCTCCCTGTCTCAGCCTCCCTGTCTCAGCCTCCCTGTCTCAGGTCAGAGGGTCCCTTCATCCATCTCCCAACTGTCGAAACCCTCCACGTCTTCAGAGTAAATAAAGGCTTTCCCTCTCTCCACTTCTTTTCCTTCTGCCTCTCTGCCGCACCGCACTAACATGATGCAGTATCATGTTTATCCATTCTCATCTTCCTCCCCTTTTCTTTTCAACTATTTCTGTCAACAATGAGTTAGTAAAGAGCTAGTAACAGTGTTACTTTCTAATATTTTAGAAAATTAATCTCCAGTAATTATAAAAATTATACAATATGAATGATGGGTTAAGCCCAAGAGTATATTTTAAATTTCATCTTCAGCAAACTTAGACAAACTGTGAAATCTGAGGGAGGAAATGCTTACCTTACAACTCTTGTGCCTCGTAATCATTCTGCTTTCTCACATTGGTTCTGAAGAGGATTTCTTTTTTTTAATGCAGGACTATGTAAAACATAACTATATCAGACAAAGCCATTTAAAAAGTCATTGAAGATTTCCACAAAACAGTATCAATCTTATGTCAGGTTATATACATATTTTTTCGTGTGTGTGTGTGTGTGTGTGTGTGTGTGTGTGTGTGTGTGTGTAAAAGACAAGAACAACTAATATAAAGACAATGGAAAATGAAAATATTATTTTTAAAGTTTCTTTTCTTTTTCTTTTTCTGGAAAAACTAGGGATGGAATTCAGACCCTTATGCTTGCCAGGGAAGTGCTTTTTCTACTGAGCCATCTCCCGGGCCCTAAAGTTTCTAATACTAGGAAAAATACCATACCCTGTCTTTTAAGTAGATTGTAAGTCAAATAAACAGTATAAATCACAAAAAATAGAAGTAAACAAAATTCAGAAAATTAATTAAATATTATTCAAAATTCAATTAAATATTTCAAAATAATATTCAAAATTAAAATTAAATTGTGAGTCCAACTGAGAGGCCAAAATGTAGTGTATCATATATACAAATCTATGATCAATACATTGTACTCACACAGTATTTGATTAGGTTAATATATGCAAAAATATCAGTTAAGAAAAAATTTTCATGACAGAAATAATTACTAAAAATAAAACATAACAAAAATATTGGAATGTCAAATATGTGACCAGCACTTCTAAAAGTTTGGGGATAGGATATCACACAAAGTTCTACTATGTGGTAAACATGGACAGTGTCCATGACGCTTACTGGTGGACAGGTGTCACTTGTGGGACTGAGCTACTGCTATTTCCTTGCTACTGTCCCTATAGACCCAGACAGAATCATGACCTATAGGGTGCAGAAGTCTATGCTTTCGTAGAGTATGCTGATAGAAATATTTTGCTGTCCTATACAAAAGAATAATTTAAAGACTGCTGTTGTATACCTCTTTTTCTCCTGTGCTTAATTGTTTGCCATGTTTGGTGGGTTCATTCCATTCTCATTCATGGAGTTGTGGTAATTTTGATTCTTCTCTAGAATATCTTTCAGTAGTCTGTGTAGGGTTGGCTTTATCATCATGAAATTCTTTAGTTGTTCTTTGTTATGGAATTATTTCATTTCTCCATTAAACTTGAAAGAAAGTTTTGGGTCAGGCAAATATTTCAGTGAATTAAAGCACCTGTAAGCAGGTGCAGGGGCCGGAGGTTCGATACCCAGGCCTGACATGCCAGCTCCACACCTGGGGCACACTAAGACAGGAATGGAGACTGGGTATGGTGTCACATACCTGTAATCCCAGCTCTTGGTAGGCTATAAACAGACAGATCACTATGAGTAGTAATGAGATGTAGTAATGAGACCCTGAACACCCTGTAGACCATTTCAAAAAAAATTTTTTTTAAAAAAGGAGAGTTTTGTAGGGTATATCAGTCCAGAATGGAATAGTTTCCTTGCAAGACTTGAAGTACTTTGCTCCATGCTCTTCTTGACTTGATGGTTTGTGAAGAGAAATCTGCCACTATTCTGATAGATTTTCCTTGAAATGTGATCTGTTTCTTTTCTCTAGCAGCTTTTAGTATACAGTTCTTGTGCTGAATTTCTGAGATCTTTAGTATTATATGTCTGGGTGTGGTTTTAATTGGTTCGCTATTATTTAGTGTTCTATATGCTTTGGTCACCTGAATGTCAGATTCTTTCCCCATATTTGGGAAGCTTTCTGCTATTACTGCTGTTCATACTCTTTTTATATCATTTGCATTGACTCCTTCTTTCTCATTGATTCCTATTAGTCTTATGTTCATTTTTGCATCATCTTACAGATGTTGAAATATTTTTTCCTGCATCCTAGTTGTTTTTAAGAGATTTTTTTCTTACTTTTTCACTAGCTGCAATGATGTCTTCAAGGTCTGAAAGTCTATTTTCACTTTCTCTCAAACGGTTTTGCCAGCTTGTGTTTGAGGTTTTAATTTCCTGGGTATCACTTTGAATCTGCTTCATGCATTCTATTTCTTTCCTATATTGCTCATCTAAGGATTCCATCATTTTTTAAAATTTTTTATCAGCGTCTTCTTTAGAAGCAAGCACTTTGTACTTCTTTCATTATAGTTATTTCTTTTTTCACTCCAGAAATTATTTCTGATTTAATTTCTCATATTCATTTCTGCAGTTGTTTCTATACTCCAGAAGCTATTGTTTCAGAGATTTCAGGTTTGTGATTTCGTTTCTTCTATGTTATTGACGCCTACATTTGTTCTGGGTGGGGTTGGCACCTGAGACTGCATTTTGCTCCTTGTCTTTGTCATTTTGCATAATATTGTCTTCTGATCTTTGGTGTAGAGCTTTGGTACAGTTATCACCTTAGTACTTAGTCTGAATCTACCAAGTTCAAAGTAATCCAGGTGGTTATGGCTTGCCTCTGGCTGTTCTTCTCCACTTCTTCCTGCCACAGCTGTTGGAAGCCAACTCGTGTCACTGGTCCCACTCACATGATGGCCCTGGGCACTGGCTGCAGTGAGGATCCAGCGGGCCTCAGTTGGTCCCACTCACATGCTGGCCTCAGAAGAGGATTTCTTACATGGCACAAGTTTCCAGTTTTGGATCATTTCAGAGTTTATATCTTTAGATTAGGGAATTTCAATCTGTATAATCTATGAAAATTATGCAAATATTCTAAAATCTAGACAATTCTCTTATATCTGAAACATTTTTGTTCTCAGGACTTTTAGATACTGCATTTCAATCTGAAATTAGATGTGTGTGTATGTATGTGGGTGTGTATTTTTTTTTTATTTCATGGCATAGACTAAGCAGATCTATGCAGTAAGTCCTTAAACATGTTCACTTGGTTCACACATATATTGATTATTTTTTAAGTGCTAACACAGCAGAATACTAAGCAGAAATATTGATCAAGATATCTACATTTTCCTTTACTGGTAAATTGCTATTATTCTTGCTCACGAGAATAATCATTCAAGTTAATTGTTAAAATATTAATTATTAGTAACAATTTTGCATGAGATTTTTGCACACATAATTAATAATTTCTTGGACTATCTTAATCATGTAAAAATTAAAACAATTAAATACAAAATTGCAACTATTGACAGATTACTTAAGTATAAAATCATGTGGGTAGTAAATATGTTTCATTGGTCCAAACTTTAGGAGTAGAAGAAAAATTGCTGGTATTTTATCTCCATATTTCATTATCACTTTAATTCATAGTCCAGATTCACTGTACAGTGTTCTTAATGGATAATTGAAATAATAAAAGGAATTTAAAAAGCAACATATACTAAAGATAGATGTTTTCTTAATTTGAAGTCTTTTTTTCTCGTGTGTAAAATCTCTGTATATATATATTTTTTAATTTTT
>NW_004524590.1:24172305-24173553 GCF_000260255.1 Octodon degus
GGGTAGCATTGGGTTTGACCCCCAAAACATCGTAATAAGTCGTTTCCTTCACCATTTTCTACAGGCGGTGAGCGGGCTAGGCCGCGGTTGGGTAGACAGGAAGGAGCGGGTAGCCGTGTGCAGGTCGAGCAGCCGCCGCTCCTCCACCTCTCAGCACGTTCTGGAAAGTTCCCATATCTTACTTTTTCTAAAGAAGTTTTTTTTTCTTGTATTTAGTACAGGGTCTACATGGTCTCACTATACAGATTGGACTTGTAGTGATCCTTTCTGTTTTTCAGCCTCCCAAGTGCTAGGATTACAGGCATGCACCATCATGCCAGTTTCATTCACTGTCTCTACATGCCACAGGAGCAGTTACTTTTTCTAAGAAAGTTGTTTTGTTTTGTTTTGTTTTGTTTTGTTTTGTTTTGTTTTGTTTTGTTTTGCAGTGGGGGAAGAATTGAGGATTGAACTCAGGCCCTAGTGCTTGCCAAGCTAGCACTTATTCTACTGAGCTATCTCCCCAGCCCCCCTCCAAGAAAATTTTAAGTGGCAAATATTTCTATTAACTTCATTTTTAAGTGACAAAAGTTGGCCGAGATATAACCAATGTTTGGAAGTATGGCCATTTTCACAATAATGGTTCTTACTATCCATGAGCAAAGAATAGCATTCCATCTTCTGACAGCCTCTTTGATCTCCTTTTTTGGAGTACTGTAATTTTCAATGTATAGATTCAATGTCTTACTTTGTTGGATTGATTCCTATACACTAGGTAAACATATTCTTAAGTAAAATAAATTGAACTCACATGTGTAAATAATACATTGTTTCTCCATTATGAGATACTGAAAGTGTAAATAAAGAGCAAAATGTATAAATGCTATTGTGAAATAGGAAGAAACTATTCAAAAGAAAACAGAAGTAGAGAGGGAGGATGCGGGAATGAAAGAAGGGAAATGAAAGGGTCCATAGTCTTAAATGAAGTACACTGGGCACACATATTTAAAAATAACATTGTTTCTCTAACAAGAAAAACTAAAAGGGTAAATAAAGACCAAAATGTATAACAGATACTGGGAAATACAAAGAAAAATGTTCAAATGGAAAGGAGAACAATGGATAGGGGAGAAAGCAAGAAGGGAAAAGAAAAAAGTATAGCAAGAAGAAAATGGAAACAGGGGCTAGGGAGATAGCTCAGTGGGATAAGTGCTTTCCTGGCAAGTGTAAAGTCCTGAGTTTGATCCCTGGTACCACAAAAAAAAAAAA
>NW_004524590.1:24173653-24190143 GCF_000260255.1 Octodon degus
GCATGTGGTGCTGGGGGATTGAACCGCGGTCCCTGTGCTTTGCTAAGCTTGTTCTAAGTAGGTGCTTTAGACCACTGAGCCATCTCACCAGCCCCTCTCTGTATATTTTGGAGGATTTAGAATTGCTTGTTTTTTATGTACTCAATACTACTTATTAAATAATTACTGTATGTAATTTATATCAATATTTCAGGTAGTGACAGGAGAAGTAGAAGTCATGATCCATTAGCCCCTAAGGAATTTGCAATGAAACGAAGCGGGGTCACAAGGAAATGAGAAATGACAATAAAGGACAGGTGTAGCAGAGAATATACGTATATTGTGTATTTATGAATTCAAAAGTGAATCTGCAGAGAAATCCCTGAACATGCATGGAAATTTGCTCTAAAGGGAAATTTAAAAATGACCTTGGAGAGACCTTGAGAGAAGTGAGCCTTTATTAGTGCTTTAAGGAATGTGAAGCATGGTTTGGAGAACAATTTAGAATTTTGTAGTGGGAGGAGCTAGAACGCCTACTGCAGGTGGAGCACTTCATTGAGACTTGACAAGCAAATTTCCCTGGCTCTAGAGGGTTGTAGGACATGCAGTTGTAGGAGGACATGGCGGCCCATGTGTATTGAGAATTTTCAGATAATCTTTGTAGTTCATATTAATACAATTATTTTCCTGAAATAACTATATTAGGCAGTGTCTCATGGCATATGGATCAGGAGCTTCACAAACAAAAAGAAATTTCTTATGTATTTCTGACAGTCTTGATTTCATAATTCTTTCTCTATACTTGTTTATTCTGAGATTTAAAAAACAACTTTCTCATTAAAATTTTCTATGTGATTTCTATTGGATTAGACTATTTGAATCGCTTCTGAGCCTTTTGGCTAAGATCAAGTGTAGACTCTTTGAGGTCACAGGGACAATGTTTTCCTTTTTTCCTTCATTTAAACAATATGTATGGATTTCTTACTGTATGGCAGACTGTTTTAGAGCACAGAGTACATTAATTGATGAAAATAATTTCCATATTCCTAACACTACATGGGAAATAGAAATGTAGCCTTTAAGATATCACACATAAAGAAGAGCTTTTAGAAGGATGACAGAACAGAATGTCATTTCAATTAATCATAAAATGGTTTGGTTTTCAAAATAATTCTGTTCAACACTCACCATTGTCTCTTTCCTTTAGTTGTATATGTGACTACTTGAATACCAATAACTGTGTGTATTTTATTAACTAACCCTGGGCCATCTGTGGTTTTTGCAGTCCTGTGACCCCCACACAATGCAGAGAAGAACTCGCTATCTGCTGCGGCCCTCTGTGAGCTCAAGGACTTGTGCAGAGGACACACAGGTGCGGCCCTGCCTTCTTAATGAAAACTGCTTCCAGTTCCAGTACAATCTAACAGGTACAGTTGAGCTTGGTCTTCTCTCTGAACACTGGATTTTGGAAGAAATGCTTGTGTGTGTGTTTCTTCTGAGGCTTTAGGATAGGAAAGAGAATGGGTGAGTGTATAGCTCAAAAGTCTGAGGGCTTGTTATTTCCAGTGTCCTTTCACAGAAAAATATGCCAATTCTTGGACTGTATATGAAACAAGGCCACCTGGAGTCACTAAACTATGGAGGCTTAGAAAGATTTGATAATATTTCTGAATAATATTAATTGAGCTGTTATAAAATGAAATAACAAAAGTAACTAGCAAAGAATAATTTACTAGTGATAGAAAAATGTAATGACCCTGTCACAGGGTCTCATGTTTTTGTGGCTTTTATTATTTCAAAACTTCATATTTATGGTATATTCTTTGTAGGTCTCGAAAAGAATGAATGAGAGTCCTGACTGATAGAGATATTTGAGAGAAAGAGTGAGAATTACATCACCTTAGTTATTCTGCTGTTGCCCAAGTTTTCCTAGGGTAGCACAGTGTTCAGTACCTACAACCTAAAGACTATCATAGTCATATTGATCTGCTACCTGCCATTTCCTGCAACAGTAAACCTACAAAAGTGTCACAAAATGTGGAACCATGTTAAGTCTCAGCATTTTGTTCAGTATAGAGGGCCATGCTGCCATAAGCATTCAGAAGCAAAGGAACATCTTTTCCTGGAAAAAAAAATCTCCTGCTGTGGTCCCATTGGCATTACTGAGGTTCCTTGTGCAGAAAAGCTCTTAGGAAATCCCATGGTCGGTGTCTGCTGGTTTTTATAGAAGAAAGATTATCTGTTAAGATTATCTATTATTTTATAGGAGAAAGATTATCTTTATCCTTTTTCTTTGGATCTTTAGTTTTTATGGTAATTTTTGGGGGCCGGGAAGATGGCTCAGTGTAATAAGTGCTTCCCTGGCAAGCACAAGGGCCTGAGTTCAATCCCAGGTTCTTAAATAAATAAATAAATAAATAAATAAATAAATCTTACAGTAATTTTTTAGAAATCCAATGATGTTTCCTTTATTGGAAAAGCATATTTTTTAAGATTGGTTTTACTATACATGGGTTTGTTATTCCTATTGAATGCTAAAATCATTTACCAAAAATGGAAAATCTTCTTTAAAAGGTTTTCCCTGATATGAACAAGGTTTACATTTCTATCCATGACAACCACTGTGGTTTTTAAAAGTCAGGTTAACTCCAGCATAGTTTACTGTAACTCCCTATCTACTTTTTTAATGTGAGTGGCCAAACCTGTTTGACTTTTTCTTATGATAACAAATCGCAGTTTCTGATTGTCTTTTCCTCATTACTTTTTGGAGGCAAAAAGGAGTGTACTAATACATATTTTCTATACTGTACCAAGTACACAAAAACTGGCTAGCTATTGAATCTATTCTTTGAAAACATTTTCAAGTTAGTGTCCAAGACTGGTGGTCGGTTCATTTAGGCTGCTGCAATAAATCACTATAGACTGAGCAGGCTTATGAATAATAGAGATTTCTTTCTCACAGTTCTGGAGGCTAGAAAGTCCAACATCATGGTGCTGGTAGGATTGGTGCCTGTGAGGTCTGCTACCTCTCAGATGACACATTCTTGCCCTCTCACATGATGGAAGGGTCACTGAAGCTTCCTATGGTCCCTTCAATGAAGGCATTAATCCTACTTATGAGCCTTGTGCCCTCACGGCCTAACCACCACTTAAGGTCCTAGTACTGTGATCCTTACAGTTAGGATTTTAGTGTATGGATTGGGTGAGGGTAGCAAAAACCTTCAAGCTACAGTGCCTGGCATCATTTCTGAGGGTTCTCTCTCACTTATCTCCAACAGAATGTTTGAACGTAGATTCACTTCACCAGTTTAATTAGGGTCTTTCAAGCCAAAGTGAAACAATTCTAACAAATAATTTGTGTATTTGCCTCTGGAAAGTAAACTGAGGAAGACAACCCCCTTTCATTTATTTAGTTTATTTATTTTCTTATTTTTTAATCTGTTCATTTTTTCTGCAAGAAAATAATTGTGTACTGCTTTCCAAAGCCATCTGGGAATGGTTTTAGGATTATTTATGGACTCTACATCTTCACCAGGGTAGACATTCAAGGTTTTGTTGTACTTTGCTCATATGGCTGTACTTTTGAGCCTCACAATGGGTGATCCTATGCTTTAGAGTGGAGCACATGCCAGCTGAGTGAAAATGCATCCTGTGGTCAGGGGGTCAGAACTCGCCTGCTGAGCTGTGTGCGCAGCGATGGCAAGCCCGTCAGCATGGACCAGTGCGAGCAGGTAATGTGATGATGTTGAGATCCTGCATTTGTGGCTTGTCTCAGTATTGATCCATAGCTTTTATGGTGTATGTTGTGGATCACAGACTCTAACTTGTTTTTTCTCAGCTTAAGTTCACTTAATGTAAAAGAAGATGTCAATAGTACATTATATCTCAGTAGTTTGGCTTTGGTCAAAATGATGAGATGATACTTTCTTGGTAACACATTGCAGACAGTGGGGATTTTACTGTTGTATTATGACCGCTTGTCTTAGGTGGATGAGTTATATATAAGTAATGTTCATGTAAAATGGACACAGATGTGCTGTTAGACTACTGCAGTCATTTGCTTAGTAAATGATTGCTGGATAAATGACATAGTTATATTTTTTAATCCACATAAAATGTTCCTTGTCAATTTTTAAATAGAGAATTGTGAATTTTTTAATTATGTCTTTTTTCCTGGTGACAAGCTATTTTTAGTTTGAAGAAAAGCTATAATCAGCCCTCTTCTAAAGAAGTTGGCATTTCCTGTTCCATATATAAGTGCAAAGTTCTATGGGGGAAGTTTAATAGACATAAAGATGTTATCACACTATAAGAATCCCTGAAACAATCTTTGTAAGAAATTGGAAATAGGGGACAAGTTAATTTAGGTTGCCACAGAGACCTTGTAACAAACCTGCAAAATGAAAATTGGTCTCATTCCTCCAGACATATTTGGAGTATAAATGTAGAAACCAAAACAGAACAAAACCTTCTTCACCTCTTCTAACTTAGCTTAAGATTGAGCACAGCATGCTCTATAAGTAACAGGAAGAGCACTGACCAGGACACCAACCTGGGACAGATCATCTGAAATTGGGTGTTCCTCTTCGTCAAATTCCCAACTTGGCTGACGCAGTGTGAAGTATTTCTGCCAAGGATCAGTGATTTATTTTATCATTTTGTTTTATGCAATCTGTGTCCTAAGAAGTCACTGCCTTAGAAAAAATAAAGTAAATTAGCCATCTACAATTCCAAATATTTAGTGTTTATGATGCATCTTTTAATAAGAAAGATGAAAGCTATTCATTAAAAGGAAATCTGTGTCAGGTTTGCTTTCTAAATAGTATACGCCCAATAAATATTCAAGGAATATTTAAAAAGTCCCAGATTATTTGTCTAACTAAAATATCAATATTTCATAAATGAATCATAAATCCCATTGTGGTAATTTCTATTTTATTCACTTGGCAAGTCATTATGCTATAATTAATTTTACCTTGAGGTAGATGTGTTACTACTATTTAACACATGTTGAATGTCAAGGTTTTCCTCATTAAACACACAAAGAGTGTGTGATTCTTATAGCACGTTTCATTATTGTATCTGTGTCTCTCAGGTGATTTATTCTTTCACTAAGACCTCTTCTACCTTGGCTACTAGAAAATCACAGATGGTTGTTTCTAGATGCTGATTTCAGAAAGAAGAAGAAAATAAATGGCATCCCCAAGTTTGCCCCATAATTATAAACATGATTATATTTTCTGTTCAGTTGGTCTTCTTTATGGACTTCAGATGGGTTGTTGATTTCATTTTGATTCCTCCTTTACTTACATTTTAACTTCACTGTCTACTAATTTTGAGCCATATGTGTACTTTGTCCCAGATGGGGTCCCTGTATGTCATCCTTAAGATGTCATCCTGTGTTATCCTTGTTGGCTAAGCAACAAGACAGGTCTCTGTGTCACATGGCATCTTACTTTCCCAATACCCCAATGGCAGGTCTATTCTAAAGTTTATGGTTTTATAAAAAGGAGTTTGGGACAGCAATTTTTTTGTGTGAAATAAGGATAGCTAGCCAAGAAAGGACTTGTTTTGTCTCTACTCAAAAGTGAAAAGATTATTTAATTCAGGTTAAAGAGTAGTCTGCCCTGTGAAAGAACAGAGGTTTGATTTGACAGTGACGTGATTCCTCCAGTGAAGTCATACTTCGTTTCCATTTGCAGTCTAATTTGGAGAAGCCTCAGAGAATGAGCGTTCCTTGCCTCGTAGAATGTGTGGTCAACTGTCAGCTCTCGGCGTGGACGGCATGGACAGAATGTTCACAGACCTGCGGCCAAGGAGGTATTTGGTTTCCCTGATACCTACTCCTATTGAATAGTTTAGTTTTTGAACATGTTGAAATATGTGATGATTTAATAAGTGGGTTAAGCATGGTGGCCAATCAAAGTTGACATGATGCTGACCTAGAGCAGAACAGAGACAGAACCTGGCTTCCTGGCCATTAGATAACAAAGATTCAAAGAAGCTGCTAAACTTCTGGGACAATATTCATGCTAAGGAGCAGGTGTTAGCATAGATGACCAACATTTCTATGGTGGTCTATAATTACTCATTTTTCTGGAGAGGTTTCATGGTACAGTTTCTGATGAGGTGTCTACTTTGTAGCTGAGAAAATCTAGGCTTAAATCATAACTATTTAAGTAAATAATTTAAACTTTTATTTATAAGTTGGACATCATCTATATCTTATGGGTGCCATATTTTGGATCTTAAGAATCCATGAAAAGTTCATGTATTGAGTAAATGTTTAGTCCCCAGAGTGGTATTATTGGGAATTGGTAGAATCTTAAGGGAGTGATCTTAGTAAGAAGTTTTTGGCTGCCTGGGGACAGGTCTTTGAAGAGAATTCTGGAACCTCAGCCCCTGATCTTTAGCTCATTAGCTTCCCATCTGTGAGGTGAGTGGCTTTGTTCCACAATGTACCATTGACAAGACCAAAGCAGGTGCGCAAACCAGTGTGGCCTAAAACCATG
Organism: Octodon degus; assembly: GCF_000260255.1. Lineage (NCBI taxonomy): Eukaryota > Metazoa > Chordata > Mammalia > Rodentia > Octodontidae > Octodon > Octodon degus. Next base: position 24,180,145 of record NW_004524590.1, read on the forward strand.
AACAAAAATACACCACCCGTCTGTGTGATTTGATTATCTTAGGTATTTGTTATACAGAACTAACACTGTAACTGCTTTTGGTTTGAGAGTTAAAGGATATGAAGTTTAGAAAGACTCTTACTGAAACAACTGATTCAGTCTAGTTATTTTGTGCATGTCGATTTCCACATCCTTCCTCTAACCTTCCAGGAGTAGAGAGGGTTACAAGAATTCCTCTGGTCTTTTAAAGATTTTTCTTATGACATGGCCAACTTCACCACCCATTTTCACATCTCATTTTTTTTACTCTCCTCAGTATCTATATACCAAAATACAGACTGACATTTTAAAAGTGCAAATGCAATCAGATGTTTTCCTATTGAGTTAGCCTGTCATTCATCTTTTCATTTACTCAATAAACAAATATAATATAAAAGTGCCAGGTACAGTTCTATGTTTGGGGTTACCATTGTTGGAAAATAAAAGACGGTTTCCTAATTTCATGTACTTTAATGACTAGTTGGTCAAGAACAGACAGTAAATAAGCACATAAAAGTGTGTGGTCCTGTATTCAATAGTGGTTCATGCAAATGAGAGGTGTTATATTCATGATGCTTGTCATTAGAGCATTTGATTACCTTTCAATGCACAGGTGAGCCACCTGCTTGTCTCACATCCACAAGCACTATACTCCTCAAGGGCCACTCTGAAAATGTGTTACTCCCCCAGCACTAAAAGATACCAGAACAACAGAGAGGAAAGACAAAGCCTGCACTGTGAGCATAGCCCCAAAATACCTGCAGGATCTTAGCTGTGCTGTTGCTCTCTGTCTCTCCCATGATACACTGTCCTATAACGTTGTCTGTTGCAGTACACTGGATTTCACTCACACCCTTGAGCGCTTCATGCTTTTCCCACTGTGGTGCTTTCCCTCACATACAGTGCATCACCATCATCCATCCACACTATTGCCTCTTCTGATTCCCACCATACATGGATTGATTGTACTATCCATCATTCTGAAGAGCCATCACTCCTCTTTGAATTCTCCATGAATGAATTTCCACAGTTCTGATGGAGCATAGTGTTAACTGCATTCAAAGAGTTTTACTTATCAATTGTCCTTTCCCAGGCAATTCTGGACCAATAAAGAGAGAGCTGAAAGGGGAAGAGGTGCTATGTTGAGTTGTGAGCCCACAGGAAGCCAGGAACCTGGCAATGGTGACTTATAAGTTTTCATCCCCATGACCCAGCAATGAATCTAATGCAAGGAGAGAAAAAAATCTGTATATTTTTATTTTTGCATAAAAGCCTTAATTCTGCCACTGTGCCAAGTTACTGAAACATGAAAGACTGTTCTGTTATTCTAACACACCACTGTTACAAATAAAACCCTGAATCATATGCTTAGTACCAAAATGTCACTCTAACTTTTAAAGCTGATCTGTTAATTTTGTGGCATCTTCAGACCCTGTGTTTTTAGGAAACACAAATAAAAGAACCTTACTAAGTAGGAATCTTCTTAAAGTCTGAGCTTAAACTTAGCCTTCTCAAGTCCTCAGAATAATAAAGAAAAGCCTTGTAGGGAAAGACCTATGTGAACAGAAGCCCACAGAGCTAAATGAAGCCTGTTAACTCCTAAGAGAAATCAAACCCCAGAAAGGCTTGGGGAATCATGTGAGTGACATAGACTGGCCTATAAGTATGAGACCGATTATAGATCATCAATGGACAGCTTTTCAGGGACAAATGCAATAACTTTTGGAAATGTTTTTATAACCTCTAGATGTCTTAATTCTTTGAAGTTAAAATCAGAGAGTTTACCTTTTGAAAGCTTTGAAGCATTGCATAATCCTGACAGGTGTCAAGCCTTCCAGGAATCTAAATGCAGATGTATTTGGCTACTCCTTTTTTTCACTCAACAAAGATTTAAGATGTTTTTTCCTGTTATCCTAGCATCAAATACTGTCCTCTTTCATTATTGAAAATACAAGTGTAGGAAGCAAATAGAATAAACTTTGCACGGAAAAGATAAGATCCCAGGCCTTTATAAAACTAATGCTCTAGTGGAAACTTGAATAGTAATGAAAAGATGGAGAGAAAGCAATTCAACAAGTAGATAAGCACAGAAAATTAAATATTATGTCCTATGCAGAAGCCTAAACTGGTATTACCAGTGTGTTGCAGGAGAATGAGGGGTGAGGGAAGGAAGGCCACTGAGGAGTGATAATATATCAAAGTGAAGTGACAAGATGGTATCATAACTTACAGTTAGAGTTTTCTTTGCTAGGCTACTCCATGTTTACTCTCACAAAGCATTTTAAGTACCTTTAAAATTACAGATTCTATGTTAGAATCTTCAGGTTAAAAAAAAAGAATATTTTCTAAGTGTATTTCTTTGTGCCTGATCTCAATTTTCAAAAGTAAGTAAATTGAGCAGCACAAGGAGCAGCAGGACACACGAGCCTCCACTTTCTGAGCAGCTACCATCAGGACCACGCTGAGTATCTCTCGTTGTCTTGTACCTCCTAGCCCTGGACTTTTTCACCAATGAACTTTTTTCTTAAAACAGCCAAAATTCTGGAGCTGCAAGGGTTGGAGACTATTGTTGGAAGCATCTGTGCCTTGTCCTTCCGAGGCGGTAGGTCTGCGAGTTGCGAGTGGCTTCTGTCTGAACCACTGCTTTGCCCAGCTGACTGTGGCACTGGGACACAGAGCACAGAAAAGATAATGGTTTACAGTCATGTGAAAGGAGGCACAGTGCGTGGTGTGTATTACTTGGGAGTCAGACCTCAGCACCTGTAGCTCTGGGCTGACTTCTTTATCAGAGACAGAAATACTTCTGTTTATGAGTTCACTAAGTTGTTCAACAAAACCTCGTGAACCAACCTCACCATCCAACACTCAGAAGTCCATTGATCAAAGAGGAAATTTTGAAATGAGCTCTTACTTCCTTGTCCAAGTACTTGAATTCCCTCTTTAATGTACACCTGAAGCTTGGCATATCCTTTCTGATTGTGTTAAAGATTTCAAGGACAGAACATTTTAAATCCAATTTATTTTAGGTTAGAAAGAAACTGATTCGAAGCTTGCAGTGGGAAATCTTTAAAGGGAGATTGCATAGATCAGATCTTGTAACAGAAGAGCTTAATATTTGGATTAGTCATGTTCTTTGTCTATTGAATTTTCACCAGATCAGTAGAAAATGGAACTCCCTAAATTTGAAACATCATTAATTATTTATAATTATTATTTAAGCAATAAGATTTTAAGACTATAGTTAATTCCAGATTATAATATTTGCCTGTCTTATATTTTTTAATTTAATGTATGAGTTTGTCATATTTTTCTATACTACACAATCCAGCCTGCCCTTGTGTTTCCCATATGGCATGTAGCTCTTCTGTCAATTCTAGCTCATGATAAAAATCTAACTTTTTAGCCCCAGAGTACTACAATTTTTTGTTAGTTGTTCGTTTTTGCTTTTTTGAGACAGGTACCTATGTAGTTCAGGCTTGTCCTAAACTCACTGTGTAACCCCAGGCTGGTTTTGAACTCACAGTATTCCTCCTGCTTCAGCCTATTGAGTCCTGGAATTATAGGTGTGGCCCACCACACCCAGCCTAGGAGGTTTTCATTTCCAGGTGTTTTTCATTCATATTTCAAGGTTAAATGAGTAACCTTCACTTTTGGCATCTGCATAAAGTTTGAGTGTAGTGTCCTGGGCTGAACATGGTGTGATGGTAATTCTAGCTTATTTTCTATACCAAGTAATTAGTTCCTATAGCAACAGGACAAGAAGCTGGATAGTGGAGTGGAGAAAAAGGCTATGTGGGAAACCATTCATATACTTTCAGGCTAAGAATGTGGCTCAATGGTGTTCTGAGTTTCATCTGAGTTTTAGAACACACTTTTCCAATGGTAAAGTGTGGAACTTGGAGCAGCTCACACATCATTGGAAGAGCTAATTTGCACTAGTTTCTACCTATAGAATGATGAAATATTACAATGATTACTTCATAAAAACCATTGGTCAAGGGCAAAATTATCAATTATTGATGTCAACAGGTTTCATAAAGGTCCTATGAACCGTGGGCCTAATTTACAGGTATAGTGATACACAATTGAACAATCTGCACAAGATCATACAGCTTCTTCATTGTGTAGCCTGGATTTGAAACCAGGCTGGATCATTTCCAAAGACCTGGTATGTTCCAGTTGTGGCCTTTTGTGTATGACATTATATGGTCACCTTTATACACACATACCTGGGCAGATGATGTATTATTTTATAAAAATTCTTATAATTTACTGTTATATGTGGGACTGAGCAACAAAAATGGATTTTAGTTTTTAGAGCCAAGTTACATTACAGCTTTGGGAAGCCTCTCTGAATTGTCTCCACTAAATACAACCCATCTCCCTGTCAGTAATGTTGCATAACATCAAGTCCCTTTACTAGGAATGTAGCTATCAATCTTACAGAGAAAAAAATTATATAACTCTCATGGTTTTGTTTATAAAAAACAGACAGGACATGTAAACATTACCAAAATTATTTGCTCTGACCTTTACTTGTATACCATGGGAGTTCTTTACTGGGGTGCTGTTAATGGATTATTTACAATGCTTATCAAGTTTTCTCCAGTGTTAATGGGACTAATATGATTAGAGTAGAAAAGAAGAAAGCAGTTACAGTGCATACATATATCTTACCACTGAAAGTCTGGACACTTTATAGCCAGACAAAGCTGAGAGTGTTTCATCTTTTTCCCTTGAAAGATCTGTCCCACCCCCTATTATGTTGGAGCCTATCTTGATATCCAAAACTATGGGCTTATTACTTCCTTGAGTAATAATCCTCAATAAAGAGATATGATCTAGGCTGAGAGTATATTATTCAGTTTTACCCTGAACGGCCTATGGAATCTTGATTGTGTTGTGTGCTTTTTGGGTTGAAAGGTAGTTGGGTGGCTGAAGGAATGTTCAGATAAGACATTGGATTCTTCTATAGAGAATCACCACAGACCATCCCTCTGATGAAGAATCATTACCGTTATCTCCTGTCTCCAACAATCCTGAACACATACATTAAAGCTGTCCTTAGGTTATAGCTCAGATCTGTAACTTTTTTCTACTCTATTACACTGGAAAATAATTTTGACTTGAAATACATGTTCACCAGGGATTATATTTAAGATAAGTAAAAATAAAAATTTATATGACATTTTCTAAGAGAGGTGAAAGCATAGTTTCAGCCAGGTTGTAATACATGTCTGATATAAAAATCTGTGTGCAAGAAATTAATTGTGCCTTTTATATGCAATCAGATTTTTCTACTGCTCTCAAAAATTTACTCTAATGAGCACTCAAAAGCAAGTAAAGAGTTATCATTGGAGAAAGGTGTTAGTACATTAATCTTAATTACCTTTTACTGAAGAAAAAATATGAAGTATATGGATACAGCAATGAATTTACTGCAGAAGGTGGACCTAAATACAATTTTCAAACTTGTTCAAAGGACCTTAAACAAAGCAACTAACACTCATGACACAGACCAAATGAGATTTATTGGAAAACACATGCTTTTGGAGGAAGGCAAACATTTGTTTCAATCCTTCCTGTTTGATAAATTTCAAAAACTGTTGAACGTCTCTGAGCTTCACTTTATTGTGTAGTAGAATATTTATAGCAGTGTCTGGAGCACAGCCTGAGGCTTTGTTGAAGTAATTTGTTTGGCCTGGGGATGGAATGCAGAAGAGACAACTTTCCTGATGGAAAGGAAGGGGCAGAATGTGGGATAATGAAGGCAGAGCTGAGCATGCCAGGTGTGGCGGTGCACACCTGCAATCCCAGCCCTTGGGAGGGGGAAGCAGGAGGATAGCTGTGAATTGGAGGCTAGTCATTTCAGGCCAACCTGGATTACATAGTGAGACTCTATCTCAAAATAAGTAACTAAATAAAATAAAAGTTAAAGGAAGAAGAGATGATCATTGGCATATTATGTAGCACATTGTAATCACTCATATAGTCCCTCCCTCCATAATGAGTAACAATTTTATGACAAAAATCATTGTACAGTAAACTGGTATCACCACAGATATATGACTAAGTTTAATAAATAGATCAAAAATGCATAACAGTTGATGAGTTTTTTTTTTTTCCTGGTATCACATGTATCTTGTTCTTTTGTCTTGAAGTTTTTATTGTAAAACAGTATTATGGAGTAGGTACCAAACGTTTAACAACAAATTAATAAGGGGAAAGAGTTGAAAGTAGAAATATTTTATTTAGTGATTTATTTTTGACTCATTCAGTATAAAAACTACACAAATAGCTCAGCAGATTAAAGCACCTGCAAGCAGGTTCAGGGATCCGAGGTTCTATCCCTGGGCCTGATGTGCCAGCCCCCCCCCCCCAGGATGTTCTGAGACAGCAATTGAGACTGTGAATAGTGGCACGTGCCTGTAATCCCAGCTCTCGGGAGGCTGTGAATAGACAATGAATACAAGTCCAGTGTACTAGTGAAACCCTGAATACCCTGTAGACCCTTCCCTAAAATAGAGAAAGAAAAAAATAACTACAGAAAATTAGAATAGTTTTTATCTCAATCTAATGAAAAGCCATCTATGACAAACCAATAGCCAATGTCATACTAAATGGGCAAAAACTAAAAATTTTCACTTTAAAATCAGGAAAAGGCAAGGATGCCCACTATCACTACTCTTATTCAATATAGTTCTAGAAACATTAGACAAGAAGGAAAGGCAAAAGGAATAAGGATAGAAAAGGAAAAAGTTAAATTATCATTATTCACAGCTGACATGACACTCCATAGAATAACTCAAAACATTTAACCAAAAGACTCCTACAATTTTTTAAAGATTGATTGATTGATTGATTAATTGATTGATTGATTTTGTACAGGGTCTGACTATGGAGCTCAGACTTATAGTGATCCTCCTATCTCTACCTCCCCAGGCTGGGATTACAGGCATGCACCACAAAGCCCGGTTTCAGTGGTGGTTGTGGCATGTGGTACCAGGGACTAAACCTGGGTCCTTACACTTTCCAGGCAGGTACTTAGACTGGTACTATCATCCTAGTCCCTAGTACTAAACAAATTCAGCAGTATTGCTGGATACAAAGTCAAAACTCAAAAATCAATAGCGTTCCTGTACAAAAATAACAAATTCACTGAGAGAGAAATTAGGGAAAACATGCCTTTCATAATAACATCTAAAAAAAAGAAATAATTAGGAATCAGTCTCATAAAGGAAATAAAAGATCTATACAGTAAAATTGCTGAATTCTGTAAAAAGAGATTGAAGAAGATTTCAGAAAATGGAAAAATATTCCTTGCTAATGTATAGGAAGAACCCACATTGTGAAAATGACCATACTCCCAAAATTGTTATACAGGTTCAATGCAATCCTGATCAAAGTATCATTAGTATATCTCATAGATTTAAAGAAACATTCCTGAAGTTCATCTGGAACTATGAGAGACCTAGAATAGCAAAAGCAATCCTGGGAAACAATGGAAAGGCAGGCGGCATCACAATCCCTGGAGTGAAATTATACTAAAAAGATACTGTATAAAATCAGCATGCTACTGGCAAAAAAGAGAGACCTTAGGATCAATGGAACAGATTAGAAGATGCAGACACAACTACAGACATACTCAGCTGTTGTATCTTTGACAAAGGGGCCAAACATGTTCACTGAAAGAAAGGTAAATTCTTTAATAAATATTGTTGGAAAAACTGGCTTTCTCATGTCAAAGACTAAAATTAGACCCAAGTCTATCACCATGAGCAACACTAAAGTCAAAATGAATCAAAGATAAATATATTAAAACAGAAACACTAAATCTACTGGAGGAGAAAATAGGTAGAAATTTTGAAGATATAGGTATAGCCAGAGAATTCATAAGCAAAACCCAAACTGCACAGGAAATACTTCAAAGAATAAAAAACTGGAGTCTCACTTTATTGAAATTTTTTCCCCATCAAAAGAAACCACCAAACGAATAAAAATAAAATCAATTAATTGGGGGGAAATGTCACCAACTGTCCCTCAGACAAGGACTTCTATCTGAAATATGTAAATAATTTTGAAAATTGAGGTCCCCAAAATTCAAAGCCCAAACGCAAAAAATGGACAGCTGAGATGAATACGCAATTCTCAAAGAAATACAAAAGACAAATAAACACATGAATAAATGTTCAATATCACTGATCATTTGAGAAATGCAAATTAAAACAATACAGATTCCATCAACTCCAGAAAAACTGGCTACCATCAAGAGATCAACTGATGAGAAATGCTGGAGGGGCTTTGTGGAAAAACAAACCCTTTCCCACTGTGGGTAGGAATGTAGACTTCTATAGTCATATGGAAATCAGTGTGGAGATTTCTCAAAAAACTAGGATTAGAAATCCCATTCAATCCAGCTATTCCCCTCCTGGGTATTTTTCCATAAGAACTGAAAACATCATACAACAGTGATACATGTGTACTCATATTTATAGCAACACAGTTTGTGATAGCTAAGTCTTAGAAACAGCTGACATGTCCATCAACTGAATAATTGATAAAAAGTTGTGCTATCTTTATACAATGGAGGATTATAAGGAAAGATAAGGAAAGATAAATTTGAAGCTTTTATAGGTAAAAGGATGCAACAAGAGATCATTCTCATAAATGAAATAAGTGAGACCTGCGTGTGTAAACATTGTATGTCTCTTAAGTGTAAGGATGTGAAAGAGTAAATAAAATCTGAAAGGTACAATAGATATTGTGAAAAGTAAAGTGGTCAATAAGAAAGAACAACTAGGATGAGGAAAGAAGATAGAAGTGAATGTGTGTGTGTGTGTGTGTGCGCACACACACACACTAACATAATTGTGCTGTTAATTTCTATTGCTTTATAGAAATGAAGAGCTAATGCTTAATTTTTGGACAATTTTGAATGCCTATATCTGATCAAACCTGAACAAATATTTTAAAGACTTCCTTTCATCTTGTTTTTTGATATTCTATGTTTCAAATGTTTTTATTATTTTTATTCTCTTTAAAATAAAATAAAAAATAATCTTTTCTGTGCATCAGAAAAGATGACCATTAAATTGAGATTAACTACATGATTTTCTACCTTGTGTGTTGTTTAACTTGGCCTACTCCATCCTCACAAATGTTACTTCTAAATGACATTTATTGCCAAAGATTATTTTGTTCTTTAAAAATTCAGCTCATGTTACAAAGAAATAAGGTCTCTGTAGAAAGCAAGCTGGTAATAATAATATTAATAAATATGCTGGACATTACAAGTCTTTACATATGCTTTCATTAATGTTTTTACATTTCTATACTGCAAAAGGGTTCATGGCTATATTTATATAAATGCTCAGATATATTATTCCATGAACTATTTGACATTAATTAAGTATCTTGGTAAAGTTTAGATATACATAATGATCACATTCATCATAGGGAGTTTGTTCCTATATATATCTTGATTCTTCTTTTTATTCTTTTTTAATTTCCTCCCCATTCAGGTGAGGAGGAAAGATATCTTCTTTAATGTTTTATCTATTATCATTATATTCATGTTTTCATTACCTCTTACATATGTAGTTTTGTTGCTTCCTGGACCATATCCCAATTGAATGAGTTATGCAAAACATAATTTTCAGCTAATTCAATGTCTATGTGTCAAAGCCATGGAATAATTGTTTAAAGCATGTCACTGGAAAGGATATAATGACTGTCAACCTTCATCTGAGTGTATGGTCACAAAAGGGAAAGATTATATCTTACTTTTTCTTTTTTTTTTTTTTTGCTTTGTAATCAGTATATTAAGACATTCATACATTTTAACAATTGCTTAAATTCTGATACCCAGAATAAGCATGTGAACATACGACTTTTTTAACATACAAGTAAAGCTATTCATCATAATTTGCTATACTATTACCATTAAATTACAGTTACTTTGGAGCATTAAGTCAAATGGGT
>NW_004524590.1:24193262-24198148 GCF_000260255.1 Octodon degus
ATTAGGTCTTAGTTTAACTGGAAACATTTCCTAGTGAGTATACAAATAAAGATAAAGTCAACTTTTCTTCCTTCATGTCATAGGCATATGCACTAGGTATATTTTCTACAATTAACAGTGAATTCATGTTCCAATAGATGCTTCCGTCCATCCTGTGCTTTTACTGAAAAACCTAAACTCAAACAAAAGTCTTAGAGGGAATGGAGAAGGAAATTACTTCACTTGTTCTATGGAAGCGTAATAGTATGCATGGCAGCAATCTTCATTCTTGCTCTAATGGCAGGAGTCCAGCCCACAGCATAAAAGATTTTGAAGATTGGAGCCTAAACTGAATAATTTTGAAATTCATTGTATGTGTGCATTTAATAAGAGTTCAAAAGAAAATATCCAGGAAGAGGTAGCATGCTTTATACATCCACTACAAATTCATTTGATGGCCAGTCATAGGAATTGACATGAAATATTATTTTACCATACATTTTCTTTATTTTAGGTACCTTGTATGATTGAAAAATGCAGTGAATGTTTATATCTTACAAATTATTACGTTATGGGGCTGGGGAGATGACTCAGTAGAATAAGCACTTGCCTGGCAAGTGCAAGGGCCTGAGTTCAATCCCTAGTTCTACCAAAAAAAACCAAACAGCAACAACAACAACAAAACAAATTATCACACTAAAAGACACTTTGCCATTATTCCCCTCAAATATTTTCCTTTGTTTCATCTCATTGTTCTTCTTCTTTTTCTTTTTTTTTTTTTTTTTTGCCAGCTCAACCCACCCTGGGGGCAGGACTGTCAGGGCACGTGGTACCAGGAATTGAGCCACAGTCCCTGTGCTTTGCCTAAGCTTGCCTAAGCAGGCACTTTAGACTGCTGAGCTATCTCTCCAGCCATATCTCATTGGTCTTGCCATGTCTGAAGTGGTTCTGGAAGTTGCCTTTCCTGAGTCTCTACTTCTGCTGCCAGGGCTTCTTCAAAGTCCTAAACCAATTCAAAATGTTTACTTCTAAAAGTCCTTTTGACTTTGGGAGAGAGCCAGAAGTTGTGTTGTACCAGCTGGCATGAATAAAGAATATGAGGACGTATTGTCATATTTTTACAAACCTGTTCTTCCATTCCACTTGGCAACTGCATTCACTATATTTATGATCATGCCTCCTCAGGATGTTCACAGAAGAACTGTTCGAAAGCTTTGGCAGAAAGTAAAAAGAATGATGGGATAAGTATGTTCAAAGCGAAAAGGATTGATAGCAGTGTTTCTCTTATGGTAATAAATTTTTTAAATTTAAAAACACACTGTAAATTCTGATTATACATTGTATAGTATTTTTTATTCTTACAACCTACTACATCCAGGTACATCCTGATGTGTATTGAATAGGAAATAAAATCCTACATGGTGTAAAATTTTCACCAGCAAACTGACTACAAAATTAACTCCTGTCAGTAATCACCCTCCATTAGCACACGTGTTCCATTATTGCACATCATGGATTTGTCAATCAATTCCGAGCAGCAAATGGGATGTATGCCCTCAGCCAAGTGGATACAATGGGGGGGGGATGGTCTTTACACCAGAGATTAAAGAGAGGTCAAAGAACATCGACAGAAGATGGTCCACAGACCTAAGGATTCTGATCATGCTACTGAAGCCAGGCATAAAAAAATAGAGATTTAGCAGTGTAATCTTAAAGTTACATTAAAAAATCAAAGGATAGCTAATTTTTGTCCTAATGATGAGTGTATACTTATATTTATAACCTGTATAGTAGTTGACAGATAAAATAAACACAATTCCATACTTCTCAATTAGAGGGAAAAAATCCATTTAAATATTTTTATTATTTATTAAAAATAATTTAATTCCCCTTTAAAAGAGATTCAGTTTTAAGTGACATTTTTCCCAACATGAATTATTCTGGGGTAATAAGTACTTTCTGTATCAGTTTTTATTTTATAGAGGAGGAAAGTCATGTTCAGAGGAGTTAAATTACTTTGGTGAAGTCACATCATTTTCTAGCTGTTAATTTGAGAGAAGTGTTTCCAACTGCAGACTTTAGTGCCAAGACCAGGTTGCTTTCCACCATACATCAGCTATTTTTAAATGTTCTTTCTACATTTCATCTCCATCGTAATTTCAATTTGACCTCCACCGCTCTGTCTTTCCTATCAAAATTCACTGGAGCAGGAACAGTTCCTCTCAATTTGTGCTATCTGGGATCCCTAACAGAATAATCATTGTGGGGAGTGGCTTGGCTAACTATTCCCGTCAAGACATGGAAACCCAGGTGATATTTGGCTACAATTGCAGGCAGCGTACAGCTCCCATGTGGAAAGCATCTGCATTTCATGTTATTTAATTTTTTATTCATGACTTCAGAATTTGTGAGTTTCTCATTTGAAGGATACTTTTTCTAAGAAAGTAACTTGACTAAAATATCTCTGACTCGGGGCTAGGGAGTAAACTCAGTGGTTTAAGAGCCTGCCTGGCTAACACAAGTTCCTGGGTTTGATCCCCAGTACCACATGCTGTGCTGCTGTGTGTGGTGGCGCATGTCTGTAATCCAATCCCTGGAGACACTGAGACAGGAGGAACACTAGGAGACCAAGCTGCATGGTGAGACCCTGTATTAAATAAATAAATAAAATGATTTAATTTTTAAAAAATAGGTCTATAGGGTCTCGTTACGTAGATTGGACTCTTGTGATCCTCCTGTTTTGAGCCTCTCAAGCGCAGGGATTACAGGCACGCACCACCACGCCCAGTCTCAATAGCTGTCTCAGTGCACCCCAGGGGCAGGGCCGCGGATTGGCCCCTGGCCGCTGCGCTGTGCCTAAGCAGGCACTTCAGTCTGCTGAGCTATCTGACATGCCCTTGAAATTAAAAAACAATTAAATTAAAATAAATATCTATGACTTGAAATGTGTGCTTATCACAAGGTATCGCATTCCTCACGGAAACGTCAGGTCTGTTAGACTTCTCTTGTACATTCATACTCTCGCTGGTGATCTGTTTTGCTGAACTTTAATATAAACTAGTTAACAATAGCAAGATGCTTCAAGATACATTCTTGGTTATATACTGGTTACTTTTAAGAAATCTTGGTTGTATTAGTCATTGTCTAAATATCTTGTGTTTGGTGAAAAATGGAAAAGTCCTATGGCTATGCTTGCAATGAGAGATCTCAGATTTCATTGTTTAACAAAACGACTGTGTCATTTCCTTACTGAATTTATTAGATCTCCTCTGCCTTTATACCCACATAAAATATCTACCACTTTAATATAAATAAAAAAATAATTCTAACGTATTTGGCATCAACATGCCATCAATTAAGGAATGAGCTTGGAGTAATTCTGTGGTAATGAAATCGAGCCTCTGGCTGTAATAAAATGACACCACATTGTCAATATTCCTTCAAAGATGGATAGAAAATAATGTATTTTAGTGACATTTAGTGGGGTGTTATTTTGTGTTATAAATCTGAAACAATTTTTGAACAAGACAATGTAAAGCCTTGAGTCGAATCTACCATTTGGGCAAAGACAGTGTTTCATATGAATGATACCTAATCTATTATTTAAGAAATGCATAGAAAAGTATCTGTCCAATTGCTTGTAGTCCACAAAGGAGTCCAGTGTGCAAGGATATATAATGGGCTCATTCTCTTGTTCACTGAGCCCAACTTATTTGATGTTTCCCATAAAGTAGCAAAAAAATAGCCAGCCTTGTCTCTTGCCTATATTTACCCAGCTGCACTGTTTGACCTAGCAGCTGCTAGAGCAAAATGTCCTGTTTTTCAATTCTATTTTGCAACTTACTGGTCTTTTGATGTCAGACAAGTGGCTTAAATATCCTGTGCCTTACTTTATTATCTACAGTATAAACTAATGTAATCTTTCTTCAGAATTATTTTAATCCTTAGTCAGCACATATCAAGTGCTTAAAATATTGTCTAGCATATGGTAGCAGCTCATTAGATGCTATTTGTATTATCATACATTATCAAAGAACATAGTATCATGGTAGATTTTTTTAATACTAATTAAACAAATAACAGTGAATGTGCAAGAACTACATTAAGGACAAAAGTCCAAACATAGGAATTTAGGAGTTGAAAGCCTAGGAATTTTAAAACTGAATGATTGGAATGGCCTACTTGTTTCAAGGTTCTTTTTCGGGGGATATTAGTTCATCACCAAATGTGACAAGATTCTAGCAGACAACAAGAGATCTCGCCCTATGAAAGCATGAGTTGCCCTTACTTGCCACTAAACTCAGAGTACATCTGACAATTGTTCTTGTGTAGGGCTTTTAAGTGAATTATATGAAATCATAACCAGCTTTCAGCTTCTTTGAGGATATAAAAGTAGAATCTTTGACATCAGTCAAAAGACCCTACTGTGAGCAGCTGTGATCACACTTTCTCAAAGCTCTTTTGCTCCTCTCTCTCTAGGGCAGCCACATTGGCCTCTGCCAGAAGGTCAGCCACGTTATGGGCCTTCACACTCCAGACCTCTTCACACTGGGCTTCCTGTTTGAGGCCCATTGGCCTCACTTCACCTCTGGCTCTCTGGCTTCAGCCCTTCACACATCTGTGTTAAATTCAGTCTGTTCAGAGAATGATCTTTGATTCTTTTGGGAATGAGCAACTATTTCTTACATGCTTTCATATTCCCTTTGCTTTTTCTTCAGCATTTATCACAAGTTCAGTGATATAATACATTTTATAATGGCAACAAAAGAGAGTTGTACTTACCCCATATCCAATGATAAATAGTGGTGATTAAATTAAGTACACTTAGTAAATCATCAGTAAAAACTTGCGTAGGGAGGAAGAATCAGAGAAGAGAGAGAGGGGAAGAGAGAGACAGAGAAACAGAG
>NW_004524590.1:24198248-24210326 GCF_000260255.1 Octodon degus
AGAGAGAGAGAGAGAGAGAGAGAGAGAGAGAGAGAGAGAGAGAGAGAGAGATCATTTTTCTTTCTTACTGTTGTACTCTGCCTGGGTGCCCAGGCATGATCATAATAAGACAAGGGTGCTTGTTCTTGCCTCAGCCATTCTTATACCCCAACTGTCTTTCATCATGTAATGCAACAGTAATACTTGAATATATGAATTATTTTAAATATTTTGTTTTGTTTTTTAACACCATGGTTCCTACACAGAGCCCAATATTTTCTTGTGCTCAATGAAGGAAGAAATTGATCTTCAGTCTCTAAGAAAACTGTGTTGAATTGTGTGAGGAAAATTACTTGCTCCTCAGGGTGGAATTTTATACTATGCAGCTCTTTAGAGTAATTTGGATAATGTGTAATATTTACCTTACTTGATAATTTAGAACCTAAAAGAAAAATGTTGTAACCATTTTTGATTAATATTTATAATCTTGGTTTAAATAATGATCTGTGAGGACAGAAAATATATCTGGCAATTTTACTACTGTACCTAATATGTATCATACTAGAAATTCATCATACTAGAACTTTATTTAAAAAATCTTAAATGAATTAACACTTCATTGGTGCTTTTAAGATCAGTCTACTTGATGAGATTACAGAGTCTGGACTTAGGAAGATTAAGAAAGAAGACAGATAGGGCAGGCATGATGAGGCACATTTGTACTCAGGAGGCTGTGTCAGGAGGTTCACTGTGAGTTCTCGACCAGCCTGAACAACATAGCAAGACTCAAAGGGAAGAATAAAAAGAAGACAAGTAGAATTTCAGAATTTTTAAAGCATTCTGAACTTGTAGATAAACTGTGTCTTACAGAAACATAAATTAAAATGGCAAAAATGAAAAATGGGACAGGACAGAGTTCAGTGCATTCCAGTGAAGACTTACATACGTAAGGCACCGTTCTGTCCTTCAATTCCCATTCCAAGCCAAAGTCTAACTGAAATGCTGATGCCTCCCTTATCATTGTAGGTCGAATGAGCCGGGCTCGATTTATCATTATCCCAACCCAGGGAGAAGGACGGCCATGCCCCACCGAGCTTATCCAGCAGAAACCCTGCCCAGTGAGGCCCTGCTCCAGCTGGGTCCTTGGCAACTGGTCTGCATGTAAATTGGAGGTAGGTTATGTAAGGACACTTAGCAAAATGCTTCTTAGTGTGTCCAGAGCACCTGTTTGGTCACACGTGCTAATAGAATAAATTCATAGAACCAGGACTCTGGCATAATATATTTTCAATGCAGTACAGAACACAGAAAAATACATCCAAGTCACTTAACCTCATGCAGAGTGAAATTTCTAAACAAACAATCATTCATTAAGCATTGATGATAATAAGCTGGGTCATGGGATTATCAATCTACTTGGCATCTTCAAGAATCCTCTTATTTTATTGGCTTGTTGGGAATATAAAAATATTTCCTAGTTAGGCCAAACCCTGGTACTGTGCAATCATATAACTTGTTTAGAATATATTTCTTTAAGAGGCACTTTTGGGTTAGGACAAAATCTTATATATGGGCAGGAAACCAAAGTGCATGAAAGTTATATTTTAACATTATTGCATGAACTGAGGTCACTACGTCTTCCTCAATGATTGCATTTTTATTGGGCTGAAATATAAGTGCCTGGCACCATCATGGTATGTCAGGTACCCAGAGCTTCTGCTGGCTCAGCAAGGATCCTCCACTGCCTGTTCTTTCTGGTTTCTTGCTGAAGAAATAGTGCATTGATTTGTGCCCCTCTTATTTCACTAGTTTAGCCTTCAGTTCCTGTTGCAAAGCAAATGTTATTTAGATAACAAAAATTTTGACTGTGTGTAAGGAAATCGGCACAATATTTTCATCATGCTCCTGCCAGGATGACCTTGTCAGGCAGCATTACTGTCCTGAAGAAGTTTAATACCCAAACATTTTAATAAGCCCCAGAGGAACAAAAATGTGTGGCAAACCTGTTCACTCTCCTTTCATGTAAAATAAACTAACTATGCTAATGAGGTAATTCAGACATAAACTGAAAGCTTTGAATATAAGTACTTTTTTCTTTAGTCTAAATATCTTTTTTCTAGTCTTCAGCAGTTTTTAAACACTCAGAATAACTTAGAATTAGAAAGCGGGAGGAATAGTTTTCCTTATAATTGTGACAACTTTGATAGAGTGGCAAAAATAAAATTCAGGGAACCGTTCATTGCAAAAGAAGGGAGAGAGAGGGGAAAATGTTAGGAAGAAGAGAGGAAGAACAAAGGGTGGGAAGGGAAGAGGAATGGGAGACAGAAGGCTGACAGCGCCCTGCTCTGAGTCTTACAGGCATGCAGCCGGAACCATGCCTTGGTTATTCTTTTGCACTTTGCCTTTTATCTCCTCGGGTGTCATAAGCCTTTTTGATAGACAAGTCAGCCAACTTGTCTCATAGGAACACTGAAGGAAAATGCCACATGTAGTGCTTTGCTGTCACACACTGTGCTTTTCCCAGACTCTCCGGACAGAGTGATGGGTTGTGACCGTTTCTCTGTGAGGTTCCTGGCAGTGGGAGGAGAGCGGTGGCATCTGGGGAAAAGACTCATCTTAAGGAGCCTCAGAGTTGCCTCTGAGTTTAGATGGTGCTAGTTTCACTCACTGACACAGTCAGACAAAAGCTGGGTCTAGACTTATTCTAAGCAAAGCCCTGAAAACCTAGATTTCTTGTTAATTTTTCAGGGTACCTGCCTACCCAACCGAGACCAATCAGTTTTGGGTTTGTTGTTGTTGTTATTTGTTTTTTACTCTCTTTTTTTCCAGGAATTTGAATTAGATTTGAAGCTACTCAGAGATACTGTAATCATGAGTAATGTGCTAACACATTTTTCTACCTATTAGATAAAGTCAGTTATTCCGAAGCAAGAACACAAAGAAGACGGTTAGGGAGAGCAAAGGCATAAGAGAAAGGGTATCAGGGCAATACCTGAGCTGAGTATTTCCTGAGTCCCAGAGTCATTGGTACTTTCCCAAAGCCTAGCTTTTAGTTATTTATGGGATGGATTGCATAGTATCTTCTCAGTCAATTGTCTTTTTTCAATTTATATGTTAGTAAGGTTTTTTAAATTAATTTTATTGAGAAACAAATAGCAATGAGATAGTTTCAAAACCGATTAGTAGGACAGCTTCAATAATTAATACATTGCACATTGTTGTCTTCACAGTCATTATTCATAGTACAAGATACAGACATGATGTGCTGTCCAAATAGTATTAGAACAAATCTTTCTTCTCATTGAATTAAGAGAAAGTAGCTATATATCTATCCTATTTTGTTTATACAGATACAAAATGGTCCTTCATTTGTACCCCCTTTTTTGTTTAGTTTTGTCAGAGATGGGTATTCCATGGCCATTCAAATATTGTAGATGCATAAATTCAGCAAAATAATCCAATATATTCCAGTAATCCATAATAGTAGTGGGTTATCTGTAGGACTGGCAATGTCAGAAGTTGTTAACTTGAACCCTTTACAGCTCAGCATATTAATATGGCTTTACTTTTCATACCTTGTTTTTATACTTTTCTGAACTCAAAGCCTTTACATTTAAGTGGATGACACTTGAAGATGTACTCATAAATGAAATAAACTAGGCCTACATGTGTAAATATCATACAGTCTCCCTAGCGTTAGTGAGTGTTTAACATTATTAATCAAAATACATGCAGGCCTCTCACTCAAAGGAGTACCCTCTCGCTGCAGTTGCTTTTCTGCCCCCACTTGTCCCAGCGAGTCCTCACCTGCCACATGCAGGTGAGAAGCTGGCCCGCTTGGGTGTGATGGTATTTCTTTGGCAGCTTGCCATCACCAGATGTCAGACCATGAGAGAGTCACACAGGATATAGAGAAAAGATGCACCCATTCTGCCACTATTTGGTAAGAACACATTAAGGGAGGAAGTATTTCTCTTCAGTCATCGCTTGTTTTACTGCTTCCTAACTTTTTTCTCCAATTCTCTAGCTGCCAACATATGTATACATAGATGCTGATAAATCTACTTTGGGGGCTGTGACTCAGGAGCTTAGCAGCCCTAACAGGGCCATCGTCCTGGCAATTCCTAGCACTGCAGGTTTGGTCATGTTTCTAAGCTCTGCAAACTTATATATGCAATGAGAACAGCGATGGATTGATTCTAGTACTCTATCACATGCAGAAATTACCACATGCAGAAATTACCATCTGCAGAAGCTTAAATCCATCTTGTCACGTGGTGCAATATTTGCATGTAACTTACATACCGTCTTTCACAAACTTTAAATCATTAGTGGATTACTTATAATAGTTAAACTAAAGTAATATTTATTGTATTAATATTTATATAAATACAGTACATTATACTTATAGGGAATAATGACAAGCAAAAATATATACATGTTTGATAAATATTTTATTTTATTTTATTTTATTTTAATTTAATTTTTGCAGTACAGGGGATTGAACTCAGGACCTTGTGCTTGCCAGGCAGGCACTTATGCCACTGAGCTATATCCCCAGGCCCAAATATCCTTTTTTAAATAAAATATGGTTTTAATCCTCAATTGGTTGAGCCCACTGCTGTGAAGTGTGGACCACTCAAATATGAACAATTGTCTCTAGCTTTTTTGCTGAATTTTGGAAAGGACTAGGTAAGTTGTATAAAATACTTACCCTTGTATCTGACAAAAATTAAGATACCAGTAAACTATCATAATTTTGATTAAAACTATGGTTATGTTTATAGGGACCACCTGCCTGTCCATATTTGATGGGAATAGCAATTCAATATGCATAAAACCCCATTCATGATCTTGGCAGTGGATAGTTAGAAAGAGAGCCTTGGTTGTTGACAATCTTGCTCTAAAAAATCTAATTTTGGGCCTCAGTGTATAAAACTTGTGTATCTGGGTGAAAGGATGCTTGCTTTTTGAATAAAATTATTATTCTGATGCTGATTTATCTTCATATAGTGGCTGTTGTCAAATATATAAGAGATTAAGTTTGAAGACGAACTGATTCCTGGGTACACACTAGGAGCCTATTGCTATTTATCTTGGTTTTTGAAGTGATCCCTGGTGTAGATTTGTTTCCTGTCATTTCTTTACACTCTGTCTCATACAGTGTCAAACATAGCCCTCACCCATTGCAACTTCTTTTACTGGAGGTCTCAGGTATTAGGACTTTCAGATTATTAAATGATTCCATGTCTTTAGAGTATTTTCTAACTACACAGTCTAATGCAGCCTAACAAACATATACCTACGAATTCTGCAGTGGATCTGCCATTTAAATGGGGAAAAAAATGAATGACTCCTCCCTCCCATCATGAAATTTAGTTTTTTGCCCTTTTTCATTTTAGAAAGTAAGCATTTACTACATTTTTGAAAGAATTTATTGTATGTTGTTTTTGAGCCTTCTTTTATCTTGAAAACAATGTGTGTAAGTTTAAAATTATGCTGTTTTAATAATTTCATAAAAATCATAGAAATAAACAAACAATCATTAGATGTTCATAAGTCAGGTATAAGAGTTGCCAATCAGCAATTGGCAATCAGAAAGTTTGAACCTCCCCACAACTTTTACCTGAAACATAACGCCACATGTGATGGAATTAAGTGGTAGTACCACTGAGGAGAGATGCTTGGGTCGCAAGCAGTGTACCTTCATGCAAAGAGTAAACACTTTTGTAAAAAAGGTTTTGAGGAGATTGTCCTCCCCTTCTGTCATGTGCAGACATGGAGAAATCACTGCACAAAAAACAGGCAATAAGTCTGCTAGCATGTTCACCTAGGATTTCATATCTTTCCAAAGTATAAGCAATACATTTCTGCTATTTATAAATTAATTACTCAGTCTAAGGTACTTTCTTACAGGCACTTGAACAGACTAAAACACTATTCTAAATAAAACAGCTCTAAAACAGGATACGATGTTCCCAATTCACGTGCTTTTTCAGATCCTTTAGATTTTAAGGTTTTTTTCTGAATTTTTTTAGGGAAGGGTCTACAGGGTGTTCAGGGTCTCATTACTAGATAGGACTCATAGTGATTTTGCTGTTTCCAGCCTCCAAAGTGCTGGGATTATAGACATGCACCACCATGCCCAGTCTCAATGGCTGTCTCAGCATGCCACGGGGGCCGGGACTGGCATGGCAGGCCCAGCAATTGAACCCTTGGCCCCTGCACCTGCTTGCAGACTCTTTAATCCGCTGAGCTCTTTAGCTGGCCCTAGATTTTAAATTTCTACAACTCAACCTTCTCCAAATAATAGCTTTCTGTTTTTGTCATTATCACAGCCCCCCATTATCCATAAAGGATGCCTTCGAAGACTCCCGTGGATGCCTGAAATACAGATAATATGAAATACTCGCATAACCTTTGTTCTATATATAAACAGCAATAATAAAATTTAATTTACAAATTAGCACAGTAAGAAATTAACACAAACAAATACTAACAGTGAACACATATAAAAAATGTACTACAAAGAAAACTTCCAAATACTACTTATCTTGTGCTTATGGCCATGAATAAGAACGTAAGAGTTATTGGAACATAAGTATTATGACAGCATGACAAGTGATCTGATAACCAAGATGTCTGCTAAATGACTAACAGAGGGGTAGGGGGTTTTTTTGGTACTGGGAATTGAACTCAGGACCCTGCACTTGCCAGGAAAGCGCTTATTCTACTGAGCTATCTCCCTAGCTGGGACAGTGTATGTAGCTTAGATAACACAGTTTAAAAAGATGACGGATCTCCTCTGTGGGATGGAATAGGATGGTATAAAATTTCATAATGTTATTCAGAATAGCATAAAATTTAAAATGCAAATTGTTTATATCTGAAATTTTCCTCCCAGTGTTTTTTAGACCATGATTAACTATGAACATATGATGCCTAGAAAGGGAAAGGACCCACCGATAGGGGACAGGGGTGGCGGCTGCTTGCTGTTAAATCACCACTTCATTCACACTGAGACTTTTCCTCAACAGCCACTCCTTGCCAACCTACTCTGCCACCAGACTGCTATGAACTTTCCTTGATGGCTAGCAGCTGCTGGCACTGTGTCTTTGCCTGGCAGGTGTCCCTCAGACCCATCAGTTCATAGATGACCTGCTTTATACCCTGCGACACTAGCGTGGTATGACTGCTAGTGGAGCAGGCTGGACATCTGTAAGAGTAACTCTGAAGCTTAGAGAATCTAGTGTCTACCTCCTGCTGGGAGAAAGCAATTAGGAGGTAAAATCCAGCTTCCCAGGGTAGATGGGTAGATGGTCAGACTATGTGATAAGGAATTCTCTCTCTCTCTCTCTCTCTCTCTCTCTCTCTCTCTCTCTCTCTCACACACACACACACACACACACACACACACACACATACACAGAGTTACCATAACAACAGTGGTAGTTAGTTACAAAGCCATAAATTTTCCAGCAACTTCTAGAATGGCATGCTGGATGTTGATAAACACAACTTAGAAATACAGCAGAATTCATACTAAAATAAACTTTGACCAACAAGACCTGGATTCTAGCAGTTTCTGGCATTTAATTGCCTCCTTCTCCCTTTTATGGATAGCACTAAGAAGTGATACTGCTTTATCTCTCTAGGAAGATGTTGTGGGGACCAATGCCTTATTTCTGCTTAGCTGTGATATCTAGGTCATGAAACCAAACTACCTTCTCTCTTCTCTGTGTAAATAGTCTTAATTCCCTTTCTTTCCTCTCAACCTTCACTCTTACCAATCTGGGATTGCATCTCTTTAGTATAAAAACTTGGCCCTGGGCTCTATCTTCTAAGTACATATGTGAAAATACAGCTATCTACTAAAATTATCTAAATATCCAAGGAACTTCTTTCTGGAGTATGAGCACTCAAGAAAATTGCTGGTTAAAATTGAAGCAAAGGTACTCATCTCATGAGTATCTATCCAAAATTATATAATAGAGAAATACTCAGGCCAGGTAACCAGTAAGAACCTTTCAATTCTAAGCTTCTATTTCTGTGAAATGTTATACAGAATTCTTCTAATTGCCCAGCGTATCTAAGCAAGATTGGTATGAAATATCCTCAAAGAATAGTATTCAGCAGAGAAGGCATCCTGGTAAAATACCTTTTTATGGCAGTAGAGAAAGTGTTTTTCTGGAAAGCTTCACTTAATACACATGAGAAAGCACTGGACTCTATAAAAATAAATCAGGAAAAATACAAGAGAAGTGCATGCCCTAAAGCTGTACATTTTCTCTTTGGATGTGATTATGGATTAAGCCACTATCACATACATTTAGACAAATTAGATGTTCCTTTTCTTGTTATTCAATTCTGGCCAAGCTCCAAAGTGAATGGTCATATTTTGAGTACATAAAGTCCCTGGAATAAATTTGCATTTCCATTTCAATTTCTGTATTGGTTCCGAGTTATTCTCCATGTTTACAATCGAGAGAGAAATTTGAGAAGGGAAAACCATTGAAATCTGGAAGTAGGGTTTACTTGGGCAAAGGTAGAGGAAGCCAAATCTTTGAGGTACTAGTAATATGGACAATACTGAGAATATGCTTTCTTCCCACAGGGCGGAGACTGTGGGGAAGGAGTCCAGGTGCGCAGCCTTTCTTGCATGGTTCACAATGGATCAGCATCCCATGCAGTTGCTCATGGGGAAGATGCACTGTGTGGAGAGATACCCTTTCCGGACAGTGCCTTGAAGCAGCTCTGCTCCGTGCCTTGCCCAGGTATGTAAGGAGTACTTCCCTGGTGGTTTATGTTTCTAGCTGGAGAAGCTCTCACTCATCAAAATTGAAAATTTAATTAACTTTGATTAATTAATTTGTGGTTGTAGTTACCATCTTGGGATGTACTGCTACTTCAATGGAGGTAAAGCAGGCCAAAGGAAAACAAGTACTGGATTTGGAAATTTAGGCTAGAATCTTGTCTCTGTGGCTTTACTGGTTCCTTCAATCTATGGCAACTTCATCTGGATGACTGATTAAAGTCTGGGCATAGTGGGGCATGCCTGTAATCCCAGCACTAGGGAGGCAGAAAACAGGAGGATCACTATGAGTCTGAGCTGTGTAGTGACACTCTGCGCACACACACACACACACACACACACACACACACACACACAAACTAGATAACCAGTAGAGCCAACAGCATGTAGCATATTGGCCATCACTCAGAGAATATGAATTAAGTCCACAAATGGATAAATCTTCAGCGATGCCTTGGTGGGAACCAGTAATGCTGTGAGTTTGTAAAGCCACCTGAAAACAGTGAAGTTCTATATAAATGTGAGCATCATTACTAGGCACATAAAACACGAGTTCATATTAATCCCCATAACACAATTTGGCTTGTGTAAAATACATTTAATGTGACAATATATCCTTATGGTACAATGTGTATGTGCATACACATATATATATATGTTATACAATTACATATATAAGTATGTACATGCAAATGTATATATTAAGTTCATATAAAATTTTCATATAAAGGATTTATATGTATAAATTATATATAATATAGTCTTAAAATACATATGTACATATATTTAGAGTACTTTATTAAATATTCTTTGTTAAATATTCAAATGATACTGTATTTTGGTAACTACTTTTTCGTACTGTTTCTAAATAGATGTGTTGCATTTTGCTGATCTTTGAAAACTGAGTTACTATCTTTACCATATCCCTTTTAAGGATTTTTTTTCGTTTTTAAAATGGTTTTAATTGGTACATATTTGTAGTACATAATGGTTACATTTGTCATGGGGAGTTTATTTTTTTTATTTTTTTCAAAGTTTTATTGATAAACAGCAATGAGATAGTTTCAAATCAAATTGGAAGTACAGTTTCAACAAATAATACACTGCATATATTCTTCTTAGTGGTTAATTGCTGTACAAGATGCGGACTTGTGATCCTATTTACAAACACCATTAGAACAAATCATTCTATTCATTAAGACAATGCAACTATATATCTATCCCAACATCTTTGAATAAACAGATACAAAATGGACATTCATCGGTACATATCAATACTTGATGAAAAATACCTGTTCCTTATTATGCCTAAGATGTTTGAAATGCAGTGAGATAGTGAGGTTAAGCTTGATAGCCCAAATTGTTTGATAATAACAATAAGCTTTTCTTCTGGATGGTTAACAACCTAAGTTTGCAGACCAAAATTAGAGAAAAAGGAGGGATACAAGGAAAGCCAACATTTTGGCCCTAGCCTTCTAAGGTCAATTAAGACTCAGGACATACGAGAACCTTTTAAGGATTTTATTATCACTGGAAGACACAGTCTTCTGTAGCTATGAGTACTATGATTTGAAGCAAAGTAAAAAGTCCAGGACCAAGGAGACAGCTCAGTGGCATCAGCACCTGACTGGCATGTGTAAGGTCCTGAGTTCAATCCCTGTACAAAAGAAAGAAAGAGTATTGTACTTGACATGCTGCTGTGAAATTAAGCTAATTTTCTTATCATAAAATTGGTCAAAATAGACTGCTGCACAGGGTCTAGAGCTCGGCCACATCACTGCACATTCTACCACAAGCCTCTGCGTGTGCCCCATCTGCGCAAGTATAGCCAAGCTCTAGTTTTCACGGTCTCCCCCTCCTTGTGCTGTGTGTCCGGCAGGAGACTGCCATTTAACCGCATGGTCAGAGTGGAGCGCCTGTGAATTAACTTGCGTTGATGGAAGAAGCTTCGAGACTACCGGTCGTCAGTCTCGGTCCAGAACATTCATAATGCAATCTTTTGAAAACCAAGACAGCTGCCCCCAACAAGCTCTGGAAACACGTCCTTGTACAGGTACCAGGAGCACCTTTCAGCTTTTTAGCCTTGACTGGTAGATGCTTGTTGTAAGTGAGGATTAGCAGAACTGCTGATGTTACATTTACTTCCAGGAGGCAAATGTTACCGCTACGTGTGGAAAGCGAGCCTTTGGAACAATAATGAACGGACTGTCTGGTGCCAACGTTCAGATGGCGTTAACGTCACAGGTATTCCTCCCTGACACTCTTGTAGGCACTTGAGAAATCTCTCAGACTGTGCTGTTTGTGTGGAATATTAGCAACAAATAACCGGGCGAGTGGATTTAGTTGATCCTAGTGGCAAAGTTTCCTTAGATGGTTCTTCTGTCTTTTAGGAAGTAGACATTTCTTTTTTTGAAGACCCATAAAATACTACATAATTTAAAGAAATGAGCTGAAACATAGTAAAATTCCTTAAATTTCATGGTGTAAGATAAAAACTAGAAGTGATAGAGGTTAGTTTTAAACAATGGTTTTAAAACTTTAATCGTACTTTAAAAATTTTTGAGACCATATTTTAAAATTTACTTCTATACTTTCATGCTTCTGTATCATATTACAAACAAACTTAAAATAAAAGTTAAAAATACAAACTGAAGTATTTCAAATTTAAACAATTTTACTATAAGTCATAGATGGTTGTATTTGCCCAAAGGAAGCTGGGTTTTAAATATTTTGCTGATTAGGCTAGTTAATATCTAAAACCAGACTAAACAAAAGTTCTACATTCATAGCAGTAGGAGTACGTGGTGGTTTAAATAGATTTCTTAGTAATTTCAAAGAGTTTTGTTTTTTAATTTTTTTATCATTTATTTGTTGGTTTGTTTATTTATTTGGTACAGTTACAAAACTCAAACTCATAGTGATACTCCTGCCTCACCCTCCCCAGTGCTAGGATTACAGATGTGCACCACCACGGTTTTGGTGGCTACTATGACGCACCCAAGGTTCCAGGGCTGGCTCGACATGTGGCACCAGGGATCAATCCCAAGTCCTTGTGCTTACCAGGCAGGTGCTTAGAGCTCTGAGCTATCTCCCTAGCCCTCATCTTGATTTGTTTTTTCAACAGTCTCACCAGGTAGTTCAATCTGACCTTGAATTCACTATGTAGCCTAGGCTGGCCTTGAACTGGTGGATCTTTTTACCTCAGCCTACCAAGTGCTGGGATTACAAGTGTTTGCTGCCATGCCCAGTTTAAGATTTTTTTTTTTTTTTTTTTTTTTGGGGGCTGG
>NW_004524590.1:24210426-24215100 GCF_000260255.1 Octodon degus
TTTTTGTATTTAGGACAGAGTTTACAGGGTCTCGCTGCATAGATTGGACTCATAGTGATCCTCCTATTTACAGCCTCCCAAGTGCTGGGATTACAGGCACATACCCCCACACCCAGTTTCAATTGCCTTCTCAGTGTGCCCCAGAGGCAGGGCCAGCATGGCAGGTCAGGGTATTGAACTCCCTGGCCCTGCATCTGCCTAAGCAGGCACTTTAATCTGCTGAGCAATAATATTTGGCCGGCCCAGGGATTTTTTTTTTTTAATTGTTTTGGCAGAACTGGGATTGAACTCAGGCCCTTGCGCTTGCTAGGCAAGTGCTTATTCTACTGAGCCTTCCTCCTGGCCCTTCTTTTTTTTTATGCTGTCTTGTCAGAGCAAATTTAACAGACCTAGATTTTACTTGACTGTGTAGCTGACAGCTTGTGCAAGGGCTGGGATAAGTCCCTTCAGAAACAGAACAATAAGCACCTTCTTTTCTTGTTTATGTGTCTTCGCATTAGGTATTCTCCTTAGTCCTTACTTTATATAATACTTTCTTGTAAACTACTTTTTGATTTATAAATTATTATAATTTATTCTACTGTGATTCCACCTAACTAGACACGTAGAAAGTATATGCTGTGCGCGGTGGTATGTGTTCACACTGGTCAGGATTATCCTCTGATGTCTTTCCATGGTGCTCTTGGTGCCAGTCTGCAGCAGCTGGTGAATAATCTCAGGGCCGCTGTATCATCTGCTGAATATCACTGAAGCTTACTTTCATTCTTAAAATGTAAAAGCATGTTTCATAGTTTATATAAATTCCAATAAGTTCTTCCCATCCCAAGAAATCTTCTGGGGTAATTTGTTCAAGACAAAACTGGTTCAAAAGATGGAAACCCAGTCCCTAAACATACTTGTACCAACAAGCCATGTAGTTATTACCAATAACATTCAAGTGATTAGTTTCATAATTATACACAGATTCTGGATTTTAGGGTTTTCTTTTTTTTTTTTTTTTTTTTTTTTTTTGGAACCGGGGATTGAACTCAGGCCCTTGCGCTTGCCAGGGAAGCGCTTATTCCACTGAGCCATCTCCCCGGCCCCTAGGGTTTTCTTTTTAATTTGGCATGAATTATTTATTTTAATTTTTAAGTAAAGAATGTAGTAGCTTCATTCCCAGGAAAAATATAGATCTGACTATTTCCTGTATTATCTTGGGTCCAAAATGTTTTGCTATCTACAAGTGATAAACTCTAGTTGGATGACAGTTATAGTAACACAAAGGCTAAAATCTATAACTACTATTGAAATGCAGTGTCAATCCTATCATTAAACAATAAATTAACTTCTCACTATAATTATCTACAGGGTTTTTTCCATATCTCTTTTACTGCTTTGAATTCAGGAAGGCAAAACTAAAACATAGATGATTTTCAGGATGATTATGTATCACTTCATCCATTTTCTCAAAATTACTTAGTGACCGTCTACAAATATTCATCACTCCTGATTATTCCTCCCATAGCTCATGAATTTACTTTTCTAAATATATGTGAGGATCTGTATGTGGCTGCATGTGTATATTGTGGACGGTTCACATGTGAAAATGTTACCCAAGCAGATGCTACAGTGATCCCATGAATTAATTACTAGCATTCTTTTAGCACTAAGTTCCCAGCTGGGTTGAGCTAAAGAAATATATACATGGAGTGACTGTTTCAAGCAAATGTGCTTTTCTGCTCCTTAACTTAAATTGCGATTTTTATTAGTTCTTCTGTTGATCCTGGCCGTGGTAGAGTTTGCCCTGCAGCACAGCCATGTGATGGAATCACGCAGCCCAATACAGGGAACACAGGCCATAAACATTGTCTGTTAGAAGAGCCTTCCCTTTTAAAAGTGTGTCCTGAAGTCAAAAGATAATTAGACTAAAAAGTCAAGAAAATAAGACTAGACAAAACATTGACATGGACTGAAAACAATAGTATTATCACGAAACATCTAGTGTCAGAGGGAGAATAATGCCAAAATGTAAAAAATATTTATCAGAGAGCAAATCTGCACATGATGGTGGGATTTCTTTTGTAGGTGGATGCTCCCTGCAGGCACGCCCTGCTGCGATTCGGCAGTGCATTCCAGCCTGCAGAAAACCCTTCTCCTACTGTACGCAGGTGAGTCGTGCTGCGATCCTGCAAGGTACTGTAACTGTTGTGCTACACATGTACAGTCAGGTGTGCCCTCATCTGTGATGGCTCACGCAGCAGTTCTGTGTGCCCATGGTACCATCTAGAGGCACTTGCTGGACTAATCACAGGTACTAATTTCTATGGTGTGCCATGCATTCAGGAAAGCAGTCTTCAGTCTTTTCACTGTAAATCTGTTTATAACTTGCTCTTTAGATGTCTAATTTATGATAGTTCTGTCTGCCAATAACTCTTCTCAGCTGCCTTATGCATTCTGTTCTTAGCCTTTAACATGCCTAAACAATTATGAAAGACATAAATGCTATTCATATTTGATAAAATTTTTGTGCAGTTTATTACAGTATGATGATTATAGTAAGAGTACATTTTTTTCACTTTAAGCTGAGTACATGAGAAAGGTTGAGAAGACATGTGTGCATATGTGTGTTCATATAAAGAAAATCTTTCCCTTCTCCTTTTGTCTCCAGCAACTCAGGAATTAATACAAAGTATATAATACATTGTGATCAATGGCACTTACAGTGTGCTGTGCATATAT
Organism: Octodon degus; assembly: GCF_000260255.1. Taxonomy (NCBI): domain Eukaryota; kingdom Metazoa; phylum Chordata; class Mammalia; order Rodentia; family Octodontidae; genus Octodon; species Octodon degus. Next base: position 24,213,148 of record NW_004524590.1, read on the forward strand.
AATTTTAAAAAGTTATAGTATAGTTCTTTAAGAAACAGGTTTCTTCTTATAGTGGCTCACATAAAAAATGCTTCCATTAAAAATAATTTGCAGGGACAACCTACTCGGGCACCCCTCCTGTCCCTCTCTCAGACAGGAGCTTTCTTTCTCCCAATAAATATATTCTGCTTATAACCTCCAAAAAAAAAAAAAAAAAGAAAAAGATTCAAGCACCCAATCCTATTTTGATGGTTCTTCCACTTGAAGATGGGTTAATTCGTTGACATGGGTTAATTCTGTACCACAGAAAAAGCAATGAGTAAACTTGCAAGGGAAAATAGAAGGATAAAAGATGAGTACCAATTTCATTTGAAGTTGATGATGTTTGAAAATGTGAGATGTGATCAAAGTATACAGTACCTCTAAACAAAACGAAATTTATTACAGACAGAGAAACATTGCTGTCGATCCTCCTCAAAATGCTCTTCCTCATTTCCACCACTGATCTCATTGTTCCTGCACCTTTCTGAAGCAATTCGGGAAGGCTGCTTTCAAGAGTCTCTTGGTGAGATATAGTAAAAATTACAGCAAATGCTATAATCATCCAGTGGAAAGGCACACCTGTAAAAACAGTGGGATGTGTGCACATCTCTCTTATCCACTCAGTCTGGCACTGTGCAACTTCTGGTTGTTCCCTGAATTGAATAAGGTCAGCAAAGGAAAACATTTTAATCATTTCAAGATATTGAAGCAGCCATGACCATCCAACTAAAGCCACTCTCAGAAGACTTCCAGAACTATTTCAAAAGTGGAAAGTATGATGGGTTAAGTGTGTCAAAGTGGGGGGGGGCATTTTAAGGGGATTAACAGCAGTGTGTCTTCTTCTATAATAAATTTTAGAAATTTAAATATGCATCTTATTTTTCATCACATGTAAAAGAAGTTTTATTGATCACATTTCTGTTGCTAGAACACAGTACTTAGATCTACAACATAAAATAATATAGTTTAAAGGCAGCACGAAGTGTTGAGGGATCCTGTCCACGCTTAGCTGGTGCTATAGCAGAAATATCATGATGCCAAAGGATGCAGAACAAAGCAGCTTAGTTCATGGCAGCTCAGCGGCAGAGTGCAGGAGCAGTTCTGGAGAGAAAGGAGTGAGAGAACAAAGAGCCACACATGTAGATGTAGATCTTCTAAAATACCTGGGTTTAATCCCCAGTACTGCAAACAATAAAATAAATCATATCATTTAAGTTACTACAGCACAGGGTACATATTCCCATTCCAAAAAGGACAAATAGGGGAAAAGGTAAAAGAAAATGTTCAGACTAAATACAGCCAAGCAACCATTGTCTTATAGCGCCAAATCCTGTGTTTAGAGTAGACTATGATAAAAGGTAAGTTTCAAAAGGAGTGGGCAAGTGCTGGTCAAATAGGTCAGTGGATGAAAGTACCTGCAAGCATACGCAGGGGCTGGGGCTTCGACGCCAGGGCCTGCTATGATGGCCCAGCCCCTAGGGCTCACTGAGATGGTAATTGAGACTGGGCATGGGGGCATGCTCTTGTAATCCCAGCTCTTGGGAGTCTGTAAACAGGCAGATCACTACGAGTCTGATCTAGTAGTGAGAACTTGAATACCCATAGACCCTTCCCTACAATACAAAATTAAAAAAAGGAGTGGGCAGCCCTAACACTATAGTATTGCTAGTTTCAAACCATATGTTTTCTCTCTTAGGGTGGGCTGCATTCATGACCTGCAGTCTTTCTTGACAGATGTTCCCCATTCCATATTCTTTACATCTTTGACTTCCTTAGGTCTCCACTGCACCTTTAGCTTCATGCCCACAACTTCTCACACACTGCCCTCTCAACGGCTCTTTGCATGGCCTCCTATACTTGCCTTTGAAAAATATGGACTGTGCAGAGAGCTTCCTGCTACCCTGCGCCTGCGGGACCAGTCCCAGCCCAGGC
>NW_004524590.1:24220095-24245159 GCF_000260255.1 Octodon degus
TGTTGAAACTGTACTTCTGATTGGATTTGAAACTGTCTCATTGCTATCTGTTTATCAATAAAACTTTGAAAAAAATATGTAGAAGACTCCCTAATCTCACAACTCTTACCTTCTGTATTCCAGTAAAATCAGCATTTCACAGGTAATGTCAAGGTCTACTTTCAGTGGCAACAGAAGGCAAGATATCATGGACCACGTTTAGCATGGCCTTTAAGGCCTTAGACATGTGAGCACAGTGAAATTAATCCTGAGTAACAAGTTACCTGAAGGCCCTTCTCAAGGGGTGGTCTCAGGAATCTTTTCTCAGATGAAGGTTGACCCTTCTGTACCTGTGAACCTGTGGTGTCTAGGGTCTTGCTGGTTTTTGAGGTGACATCAGGTATCTGTACAAAGTACTTGATTTTTTCTTTTTTTATTATTCTACTCAGTAGCCACAACTACTTAGGCTCCAACTTTATACATGGTTTCTTCTCAGCTAAATTTTAAATTGTGAATTTTTTCTGCTCTATCTTAATTCCCACAAAAAAATCTAGCTAAAAGTAGCCAGCAGTGCCCATGATACTTCATTTTTTTTCACATTCTAAGGGGATTTAAAGTTTGGCATATCAACAATTGTTTTCCTCCTCTTGAGTTGTTTTCCCATTAGAAGAGAGGTGGTTGGATCAGTGTCACTGGTAGAAGGTGACAGAGGCATTGACCAGTGGTCAGTGGGAAAAGGTTACAGAGGTTAAGATGGTGACAGGTCTCACACAGCACCTGAAGTAAAGAATATGTGTGTACAATCCTTGTGGCTTTGCTTTGCAATAGGAAGGGAATGTTGGAACCCGTGGGCAAATATGTGGGAGAAAGCTGACAATAATTTGATTAATTAACATAGATATCTATTAGAAATATGAATAGTCATAGTGTATTCTACTCACAAAGAACTGTGGCTTCACATTTGGAAGATGATGGAATCATAAACATTAGAAAATTAATAATTCATGGCTATGCTAACCTTGGGATTCAGAAAGATGAATGTTGTGTCTCATTTTCATCTTGTGGGTAGATCAGTTGCTGAAAATCTTTTTTTTCTTTTTTTGAGGCAGTTTTATTAATGTTGATGGGTACTGATGGAGATTAGTCCCAAAATCTCAGGCCCTGATTTCTGCTGATCGGGGGCTCATATGGGGTAAGCAAGGAGACAGTACAAGGTAGAATGACCTGTCACTTGGAGCTTTGTTCTCACAATATGCGTCACAGTAACAAGCTGTGCATCACACAGATGCTCAAGATCTTACGTCACTATAACCGATTGTATAAATATGAAGTGATTTAAACATTTGCATCGTTTTTCTTCATCAGCACGATCCCCTGTCTATTTTCCTATGCTGCAGGGCGGAGTCTGTGGTTGTGAGAAGGGCTACACAGAGATAATGAGATCAAATGGCTTCCTGGATTATTGTATGAAAGTACCCGGCTCCGAGGATAAAAAGGCTGATGTGAAAAACCTTTCTGGGAAAAACAGACCTGTGAATTCAAAAATTCATGATATTTTTAAAGGATGGTCACTTCAACTGCTTGATCCAGGTGTGTTTCAGTTATGAATAAGATAAACAAATTTTTTCATGGAAAGTTCATATTTTGATTATTGATCATTTTGCAAAGAATGGAGGAAACAAAGAAAAGAAAAGGAATAGGCAACATAATTTACATTGTTTTCATAAGTTTGAGTGTTTTGAAAATGCATAATCCCACTTAAATGTCAAACATTTTCAAGGAATAGTTGGCTGTCCATCATAGTCTGAGATGCAGTGAGTCAAGTAAGAAAATAGAATCCTTTGGAAATGTCCTTTAATTATAATTCCTATCTCTGTTTTTATAATTAGATTTGTATAACTGAAATTAAATCAAAAACTTGAAATAGAAATCTCAGAAGCTGGCAAGAAGTACGTAGTGATCTTATCAGGCTTAGGAAGTGCTGAGGAAATTGTAAAGTGCACTGATTACAGAGGCAGATGGGCTTCATGGGCACCTGTGGCCTAACTACAGCTGTCTGTGACGAGGTGTAATTGCTTAGCTTCTCTGACCCTCAGTTTTCTGATCTAGCCAATCTACATCGTGGTACCTGCCCTGCCCGATTACCATGCACTATGTGCCCTTTGGTTCTGTGCTGGCTAGGTGTGTTGCATGAGGGATCTCATTATATTCTTGCATCCTACTGAAACGCTGTTGTCCTCATTTGAAAGATTAGGAAAGTGAAACTGATTGCGCAAAATAATTGTCAGCGAAGTCATACTGCCAAGTGACAGAGGAAGGTTTTAAGAAGGCAGGCCACTAAGGCCCTTACATATCACTTTGTGAAGAGGCAAAACAAAATGAAACAAAAAGAGTAAGCAACTCTATACCTGTAATACACATCTGTTTTAAGGAGCATAGTGTTATAAATGGCTGAGCAAAATGACATTTTGTTAGGGCTTAGGAGGCAAGAAACAAAGCTCAGCAACTACACCCCTGGCACTCTCCTTCCAGATCAATATTAGAAGGGTCCACATCAGAAAGGTCTTGATGGGCTGAGTTTAAAAGAAGCAAATGTGAGAACTCAGGTACAAAGAATTCTATGTCTAGTTAGGGATGGAAGGTTCACACTCATCACCTAACTTTGAAGCATGAGCAAGTATCACACTTTATTCTACTTTTGATTACCTTATATGTTCTGGAATGCCAAAGATTATGTAAAACATCTCATTAGTTTTATAATTAACATGGAGGTACATTTAAATTTGAGGAGAAATTATATGAAGTCTAGACAGGTTAACTTTTGCCTATAGAACCTATTTTAGGATGATAATTAGGCTGAAGTTCTGGGGAAGTAAGTCTTCATATTGACAAATGAAGTCTTCAATCTTTAATTAAAAGATAAACTTTTGGAATCTAAGTGAAATATCAAGAATATCAGATGTGTAAGTATAGATGTGTACGTATCGATGTGTACGTGTAGATACATGCATGTGTGTGTGTGTGTGTGTGTGTGTGTATAGAAACATAAATCTATAACCTGGGACTCTAATTTTTATTAGATTTTTGCACTGAGAGGATACATTAAAGCAACCTCTCAAAAAGACATTTAGACTATTCTAATTTATTTACCTTTCATATGTTAATATCTGTAATTTTTCTATGAATTCATTCTATAGATATATACATATGTTCTAAAAGCAGTATGTTAATGATATTGAGAGCATACTTGCTTGTTGTGCAACTTAAATGATCATAAACATAAGTAAGAATAAAAATATGGTACAATTGTGCACTAGTATCTCAGATACTAAAATGAAATAGACCTACGTTCATGAGCTAGCAGGAAAAATTGATCCATCTAGTATTGCTTAGTGAAAGAAAAGGCACAAGTCGAAAAGAATGATGGGAACCATTTGCAGTTTATAAAGAAGGGGTGTGTATCCATATGTGTGCATATGAGTGTGTTGTACACACTTAGCTGCACATGGAGGCCAAACTGGAAAGATTCATAAAGAAGTGAAATGGTGACAGATTCCAGGAGAGGAACAGAGACAGGGTAGCAGACAGATATATTTCACTGCAAATATTTTTGTTGTTTGTTATTTTAACTTTTGTTTCTAAATTGATTAATTAATTAATTTTTTTGAACATAGCATGGCTTAAAAGATCTTAACCTCAGTATCCATCTCTATTTTAAAGTACTAAGTAGGGGCTGGAGAGATAACTAGGTGGTACAAGTGCTTGCCTAGCAAGCCCAAGGTCCTGAGTTCAATCTCTAGTACCAAATCCTAAAACCAGGCTTGGTGGTGCACACTTGTAATCCCAGCACTGAGGAGGTTGATACCAGAGGATCACTACAAGTCTGAACTGAATAGCAAGATCCTATATCCAAAAATTTAATTAATTAATTAAAAGTACTAGATAATTCAATGAGAATAAAGAGGTATACTAACAGTGTTTGCACTTTTGTGTGGGCCAGTGAGATAGCTCAGTGGACTAAAGCACCTGCTTAGGTAAGCTTAGGCAAATTTAGGCAAGTTTAGGTAAGCTTCAGCAAGCTCAGGTACCATTGCTCAATCCAAAGCACCACATGCCACACCAGCAACCCCCCTTCCCAGGGAGCCAGCCACCGAGTTTGGGCATGGTGGCTCAAGCCTGTAATCCCAGAGTTTGCGAGGCTGAAGGCAGGAGGATCACCATGAGTCTCAGTTATACAGTGAGACCCACAAGCGCAACAACCAAATATTTTTTTCCAAAGTTTTATTGATAAACAGCAATGAGACAGTTTCAAATCAAATCAGAAGTACAGTTTCAACAAATAATACACTGCATATATTCTTCTTAGTGGTGAATTGCTGTACAAGATGCGGACTTGTGATCCTATTTACAAACACCATTAGAACAAATCATTCTATTCATTAAGAGAATGCATCTATATATCTATCCCAACCTCTTTGAATACACAGATACAAAATGGACATTCATCGGTATACCAAATATATTTTTTAAAAAAGACTTTTATGAACTCAGAAAAGTATCATTACTGTAGTGAACTAGCTCTAAAATACGACTGAGGCTTAAAAGTGTCTTGTAAGCAAAAACTATAATAGGTAGTTATAATATAATTAAAAGTAATCTCAATTTGTTTCAAAACAAGTATTATTTGCCACAGATTTTTTATTGTTTTTATTATACAGAATCTTTTAGAGTAAGGTGCTGATATGTATATTTTGGACCTGAGTTAATTGCACTTATGTTGTGAAATGAATTTCTGGGTATACTTTTTTGTCAAGGAATGTCAAGGCTTTGAGATGATACCAATTGTCTGTGTCAGTCCAAGTGTAGGATTGGCTTAGCTTTACAGTCAAACCCAAGAAAAAAAAGAACATTAAATTACTGGAAACAATTTATTTTCATCATATATCAGGAAACCATATTCTTAATGAAGCTATATTTTACATAAGTCATAAAATGAACCAGAATATTTGGTTTATCAGTTTTACCTACTTCTAGTAGACAATAAATACACAATAATATGTCACTACACGTGGACATAATTTTAGAGTAATTTGATGAACTGCTTAACTTATTTGATCACTTAGCTTTTCTTTACTTAACTTTAGAACGGGAAACTATTAAAATGGCCCTACTGTGTTTCTTTGCATGAGAATTAATTGTCATGTCAAATCACTGTTCAATGATATCTTTTGGTATCTTTTGGTTGTTTTTTCTAATGTAGTTGGAATATTTTGTAACTTTTTATTACATGTATAAAACTATAAACTCTTTCAGATGAATTAAATCTAGCCTGGTAGTTGACTTTATTTAATGAATTAGTGAATCCATTATGAAAAAACATCTTTTCAGTTTATTGGTATCATTTCAATACACATAGTGATCATGTTCATCATAAGGAATTTGTAACTGTGAGTCATACATCTTGCTTGATCCATGAGATGCTTACAGTTTGTTGTTGTTTAATTTTGATGGACATCACCAATGGGGATTTCTATGCATGCTTATGAATATGCCAGTCTTGGAATGCAGGTGGAAAATAAAAGTTATTAAAATAAATGTTTTAGTCCCATGCAGTGACAACTTAATGGTCTTAGTGGTAATTTGTTAAAGATTAATGCAAACTGTTTTTTTCTGTCAAAATCCATGAAAAGTGGTACAACGTAATAGTAATTTAGTTTCTTTCACAAACACATTTTCTGATCGAGAAACTCCATTCCTATAATATTCATGAGAGATGCTTGCCAATTCCTGATCATTTCTGGTCACTTCTGGAGTAAACCAGAGCATTGCTAACTTCCGGAGTTGCGTACTTGGTTGGCGGAGGGATGATTGCTCAAGTCCAGAGCTGAAATCAGCTTAACATTATCAGACAATGTGTTACGTTCTTTCTCTCTCTCTCAGATGTTACAGACTTTGATATCCTAAGCATGTTATGTTATCTCTATCTTGAACAGATGGCCGAGTAAAAATTTGGGTTTATGGCGTTTCAGGTGGCGGTTTTCTTATCATGATTTTCCTAGTGTTTACTTCCTACCTTATTTGGTAAGTACTAATTATTAAAAGTTTACAGGTGTGTTTTAAATGTGTGGCCTCAGAAAACATATTTCACAATCACTGACTATTATAAGCAATACCCTTGAGACCATAAATAGTGTTCAACAGCAAAAAGAAGAGTTAATTGAAATAGGGAATTATTTTCCTTGTTGTTCACATTTGAGCTAGGATCCTTTTATGTAGTTTTTAAGTCGTATCAAAGGGAAAGACAAACCATTAGTTATGGATTTCTTGTTTTGAGGCAGTGTCTAACTGAGTCTCTGTTACAAGGCTGGGCTCAAATTTGTAGTCTTTCTACCTTAACTTCCTGTGGTGCTGAGAGTGTAGTTATTTAGGATAATAGGAAATGTTCATCTGCAAAATAGTCTGGAAAGCTGCAATAGAAGACATGAAAGTTTCACAGAAAACTGTTCTCAAAGCAAAAGTCCTTTGCAGTAAAAGTTAATCAGATAGTACGTTGGCATCTAAAAACTTGAGTGAATGCTAGCTGTTTACAGCCACATTCTCAAATCCAGTTGGATAGTTCCTTCTCTCAGATATCTAAGAGATTAAAAATTCATGTGTAGTAACACAAATTTTGTCTTTCTTGATTTTCTTCTTGATATTCCACCCAAATAAAGTCTTAGTAACATACAAATTCTGTACCATGCCATGTCTCAGGCATACAATTTTGAAGAAAACAACTTATGATAAAACATGGAAATGTTTTTGAGCCAATATAAAAAAAATCTTTTTAAAGATGCTTCTTTTCAATACAAATCTTTGAACATCCGCCATTAATTTTTGGAGTTTTAGAAACACCCCTGATGTCCTAGCTCCCCTGTGAACAAATACCGATGCAGTAATTCAGCAGGGATGACCACAAGTGAACTCTTATTTAACCTGGACTTACAAGTTCACTAGATACCTACATCCATTCCGCCTTGACCAACTCTGCATGGTAACAGGTTGTTCCTTACAAGTGTGAGAGTGCTGTCCCCACTTTCAGAATTTCACTTCTCACAAGTAGCTACTAACTAGCAAAATTGATACTTTCATCAAGCTACTTAATCTCTCCTGGTGTGTAGATGAGTCCTTGTGGCTTGAATTCAAGGGTGCCAAGGAAAACCAGCAACTTGCCTGTCAGCCTGCAAGGAGCTCACTTTTCTGGTTTAGTGTGTTTCTATCCTTTGCTAAAATTCAAATGAAACTTTAGAAGAGGTCTCTTTAAAATATGTCAGTTAGTGATCTCCCAGCATCAGGATGACAAAATGATCTTATCCTTTGTGTTAACGGTGAAAGCAGCGTTGGTTGTCAAAAGTGCTCTATTAGGAAAAATGATGGGGTGCTCCTGCATTCAACAGGAAGGGAGAATGTGAAGGATGCGAAGCCAGCTGGGCTCAGAATGGCTAGTAGTAATAAGGGACTATGTGCCGGGCACTTCTGGGTCCTGATTTAGTGTGAGGGAAGAAAGTGATTGCATCTTTACTATTATAAGAGTTGGAGACCAATAAATGAGGAAGAAGTATATTTCTTAAGAAAAAATGTATTCAGACAAAGGAGAAACAGATGGCTTTGGGTTCTAAAGACAAGACTTGGTTTCTCACAGGAAAGCCTTACCACTCAGCTCTTCCTTCTCTTAGAAGTGTTTTATTTAATCTAGAAACTTTGCAAGCTGACAGTTGTCCGGCAAAGAACCATGAGGTTTAGCGTTTGGGAGAATGTTGATTTGTGTAAAACTCCATGAATGTTTATATCAGTATCTGTCAATTGGGAGATTATAGAATATGAAAACATTTATGATGAGTAAGGTTTTAATCACAATGATCCCAGCATAGTGATGGACACAAAGGTCCTAGGGCTCCACTTCTTTCCAGAGATGCACATAGTGTTCATAATTCCCCATATGGAAAATAGTATAAAAAATGGTATGTGCTTTGAGCAGAATTTTCCAGGCCAAGCTCACAGAGACTTGTCAAGTTTATGATTCTCAAGCAACGCAGTATCATTTCTTTGTCATTTTGGGCCATCTCTGCTCTTCTTCTCAACCTGCAATTCAATCTCCCATTTCTCCTTATGCAGTAATCTTTAGTAAATTCTAGTTAGCAGTACATTGCAAAAAAAATTGTTTGGAAACACCTCCACCCCCCAAAACAAAACCCAAGAGAGGCAAAAGATGGGGAGACCCTTATTGTAATTTAAGATGATGTTCTCTTTTTCTTTTTTTGGTATAAAGACATCACACAACATAGCATGGTACACACACAAGCTGCAATGTCTAGCATGTCCCAACTTGGTGTGTAATTTCTTATACTTGGAAATGCTGTGCATTCGTATGCTCAGGGCTCTTGGTTTAATCTCCATGCTAGAGTCTGGACACAGCTATATAATTAGGACCACAGGAACATACTTATAATTTAAACTGGATGAAGTTAAGTTGAGTGTCATCCAGGTAATTATGCAGAACTCCGGTAAGAACTGCATTGGGGAGAGTCTGCAAAGCAGAAGACCAAAGGACTGGCCAAATAGCTCAGTGGATTAAAGTGCCTGCAAGCAGACACAGGGGCCAGGGAGTTCGATCCCAGGCCTGCAGTGCTGGCCCCGCCCCTGGGACACACTGAGACAGCAAAATTGAGACTGGGCTTGGTGGCTCACTCCTGCAATCCCAACTCTTGGGAGGCTGTAAACAGGCTGATCACTACAAATCCAATCTAGTAGTGAGACCCTGTATACCCTATAGATCCTTCCCTAAAATACAAAGGAAAAAAAAAAAAGCAGATCAGAGCCAAGGCTTCCCTGAAAAGGGTCTAACTTTTTTTTATCATTTTTTTTTTAGAAACAGGGTATCAATATGCAGCTCAGGCTAGCCTTGAGCTCATTTTGTAGCCCAGGCTGGCTTCGAACTCATAACTATTCTCCCATCTCAACCTCCTAGGAATACATGGGTACGCTACCACACCAGGCTATAACTCATACTGAGGCTTCATTTCAGCTTCTCTGGCTGGAATCCCATCTCCAGAACTCAGGAAACCCTCAGTAAACACCCCGTCATCCCCGAGTAAGGCTAACATTGACAGCATCTGTGATTCCTTTCAGCTTTTTAAAATGATTTTTTTAAAAAACCCATTTATCTCTTTAGCAAGTATGATTTGCTTCCAATATCAACCCCTCAAATTAGTTTCTCTCCTGAACTGTGAATTGAGCATTTTTGTTTGTCTGTTTGTTTGTTTTTTTGGCTGGTTCAGCCCACCCTGGGGGTGGGGCTGGCACAGCATGTGGTGCCGGTGATCAAACTACAGTCCCTGCATACTTGCTGAAGCTTGCCTAAGCAAGCACTTTAGACCACTGAGTTATCTTGCCAGCCCTGAGAACTTGAGTGTCTGAAAATTACATGATTTTCCTTGTAACCATTTTAACTTTATCAAACATTTTTCGTGGTAAAATTCTCTATTTTAGCCATTAAGTGGAAGAACCCAGACTCAAAGGTTCATATATGACATGATTCCACTTATGAGATCTCCAGAGTGGATAATCTATGCAGGCAGAAAGCTGTTCTGTGGTTGCCAGGGAACATGGGGTGGGATAAATGGGAAAAGACTGCTCCGTGGGAACAGAATTGCCTTTTGGGGTGATGAAAATATTCCGGGGATAGATAGCAAGACAGCACTGTGACTATAATAAATTCCACTGAATTTTACACGTGGATTTTTTTTGTTTTGTTTTTTAACTTAAATACAATCCAAATATAAAAATTAGTTCCCATAGGCTGACAAAAATAAAGCCATTTTTAACAAATGGCACGTACATGGGGAAAGTGTGGTGAAGTAGCTAAAAGCTTTGGCCTTTGTTAGTTACAGGCTGTGTCATTCCCTCAAGGGCTTGAGGGAGAGTAGATGACCGCTCTAGGCCATCTCTATAGAGCAGCAAGAATGCCTCCCTCTCGAGGTTGTTGTGGGATCATCGAGAGGTTAAATATAAAATGCTTAGCACAGAGCTTGGTACAGTACTTAGAATGCATCCAATAAATAATAGATGCCACTGTCGAATATATAGCACAGAAATTTGAAGTCTAGGGAGGAGGTGTCTCCCTGCTGAGGACAAGTCAGAAAAACAAAGGCACTGAGCAAGAAACGGGAACTGTGTGGGGGGCGGAGAGGGGCATAGTAGACTTCCAACTATTAATATGTATAAATATAAATTGGATTCGCCCTAACTAAGAAACAAGCAGTGTACTGTGGAGCACGTCCCTGATGAGTTGGGGATGCCACTCAGCATCAGCTTCTCTCCTTTGGAGAAGGAGAAATGACCCTCCCTGATCTGGTGGAGTTGTTGACTGTAGGTAAAGCAGAGGCCAGGGGAGGAAGGCTCTGCAAGGGGTAGAACCAGTGAAATTGTACTGACAGCCTGATGTGACTTGCACCCAAACCTGAAGACACAGCTGAAGGATGTTTGCTTCGAAACAAGAACAGAACAAGGTGCGGGAGTCTATCTGCCCCAGATACTTATCGTACTAAACATCTGTGGTGCAGAGATCACTGAGCTTCGGGATTATTGAGCAGCAGATGTCTTCCACGTTGCTGTGCATTAGCAAAAACAACAAAAAAATACAATTAGTTATTATTTTACCAAGATGCTTAATTCCACCAAGCTATTTTAAGATTATTTTAGTTTATTAAAAAAAACAATTTTATAAAATTTAAAAGTATTTATTGTAAAATATGTAAGAAGGGTAACAATAGTTAATATACTGTGTATCATTATGTTCAAAACAGTTATTCAGAGTACAAGACATAAACCAAAATGATTCTTACAAAAAGAAACAAGCAGGTAATAAATAACAGAAAACTTTCTTTTCAATATTCTAAGATAGACTAGTGATAGAACCATGATAGCCTCTCTTTAAGGGAGTGATAAGCACGTATTATAGTCATGCATTCCATAATGACTTTTCCATGAAGGATGAGCTGTACACGTTTCTCTGCCTGCCTAAAACTGCACTGCTTCGTGGGGCCCAGCCGGATTAGTTCATGTACATACAAGGTATGAAGTTCACACAGTGATGAAATTGTCTCACAAGGCATTTCTCGGAGTATCCCTTTGGTAAACAACACACGTCCATACTTAGAAAAGCATCCCATGTGTCCAGAGAAATGTATCAACTGTCATTTTACTGCTTGAATTTCTATGTGTAAAAAATTGTCTTTGGCAGATTAAACAGAACTATATGAACTTATCTGAGGAATTTTCTTTCCCTTTGCAGCAAGAAGCCAAAACCACATCAAAGCACACCTCCCCATCAGAAGCCTCTAACTTTAGCCTACGATGGAGACTTAGACATGTAACCTGAAAAAGAAATCCAAATGTAGACATCGACTGCCTTAACCACTTCCTCTTTTGTAGCTCTCAGACTTCTCAGTTTTTTGAGGAATCTCATGATGTGATATACTGGGCAGAATACAGATATTGCAAAAGTAATATTGCCTCAACTTCATCTGAACATGGAGTCAAGAATTCTTAGGTCTGCCATTTGTTTTCAAGTTGTTGTGGGTATGAGTATTTTACTTTTTGGTTTTCCCAAGAGACATGAAAACCTTTCTCTTCCTGTTTCGAAATGGGAAGAACAAATCATGATGAAATTCTCACTGACTTGAGTAAGCTTCATCTTCAGCAGCATAATGACAATCCAGAGGGAAGTCCAATCATGACATTGACTGTAAATGACAAGTCTGACACTGCAGTGTTATGCACTATATTAGTGCAAAGTCTTTATTCTTCCCATACTTCAACATGAGTTTTCTAGAGTTTACATTGGTTCAAAGAGTTTCAACTTGGATGGCCTATTTTTTGTGATTGCAGAGAGAATGGGCTACCATTTCAGAAATTCTCTGAGTTTTTATCTTTAAATATTGTATTTTTTTTGTAGCCAGGGGATGGTGGCACTTCCTGGGTTGCATCTATTGAAATTAATAGAGTGTGAGTCATTTTTGAACTAGACAAAGTTAGGTGGTTTCTGAATGAAATGTGTACTGAATGGATGTACAAATGAAATGTGGGTATATTGGGCAATGAGGTAAATTATTTGAGTACTACAACTGTATTTTAACAGAAAATTGGCTGTGTAGATAGAGCATTAACCACACACAGTTGTAATTCAGTTTAATGATGATAAATTCTGCTTTTGTAATTTGAATTTTCTTATCTGAATATTTATAAATTCTTTTTTTGAATTTAATTATCTGACCTCATTTAATACACATTGAACACCAATGCTGTTTGTAGCAACTCTTGCTTTTATAAGGTTTCAATAATATGTAAAACAACACATTGAAAATCTGGAACCATTTTATGAAGATAATTGTTTGTAATTGTAGATGTTGAAAGTAAGAAGGTGCCATCTCGTGGTATTGACCTGTATTTATAACAAATAAAGTGCTCAAGAAACCAAAATGTTTTATGTTTATTTGCTTCTGAAGTGCCTTTGATTTGACAAAAGTTTGACTGTTAGTTTTCTGATGCTGTCCATCAGGTTCTTCAGATGCGATCACTGGCAGACCAGAAGGATCTCACTCCGTCTTCTCATCTGTATGAGGTGTACTGTGATAACAGAGTCAATCACGAAGACAGAGAGTAGTTTTTCACCAATATTTACACTTCACATAATGCTAGAATAAACTGCTGTAGCAATGCCAACACTGATATGTAAATGAGAGAACTGAGAAAATGGAAACAATAACAACAAGAAAAAAGAATGCGATACAAAGAGCAGGGTAGAAGATCTTTGCATTTATCCTGTGCTTCTGCACCTGTTTTACAGTGAGGAAAGTCCTTTAACAGAAATTTGTTGAAGGACACTGTGCTACTAAAAAAATAAAATGAAAACACGGAAAGAGGATAGCTTATTTTAGCAATGTGATTCAAGCAACAATGCCCAAAAGCGTACTTTTATCAAATCAATGTAAGCAAGGATTTAGTCTCCAAAGTAGCTAAAGAAAGCATGATTGAGAACTCAACTCTTGGTTGTGCTCTTCACTGTCCTTGTGACACTAGACGTGAAATGTGAATTATCTGTTCCTCAATCATTGGACCCATGAAATGAAGATGATAAAATTGATTTTTAAAAGTAAATATTAGTAATATATGTAAAATACATAATATCCACTGAATATCAAATGAAGTATTATTTGTAATTAGTATTTTATGGTACAGTCAGAAATGAGACACCTTAGGTCATTCTGTTCATCATTCATTTTAGATTCAGCTATATAACTCATGCATGTGGAATTTGTGATAAAATATTAGACATCTAATCTTACTGAGTAGATTAGATGTCTACTCAGTAAGACAGAGTAGCTCAAAATATGTTTATTTTAGTTTATATCCATTTTTCAAATATCATAGTATGGATTTTGTTCATTTAACAATGCAGATTTATTAAATATCTACCATAGATCAGCATGAATCAATGAAATATGAGACTTTATAGCTTATTTTATTTGAAAATTAGGCTACATAGATCCAAAGATTTAGAAATTTCACACTTGTAGACAAAGATCTAAGGGAACATTGGGAACTAAAATATAAAATTCATAATCTGATACAAGTTTGAAAGTTTATGCACAAAACATTTGAACATTTTTCTTAGAGAGTATTGCTTCTAAAGTAAAAACAAAAGACAATTTGTGAAATTCTTAGAGGCATACAGTAATATTAGGAAATCAAGAGAGATGTGTGTTACTGCTACGTATTGACAACAGACAACTGCATCACCTTCCTTACGCGACTGTGTATGAGACTGAAATACAAACACCAACTGATCTAACGCTGGAATGTACAACAGCAGAATTCCCAGATAACTAGCTGCAGTAATACTCAGCTTGTTCTGCAAAGAATTTTATATCTTTGAATTAAAATTAAAAATTTGCAGAATTCACATAACATTTCTAAATTTTACCTTCTCTTGAAAACCTAGAAAATTTAGTAATAAATACTTCAATCTTTTAGAAAAAAACTTGGTTGAAACTAAACACTGGCTGCATTTTTAGAAACAACATTCACTGTTATCTACTTCACAAATATCAAACACCTACCAAGATCCAAACACTACTCTAAATGTTAAGCATATGATTTATTTTTTTTGGATTGCTTCCTTTTCAATTTCTTTTTTTGCCATAATTTTATTGATAAATGAATAGCAATGAGACAGTTTCAAACCAAATCGGTAGGACAGTTTCAATAATTAACACACTGCATACATTCTTCTTAGTGGTTAATTGCTGTACAAGATGCAGACTTGATGTCCTATTTACAAACACCATTAGAACAAATCACTCTATTCATTAACAGAATGTAATTATATATCTATCCTAACCACTTTGAATACACAGATACAAAGTGGACATTCATCTGTATACCCTTTTTATGTTAAATTCCGTTATTTTAATATTATAGGTGTGTAAACTCAGCAAAATATTCTAAAAGAGTCCAGTATCCCATAATAGTATCAGGTCTTCCACTTAACTGGCAATGTCAGAAATTGTTGACTCAGGTCAAGCATATGATTTAGATGAGAAAAGAGACCTACTTGCTACCCTAGTGGAACTTTTGAGGGCTTGTTTTCAGGTTCTAGCAGGGAAGCACAGCTACTCTGATACCCTTGACACAGGAATGGCCCTTCTCTATTGGGTGTGGTCATCCTCTTTGACCAAGCGCACAGCTTTGGGTGGGATGAACACAAATTGTTGAGGGAGGAAGGGGACACCTGCCTGGCCAGCCAGCTCAGTGGAATGAACCCTGGTGATCAATGGGGTGACAGATGTCGCAGCCAGATAGCCCTGACATCCCCTAGTGGAATTTTTGACTGTGTTTAGAAATAAAAAACAAAAATTTCCAAAACATTTACAAATAAAACATATTCACAGTAGCAGCAAGCATTACAGAACTATACAGAACTATGGAAATAAAAGGAACTTGAATATGTTATGCTAGTTGGCATGAAGTTGTTGGTAAGTGCCTTTAAGAAGATGATGTTTGCTTTGATGACATAGACATATAATTTGAGAACAAGATGAAGGAAAGGATCCATAATCTGGAGTGGAAAGTTCAGATGGAAGGACTAGCTATTATAAAGCCCCAAAGGCAGCATAAGTTTGATGTTGATTATTATTACATGAAGACAAGCAAGCAAGGTATGGTGTGAAATTCAAGAAAGCGCAATGTGAAATATCCTTCAAGAATTTCCTCAAATCCACCTGCTTCATGAAGTTTCCTCCAGTGAACATTTAATACTGCAAGCAAAGAGGTCACACACCACTATGGGGCCTGGTCCTGGGCCAAACTAGTCCAGTGCCTCTTCTTTTTTTGGTTGTTTTTTCTTGGTCTGTTTTTGAAACAGTGTTTCACTGGCCTTGAGCTCACTTCCGGCCTAGGCTTGTCTTGAAGTTGCAGTGATCCTCCTGCCTCAAATTTCTGAGTGATGGGATTACAGGTATGTAACACCATGCCTGGTCAGTGCCTGATCTTGCAAACATATTCTAAAACATGATCAAAAGCCTATTAATTAACATGCTATAAATCGCTTCCTCTGTGCCAAGAGCCTGCAAAGCCTAAAATGTTATTAGCCCTTCACAGAAAAAAAAAAAAATGCTGAAACTTTTTTGCTGGAATAATCAATTCTGTTGTTAAGCCTCCCCAACTCTTTATTTCTTCAATAACCTAAACATCTCTATTATTTGGTTTCTCATACATATTTGTATTTTCACTTTATATTAACATTTTAACACCATGTGGTCAAGAGTCTTTGTGATATTCACGCAGGGACACCTAATGTTTCCAAAACACTCAAAATTTGTAGTACAGTTGAGGTTAGAGTAAAAAGCAGTGTATACTATACTGCCATGAAAGCCTGGGTGAAGAGGTTATACTTTATTACAAATGGTGTGGACAGCTTCCAGAGTGCTTTAATCAGTAGAGTGACATGATGTCATCAAAGCCACCACAATCTCGTGGATTGGCCAGGTCCACTGACTCTGTTTCTAGTCTATGCTGCAGCAAACAGTTCCTAAATGAGATATTGTTATGTTAATTAACTCTCTAACAACTGATGTTCAATGACTTTGCCATAGAAACTTTCCTGGGCAGTGTAGACCCGAGGGTTACATAGTGTTAGTGTCAACCTCTGCACAGTTTTTCTATAGCACCAGAAAACTCATTTCAACAGGGCAGTGACAGGGAACACTCTCACTGCCAGCTTCTCCCCTCACTGGCCCCTGGTTGCCACTGGTCTAGCAACTTTCCTTTGCCATGTTTTGCATGATACCAAATACATTAGAGCCCCTTGACTGTGGACTAAACCATGAACCAAACTAAAACTCTTCTCCTTTAATTTGCAAGGGTTGAGTATTTGGTTTCAATGACAGGCATGCAACTAAATAAGAGTATTCCCTGTCCCTGTTACTGAGCAGTAACAACCGGAAGCTCAATGAATTGGAAATGGAATTAATTTGTAGGAATCCTTCAGGTACGTTTTACATCTTATTTAGTTGCATGCCTGTCATTGAAACCAAATACTCAACTCTTGCAAATTAAAGGAGAAGAGTTTTAGTTTGGTTCATGGTTTAGTCCACAGTCAAGGGGCTCTAATATATTTGGTATCATGCAAGACATGGCCAAGGAAAGTTGCTAGACCAGTGGCAACCAGGGGACAGTGAGGGGAGAAACTGGCAGTGAGAGTATTCCCTGTCAGGTCAGTGACCTCATCTTTTGATCAGGCTACACTTTCTAACAGTGTAGTCAGCTATAAATCCATCAGTGGGCCAACCCATTGATGAGTATAGGTGCCTTACAATGCATTTTTGAATGCATGAAATTTGGGGAGACATTTATATTTCAACTATTCATACATTTGATACAATGCTTATATATTTGTTCTGAAAATTTTTACATAAAGATGAGAGTACAGCTAATGTACAATAAAATTCAACATACTCAGATTTGGAGTGAACAATTGTACCACATGTAAGAGTGCTTCTAAAATATTGATCTCTCTCCATCAGAGCAGTGAGTAGCACCAGTCGGTCTCCCAGGCTGGCATCATTCATTTACTCTATTAGGCTACAATATTATTTTCTGTGGATTCCATAAGATTAAGAAGAACTGCAATGAGCAACAAGCATAATTTATTAATGCCATTTGTTTTAAATAAAAGATGAAAGGTCATTAAGTTTGTGGCTACTCCTGAGATAATGAGGTTTATTACAAAAATGTAACAAAGGTTTCCTGAGAATATAATTATTTCTTTGCCTTTTTGTATTTTCTTAGTACATACTTGCAATACATGAAGACAGCATTTATTGTAAGAAATTTGTACATGTATATAATATTCTTTAATTCTTATTTATATCTACTTCCCCATCTACTCCTCCTGCTACCTCCCACACTTCTTCCCCTTTGTATTTGCAAAAGCTCTATTTCTACTTTTTTTTCAACTCTTAAAAAATGTCTTGTTTCCTTGCCTTCTCTCTCTCCCTCACTCCATTTTATTGAATTTGCAAACTAAGAAAATGTTCCTATATACAGGTAATAATAATGATATAAATGAGTGCAAAAAAGGGAGTCTTAACCAGTGGCATCTGGAGGGTTAATAAAAGACTTCAGAAGACATTGGAATTAGAACTGCAGATTTAAGAGTGAAGACTTTATGACAGTAAAGGGGTACATAACCAGTGTTGGCTAGTCATTGTACCGCAAAGATTCAAGATACTGTTCACATTCTGTGAGATGAGGACCCAGGTGAGGATTTTTCACACCACTGACTGGATCTAAGAATGAGATGCCTATCTGAGAGGAATCAGTTCCTTTACCAGGCCTCATCAGCTCCTGATGATTGGTCTTCTCAGAGCCAAATCCCTAGGTGTTGTTTTCCTATGTTATCATGATATAGCCTCATCAATCTCATTGCACAAGTAGGAACTGTGCTATTGACCTATGTAATGAAGAAAACTCAGCTCAGTTAGTAAGTAAAGACGGGGGAACTGGGGAATATTTGGCCAGAGTCCAGGAGCCACACACATGCACATATATCCACACTCTAAATAAACTTCCTGGGATGTCATTTGGGCTATAGTGATTGTTCTCTTGGAAATTCATACAGATTCAAATAATTCAAGTGGCAACGAAATCAATAGATTCTGACATTTCATAGTACACAGGACCCTTAGTGTCTCAGTAATTTTTTTTTGTGGCACTTGATGGGCCAAATGTAAGACTTTATTATTCTATTTATGAAATAGAGCCGAAAAACTTAATTTATATCTTAAAATTTCAATGGCAAGGTCCAAGCATCTTAGTAATTTATATTATGAGAATTTTATTGTTTCTTGAAAAAAAATACTCATAAATTAAAAAGACTTTCTTTTTAAATAACCACAATTATGAAATTGCTAGAAGTCTAAATAGATTTGTGCTCCTGCAATTCCTCAAATCTCAGAATTAGATTGGCTGCTGCCACTTTCATTTCCTATTCCATATTGATTTTCAGGGACTATTTTTACCATAGCAATCAATGGAAACTCAGCTTTGTAATGATGTGACATCGCTGAAAGAAATGTAGTGCTATCTGCTGTTGAAATATGAACTCCCTCAAGCTTGTAGTTCACACCGTGTCTCACAGATGATGTCTTTTGCCAAATTATCCTCATAAATTTAAAACTGCTGAATGTAATCCCAAAGTGACCATTGATACATAGCAAATCTGAGTGGTATTTCTGAACGGCCCTGTGTACTACAGACCCATGTCGATTTTCCATGAGTTTGTTTTTCATTTCAGGGATGAATAACTGCTTAAGATCATTTTTCTTATTGTTCTTGCTTTGGTTCCTAAAAATACAGCCTCAATTTATGTCTCAAATTGCTAACTAGACCTCAATCAAACCCTACTGATTTGCTGTATATTTAAGAGGATAAAGGAAACAGTCAAAGTGCTGCTTTTATGTGTTACCATTTACCTCTAGTAAGTGTGTTCTATCCATATATTGCTTTTCGTTGAGGATTTTCTTAAAGTGGATTAACATTCTCTCCCTTTCCCATGTTGGCCATAAGCCACACTCTTTGACCAAACACTCCTGCAACACCTTTTTAACACGACTATATTGATATGTTGTCACCTGCAAGCTTGGGTCCCTTATTTTAGTGATAATGGAAAATAAAACTACAGCATGAATTTACTGAGAAATTTTAAAATATAGTAAGGATTGTAGCTTCAGCATATGACAAAGATTAAGCCAACCCTTAACAAAGGATAGCAAGAAAAAAATTGGAAATGTGTCCAAGTTGAGCAGCTAGACCATGTACACTCTGATAAGAACCAGGCTGGCTCACTCACAAAAACAAGAGGGCAGCTTTTAAGCAAAAGCTGAGGCGGTGCAAGGTTCCTCACCTTGGTTACTGTCTTAGTACTGAGATTCATAGCTCTGAAGTTGTTGAAGAGCAATTCCATCCCATGAAAAGATGGTCTCTCTTTTTGGTAGTTTGAGTTGTGTGGACCTGTGCTTTTCCTGGACTATAGCTGATCACAAGAATTGGGATGATGACTGAAGATCTCTGGGTATAGTTGATTATCTCTGGAATGTTCTCATTTTTCTGTACTCCATCTTGAAAGAAGATGACGTTGTATAAATTCAGGTCTATATTGTTTTCCCAACTTTTAGAAAGACACTACTTAAATGTTCAGTATACCTACACTTTATAGGGAAAGCTGAAAAAGGATTTAACCCAAAGCCTTAAGGTAATAAAAGATGCAAAGTAAAGGTCAAGCTTCATTCTGACTCTAGTTAGTTATTTGGCCTCTGTAAGCTCAAGGGAAGAGGGACAGTTTTTAGTCAAAATTGTTGTTAAGTGACTAACTGCCTCAGAAGAGAACACAAATTGCCCTTCCAATATACAGTATGTTGAGGGCCCAGGAAGCTGCCTGTCTTACTACTCTTCTCTTGTTGCTGGGAAAAATACCTGACACTCAAAATTAAAGTAAGGAAAAGGTTATTTAGCACATAGTTAATGGAGATTTCAATCCATACAAAGCTGGATCCACAGCAGACTGGCACATGAAAGAGGGCAGCAGTTCATAGCAGCAGAATACCTCAAAACAGCAAGAACAAAGTAGCAGGAACAGCGGCAACAATGGCAACAGAAAGCAAGTCTGTCTCTCTTATGTTGTTTTCAGGCTATCCGCTCTAGGCTGTGTGCAGTACTCATACCCATAATCCCAGTGGGTCATGAGTGAATTACAAACTCTAGAGGTCCACCCCATGACTGAATGAGGTTTTGGGGGGACAACTAGACACAAACCATAACACTGCCTGACCCTATTCTTACAGTTGTCTCTATATCGACATGACAAAAATAACTAAAAGACATAGCTAAAATGATAGATGATAAGAAACTGAAGAGAACTGAAGAAATTAATTGGAAAATCATATCAATTTTGAAGTCAACAAACATCAATGCAACATACACAATTACTTTTTTAGAAGTATTTCTATTGATGAATTATCAATTTTAAATTTATATTTTATTAAACAATGCATACTTAACAGAACTATACCAAAAATAAAGTATTGTATCAAAGTATTTAATATTATTAAGAATCTAGAAATAAGCATCAAAATATTCACTGTGAACTGTTTTTGTTGTTGTTGTTTACAATGTCTAAAAAATAATCACATCAATGAATTCCTTTATGAACTATAAGGAAAATACAATAATGAAAAATCTCAACAAAAATGATCATTTTTTCCAATTATCATACCAAAGGCAGTTTTCAGCCATGAAAACAGCACATTCCATACACATATTGCTAACCCTGAGAGTATATATATTTCGCTTTCCTCCTTTTTTTTTTGTAGGATATTTGACATCTTGCTGGCTTTGCTGTTCAGTCAGGAGATTCTTATTATAATATACAGTATATTTTTAACAGGAACATAAAAATATCAGTAAAATAAAGTGTTAAATTCTCAATATTTATTTTGCATTTAGAATAAACAGACATTTTCAGCATCAATTGTTTCTTTACAAAAAAAAAAAAAAAAACAGCAGAAGTAAACTCCTGTATGAACCACCGTGAAAATACCAATATAATTCTATCAAAAAAATAATCATTGCTTTAACTGGGACCCCCAAGGCAGTCTTCACATATGACAGCTGCATGTTCCATGTCTAAGTCTCGCTTGCACTGTCAGCACATGCGCTTAGCTTTCCTTTCCTGTGTAGCAGGCCATTCTTGTCTTTCTCATTCATCAGGAGCCTCTTACTATATTTTACAATATTTACTTAGCAAGAAAATAAGGTACCAATAAAATAAAATATCAAATATGTAATACATGCCTAGAATAAACACCAACATTTTCACATCAGCAGTTTACTTGTTCACAAAGCTAAAAGATAAAACAAATATGTGAATTACAATGAAAATACAAACAAAAGTCTACCAAAGAAATAATATTTGTTTCAATTATCATACCCAAGGCAGTCTTCAACCTGTTCCTTGTACAAGTATCACTTATACTGAGAGCACATATATTTTGTTTTTCTCTGCTTTTGTTTATAAAGCACATACTTGACTTTGTTTTCTGGTTTTGCTGTTGTCATAGAATATAATTATGGTGTTGTACCTGCCTGCCTGTTCATGTATCAACTCACCAATACACTCAACATTACTTTGTGTAGTTCCTTGGGCAAAAACATTTTGTTCTTCTGTTGTAAATTATCTTTTATGAGTTCCAGTACACAATCTAAGAAAATTTATCTGAGGTATTTTGCACTTGTTACTTTATTTCTTTTTTTTATTTTTTAAATTTTTTAATTCATTTTAATGAGAAAAAAATAGCAATGAAACACTTTCAAAACAGGTTAGTAGGACAGTTACAATATTAATTCATTGCATATCATTGTCTTTGTAGTAGTTATTCAGAGGATAAGATGCAGACCTGATATCTTGTCTAAACAATAGTAGTGCAAACGTTTCTTCTCATTAAACTAAGAGAAAGTAGCTGTATGTCTATCCATATATATATATATATATATATATATATATATATATGGACATATATGGATATACATATATTTATATATACAGCTACTATATATATATACTGCAAAATGTTCTTTTTTCAATTTTTTATTCATTTTAATGAAAAATAAAGATACAATAGCAATGATTACAAAGACAACAATATGCAATGTATTAATTATCGTAACTGACCTACTCACCTATTTTGAAATTGCACTTGTTACTTTATTTGTAAACTCTGAAACTATTTATGCCACAGATGTTTGGGATTGAGTAAACACATTCATTTGCAACACTTTGCGTTTCAAATTACATCATGCAGTAGTCAGCTGAGTTAGATAGAAATATTATAAGCAATCAGACAAGGGTAGGCCTTAAAAGGAGCCAATATGGAATACAAGATACCTTGCAACTACGGGAGAGACAGATACTCCTCCTGTGTGCCAGATCTCAAGACAAAAGATTAAACAAATACACCTATATATACACCTACACATCCCCCTAGGGAAGGACATCAGGGATTAATATTCTAAATAGGTAGCAATCACCTTTACAAAGCCAGAAAGGGTCATTAACCCAACCTTATAGGAAAAAAGTCTGTTCTGAATTCATAACCACTTGCTACGTGATTCACTTCCCCATAGGACTCAATCATTTAATGATCTTGTAAATTTACTTAATTTTATCTGAGCAATTATATTTGTAATCTTATTGGTTGACCATAGTTTTGTTCCACCTCATCCCTGCCAAGCCACTTCTTATGTTTCCCACCTTGGACCCCTCCCAGATCATGGTTTTGCTCTATAAAAATTCCTAGAAAAGACAGGTACCTTGGCAACATGCCAAGGTCCCCTTCTGTCACTCTTTTGGAAAGTAGCTTTTTGTGCTCCAATAAATATATTCTGCTTTTAACCTCCATTGTTCCTAAAATCCATTCTTCAGGTTTAGAGAACACAAAATCATCCCAGATATCTTTCAGTTAGGTGGTTTCTTTTTCCTATATGAATCATAGTTGCTGCATAACTTACCATCAACATTTACTTTGGCTTTGGCTTTATGGTAAAAAGTTATGATCTCTGGTTTCACTTTTTACAAATATTCTCTGTTGATCTTGAAGTAATGGTGTAATGTTGCCATGAACAGTACCATGCTGGTGTTTATTTGTTTGTTTGTTTCTTTCTTTCTTTTTATTTTTAGCACATATGAGGTCAATGTTATGTCTCTTCGAAATTCAAAGAGTTGTACTACACAATTTTCAATTTTGAACTTAGAGCATGTCATTGGGAATTTCTGCTTTGTTCTTGCATATTGTTTTTACAGTGGTCAACTTATACTCTGTTAACAAGTGTAATATCAATGAGTAACTTTTAAAACAATTCTCAAACATCACATCCCAGTTAGTTTGGGAAATGGGAACAAATCTTCTTATAACATTCATTTTATTACTACACAAGTAAAGACCTGGTGCCTGAGTTCCAGAATAAATTTCTAAATTGAAAATATATCTTTTAGAAGGGCTGGCCAAATAGCTCAGCAAATGCCAGGGGTTCGATCTCTGGGCCTGCTGTGCTGGCTTCGCCCCAGAGGCACACTGAAATGGCAATTGGGTGTCATGGCACATGCTTGTACTCCCAGCTCTTGGGATGCTGTAAACAGATGGATCACTATGAGTCTGATCTCTGTAGTGAGACCCTGTACTAAATACAAAAAGAAGAAAGAAAGAAAGAAAGAAAGAAAGAAAGAAAGAAAGAAAGAAAGAAGAAAGAAAGAAAGAAAGAAAGAAAGAAAGAAAGAAAGAAAGAAAGAAAATATGTCTTTAAATTTACTAGAGGATATATATTTCATGCCATATTGTAAATTTTTATAAATAACATAAAATACTGATAGAAAAAACAGCATTAGGAATTATACAAAATTTCACTAAACAAAATAATAGGAATTCAACAATGGTTGCTGCATTGCATGATGGTATCTTCAAATTAGTTGTTCAAATTACCAGATATAAATGTGGAAGATTGGCCATAAAAAAAAAATAAAAAAGTTGTATGAAATTCGAAAGAAAAAAATTTAAGCAT
This sequence comes from Octodon degus, assembly GCF_000260255.1. Classification (NCBI taxonomy): domain Eukaryota; kingdom Metazoa; phylum Chordata; class Mammalia; order Rodentia; family Octodontidae; genus Octodon; species Octodon degus. The sequence goes on from NW_004524590.1 coordinate 24,244,285, forward strand.
TAACTGCTTCTTTCGAAAGACCAGCAGAGGGGCTGGGGAGATGGCTCAGTAGAATAAGCGCTTCCCTTGCAAGCACAAGGGCCTGAGATCAATCCCTGGTTCCACAAAAAAAAAAAAAAAAAAACCAGCAGTACAATTATCCAAACTATTCTGTGTATATACCTGTATATGTCTTTTTCTCTTCTTTCATTTTTCTTCTTTTGTATTGCTTTTATACCAGATTTTGAAGGCTTATTTAGCAAATGCTGCCTGAAGTTATGGTGAATGGGAAATACCACAATCAATAGTCGGCAGCATTTCTTTGTCATCAATAATATTCAGATGACATGCAAATTGCTTGATATTTTGAAGCAAAACTCTCAATCAATGAGCAGACAGCAACCAGATTATCTGTACCTTTCTCTCTTGGTGGGTGGTTTTGTCATAAAACTTCAGGTAATTTTGAAAGATATCAAATCTCCTTAGTGTCATTGTTATTCTACAAACCTCAAACCAGCACCCATCTTTTTTCAATAAGTCTTTTACATTCTCATAATTATTATTAGAAAGCTTGTCAATATAGCAGACCTGTGAATGATTTCAGTTAACATAGTAAGATGTCTTGTTAAGCACATTTTGGAGTATGACTATTGGATTATAAGGAGTGTTTTTATCATTTGACTATTTTATAACATCTTGTAACATATTGTCTGTTACAAACAGTGGAATTGCAATGCCACTGTTCCATTCGGTGTATTGTACCCATTCCAAGTACCTAATTATAGGTTTGGCCCACTAGATCATTCAGGTACATGCGACTATTTTGGTGCATTTTGACGAAAATGATATATGTATAAGCACTGAGTTTGAATCATCATACTACAATATATAATATA
>NW_004524590.1:24245259-24260164 GCF_000260255.1 Octodon degus
TCCTAGGTATATACACACCTCTGCAGATCCATATATTTGTATGCATACCTATGGAGCAACTAAATTCAAGATTAAAAGAGAACTAAGATTACTCCAGAGTTAATATGTTTCAGCCCACTAGTTCAGGCAAAAAACAAATTATCTTCCTTTTACAGGTGAAGTATTTTGGAAATGATTCAAACAGTAAATTAGAACAAATCAACTAGAATCAGCCACCACTGACTTAAGGAGTTAATCTTTTAAGCAACATGAATGCTATGTTCTATAATCTCAAAGCTTAATCAAGCCAAAAATGATTGTGGGTCACATTCCCTACCCAGATTTTCAAATTAATTTTTTTTGTAATGTCAACTGTATATGTATGGGCATTCTAAAACGTAGGGTCACTGAAGAATGTTAAGTCATTCCTATTTTTTCATTTTAATTTCCTTAATGATTTTATATCATAACTTTCTTTGAATAGAGAATCCTGAAAAGAGTACAGCTTTAATCACTCATAGGTGAAAAGAGAGGATACTCAAGAACTTAAAGTACACTAAGACCTTGGATTACAAATAAATTGTTCCGTGGGTGTTATGCAAGACAAGAAAACATTTCTAGTAAATCTTTATTTTTTTTATTTTATTTTTAAGAATTTAGGACAGGGTGTCAGGGTCTCACTACACAGACTGGACTCATAATGATCCTCCTGTTTACAGCCTCCCAAGTGTGAGGATTACAGTTGAATACCACCACAGCCAGTCTGAATCACTGTCTCAGCACACCCCAGGGGTGAGGCCAGCACGACCCACTGGGGATCAAACCCCTGCCATTGCATCTGTCTAAGCAGGCACTTTAGTCTACAGCAGGTACAGTAAATCTTAACTTGTTAAACAAGCTATCTTGGGCTGGCAAAATAGCTCAGTAGATGAAAGCACCTGCAAGCAGGCACAGGGGCTCGGGGTTCGATCCCTGGGCCTGCTGTGCCAGCCCCAACCCCAGGGCATTCTGAGACAGCAATTGAGACTGAGCATGGTGGCGTGCACCTGTAATCCCAGGTCTTGGAAGGCTGTAAACAGCAGATCACTGTAAGTCTGATCTAGTAGTGAGACTCTAAACACCCTGTAGACCCTTTCCTAAAATACAAAAAAATTAAGAAAAAGCAACCTCTTGCAATACAAGCAGTGTGTGCCACCAAACGTCACATGGTAACAACTGAGCCAATAACCTTTCTTCTCCTGATGAAGAATACAGCTGACCATCTGCAACAACAAAAGGTTATGGAGGAGATCTTTTCAGTAGTAGAAGAAAAGAAGGAAAGGACAGAAGAACTTCTCACTTGAAAGTACATCAGGGAGATATGTAAAATGTGGGAAACAGTGCAAAATTAATGGAAAAATGCCACATGAATAGAGCTATAGAAGTGTGGGTGATGAATTTATCTAATAAAAATTCGATATCACACTTCCATAAAATCCTCAAAAGGAAGCAAGAGACATTGCCATTGGATAGGTGCCTTATTGGAATTGCCTGAAAAATTATTCTATTAAGCTAATAGATATCAGTGATTATCCTAGTAATAGTCAAGTTTACCTTACCCAGAAACCCTCTTCTCTGTTGTCTCCTTCACAGAGGCCAGGAAGATTTTCAAAGTAACTCCATGTCCATTTATTTAATTTCTTTATATTTTTTTTCTGCATCATGTTGTACTTTATTACGGTATTGTATCATTGGGGGAGTTATGGATGTGAATCATCTTAGTTTCTATTATTTCTTATTAGGAAATTCACTTTCATATCCAACTGCTTTGGATTATAAGCATGTTTCTAGAATGTATTACGCTTGTAAACCAAATTCTACTGTATTAAAAATAGAAGAAGGATAGAGAAGGAGGAAGCAAAGGAGAAGAAAGAGATCTGGAAACATTAGAAAGTTAGTGAAAGATCTGAGGTCCCCATCTTTGTACACTTGGTATGAAGAATAAGAAATAAAAGAATACACAGTCCTCATGGAAACTGTGAGACTTTCGGCAGACCGACAGCTCTGTTCACTTTATACAGCAGGTATTGCTATTATCAGTTGTTTTCAGAATGAATCCTACTATAGTCATGTGGTGCTATAGTTCCTTAGAATTAAATGCTTAAGTAACTCTAATTTTTTCACTATGATGAATTTACCATATTTTTTCCATAATTTTATTGAGAAATAAATAGCAGTGAGAAGGTTTCAAAACAAATTGGTAGGATAGTAACAATAATTAACACATTGCATCCTGCCTTCCTAGTAGTTACTTGTACAAGATGCAGATGTGATATCCTATTGACAAACACAATTAGAACAAATCCCTCTATTCCTTGAATTAAGAGAATGTAGCTATATATCGATTCTATCCATTTTAAAACAGATACAAATGGTCATTAATCTATAACCCCTTTCTTTCTTTAGTTCCATAATTTAAATATTATAGGTGTATGAATTCAGCAAAATATTCCAAAATAGTCCAGTAGTCCATAATAGTACTGGGTCTTCCACTTGACTTGCACTGTCAGAAGTTAATGACCTGAGTCCCCTACAGCTCAACATAAGAACATGGCTTTATTTTTTTTACTTAGTTTTTATACTTTTCTCCTGGATGGTTAAGACCAAGTTAAAACAAGATGTATTTAACAAGAATTGTAGCTTTTGGATCTGATAAGGTCACTCAAATCCCCTCAGGATTTATCCCGAGACACTATACCTCAGATTGTAGATCCTTTGTCAGTGTCAGCCATGTGGATGAGTCACACCCATTGCTTGGTCAATTTTCTCTCTGTGAAAGCCTGAGAGAATGTTTTCTCTCCATGTGATTCTCCTTAGGCACACTCCACATCATTGAACATTTTCGACTTTGGCCCCATAATCTCCTTGGTCAGAAAATTTGCGACACAACTGAGGCACATGATGTTACAGTACAAGTTCTCATATGTCCTGAGTCTTAATTGACCATAAAAAACTATAGCCAAAATGTTGGCTTTCCTTGCGGCCCTCCTTTTTCTCTAAATTTTGGTCTGCAAACTTAGGTTGTTCACCCTCCAGAAGAGAAGCTTATTGTTATTACCATATAACCTAGGCTGTTGAGCTTAACATCACTCTCTGTCTGAATATCAAACATTTTAGGCTTAACATGGAACAGGTATTTTCATCAAGTATTGATATGTTGAACTTTAAGTCCCTACAGAATATGATTAAAAAATTTTTAAAAATTAAGATATATTTTAAAAATAGGCACAAAAAATTATATATGTTTACAAATAAGTCCAGAAATCTAACCATACACAACATTGCTGCAGGACAGTCTCACAACACTCCTTTTCCTGTCTCCTGCCTTCATTCACCACCCCCTTCTTTTTGAACATTCATCTACCCGAGAGACAGCACGGCAGCAACTGGCATGTCATGACAAGCAGCATGTACTCAGAAGACCAGAATGACAGGCACTCCAAGCATGAACTTACTATTACAAATTACCATCTTCAATGCAGTTGCTTAGTTCACAGGTGTCAGTATATATAGATAGTCAGGGTGAGAATCCTTCCAATTAATTCCTAGATTCAAAAATCTTGTAAAGATTCTCTGGATCATTGCCTTACTCATCTTGTACATATAACTGTATGGCTTGCCTCCGTCATGTTTCCTAGCTCTTCTCCAAGCTCTTTCTTCATTGTCTAGTCCTCAAGTTCTTGCTTTACTTTTAATTGTAATAGCCTTTCTATTTGTATTTCTTCTTTGAGTTTGTATACTAGGGAAACTATATGATATTTACACATGTGGGTCTGGATTATTTCACTTATGAGTATATCTTAAAGTGGCATCCACTTAAATATAAAGGATTCGAGTTTATCCTTCTTTATAGCTGAGTAATACTCCATTGTATAAAAATACCACATCTTTTTCATCCACTCCTCAGGTGATGGGCATCTTGCTTGTTTCCAAGATTTGGATATCACAAATTGTGCTACTATAGACAGGGGCACACATATATCACTATGATATGATGCTTTCAGATCCTCCAGAAAAATTCCCACTAGGAGAATAGCTGGTTGAAATGGGATTTCCAGTACTAGATTTCTAGGAGTCTCCACATTCATTTCCATAATGGTTGCAAAAGTTTACATTCCCACCAGGAGTGCAGAACGGTACCTTTTTACCCACAGCCTCTCCAACATTTGTTGTTGGTTGATTTCTTTATGATAGCCATTCTTTCTGGAGTGAGATGATATCTCAATGTTGTTTTAATTTGCACTTCATGAATGGCTAGTGATGTGGAGCATTTTTTCAGATATTTATTTGCATCTTTAATTTCATCCTCTAAGAAGTGTATGTTTGAATGCCCATTTCTGGACTGGGTCTTTAAATTTTGGGGCCCTAGTGTTTTCTAGTTCTCTACAAATTCTAGAAAGCAGACTTTTCTCTGAGTAGTTATTTCTCAATAACTACTCAAAAAGAGGAGGTCCCAGATGTGAATTCTTTCAAGTGTTTCCCGTGAGATTTGATTGTTGTTCATGAACTCTTTGCCAACACCTATGTCTTCAAGAGTTCCACCTACTTTCTCTTCCAGGACATTTAGTGTTTCTGTTTTAATGTTCAGATCTTTAATCCATTTTGACTTTAGCTTAGTGCATGGTGATAGACCTGGGTCCAGTTTTAGTTTCTGGCATGTGCAAGCCAATTTTTCCATCACCATTTGTCAAAAAGGATATCTTTCTTCCAGTGAGTATGTTTGGCTTGGCCCCTTTGTCAAAGATAAGGTGGCAGAGTGTGTTTACTGGGGCTTCAACATCTTCTAATCTATTCCATTGATTCTCAGGTCTATTTCGTTGCCAGTACCATGCTGATTTTATCTCATTAGCCTTGTAGTATAATTTCAAGTCAGGAATTGTAATGCCTCGTGCCTTGTTTTCATTGCCCAGAATTACCTTTGCTATTCTAGGTCTTTTATGATTCCAAATACATTTTAGGAACTACTTCTCTAGATCTGTGAAGTATGTTGGTGGTAGTTTGATAGGGGTTGCCTTAAATCTGTACAAAATTTTTGGGAGTATGGCCATCTTCACAATGTTGGTTATTCCTATCCAGGAGCATGGAATATCTTTCCATTTTTCTGAAATCCTCTACGATCTCTTTTTTCAGAATACTGTAATTTTCCTTGAAAAGATCTTTGATTTCTTTAGTTAGATTAATTCCATGATATTTCATTTTCCTCAATGCTACTGTAAAAGGTATTGTTCCTAAAATTTCCCTCTCAGTGTGTTTGTTGTCTGTGTAGAGGAATGCTTTTGACTTTTCAGCATTGACTTTGTATCCTGCTATGCTACTGAATTTCTATATTAATTATAGTAGCTTCTTGATGGAGTTTTTGGGTCTTCCAAGCAAAGTATCATGTCATCTGCAAAAAATGATAATTTAACTTCTTCTTTACCTATTTTTATTCTTTTATTTCTTTCTCTTGTCTAATGGCTGTAGCTAATGATTCAAGAACTAGGTGATAGAGGGCATCTTTGTCTTGTACCAGATCTAAGAATAAAAGATTTCAGTTTTTCCCAATTTAGGATTATGTTAGCCACTGGGTTTTCATAAATGGCTTTTAGCACATTGAAATAGAGGCCACCTATTCCAATGTTCTGTAAGACTTTGAACATGAATGAGTGTTGGACTTTGTCAAGAGCTTTTTCTGCATCAGTGGAGATGATCATGTGGTTTTTAGTTTTCCCTCTATTGACATAGTGTATTACATTTATATATTTTCAAATACTGAACCATCTTTGCATCCCTGGGATGAATCCTACCTGTTCATGGTGTATGATCTTCTTGATGATTTGCTGTATTCTATTTGCTAGGATTTTATTGAGGATTTTGGCATCTATGTTCATGAGGGAGATAGGCCTGTAGTCCTCTTCCTTAGTTGCATCTTTCCCTGGTTTTGGTATCAGTATAATACTTGCCTCCAAGGAATGATTTTGGGAAGACTCCTTCCTTTTCAATTTTATTGAAGATTTTGAGGAATATAAGGACTACATATTCTGTAAATTTTTTTGTAGAAATCAGCTGTGAAGTCATCCAGACCTGGACATTTCTTTGTCAGTAGGATTTTTATTATATCTCGTATTTCATTGGCTGTTATTGGGCTATTGAGAGTGGTTATATCTTGTTGATTCACTTGTGGTAATTTGTACCATTCTAGGAATCTGTCCATTTCATCTGTGTCTTCTATTCTGTGAGAGTAAAGATTCTCAAAGTAGCTATTGATAATCTTCTGAATTTCCACTGGGTCTGTGGTAATTACACCCTTTTCATTCCTTATTGCTTGTATTTGAATTTTGTATTTCTTCTTTTTGATAAGGTTTGCTAGGGGCTTATCGATTTTATTTCATCCTTCAAAGAACCTGCATTTTGTTTCATTAATTCTTTGAACTGTTTTCTTCATCTCAATTGAATTAATTGCTGCTCTAATCATTATGATTTCTTCTTTTCTTTGGACTCTGGGTTTGGTTAGTTTTTCCTTTTCTAGTGGTTGGATGTGCAGCATTAAGGTATTTATTGGTTGTTGTTCTGTTTTCCTAATGTGTGAGTTCACAGCTATGTATTTCCCTCTGAGAACTGTTTTCATCATATCCCATAAATTCCGATAAATTGTGCTTAAATTTTCATTAAATTGTAGATATTGCTGAATTTCTTGTTTAATTTCATCTGTGACCCATTAACCAGGGTTTTGTTTAATTTCCATGTATTTAGGAGTTTTTTCTAGTTTCTTTTGTCATTTATTTCCAGTTTCATTGCACAGTGGTCAGATAATATGCATGGGATAATTTGTGTTTTCTTGCATATACTTAAGCATGACCTATGGACCAGTTGGTGATCTATTTTAGAAAATGACCCATGTTTAGCTGAGAAAAAAGTACATTCAGCTGTGTTTGGGTGGATCACTCTGTATATGCCCACCAAGTCCATTTGTTTCAAGCTCTGGTTCAGTTCTGTTATTTCTTTGCTTTTTTCTGTCTAGTTGACCTATCTTTTTGGGATAAGGAGGTGTTAGGTCTCTGGTTAAGATTGTGGTGTTGGATGTTAGATTTTTCATCTCCATTAAGATTTTCTTTATGTAGTTGGGTGCTCCCATGTTTGGTGCATACATGTTTATGAGTGTTACCTCTTCCTCTTGTATTTTTCCCCTAACCGGTTTATAGTGGCCTTTTTGTTTCACTTGATCATTCGTGGTTAAAGGTTGAGATTGTCTGAGAATAGGATTGCTACCCCTGATTTTTTCTGAGGTGCCGGGGCATGTAGTATTGTTTTCCATCTTTTGACTTTCAGGCTATGAATGTCTTTATGAGTTAAATATATTTCTTATATACAGCATATTCTTGGATTTTGCTTCCTAATCCGCTGTGCTGGTCTATTTCTCTTAATTGGGAAATTGAGTGTATTTACTTTAATGAGTATAACTGAGATGTATTGACTTATGAATGACATGTTATTTACCTGTTGTTTTTTATTCCTTTTTCTCCTGTGCTTAATTGCTTGCCCTATTTATTTTGTTGTTTCTGATCTCATTCACGGAGTTCTGATCATTTTGGTCCCTCTCTAGAAAGTCTTTCAGGAGCCTGTGAAGGGTTGGTTTTGTTACCATGAAACTTTTTAATTGTTCTTTGTCATGGAAGTATTTCACTTCTTAATCAAACTTGCAAGAGAGTTTTGCAGGGTATAGTAGTCTTGGTTCAAATTTGTTTTCATATAGGACTTGAAGTTCTCTACCCCATGCTCTGCTTGCCTTTATGATTTGTGAAGAGAATTCGGCCATAATTCTGATGGGTTTTCCTTTGAATGTGATCTCCTTCTTTTCTCTAGCAGCTTTCAGTATATTATTCTTGTGCTGGATTTCTGGGATCTTGACTATTATGTTTCTTGGTGTGTTTTTAATTGGGTTGAGGTTACTTGGTGTTCTGTATGCTTTGGTTGTCTGAATGTCAGAATGTTTCCTCATATTTGAGAAGTTTTCAGCTATTACTTCTGCCCATATTGTTTAATGTCATTTGTATTGACTCCTTCTTTCTCATTGATACCTGTTAATCTCACATTGTTCATCTTTGCATTGTCTTGCAAGTAATGAAATATCTTTTCCTGCATCCTAGTTGTTTTTAAGAGATCTTTTCTTAGCTTTTTACTAGCTCACCAGCATCTTTAAGATCTGAAACTCTGTTTTCCCTTTCACTCAAATGTTTTTGCAAGGTTGTGATTGAGATTTCAAGTTCCTTTAATTCTCTTTGACTCTGCTTCATGCGATCTATTTCTTTCCTGTACTGCTCATTCAAGGAATCTGTCATTTTTCTAATCTCCTCTAATTTTTCATCAATGTCTTCTTTAGAAGACATTCTTTTACTGCAGAGATATTTTTAGATTGGGTTTCCTCCCTATGTTTCTGTATATGATTCTTTACTTCAGATGCTATGAGTTCAGAGAATTCTATTTTTATTTCAGAAAATAATTCTGATCTCAATTCCTCTATAACTTTGTGCTGTTGCTTATTTACTTTCCACAGTATTAATTCATACTTTTGAGCTGAGCTAGTGTTCTCTGCACTTGTTCTGGGTAGGTATTGGGTTTCCTCCATATGTTCTGTATTTGAGTCTTTACTGCAGATGCTATTAATTCCTTTTTTTTATTTCCAATCTGAGTTCCTCTGTACCTTTCTGCAGCTCTTTCTTCATTTCAGAAGCTCTTGATTCATTAGCTTCATGTGTGTGATAAACAATTTGTTCTATGTTGACGTCCTATGCATTTGTTATGGGTAAGCTTGTGGTCTAAGATTGCATTTTGTTCCTTCTCATTGTCATTTTGTATAGCACTATCTTCTGACCTTTGTTGTAGAGCTGTGATGCAGTTATAACCTTAACACCTTCTGAAATTCAGGTGTAGATCTACAAAGTTTGAATTTATCCAACTGTGCCTGGCTTAAGTCTGGCTGCTGTGCTCAGCTCCTTCCTGCTTCCGCCCTTTGGAATGAACCTGTTATGCCCCTCTGGCAAGATGTTCTGCTCCTGGACTAATTGGGTCATTCTTTCCACTACTGTCTCTGCAGGGACTGCAGTTGCAGAGTTTCACCCCAGGCCTGTATGCCAGGCCTGAGCTGGATCTGAAGGGGGAAAGGTGGAGAATGGGGAGAGGAAGCTCTTCCACACACTCACTGGGCCTGGGCTAGGGCTGGATCTGTGGGTCTCAAGAATGTGGCAGAAGTTCTCACTCACTGGGCGGGAGTGGGGGGGTGACTGCGGAGTTTTGACGGGGTGCCAAAGGGGTGGAAGAGGGTCTCACCCTCGCTGCTCCTTAGCTTGGACTGGACCAGTCCCTCTGGCACAGGGCAGCCGGAAGGTCTCCCTCACATTTGATGGGCCTAGGCTAGGGCTGGATCTTGGGGTCCCGAGAACATGGCAGAAGTTCTCGAATTTATCATATTTTATGTTTTAATGAATAATAAAAATGATTTCTTCTAATACTACTGCAACAAAGAGACTTGGAAATTCTGATTCTATAAATTAATTTTTATTCAAAAATCTACATTTTGTCAATTCTGTCATTTAAATGAAGAATGACTTTATGGATAAAACCTTAAATTTGTCAAGTTTTCATAAGTATTTTAGCTTTCAAGTAGCATGATACTGTATCAGGCTCTTATGTCGTCCTAAGATTCAAAAAAGATTTAAAAATAATTTGAGGATTGAATAATAATCCTAATTCCTTAACTTTCCATATTTCCCATAATAAACAATCTTTTATTCCATAAAATAATAGAAATACAAAATATATTCATTACTTCACATTTGCAATTTTCTTCAGTCATTGAATAATCTGTCACTTGAGTATATATACCATTACCAATTCACTTAGCTATCTCCCAATGACAATGAGTATTGATACATATTGATATGTACCGAGCTGGTGGAAAAAGGCTCTTTCCCCTCAACTGGCTTCAAGGAATGCGAATGAGTCCAGCTGCAGAGCCCATATGTATGTTGTCTTTGAAGCACATATCTGTGTGCCCTGCATATAGTTCTCTACTACGAAGCATGAGCTAGATCAAGAGACACCGTGCTGTTGGCTGGGATAGAGCTTCCCGAAAAAGATGGTGATGTCTCACGGCAATAAAGGCCAACATCAGAGCTGAAGCAGTCAACCCAAAACACAAGATACTTCTTTAAACTGTGTTATGCATAGTCCTATAAACTTAGAGGCTACCTATAACTGAAATCTGGTACTTTTTCTGCAAATTTCTCTCAGCACCTTACAGAGGTGCTACTGTGCCTCTTTCCTAGTCCAACTCACTCCTTCCCTCCATCCCCACAGTCACTCAACCCTGAGTCACTCCCCTGTTCATGAATTAATAAAACCCTGGTGGTGGCCTTCGCTTTGCCTGGACTGTGGACCACCTTGATTCTCCATAACTGCAAAAGAAAAAACATTAGAGCTTCAACATCCAGTCACTGGAGCAGGCCATCTTAGAAGCCAACACAGTAGTTGGAGTCAATCTTTCAGATGGTGCCCATCCTGACTGATATTTTTTTTTCAAATCTATAACATCCAAGTTAAAATTGAACACTTGAGGTGATCTCAGATTCCTTACCCACAAGTAATATATTTCAAGTCACTAATTTTTAAAATATCTCATTATAAAGCAAAAAAGCCTGATAAAATGTGTTTACTTACATTTTTCATATACAGAGTGAAAATGCTAAATAATGTAAATCAGCAGCAAAGCAAAAAAACAAAACCCTGATATTACTATTTGGTTTTAATATCATATATTTAGAAATCTTAGCTGAACAAGTAGAAAGATAAAAGGTTACAGATAATTATAATGTTATAAATAAGTGAACCCCTAATGGTCTGTCTTAGAGGTTTGATTTCTAACACATGGCACTACTGGAAAGTGATAGAACACTTAAAAGGCTAGTGAGTCTAGCTGGAAATCTTATAGTTATACGAGGCTGTTCCCATTAAGGGAATATTGAAATTCTGGATGGCTTTTTTCCCCGTTGCTGCTGTGGCTGTCAGGTGGGCACCTTGCTCTAGTAAGTGCCTGCATCACCCTGCACAGCCTCAGCACAGGCCCAAGGCAATGGAGCCAAGTCACCACCAACTGCAAGCTCTAAGCATCAGTGAGAATAAACATTTCTTGCTTGTAAATTATTTATCTCAGGTATTTGGTCTCAGTGACTAAAATCTGTCACAATTGTAAGATCAGAAAAGTACTATTATTATTACAAATGAAATGTTTTAATAGATATGCAAAATAATTTATAAAGAAATTATCATAATTAACAAGACAGGTTTGTAAGATTTTCAGACAGTGAAAATATTTGTCTATTGAAATTCTGTACATCAATAGGAAATACAAAATGCAGTAATAAATCTCATGTGAAATATCCATGCCCCAAAAATTAAGAAAAAAATTAAACTAAACATGTAAATCTTATCATTAATTAACACTTTATTTAGAGGATATATGGAAAATTCAAATAAATGAGAGTATACACTAAGTGTTTTCACTTTTCATTGCTACCCACTCACATGTTTCTACCAACTATGAAATGATAAATTGACACACCTTCAACAGTATGCTCACTTGAACTCTAGATTCTTGTAGGTATCAGCCATTGAGAAGCACTTGCATGAAAACACAAAGAAAAAAGAAACATAAAACACTATTCAGTTGCCTTAGTTGCTTTTCTCACTGCTGAGACAAAGCACCCAACACCCAAAGTTAAGGAAGGATAGGTTTGATTCACAGTCTGTAGAGGTTTCAGTCCATAGTCACATGGATTCTAGGCACAGTGGTATTGTAGGGAACTGAGTTAGATAGAAATATTACAGGCAGGGTTAGGCCCTCCAAGAGACAATATGGAAGACAAGATAACTTTGCAACTGTAGGAGAGACATACACTCCCACTGTGGGCCAAAACTCAAGAAAAAAGAGTAAACAAATGCAACCACATACCTCCCTAGGGGTGGCATCAGGGATTGATATTCTAAATAGGTATCAATCACCTTGAAAGAGCCAGGAAGAGTCACTGACCCAATCTTCTACAGGAAAAGACCCTGTTCTGTATTCATATCTGCTTGTGTGATAGGCTTCCCCATTTAATCACAGATTTAATCAATTTTACCTGAGCAATCTTGTAATCTTATTGGCTAACCATAGTTTGTCCCACCTTGTGTGTGAGTTCTCATATTTTCCACCTTAACCAAACTCACTTCATGATTTTACTATATAAAAATCCATAGAAAAGTTAAATTCCTGAGTAACGTACTGAGGTTCCCTTTTGTCTTTCTCTTAGATAGAAGTTTTTTTTACCCAATGAGTATATTTTGTTCTTAACCTCTGTTGTTCTTAAAATTTATTGTTCAGTTTTAGAGAACACAAACTCATCCCAGTTAACTTTCAGTTTGGGAGTTTCATTCCATTATATCAGTAGCATGGCAGACAAGCATTACAGAAGAAAACATTTTCAAGGCAGACAGAAGATAGCAAAGCAAGCAAGTAGGTATGGCAAGTCTCCTTTTGTTCCTCATATTGTATCCAGGCTGCTGGGACTAAGGTCCTGCCAAACCAATCTGTGGACTGATTTAGTAATCACACACCCTTAATTCTATCACCCTTAATCCTAGCATTGTCCCATGAGTCAGTCACACACTAGATTCAGCCACTTCTGAAAATGTCCCACCTATGACCACAAGAGGCTATAGGGGGACAGCTAGATACAAGCCATGGCATCAGCCAACTCTCTCCTTACTTCATGGCTATGAACTGTTTATGTTATATCAAGAAAGGCTGCATTTTCTATCATTTGGCTTTCTCTTACAGCCAGAGATTCTGCCTCTAGATGCCAGGAACCACTCCTTCCACCTAACTTTCCTTTCTGCTTGAGGCCTATAAATGGTAATTGCTTACAACTATATGTTTCCTTCCAATTCTAGTTATTCATTTAAAACTACTTTCATTAAATTCAAATCAGTCACTCCATTTGAGTAAGCCACTTCTTTTCTACTTAAGCTTTGAGTGCTAAAGTAATTTGTAGCAGAATGACCCTAGGAAATGGGAGTCCCATGCTGCATTTGTCATGTGCTTAAGCAGAGCAAAAAATATTTTCCTGCCCTACTAATTGATAGCAGGTAATGGATTCACCATTACCCAGATTAACATTATTGGTGGCATGCTATGTCATGAAAATGAAGAACAAGACTTTGGGAGATCACTGATGGTTCCCCATTGCTATGGCAACCAGAGTGATTATAATAATGTAGGGGAGCATAAAGAAAGGGAAAAATATAAAGGCCTAACTGCCAAATCAAATTATAAAGAAAATTAGAACACCTGTATGACAGTTAGTATTTCTGGGCAGTTTGACCAAGATATAAGATTAAGGCATAATTGTCACCATGGCAGGAATCCAATACTAAAATAAAGTAGCTAGTGTGGAAGGGATGAATATTTGAGATTAAGAGGAACAGAATAGACCTTAAGAACTCTGTTAACTGAAACCATTAAATAGCCCTGGAATTCCTATCCAACAAAGGCACACCTATTCATTTCCAAAGAAACTTACTTCCTTTTTTTTTTTTTTTACATTAAAAGTGCAGTATGTTGCATTATAAAAAATGTTGATTTTCCTTAACACCCAACATCACCACTACTTATTTCTTGTAGGGTTTTAAAGAGATTGGTCATAAATTGAAGTGCAAGAGTTGGCCTACGAAATGAAAAATGTCACCGAATTTGTTTTGCCTCAAGTCTGAAGACCAACCATATAAATGGATTTGAGGTATGTTAGAACAAAAATGAGAAAAAATATGACCTTTTTTGTATTTTAGGGAAGGGTCTACAGGGTGTTCAGGGTCTCACTACTAGATCAAACTCATAGTGATCCACCTGCTTACAGCCTACCAAGAGCTGGGATTACAAGTGCATGCCACCACACCAAGTTTCATTTGCCATCTCAGCACACTCTGGGGGTTGGGGCAGGCATGGCAGGCCCAGGGATCAAACCCAGGCCCCTGTGCATGCTTGCAGGAGCTTTAATCCGCTGAGCTATTTGGCCAGCCCAAGGAAAATGTGACTTGATTAAAAGATTTCATAAAAATGTCGTGTTTTTATATGCAAATTCACGACATGGACATAGTAAATGAAGATTAATTATTTAATCTGTTGCCTTGGGCATTTAAGAGTTGCATTAATGGACATCCAACATGACTAATTTCAACATGGGCTCAATAATGGATGAGACCTGCTCTAAGAGGACAAAAGCTCAAGGAGATAAGCAAATGTTTTAGTAGAATTGCTTTAAATCTGCTTAGTCATCCACTAAACTTGTTGTCATTGAAGACTCAGACATCCACTTATGAGACATAATTTCATTACATTATTGAGAGGTCACAATTCAAGAGCCTGGGCCTAGTTGAAGGGATTGGATTGCAGCAGAATGACCCTGAGGACTATATTTAGTTTTAGGCCTCTTTTTCTCTAGCTCTTCTTCCTTCTGCTTCCTTGCTGCAGTGAGCCGACCATGTTTGCTTTACCGTGCCCTTCCACCATGAAGTTTCTGCCTTACCATAGACCTAGCACTGGTGCCTGCTGACCATGGGCCAAATCTTCTGGAATCATAAAGCAAAATAATCCTCTCACTCTAGTTTGTTTTTCTCATGTACTAGATCACAGTGAAAAGTGATAACAGAAATGATTTACTCTACTCAAGAATTAATACTCAATCAAGGTACACAGAAATGTTTTCCAAGCCTCAGCATATAGTAGAATCACCTATATGACATGTTAAAATGCAAATTTCTAGGCATTTTCAACAACGACTCTGCTCCACTGAGTTTGGGATAGTCCACAGATATA
>NW_004524590.1:24260264-24264637 GCF_000260255.1 Octodon degus
TATATATATTTCTGTGTGTGTGTGTGTATTTGATGCGGGGTCTCACTACGCAGCTCAGACTCATAGTGATCCTCCTGTTTTCAGCCTCCCAAGCACTGGGGTTACAGGCCTGCACAACCACACCTGGTTCTGGTAGCCATTTCAGTGTACCTCGGGTCAGGATGGTGTGGCATGAGGCACCAGGGATTGAACCCTGGTCCCTGTGCATGCCTAAGCAGGTGCTTAGTCCACTAAGATATCTCACTGGCCCTTATGTGGCTATTTTCCAGGGAAGCTGATTCCTCCAATTTAAGAGTCTTACTCTGAGAACCCTTACCCTCTGTCCTGTGGTTAGAGTAGAAACTTAAATGGTCTTCTAGCTAAATGCTTTTCAAAAATCTGATCCCCTCTCTCATGGAATGAAGGCTATTCATTATCTTTTAACCCACGTGGCATACAATAATGGGAAGTTTTTATCAGTACAAATAATCAGATAATGACAATGTACTTTTAAGTATAATTTTTTTTTCTGGAGCAGAAGAACAAACCTTGGAAATCTACCAGATTTTCAGCGATTTGTTTCATGCATTATTTACATTATTATGAACTTGTCATTGTACCATATTACCCTTCTTATTCTTGGCCATTAACATATTCCAAAAACAGTATGATTTTCTTGTTAGCACACAAAATGTTATGCTAGTTCATTTGGTTGATTAAATTTTCCTAATTTTACTTCATGAAGAGGAAGTACCAAATAAGGGCCCTAGAGCAGGAAACTTATCCATGAAAGCTCAAATGTTTGCCATCTTGGTGATGATTTTGAACACAATCTGTTAAACTATCTTTTATAAAGTGAAAATCAAAGGGTCACATTCCATGTCCCTTAATCAAGAAAGAAATTCAGTGATGATGACACTTGTTCAGGCTCTCTGTTTGAAGCTGTTTTCTAGGTTAATTTAAAGCTAGTGTCAGAGGTACCTGCTTCAGAAAGATCAGCGGGACAAAGATGTTGAGACAAACCTCTGCCAAGCCCCCACAAAGGCACCACGTTCAGAACCTGAGAACTCTGGGGCTGACCTCTGTCCTTTTTGCCATCTTTCTTGGTCCACTATATTCCGTTTGAATATCAGCCTCAAATTTCTACTGTGCTATATGAATACATGATGCCTTGGTGTTACATGCATGAACACTTGGTATTAGATAGTTTCCTAAGTAATAAAATTGGAACCATTTTTTTCTCAGTGACTGTCCTGAAAGGTAGAAATACCTTGCAAATCCAGCTCTAGCAAGTCCATGGTTAAACTGCAATGCAGTACTCAGTACTTAGAGAAAATGGAGCAGTGGAGACTCAAATTATTGGAAGTTCTTCCAGAACAACTTATTGTTTCTCTTTTAGACAGCCAGCACTTTTAAACTTGATTTGAACAATAGTAGAGTTGGTTTGCCTTCTGGGTTCAGACAATGGTTTCAGACAGCTCTATGGTGCGATCAGACTTCTCAGTAGGACTTTGAGATCTAAACAAAGTGATTAAACAGCTACTTCTCACTTCCCACGTTGCCCTCAATTTTCCAGAACATTCAATGCTAAGTCACAATTTCTAGGTAGAAATGCTGAGCGGCTATCCACCAATTTGCCGAGCTAAATACCTCAAATGATCTCACCTTCAATGTTCCCATGCATTTTAAGGTCTTACTTTTCTACTCCATTGGTCCTGAAGACCCAACAACTGCATTAAGAAAAGAAGGATTTGTGGGCTTTGCACATCTCTAAAATATTACTAAAATTAGTTTTTTCAGATTTTTCTGTGCTCACGATTCTTGGAACATATATTCGAAGTTATATATATTTATATATAATATACTTATAGATATATTGAAAATGTTAATATATGTACATATCATCTCTCTTTTCACTGTTGTCTTTTTTACTTTTATTTATATTTTAGAACTGTGTATCAGATTCAAGGCATTGTACATAGCAGGCATATGATCTATCATTGAGCTCTGCCTCCAGCTCTTTGGTGACTTATTTGAAAAGAGAAGTGCTTTAATTTCAGAAAGAAGTATGTCTGGGTTGTTATCATATTGAGATTATATGAAAAATATTGGGACTTTGTGTTAGCATACCCTTTTCAATAGAAAAAAAAATCAGTAGTGAGATAGAAAAAGAATGGGTATTTTTGCCTTTCATCTTTGCAGATTTAACTTGCATTTTTTCATCTTGCTTTATACACTATAAATGGTTAATGAATTCCATCAGTAAGCTTGTGTGACTACCTATTTATACCTTTATTTTTAATTTTTCTTAATTTTACTGACATGAGGTCTTGCTACACAGTTTGGACTTGTAGAGATCCTCCTGTCTCAGCCTCCCTAGTGCTGGGATTTCAGGCACTTGCCATCACTCCTGGCTCCCAGGATTTCTGGTGGCAGCACAGTATGCGATCCTGGGGCTCGATCTTGAGACCATGCGCTTGACAGGAAGGTGCTTTTACTGCTGAGCTACCTTCCCAGCCCTATTTTTAATTATTAAGTCAGAGGTGCTGACAGAAAGGGAGAGGGGTACATGTATGTGATCTATCCAAAATGCATGAAATGAGCTACATCTGAATCTTAGGAGATTAAAAAGACTCTATATCAATATCTAAATCTGTATCCATCTTTATCTCTGTCTATTATCTGTATCATCTAGATCTAGGTCTGTAGAGCTACATATGTAAGGCTAGATATGTCTACAGATGTATCTATAGATGTGTATAGATCCATAGATAGGGATTAGAAATACCTTGCTATAGATAGATGTAACTTATAGAGATAGATAGACAATAGATAGATATATAGATATGTAAATATCCATATATAACTTGTTATACATATGTTAATTATGATGAACACTTATTTGCACACCTTTGTTCACAGCACATAAACTCTAGCTCAATTAAAATCATAAAATATTTACACTGAAAATTCTATTTAATGGTGAAGTACTGGAGTAGTTCCCTTTCAAGCACTCCTTACTCATCCAGAGTAGCTCACTTTTACTCTCCCTCCCTCTCTGTCTGTATGTCTCTTTCCCCATTTCTCTCTTTTTCCTCTTTTCTCACCTTCAAAGAAATCATCTACTTTTATTAAAAATAATTATTAAAGTACTAAAGATAGTAAAGTACTGAGCTTTCTTCATGAAATAAGAAAGGCAATACTGTACCTTTTATCATGTATATTCAACATTTACAACACTATATAAAACCTCTATTTCAATATAATAAAGGAACAAAGAAAAAATTGTATGATTTGGAAAAAATAGCAAGTGTCATTTATACATGACATCTTTGTAATTATAGAAAAGTCTCACAATTTATTAAAATAATTTTTAAAAGAATTCAACAAGCTCTCTGTATATAGATTCAGTATATAAATGTATTTCTGTGTAATAACAGGCATAATTACAAAGTACTTATTCTTAAAGTGATACTATTTACATCAAGAACCATCATAAACTAAGTAATATAAGGTATAGCCACAAAGAAACTACAAACGCTGAGAAACAGCAGATATAGTCTAAGTCAATGGAGCTTTATATATTACAGTATTCAGAAACAAAAAGATGCTAATTATCTCCAAATTGATCTATAAATTAAATCAAATACCAAAAGATGTATGTAAATTCTTAAGTTTTTTCTAAAATATATATGAAAATGTAATGGGCCAAGAATACAAAAAAACAAATCTGCAGAATAAAAGCAAAGTTGGGAAATTTTATTACCAGATATCAAAACTATACATAAAGCACAGCTAATTAAAACCATGTGGTGTCCATGTAAGATAGGCTAATAAATCAAAGAAACAAAAGTAGGAATCTAAAAAAGTCTCTACATTTATATGGTCCCTTGATTTATATCAAAGACGACAGTAATAAAGTATGAGAAGAATAGTCTTTTCAATAATTGATGCTGAGGCAATTGGATATCATATAGCAAAATATTTAATCCTGAGACATTCCTCACACCATGTGCAAAAATCAATTCCAGAATGACTGTAAATCTAAATGTGATTAACCAAAGCAGTAAAACTTCTGGAAGGAAATATATTAGATTTCCTTTATAAGGTTGGTTGTAGCAAAGATTTTTATACTAAACATAAAAACATAAACTGCAAAATAAAATATTGATGTATTATCTATTTTTATCATTAAATCTTTATCACCCATTGCTAATCAGGTATTCTTGTTTTGAAAAATCTGTAACATATGTATTGTTGTATGTTACCCTGTTTCTGTCTTTGTTTCTGATTTTTGTTCTTGGTTTTTCTTTTTCTTTTTTTTGTGGAACCAGGGATTGAATTCAGGACCTTGCCCTTGCCAAGCAAGGGCTTATTCTACTGAGCTATCTCCC
>NW_004524590.1:24264778-24290395 GCF_000260255.1 Octodon degus
CAACATGTATGTGCATATAAATATAACACATATACAGATGTTTGTATTAAGAATTTACTGAAATAGTTCAGTATACATTTGTACATTTCCATGTATAAAGCATGGATCAAAATTGTAGGAAAAATTACTACAGGCTAATAAAAAGTAAATATCTCAATAAGGAAAGGAAGAAATGGAATAATAATTTATGAAAGCAAATATCTAGATGGCCAATGAATGCAAACTAGCCAATTTTCATTAGTCTCCAACACACTGAAATTGAAATCACAATGAAACACTACTACATTTTGTTAAATGGGTCAGATACAATGAATTTCAAAATAAGAGAGAGCATGGAGTGTGAGAAAGAGTACGGTTTAAAGGAACCCTCATATATGGTCACTGGCAATGCAAGTTGGTCCAGATTAATTAATTAATTAATTGGTACAGAGTCTCACTATGCAGCTCAGATTTGTAGTGATCCTCCTGTCTCAGCCTCCCCAGAGCTAGGATTACAGGTGTGCATCACCACACACAATTTCAGGCTGACACAGCTCACCCAGGTTTGCAGGGCTGGTATAGCATGCTGTAGTAGGGATCAAACTTGTGTCCTTGTGCTTGCTAGGCAGTCATTCAGACCACTGAGTTATCTTCCCAAACCAGTTCAGAATCTTTAAATAAATTTTGTGGTAGTTTCGACTAAAGTACAATAAAAGTCTATGCTATGATCCACTGACTTCTATGTATCATGAGCTGATGTATAATAAAAGATAGATACCAGAATAGACATTACAGCAGCATGAGTAATATCCCTATGTTAGAAACATTCGAGATGGTTGTGTATTAGATAAAATGTGATCTGTTCATACAATGCATGCCAATATATTTACATGAAAAAGATTAATCTAACAAATACAAATTATGCAAGAGAAGCCAGAAACAGTGTATCACTTCTAATTCTATGTAAAATTATAAACAATGGGATGCTGCTAATCTCTTTGTAAATTTATGACTATACACTATTACATAGAAAGAATCAGAAATACACTTGACTGTATTAGAGCTTCTTAATGACTAGAATCAATAGCAAACACAAGTACAAGTGCAAGAGCTCTTATTTATGGGGTAGGCTTGCAGTTTGAGAGCAGGAGACCCCACAGTGCTACATGCATGAGAGCCAGAGGATCCAGAGACTGCTCAGCCAACATGATGGCAGCTGCAGAATATGAGGCATGAAGGCTGCAGCACCAGGACAGGGTCAAAGGCCCGGCAGTTCCCAGGAGGGTCACTGGTATTAGATTGTGTGGGAAGACGAAAAACTGTAGTTCCATAGACCAATGCCCAGTGGTGCTGTTAACAAAGGCAAGATCCACTCAAGAAGAAGATAGAAGCTTTTCAAAAGTGGGGACTTTTTTCTTCTTTTTTATCAAGCTCCAGTCTGTTGGTTAGAGCTTTCTACTACGGGGATGTCTAACGTTTGCTGCATTTGTATATGCCAGCCATGCAGAGACACACAGAACTGTGCTTTACTAAGTTGCTAGACTTGCTTTAACACCTTCAGGTTGATATATAGTGATAAAAGTCACAGTCCTGCTCTTGTCAACTTTGCAACCAGACATATCCATTTAAACTTCACATAATCTCCAGTATATCAGCAAGTTCATAATCATGCCTAACATGATACAACAATTCTGTGTGCAGACTGAAACGTGTGAACAGAACACTAAAGCCAAGTTTTTCTTTGGGTGATGCTTATGCTTTGAGACACAACATAACTTACATATTATAATTCAGATTTAGCAATACTGAGTACTGATGTTAAGTCAGTTGATGTTATTACAAAGAAAGAAAAAACTGCATGTAAATATGCACAAATGCATTACATATACAAAAGAATACTCATAGAAATTTTAATTGTTATTTCTGTATCTGGTGAGCTAGACGTAGCTGGTATTTGTGACTACTTTATTCTACTACCCATTTTGTATTCCCTTGGCTGTCAGGAAGTGCCTCCACAGGTCTCGGTTCTTTACCTGGTGTGTAACTCACACTTATTCCTGAAGGTTCAGGGCCATTAATCATCCTGTCTGGGATGGTTTGTTATAGTTTTCCATAGACCTTAATAACACAATATTGTAATACCAGGAGATGTTCTAAGGGCTCTTGTGCTTCTAACATATTTTTCCATTACTTCTTCTGTAGGTTAGTAGTCCAATTTCCCTTGCGAGATCTAGATAAGTTAGCCCTGCTGACATTGTGACTCCATTTTTATCT
The DNA here is from genome assembly GCF_000260255.1 of Octodon degus. Classification (NCBI taxonomy): domain Eukaryota; kingdom Metazoa; phylum Chordata; class Mammalia; order Rodentia; family Octodontidae; genus Octodon; species Octodon degus. The sequence goes on from NW_004524590.1 coordinate 24,267,032, forward strand.
TGTTGACTCAAAGGTTTATGAGAAACCAAAACTTACCAGGGGGACATCTTAGATTCTAGTTCATGATGGAAGCATCATCACCTGCCTCTGCATCTAAGACAACTATTCTGGAAGAGCAAAGGCTGTGAAAACAGGAAAGAAAAATTTTGCTAAAGAGTTATTAGAGGTATTGGTGAGTGGTGTCATTCTACATTTTGATTCCCGGACCCATGAATTTTGACTGTGGCATAAAGAGTACCATATATTATATAAGTATATATGATAACTGTTCTGAGAATATTTTGTGTTCTGGGGAACCTTGCCACAGCCCAGCAAGTATTTTCACTTAGCTTGCACTGTATCAACATTTGTAAATGGCCATGTCACTCTTCTATCAATCTAGCTGCTTATAAAACAGTGAATTTCCTGAGCATGAACCCACTTGCTCTCTTCTTTGACTGTAAAGCATGCTTCTTATTCAGAAGCAACACTGTGCACACTACCATGACAGTGAAGGAGGCATTGTGTAAGTCCATGGAGATGGTAGCGTTGGCATAAGCATTGCATGTGAGGAGAACAAATAGCTCTGTCCTTTCCATGAAGGAAAGAAATACATCTCATATAGTCCATCTATCTCAGTATGGCAGGATGGCCATCCCTAGGATTGGTGCTGGTCCTAAGAACTGTTGGTCTCTGCTTCTGGTGGACTTCATAATCAGCAGTGGTTGAGGCCGTGTCAGCCTTGGTGAGCAGTCAGGTGAGGTGGAAGTCCATATTTCTGAGAGTCAGAAACTCTAACATTGCCACCATGGCCATTTTCTCATGGAGCCCACTGGGCTTGACAATGGTCACTAAGGAAGAGGATGAGTACTATCTGTAGGATGAGTCATCCTAACCACTTTATTATTCTCATTTTCTTCTGGGTTGCTTTTCACTAAGTACTTGTGTGAGACACATTTATTTCTACACTCTTAGGCCAAATAGAGATGTACCTCTCCTTCAAATGTCTTTTTTACCAATTTTCCAGTCATATACCTTCCAAATTCTTGCCCATCCATAAGACTATTAGTTATAGCCAATAAATTGGTATGTAACCTCATGTCTGGTCATTTATTCTTCCAAGAAAAATGTGTCACCAGGTGTACTGTCAAAATGGCAATTTCCTTTTACCACTGTTTTAGGGGCTACCTTGGAAAGGGATGGTGGTGCTGTAACTCTCCACTTTCAGGTATTGCTTGTATAATGTGCGGAAACATTTGCAAATCATATCCAAGCTGTTGTTTTGTGTTGATTTATTTCCTGTCAACTAAGTATACCCATGAAGCCATATCTACATGGTAAGGACAATTTGGTACTTGGGCCACCTCCAATATAGCTTAAGTGCTCCAAGGCAGGGAAGGAGAGTAGGGGGACCTGGTAATGGAGAAACAATCCATGGAGTGACAGGCAAAAAGTAGCAGCAGCAGCAGCAGCAGCAGCAGCAGCAGCAGCAGCAGCAACAGCAGCAGCATGCTTTTCTTTTCCCTTTATCCATCAAGGCCACAAGCCTTTTGGGTGGAGCCTTGCATATCCAGTGTGGGGCTTACCATTACCCACACCCAAAACTATAGTAAACCAGTTAGGGGCTTAATCCAGTACTCATAACCTCAATTCCAGTACCACACCCTTACTCCTTATCCATGTGAACTAGATCCAGCCACCTACAAATTCATGAAGCTTTGAGGAGACATTCAGATACTAGCCATAACACATGATAAATAGGTAGAGCAATAGACCCACATGAGAAATGTGATGTCTCCAAAATCCAAACAGATTCACTAGGCATTGTGCTTCTTTCTCAATTTTATCCTTCTAAAGGATAAATTGTTGCCCTTGGTCAACAATTTGTAGAATGACTATTTCTTCGTGTCCCATACCACTGTACTCCTACAAATTTCATTGAGGTACAAGCCCCTTAAATTTTAGTTAAATTTATTTTCCATTTTGTTATGTGAAAATCTTTTACTAACAAGTACCAGTGGTTGCCATTTCTTGCTCACCTGGTCCAATAAACATAATGTGATCAATGTGGTAGACCAGTGTGATGTCTTGTAGAAGAAAAAGGTGGTCAAGATCCCTATGAACTAAGTTGTGATATAGAGGGCTAAAGAGTTGGCATATTCCTGGAATAGAATGGGAAAGATATATTTCTCACCTTGCCAGTGTAAAGCCAATTTCTCCTGGTGAGTCTTATAGACAGATATTGAGAGAGAGGCGTTTGTCAAATCAATTGTTGCATATCAGATACCAAAACCTATGTTAACCGACTCAAGCAAGGAGTTCACCTAGTACAGTAGCCACAACTAGACTTACCACTTAAACACATGGCTATCTACCATCATTCTCCAAGATGTATTGTTCTTCTGTACAGGCTAAATAGGAGCATTAAATGCTGCTGTGACAGTAGTCACCACCTCTGCCTCTTTCAAGTCTTTAATGGTACCACTAATCTTTGCATATCCTGCAAGTATGCAATATTTTGCTTTTATTTGCCCTTTTTCCAAGTAGGAGTAACTCTAATAGCTTCCATCTGGCCTTTACCATCATAATGTCCTCTTTCAATGTACATCCTAGGGTACAAGTATGGGAATTCTGCCAGATGCTAAATATCTCTATCATAATTATACATTCTAAAACTTAGGAATTGATCACAAGATGGATTCTCAGATCTGTTGGACACATTGTGAGTGGACCCTTGGCTAAAACTCAATTGATCCCAGCTCCTTCCATTCCTGGAGGGCCATAATGATGTGGATCTCTTGGAATCAGCTCTAGCTCAGAACCAGTATCCACTGGTACTCTAAACAACTGGCCATTTCCTTTTCTCCAATATATGGTTACCCTGGTCCTTTAAGAAACTTTCTGGTGATACAAGTTTCTTCCTGAAGGGGACTCAGCTTCTCCTTTATTCAAGGAGTTCTAGGTTTATAAAATGGCTCAAGTCTAGGAACTGATTGAGAGGCTGCGATTTTCTATTGCTAAGGTAGACTTTGATTCATTTGCCCTAACATTTTTCTGCTTATATAAATTCAGTAAAAATTTCATAGGATTTCTGTCTGTTTCACTGCTAAGAACAGCGTGATTAATTAGCACATACCATATGTCTACAAATTTAGACCATTCTGACCATTGTTTTGCCTCTGATGGCCATTACAGTAAGTTCACCACCTTGCCATCAGTGATTGTGTGCTGCCACTTGACCCTTGCCACTCTGCAACCCAATTATCCCCATCACATTTCTGTTTCCCAATTAAATGACTATGGGCCTCATCATAATGTGTGACATATAGTGAACAGCAATGACAGAGCTCCTCAAGAATACTGGCTGCTACTCCTCTCACAAATATGTCTTTAAAGTATCAATAAAGTGCACATTTTCTGGGTCATCTCAGTGTGAAGTAGATTCTACTTTTTATCCACTCTAGCATTCTCATGTCTCTGACCCTTAGAATGCTTTCATCAGCAGCAAACCTAAGAGCATCAGCCATCTCCAGTTCATATACAGTGGGCCTTTTTTGATTCATATTCAAGTCAATCTACCAAGTAAACTAATAGTACATTTTTAAACCCATGAACTGTGACCTTAAATCCAAAATCTCTTTTTGATGGACCCATACAAATAAATACAGTTAGATTCATGTTTGTGTTCCTTCTGTCATTACTCCACTTCTTAAAATACATTCCTATACCTGTTGTCTAGAACTTTGATTGTAAGAATTAGAAAGTTCAAGAAGTTTTTTGGGAGTTTCACATATCTCCTTTTTGCTCAAGCTGTGTGCTTTCCCTTTAGGAGCCTTCTGAGGTCTGAGCCTGGAGGCCCCAAAGTAAAAGTGAGTGATAAGGGTACGTCCCAAAGAGGCTTAAATTGTCTTGGTTTGTTGATGGCATCGGGGAACAGTGTTACTGCTTCCATAGATAATATGGGATTAGTTTCCTCACCCAGACCAATAACATTACATGGAGTAAGGGTAGAAGTAGACATGCCTTTACCACTAAAGGTGGAGAAAACTCTTCCTCCAGAAAAATAAATTCATCAGATTTTAGAAGTTCAAAGTCCTCAGGGTTGTCACATCCTCTCAAACATTTAAAGGGTCCAATTGTTTTCTACTCACCCCCACCCATATTAGCTGGAAAGAATCTTTGAAACTGAGCGTTAACTTCACACTGTAATTTAGTCAATCACAGAGTATGAGGGCTTGTTTTTGGTTTTCAAAAATTTCAGCCTTGTGATTAAGAGAGGAGATTCTTCTTCAGGATATACTAGAAGGACACACTTTGGATTGTTTATGTGTGTCTAGCACTGGAAATTTGAATCTCTGATCTCATTATTTTTTTTAGTAGTTTACCCAAAGCTACTAAGAGAAGCTAGTGAAGATGATTATATGTTACACTTCCAAAAATGTCCCAAAGTATTGTACATACAGTTATTAAATTGCTTGGATTATACAAAATTAGGATATTAAATTACAATATCAATATAGAAAATTAAGATAATCAAGTATATCTATGTTACATAATAAATAGCTCAAATCACAGACTATCAGTATTCTGCATTAGTAGAAGGAGAGGCCATGGGTGGCAAATTTAGGTCTCATCAAATTATAGAGCCATCTCCAGGAACCACGAAACCAATTGAAAGAATTCATCCTTTTAATTCTGTTTCTTTAGAACCACCAGTGTTATCAAAATCTATATTAGGTTAGATTCTTTAGAAGAACAGAATCAATGGAAATGTATTTAATTGTGCAATGGAATTTATTAAGTAGACTTAAGGATCAGAATGAGGAGATTCCACAATGGCCATCAGCTCACTGGACAGACAATGGACCCTATAGATGCTCAGCTAAGAAGATAAGAGAGTAATGGTGCTGAGCCATTCCAAGGTCAAAGGTCTGTAAACAACTAGACAGTTGCCAGTTTGAGTCTCTGTTGGAATCCTGAGAAAATAGAGACCTAAACACCAATGTCTACCGGGACACAGGAAGACCTGAGGTCTTCAAACCTAAGACACTTCCATCTTTCCCTTGCACAACTAGCATGGGCCTTCCTCTTAAATGTTTATTTTTTTCAGTTTTTATGGTAAAAAAAAATAAAAGTGCTGTCTAATAGAGGGTTGTGGAGATGTGTGGCTCAGGAAAGATTATGTGGACAAAAGGAAGAACTATAGCATTTGATTTGGAAAGTACCCATGAAATATCAGGAGAATAAAGCTTAGAGGCTGAAAGAAAATATTTTTGAAAAAAACATCATGGCCATGTCAAGTTTTCCACAATTATTTATTTTTTTAAAGTTTTCTACATTTAAAACAAAATTCCAGGGCTGGTGAGATGGCTTAGTGGTCTAAAGCACCTACTTAGAACAAGCTTGGCAAAGCACAGGGACCACAGTTCAATCCCCCAGCACCACGTGCCAGCCAGCCCCACTCCCTGGTGGGCTGAGCTGGACACACACACACACACACACACACACACACACACACACACACAAATAAATAAATAAATAAATAAAATTTTAAAAAAAAAAAATTAAAAAAAAATTCCAGAATGTGTAATTTTCCAGGAAGGAGCTCAGTAGAATAAACACTTGCCTGGCAAGCACAAGGTCCTAAGTTCAACCCCTGGTCCTGCAAAACCAGAAGAAAACAAAACAGAGATTAAAGAAATGGAAACAAATTATATGAAATATGCTAAAATATTTAAATTACATTCAGTGTGTATTAGGAACTCACTTAACTTAATGGAAGCTATCCACCAATACTGTACATTATCATATGCAATTTTCTTTTCTTTCTTTCTTTCTTTCTTTCTTTCTTTCTTTCTTTCTTTCTTTCTTTCTTTCTTCCTTTTGCATCAGGGATCAAACTTGAGACCTTGCATTTGCCAGGCAGGCACTTATTCTGCTGAGCTATCTCCATAGTCCTACTGCAAATTTTTATTTTTATAGGTAATTTTATACATTAAAAGGTATTCTCATTAGTTAGAAATGTTAAAGGTTTGATTATTAAGTGTATGATTGCTACTAATGACTCTATCTAGTAAAACAAAGTAAGAAAAGATATTACCATAATTTAAAAATATGGGACTGTTAATATGTAAAGTTCAAGATCAATGAGATTATAATTTAAAAGAGAGGAGGAAAGTGTTTTTCCTAATCCAAATTTATGTTAAAATATATATTTTAGAAGGTAAGATGAAAGTTCTATTTCCTTTCTTTGATGGAATCTTGATTTAAAAAAGATGATAAATTTTCACGGGCCATTAAAATCTGGCATGCCTTGGTCTTTTCTACTTTATCAAAGACATTGTGCAGCTACACCTGCTTTGTTACAAAGTGTATAATCACACCCATTCAGCAGTCAGTGGAGCATTAAATGTCGAAGACACAAAGAAGCAATAGAAATGAATGTTTTTCTCAAGGAACTTAAAATCTATAATGGGAAACAAAAGCTGATAATTGGCATGATACAATAAAATTCTTAGCAGAATAACAAACAATTATTCAAAATATATTAACAACACTAAGATAATATTAAGTTCCCTATGATGATTTTGGTATGTCCACACAAAAGTTTTGGAGCTAAATTTTGGAGCAGATTAGCAAATGGCATTTGGAAGGGAATAGAGAGAGTATGTAAAAGAGGTTAAAAATATTTCCAACATTTTGAAAGCATAGCTAGAGAGCACGACAGAATAGTGGGTATAAGTGGGACTATGGAATGGACCTCTTGGGCAAAGCACTGTATAAAATGATTTTAAAGTCACCATAGCATGATAACAACTGTGTGCATTGACCAACAGATATGGAAGTACATTCTGGATTAAGCAGAACTCTATTCAAATCTGCACTTCAGTAACACAGAGTAGAAGACACAATAATAAAGGCATATAAGAGGTCACTGTTGAAACAAAGAAGTGATGAATAGAAAGGATATATTGATCTACAAAATTAATTGTAGACACGTTAATTCTAGATATATTGAGCTATTCCTGGTCCTCATCTTGGTCTGAGAAGTTTGTACTTCTAATCCCATAGAAAAGTTACTGGTATCCCATCAAGTTAATCCAAATCTACCATTCTCAATGCAACCACATCAAAAGTAAAGACACTAAGGCATATTTGTAGTTATGGGGAACCAAAAGGTCCTAAGTTCAGCCATGATGGAGGATATCCAGAACAAAGGCTTCAACTCAAGGCCAAACCTGGGTTTTATTCATTCATGAGGAAAGGAGTAGCTTGAAATTAGTGACTGTAAGAATGGTGGGAAGTAGGTGAGTCCCATGAGCTGGACTAGGTAGGAGGCCTTCATTCACTTCTGCAATATGCAGAGAGAAGGATATGCAAAAGAGCAATCTGCATTTCATAGTTGAGACAATATTGAAGTTTTGGGGTAGGTGCTTCAGTTCTGATGCATAACCTTTCAAGCTAAAGAAAGTTATAGCCTCTACCTCCAGGCTGGAGGCTCAATCTCAGCCAATAGTGTGGAGCATTGGCTGCTCATCCCTTCTTAACCTGGCTCACTAGGGAGAAGGTGGGGGTTCTTGGAAAACAGCCTGCCATTGTCAAAAAATTACCACTAGCACCTTGGCTAGACCAATATGCATTGCTTAAAGTCAATTGAATAGATAAGGACAAGTCCTAGACAGCTCTGTACATATCAATACATTCTATTAACACACTGTATTCACAGTGGAATTAGTTTAATTTTCATTATTGAATATTTATATACTAGTTCCAATACAAATTTATTCTCAATTAACCTACATCTGATCTGATACATTCAAAAATAAAATATTACTTCAATATGTGATATATAAAGGACATCACTCTTTTGTTTATTTTGTACTTTGTTTTGATTTGTTTTAAGTTCTCCTCATGTAGTTCAAACTTGCAGAAATTTTCTTGCTTCAGCCTCTTTAATGCTTGGGATTATAGATGTGAACTACCATGCCTGGCTTTTTGCATTCTTTTTTTACACTTAGATTTCACCTTTTTCAGAAATATACTTGTGTCCTTTTTGACACATCACTTCCAACAAAAACTGCTATTCTATGATCATATATATGGTGCAATCAAAATATATGGTGAATGTTTATTTTTTATTTTTAAAATAATTTTATTGAGAATGAAATAGCAATGGGGGTTAGTAGGACAGTTACAATAATTAATACATTGCATATTGTCTTTGCAGTGATTCATAGTACAAGACACAGACATGACAGTTTGTTTAATTTAAACTTTCACTAGGCATTCTAGCCCTCAAAACACTCACCTTCACCTCAAACACATGCATCCCCTCATTCCTGGCACTTGCTGGATCAGTTCCGAGAGTCCTTTCAGGAGTCTTAAGGAAATGCTTGAAAAATACTGAGAATGCACCACCGAGTGCTGTTCCATAGAAAGGCACGTTCTAAAACACTGCAGTGTGGCCTCACCTGGTTCTTTCACTGACTCTGGCACTGTGCAGCTTCTGACCCTTCTCCAAAGAAGAATGACCTCTTGCCATTTAAATATAGTAGGTGGGTGAGTTCAACAGAATAGTCCAATGTAGTCCAGTGGTCCATAATAGTAGTGGGTTATCCACAGGACTGGCAATGTCAGAAGTTGTTGACTTGAGCCTTTTACAGCTCAGCATATTAATATGACTTTACTTTTTATACCTTGTTTTCACACACCTACAATATTTAAATGGCAATGGAATACCCATATCTGACAAAATAAAAAAAGTGGATATAAATGAAGGACCATTTTATATCTGTATATACAAAATAGTTAGGATAGATATACAGCTATTTTCTCTTAATTCAATGAGAAGAAAGATTTGTACTAATAGTGCTTAGACAGAACATCATGTCTGCATCTTGTACTATGAATAACTACTATGACGACAACAATATGCAATGTATTAATTATTGAAACTCTCCTACTAATTGGTTTTGAAACTGTGTCATTGCTATTTGTTTCTCAATAAAATAAATAAAAGAATGACAAAAATATTTTATTTATTTATGTATTTTTTAGGGAAGGGTCTACCGGGTGCTCAGGGTCTCACTACTAGATCAGACTGATAGTGATCTACCTGTTTACAGCCTCCTAAGAGTGGGGATCACAGGTGCGCTCCACCATGCCCAGTCTCAGTGACAGTCTCAGCATGCCCCTGGGGCGGGGCTGGCATGGCAGGCCCAAGGATCGAACCCTCAGCCCCTGTGCCTGCTTGTAGATGCTTTAATCCACTGAGCTATTTTGCCTGCCCTTAAGGAAAATATTTCAAGTCAGTTCAACACACCGAGGCAGCCACAGCCGTGCAACTGAATCCCTAAAAGAGGACTATCAGAGATGCTTCAGAAGGTGGTAAGACATGAGGTAAGTTTGCTGGAAGCAGGGGGTGGTGCTTTGAGAAGGATGAATGACCCTGCGTCTTTCACTTGAATGGCTTTCAAAAAAATAAGCATTCACCATTTTGTCATATCTTGTAGGTTAGTTGTATGTTTTATGCTTATGTAAGGAAAAATAATTCATTCTTTCACCATTCAATTTATTTATTAAGTGTTTTTTCTTTGGTATTTATTCAAAACACTGGAGTATATCCTAGTAGTTCCATGGCTAGCTCAGTTTTGACAATTTGTTTTCTTTTAGTCAAGATAATTTACCAGCAACAGCTATATGCACCAATTTAAAGCTTTAGATAATCATACATTTCACCAGCCCATTTTGCATGGTGTCTTTCATCACAATTATCTTAATCATCTTTTGGTATTGAAGATGACTTGATATTTACAATGAGGTACTAAAGGGTATATGGTCAAGATATGTATTCCAGCGTCCCAAATGGGTCACGTGTGGCATAATGCTTTGGTTCTAATTCTGGATTGCATGAGCTTTCACCCAAGCCTTTGTACCTATGCATTGTGCCTGAGCCAGCAGCTCCATCCCACTGGAGTTTGTTTTTCTCGTCTTCAAATTAAGGATAATAAATACCCTATATATGCATTACCTAATGGATTAATAAACACAAGTAATATAACTAAATAGGACATCAATGTGAGCATTGTTTTTCAAATATTACCTGAAAGATGATGCCACTTTTATGTAGTAAATCTATGGGGCTATTTCTGTCTGTACATCCTAGCATAGAATTGATTTGATTTACATGGAATATACGTGTCATACTGAGTCAAGCAGATTATTTTTTGGCAATATGAAATTGGTTCTGTGAGACCCAGTAAGTTGAACTGTAAAGTATAAATTTAGAAGTTATGATGTGACAATGCCCTGTAACTTCCTTTGCATAAAGGCCCAATATGGTTATATTCCTGAGTTTGAGTTCTAAGGAACATTCATAAATTCTTATATTAGTGTTCACATGTTTCCTTGATTTGATTACTAGACTTTTTCAGCAGAGTTATTTTATTAATACAATGTATATGTGAGTTAAATCTCTTCATTGTAGCAAGCATTTCAGTATTATTGAAATGTTAAGATGATTAAGATCATCTACATAATCTCTATTCTTCTGTTCGTATTATTAGCTATTAATTGTGTTCAGTGGAAAACAAAATCAAACAGCCGAGTAGATCATTCAAGGCAGAACTATACCTAAGTTATCTTCTCCATGAAGACTCTTAAACACTGACTATACACAGATATTGAATTGCTCCCTCTCAGAGTCTCAAAGCAATAGATCTCAGATACTGTATTTGGATTTTACTATCCAGTAAAAGAGAATCATAACCCATCACCAGTTTTTCACCTTACCATTTGTAGCACTATATTTTCATGAGATATTAATTTTCACTTCAAGAAATAAGGAAGGATCTTTATCTTGGCCCTGAGTCTAGTTCTTTCAATTAAATGCAAAGTATTTCTATATTTTCCTTATTTTCTCATTTAACAGTCAACTGACCTAAAAAGGTCTGATTTAATGGCATTCCTGATTCTTTACTTTAACACTTGGGGGTTTGTAATCTGTGTTGTGTTTACCAAGAGCTGCTCTTACTTTTCTTCTTTCTTTTTGTCTGACCCATCAGACCCTCATAGACTCTAATAAATGCCTTAAACATAGCCAGTTCTCAGTAAATCATTGCTGAAGATGTAGTAGGTCAAGAACAACTGATTTTTAAATTTCAGTGCAGGATTGAGCACAGAATAGATGAGAGTAAAATTTTTGCCCAACGAGACTGATTTTATCTAAAAGGTTTCAATATTTATTCTAGGCACTACCAAGTAACTCAACACTTATATAGACTTAAAACAAAATCAGATTTCACCAATTATCTTTGCTTTTAGAATCCAGTCAGTACCTGAGGGTATTTTGAAGGCTATCTCTGATTACTTAGATTTTATTTCCCACAGCATGACTATTTTTCCTAGTTTAAACAATTTTAACAGCTCTAGGGTAGAGTGTAATGAGTGTCTTAGAAATAAATTATCAGCTAAAAGCATTGTTATCCCATTTGCATTTAAGACTCATTTGCTGAAATTATCCAACTGGGTTACAATAAAGTGGCTGGAGAAATAGCTGTTTAAGACTCTCAAGGACTACTTCGACTTAGAATTATTTCTAAGGCAAGTGCTAAAATTTCTCTAATAACAATATACTGAAATGTTATTTCTAAGCTATTGATCTATCATTCAGAAAACAGTTATATCTAATCCCTGAAGAGGCATTTGACACAGCAGAGAGAACTACATGCTATTATTCTAGATACCTAGTAAATGGCAAGACTAGGGTGAAATTCTGGTACCAGCAGACTCAACTCTGGGCCTCTGTCTGTTTCTGTAAAAATTAAGTCTTTACAGTCCTAATTCTTCAAAGACTGGAACAATGAGGCTGTGTGAAAAAAGAGACAAAGATATTGTCTGAGCAACAGAAGCTTATTAGCACCTATTGCCACACATATAATAGTTTTAGATGTGAACATAATCTCTAGTGCCATTGTGATGCCTCAGGTTATTCTTTCCAGCAGCACATTCTTGCAGGAATCAGGTTGAAACCAGGAATTTCTGCAATTTTCAAATAATCAACTAAGTCCATCTCTCTCAACCACTTACTGCCAATGCATTTATTAAACCACACTGTTTCTATAATTATTTGGTATTATAAAATCAACCACCCAGAAACATTACAAAGTAGCATCTCCTTCTCTTCCCTTTTTATCAGTCATAATGCTGGCTTGCCATAATGCTGGCTCACCATTCTGTGTGATAACAGTGGTCCAGCATATAAACATTGTGGCCTAGTTCATCCCATAATCTGTGCCTCCTTGGGTCCTCACTAGCACTGTTCATTAGCTGACACTTCAAGTAATAGACATCTGTTCATCATTCTGGCCCCAGGCTTGAATTGGCTTCCTCAGAGAAAGCTTCCTCAACCTCCAAGGTGTCTAATAGATGTCTCTGTTACATGAAAATACTTCCAATTTAATTACAAGATCATTGACTCGGTCTTTGCTTCTTTTCACTGAATCACAATGCTGAGGTAGATAGGTATTTTGCACCTGCTGTTTTTTTACCTCTACCCACAGATAGCACAATAGAGGGGAGAACCATGCTATTATTTTCTTTGGAGATGACATGTAGAATATAATGATATGAATTTTCATCTATTGCAGTACCAAATGGGTTAGGTTCTATACAATTGTCTCTGAGACCCAAGACAAAGATAATGGTAGCCCAAAGTTTGTGAAACTACCCTCAACCCATGGGTTTAAAAGTATTATTTTGACAGACATATATATGCTTCTCTTCCACATGGAAGGAAGAGAACAAATCTTATTAAGTTTTCACTTATGGATAGAAGAAGCATGTGCATTCCTTAGAAATTTCATTTTTAAATTTTTTCAGACTTTTGCTTTTTAAAATAACATCTCTATCAATCTATCTATAATTTATCAATCTATCATTTATCTACCTATGTTTAAAGTACATAGCAATTATATTTATCTTGGGTCATTAGTAGATGTAAATAAAACATCTTAATTATCTTTATTTCTCTAACCCCTCCTTTCCTATCCATTTCTATTTTCATCTCCAGATTATTTCTGATTTGCAAAAGATCTCTCTCCTTGATTTTTATTATCCATCTTTTATTGGGCTTTTTAGATTATTTATTCTTTGTGTTTCTCATAGAAGAGAAACCATGCAACAGTTGAGCTATTTGTTAACAGAATATAAACCTCTCCCAAGATTTAAATGGGATTTGTCCTGCAGGAGCATACATGCATCTCTGTGATGCAGTGCCTTTACTTCTCTCAGGAAGATGCTCAGAAGGGAAATAGCTGGATCAAATGGAGCCTCTAGCTTTAGTCTTTTGAAGAATCTCCATATTGATTTTCATAGTGATTGTACAAGTAGAAATTCCCAGCAACCGTGTAGAAGGGTTACTGTTGTCCTCACCTTCACAAAATTTATTATTTGAGTTCATGTTCATAGGTGTCTTTTGAGAGTAAGATGACATTTTTAATGGCCAGAGCTGTTGAACTTTTTTTGTATATTCATTGACAATTTGTACTTCTGACAATTGTAGGTTCGTTTCAATGACTCTTTTATAGCAGGGATAATTCTTTTGAATTCTTTGTACATTCTAGTTCTCTGAGGAGTAGTTGAAAAACTCTTTTCCCCCTTGTTGTCATTTCACTTAGATGTTTCTTTTCTTTTTTCTTTTTTTCCTATTTATTTATCTATTTATTTTTTGCGGTACTGAGGATTGAACTCAGGACCCTGAGCAAGCACTTATTCTACTGCGCTATCTCCCCAGGCCCTCACTTAGATGTTTCATATTTACTATGCAGATGCTTTTTTAATTTTATGTAACTTGTAGATTCTTGATGTTATTTCATTGGGCAAAGAGAACTCTTTTAAAAAGCCTTTGTCTATGCTCCTGTTTGCAAGAACTTCACTTATTTTATCTTCCTCCAGATGAGCTATAACCATTTTAAGAGGAGGGATATTTTTTTTATTTTGTTATATTCAGATTTTTTTTTTATTTTGTTATATCCAGATTCAGTCTTCTGTATGTGTGTAACCAGCATTTTGCCACCATTTTTTAAAGAAGTGATGGCCTTTCTCTTCCAGTGTATATATTTGACTGCTTTGTCAAAGATCAGATGGTTGAATGTGCCTGGGGTTTTCTCTGCATTTTTGTTCTGTTCCATTTATATTAATGTTTGTTTTTGTGCTGGTACTAGGCTTTTTTATTACTATTGCTTTGTAATATAATTGATATATGGGATTGTGAGGCATTTTGCTTTATTCTTGTTGCTTACTTTACTATTAAGAGTCTTTTCTGGTTCTATTTAAAATTTAGGACTTTTTTCTTTTTTAGATTTGTGAAGTATGAAGTTGGTATCTTAGTTGGGTTTGCATTAAATCTCCACGTTGACTTTGGTAGCATGGTAATTATGACAATGTTCACTTTCCCTAACGAGCAACAGAGGATATCTTCCCACTTTCTGATGACCTCTTTTGTCTCGTTTTTTCAGAGTATAAGTCTTTTACCATGTAAGTCTTTCACTTTCTTGGTTAATTCCTAAATACTTATTTCTTCTTGAGGTTATTGTGAATGGTATATTTTACCTGATTTCTTTATCACTGAGATCATTGTTGATGTCAAGAAGTGCTCTTGATTTTTGTGTGTCAACTGTTTATACTGTAACATTGTTAAATTTGCTGACTAAATTTTAGGAGTTTTGGATGAAATTTTTTCCCCTTCAAGTTATTTGGGAATAATACTAGTTTGACTTCTTCATTTTTACATTGATCTCTTTTTATATCTTTCTTTCAACAGATAGCTCTGGTAAATTGATGAATATATTCAACAGAAGTCATGATAGTGGACATCCTTGCCTTTATCCTGACTTAAAGTAACATTTTTAACTTTGCCCAATTTAGTACTATGTTGTCAGTTGGATTGTTATAAATGACTTATCAGTATGAGTAAGGTCATTCTATACCTATTCTCTTCAGGGTTTTTATCATGAATGGATGATGTCTTTGCCAAAGCCTTTTCAGCATTGATTGAGATGATTATATGATGACTTTATGCTCTCTTTGGTTTATGTGATATATTCTATTTATTGATTTATATGTGTTGAGCCATTACTGGATTGAAACCTACTTGATCCTGATGTATGATCTTTGTGAAGATTTATCGCAGTTCAATTACCAACATTTTACTGAGAATTTTTGTGACTAAATTCTTTAAAAACACTAGACTGTAGCTTTCTTTTTTGTTAGGTCTTTGTCTGGTTTTCGGAATTGTGGCAATATTAGCTTTAAGGAATGGATTTGGATGATTATTTTCTTTTTAGTTTTATTATAATATGTGCGGAGTAAGATCATTCATTAGCTCTTCTTTGAAGTTCGTATAGAGTTTAGTGGTGAATTATACTGGGTCCTGGGTTTTTCTTAGTTGATTTTTTTTCATTAGTAACATGTCTATTTTATTTCCTGCTATTGGAATGGTTAGGGTTTTTATATCTTCTTGATTTAGTTTGGCAATGCATATGTGTTTATGAATCTGTCCATTTCTTCCAAATTCTTCAGTTTGCTGGAGTACAAGCTTTCCATGCAATTTCTAGTAATCTGATTTTGGTATTGTCTGTTGTGGTTTCACTTTTTAAATTTTTAATTGCACATTTTCTTCATTTAGCAAATTATGCTATAGGCTTTAAAATTTTGTTTATTCTTTGCAAGAGCCGGCTTTTTGCTTCATTCATTATTTTGTTTCTTTTTTAGTCTCATTTTCATTAATCTTCCCTGTGGTCTTTATAATTTCATTCCTTATACTAGCTTTGCATTTTGATTGTTCTTGTTTTTCTAGGACCTTGAAGTATATTGATAAGTTATTTGTTAGGTTTATTATTTATCTAATGGAGTTGTTTATAGCAGTAAATGACTTCTTAGGAATGTTTCACTGTGTTCTGTATGTTCTGGTTTATTTCAGTGGCCTTATGGTTTGATCTTAGAAACTGTTTAATTTCTTCCTTGATTTATTGTTACCCATTAATTATTAAAGAATGTGTTATTTAATTTTGAGATATATGCAAAATTTCTGCGAATTCTTTTGTTATTGATTTCTTTTTTTTTTTTTTTTTTTTTCCTTTGCTTCCAACTGAGTTAAGTCTTTTTATTCTTTTGGTAATCTCTTCCAGGGTTAACTACTTCCATTGTAGGTGATGAAATATGTAAGGCTCCACTTCAAATGTTGGCACTGCTATGAACATAGTCTCTTTCCCTTCTCTGCAACTCAGAATTAAAACTTTGATTCTTGTTTTATATTCCAGTCTCAGAAGTAGTTCCACTGCAGAAGTTATTTGCAGGCAGTCTTATGCTTTTTAGCAGTGGTCTCTGACCAGGTTCTATCTTCTCCATGAACACTACCAATGGACTTAGTTTGATATGTATTAAACTAAGAGGCATTCTCTCAAATGAGTTTAAATGCACTTTATTTTTAGACAACCTACATGATGTGTTTTTTCCCTAAAAAACAATGCCTCCATTCCAAATAAATCACGGTCAAAATAAACGAAGCGTTCAAGATGACATCAGTCCCATTTGTCTAAAATCCTGGTGTTGTGTAGATGACAAGCAGCAGCCAGTTATGACAAGTGATAGATCCAAGGTTACCATCGAATCCATTAACATTTTTCCATTTCTAAACCATCCTTAAAGAAAATCATAAATGGGGTCACACCATCCTCACGGTGGTCCAGGAGAGCAACCATGCCATCTGGATTCATGTTTGCACCAATAAAGAACTGATAGTTTTTGAAATTAGCAAGGATGTGCTTGATTTGCTCTGCAGCCCCCGTCATAAACGGTTTTACTCTTTCTGGTCTTTGTTCTTCAAGTTTGCCTTTGATTGATTTCATATAATCTTTGATGTATTTCTTGTAGGCCTCTTTTGTGAAGCTGGTTTCCTGCAAGTGATGGTTCATTACAATATCTACACCAGTGACTACTGTGCTTTCGGTGCCTTCGCCCTCTGGGCCTTCAGCGGAGGCATTGCCACCAATGAGCGCGTCGTCAATGGCACCCTCTGTTCTACTGACCATCTTGCCCTCCACCTCCAGGCACAGCCCGTCCGCGATCTCCCGGATCTTGTAAATGTCGGAGAACATCTCATCGTGGCTGATGAGGTCCCGGTAGATAATCATGATGGTGGCTGAGGGAGGTGGCGGCCGCGCAAGCTTAGCAGGAGCCCGGAGCTCAGAGCGAGCGCGGTGCAGCCGGAGCGGCGCTCCGGGGGAGGGGGGAGCGGGCGGAAAAGTATTATTGATTTCTAATTTCAGTTCACCATGATATGAAAATGTACATGAGGCAATTTTGCTTCTTTTGTATTTATCTGAGGAAACTGTATGATCTAGTATTTGCTCTATTTTGGAGGATGTTCTGTATGAATTTGAGAAGAATGTGTATTCTATTGCAGTATGGTAAAAACACTGTAGATATCTCATAAGTCCATTTATATTAAGTTGTATTGCATATCTGATTTTTTTGTTGATATTTCTTTGCCAATTTGATTTTTCTATTTGTGAAATGAAGTATTGGGGTTTCTACTTTAAGACTGTGTTATTTGAGCTTTTATGTCTAATAGCATTTGTTTTATGATGCCTGGTGTACCAGATTTGTTGCATATATGTTTACAATTATTATCTCTTCCTGCTTAATTGTTCCTTTAATTAATAAGCAGTAATCTTGATTTCTCCTCATTAGTTTTGGCTTAAAGCTGACTTTGTCTTAAATTAGCATAGCTATTCTTGCTTGATTTCGGGATCCTGTTCGATGGAATATTTTCTCTTCTTTGAATTTTAGTGTATAAATGTTTGGATTATATGTGTCTCTTGTATGCAGCATACATTAGGTTGTGTTTTTTGTCCAGGGTTACATCTCTTTCTTTTGTCTAGAGATTTAAAGCTCAGCTTGCATTGAGAGTTATTATTGAAGAGTACATTTAGCATTGGTGACTTCTTTATCTCTCTCTAGGTTATCCCTGATAAGGTTTTAGAGTGTTGGCTTGGCAGTCACAAATTTCTTCCATTCCTTAATGAAATATGCATATTTCCTCATTAATTTTGAAAGAGTCTTGCAGAATATATTAGTTTGGGTCAAAAGTTATTTTCTTTTAGGATTCCCAACACTTCATTACACATGGAGCCTATAAGTTTTGTGTTAAGTCTGCTGTGCTTTTAATAGGATTGCCTTTATAAGTGATCTATTTTTTTAATTTGCTATTTGTATTTCTTTTTTTTTCAAAATTTTATTGATAAACAGCAATGAGAAAGTTTCAAATCAAATCGGAAATACAGTTTCAACAAATAACACACTGCATATATTCCTCTTAGTGGTTAATTGCTGTACAAGATGCGGACTTGAGGTCCTATTTACAAAAATCATTAGAACAAATCATTCTATTCATTAAGAGAATACAACTATATATCTATCCTAACAACTTTGAATACACAGATACAAAATGGACATTCATCGGTATACCCCTTTTTTTCGAAGTTCCGTTATTGAATATCATAGGTGTGTAAACTCAGCAAAATATTCAAAAAGAGTCCAGTAGCCCATAATAGCATTGGGTCTTCTGTTTAACTGGCAATGTCAGAAATTATTGACCTGAGTCCCCCACAGCTCAACATAACAGCATGGCTTTACTTCCTATATTTCGTCCTCATACTTTTCTACTGGATGGTTAAGACCAAGGTAAAGCAGGACCTGTGCAATAAGAGTTGTAGTTTTTTGGTCTGAGAAGGTCAGTGAAATCCCCTCAGGATTTATCCTGAGATCCTGTACCTCAGATTGTAGAACCTTTGTCAGTGTCAGCCATGTGGATGAGTCACGGCCATTGCTTGGCCAATGTGCTCTCTGTGAAAGCCTGAGGGAGTGTTTTCTCCCCATGTGACTCTCCTTAGGCACACTCTACATCATTGAAGTGATCTATTTTTTCTTCAATAGTTATTGTCCTTGTATTGGACTTCTTGAATTTTGACGATACTATGTCATAGAGATCTTCTCTGCTTGGAAACATTTGCAATTCTATATGCCTGTGTTTCCTACATATTGATCCCTATCCCATATTATAAAAATTTTCTGATATAATTTATGCAAAGGGGTATTTTATTCTGTGGATGTTGTTGTTTTGTTTTTGTCTAACTTCAGTTACTCTTAGGTTATTTCATAATCCAGTATGCTTTGGATCCGTTTCTATGATCTTTTTGTGTAATACACCTCTGAGTACATAGTCTTGCGCATAAGACTTTTCTCCTAGATCTGATACTTTCCTCACCAACCTCACTTCTTTCCTTGTGTTATTAATAAGATTCTTCACCTTTCAAAATCTCTGTTTGCACCTTCCCATGGACTTCAGCAATGTAAATTTGTCCTTCATATTTGAGTCATGGGCACCTGTTCTAATTTTTCTCTGAATCTTCTCTGAGCTCTTTGATCAGTTTGTATATTAAACCCATTATTTGTTTGGTTATATTATTTTTGAGCTTATTGAGTTTGTTTCTTTTGATCATTTGAAACAATTCAGCCTTGTGGCCTCTGCTGTCCTCACCGCTAGATCCCCGTTGGATCTGCTATCGGGGCATTGGGCATCATTGAAGTATTTTTCCTGCCTTGTTTTCTCACTCTTCTTTTTTTGAGTGCTACAGGTTGAGGATTAACTAGAATGAAAAGACAATGTGACAAATACAGAGATCCCTTTTGCTAGTTTCTGCTTTCCTGTGATGTGTTCTAGAATATCTTTGCTTCTCGGTACTAACTCCTTGATATACTCAGATCAGTAGGACCGGACACATCCTCTGTGTTGAACAGGAAGAATTCCGACAGGTTACCACAGAGTCAACACATGCAGCTATATGTCAGTCTTGTACAATAATATTTGTTTGAACAATTTTATCAAGGTCAGTTAGAGGCTGAAGTATGCTGCCATCCACTATTACACTGAGATGTGCAGGCTGGGCAGAAGAAATAAAAAAGGAAAGGAAAGTATGTAAGACAGTAAGAAGAAAGTTAGAGAATAAAAATGTAGGTGAGAACAAAGTGGATTGATTTTTGTAACTGGAGGCATGGGCTAGTGATGTGTGTGAGTAGACTTGTGGCAGCAGGAGGGATGGCGAGGGAGTGAGGTGTGCCTGAGACTGAGGGAAATAGATTGCTGGAGCCGGTTAGATGTTGGGAGTTTGTGTTTGGATCCTCTATGCCCAGTTTCATTAAGACTTACCCTGATGTGCCTCTGAAAGGCAGTATTTAAGTTCAAACACTGATTAATTCTTATTCTCTCTTACAGATATTCTCTTTTTAGTATACAGATATTATCTTTTGATAAATATAAAATATACTTATGTGACATATCAAATAAAAAGTGTAAAGAAGGAAGATAGGGGAAGAGAAAGAGATGAAGGGGGAAGAGAATTGAGGGGATATTTTAAAAAGGATAAAGAAAAATGAAGACAAATGGAAAAGAGAGAAAAACAGTTCAAATTAACTCAACTAATTCAAATTAATGATGTCATTTTTGCAAAGGCAAGAAATTGAAGTTTCCCTGCTAGTCCCTTTTGCTCACAGTTTGTGTTCAGTTGCAGGTCTTTGAACGGGCCCCTCTCCACCCCCACAGCTCACTCACTTTCCAGGCTCTGAGCAAGGAGGCCTGACCATCTATCTGTCCCTGAAGGCAAGCCTGCTGGTTGCAAGCAGTGCTCCCGGTGTGGCTAAGTGCAGACCTTTCTGTCCCCAGGTGTGACTGCCTCCATTACTCCTGGGAGGGGAGCCATCACGTGGCTCACTCAGCTACAGGCTCCCACTGACTTCTGTGGGGGCCCTTTCACTCCTGCACCCTGCACTACAGGCCAAATCCTGTGATTGCCTCCATGCTCCTCTCCATCTACCCACCAAAATCCTTTCGTCTAGTGCAATGCTGGAAGCTCTCTGACCTTGGCTCTGTTTTCTATCCCTCTGCTCAACATTCTTTTTAATTACTGTCCCAAGAGATTTACTCTCTGACCTGCAGATTTGGTACAGTTCCATGGCTCCCAGAACCCTGCAGTCCAGCAAGAGGATGCTGGGGACTGCACCCATTGGCAAATGTGGACAGTGCACTGAACATTCTTCTGTGTTAGGGAAGAATGGGTGACTGCGGGCTCATCAGGATTTTTCTCTTTCCAAAAGCCCCAGAGCCCTCAAGTCCTATCTGCACTCAAATTCAGGTCCCTAATCTGAGTAACACTATTACTTTTGAATTCCTGAGTGCTTGACAATGTTGTCTTATGCACTGCTCTCTGGCTCTCAGGTTTTCTGAAGCCCTGCCTTGTGAGCCCCTTGCTTGCACTGAGCTCCCTACTGGGAGGCCAGGATGACTGCTAGTCTGCTTTCTTGCCCAGGCTGCCATTACAGCACCATGCTGAGGAGCATACTCCCTCCTTCTTCGGGGAGCATGCTACTGTCTCAAGATGATGTGTACACTGGATCTGGGCTGTAAAGGTACCATGACTCAGGAGTGAACCAACTTCCTCTTAAAAATACCCCTGATTGTGGACAATGGTTTGGCAATTTCCCCTTTCTTATTTGTTCTTTTGTGTAGCTTTCTCTTTAACCCCCTCCTCAGGGTACCTGATGTTCTTTGGCACATGTTTCAGAGACTCCCTCTCTTGCTGTTACCATCTAGTTAGAAATGATAATCTTGTTTAGGATACTTTAGAGACAATATAAAAGGCAGAATATTTTAGTCAGTACATTCTTATAAGTCTGAAAGGAGGTAGCAGCAAACCTGAAGGTTTTGGGTAACTTGGACACGTATGATTTTCTCTGACGCATCTGCCTACTAAAAGGTATCACAACAAAATATTACACTCATAAACTAGAGGGGAGTTCAACACAGTTCATTCCAGGAACCCAAGGTTAAGGTGTCAATGAACTTGCACTTCTCCTGAGGTCTTCCTTTTGACTTGGGGATGACCACCGGCCTGCTTCCTGTGTCCTGACGTGGACTTGGCGCCGTGCGCATGCCTTCCTACTGCACCTCCCTTTTCATATAAGGACACAGTCATACTGATTTAGAAGGCTGTTTTGTAACCTCATTTAACTTTCATTACCTATATAAAGGTCTTATCTCCAAATATGGCCACATGTTTGTTAGGACTTTACTTATTGAATTTTTGCGGAACATAATTAGGTCTACAACATCTGATAAATCTCAGAAGAGTCTGATTGCATGCTTATTTGTCCTTTCAAAAGCTTAATCTTTAATGTTGTTACATTTTATTACATATACATATATGTATAAATTTATATTAAAGATCATACATGTGAAGATTAATATATAGTATATATTATATAAATTATATATAAAAGTAAATAATATATATATATATATATATATATATATATATATATGACTTAAAATTCTGACCCAGATTTCAATTTAGTCTATATTTTGTCATTAAACTTACATAGCCAATTCATCCCCAATAGATAGCAGTGTATACCTACCTTAGGAAAAGTCTTAAGGGGAAGTAATATTTCTCATGAAATAACCTTACAGACGTATATATACATACAGCTAAATTCTTCCATATATCATTCATTGCACTTAAAGTAATAAAAGGAATTTCTAACTAATGCCACAAGATAGCCCTTACCACCTGGGCATATGTGAATTTAGACTATTGAATTTAGGCCATGGATAGGATCACTTATTGTGCATTTCAACATTTAATGATATGTAAATATGTAAAATCTATTATTGTTTTTGCAAAGACTTATCTAAAATTGGTTTTAGACAGTGACCATATGTTCTTTCTTTCTCATTCATTTCATCTTACTCTATGGTGGATTTTTCAGCCTAGTTCTGATCCAAGGGATTTACTTTGCATATCATACTGTGGTGCCTGATTCATGGCTAAAAAGTGAAGAAGCTCAACCTGAGTGAGTAGATTTGCTGCATGACAAAGCTGTTGCCTTCCTTGACAGGAGAAGCTCCAACCTTCTGCTTAATGCAATCAGTAGAGGAAGTCTGGAAACTGAATTGAAATGAAAACCATAATAGCAACGTTTCTAACATCTGTCACGTTAGATTTGCTTGGTCTGTTTATCTCTCTCAGGAATAATAGTGATTTATACAAATTGCTCCTCACTGCAATTTATATCAGCATAAAGATGCTACTAGATATATGGAGGACTTTATATGCTTCAAACTGAATGTCTGTTTAATTGTATTTGCCACTAAATGAAAATACTACCCTGTGGCATAGCTGTTGAGATATAATGGTTAATTTATTTCTTTTTCTTTATAACTTCAACCTTTTCCACTTGTTAGGTACTTGAAAGCCTAATTTTTTCTCT
>NW_004524590.1:24290495-24301647 GCF_000260255.1 Octodon degus
TACATATATATATCTTTATATCACAAATACAGTAACATTAATTTTTTTTACTCTGGAAACTTTACTGACTAGATAACTTTTTCTTTTCTGTATGAAAGAAAAAATGCCACTTTATTTTGCTATTAATAGCTACTGTAATGAATCCCAGTGACAGAAGAAGGGAACATGTTTTTAACCTCTCCCAAGAGGATTTTTGGTGATGTTGCACATGTTTGGCGGTTGCAAGTGGGAATTGATGTGACAGGTCTCTAGTGGGCAAAGGCTAGGAAGGCGGCCAACCATCTTATAATTCACAGGATCACCTCACAAGGTATCCAGACCTAAATGTCAATAGAACCATGGTTAAAATCTTGAACTACACAAGTGTTTCCTTAATGCAGTGGAGTTGGACTATCAAGATTTGTTTACAAAAATACAGATGTTTCCCATATAAGTAAACCACTCTTTAAAATTTAGAGGCTAGTTAATCTAGACATAGATTGCACAGCTTAATTTCCCAGAAATTTCATTACATTTCCTTGACAGTTTAGGTGGGCTTTCCCCAACCTTTCTGGAACCAGGGACTGCTGTCTTGGGAGGCCATGTTCACATGTCCAGGGATGGGGAGGTACTTGGGGGCATTGGTTTTGGTATTAGATTCCCAGTGTGCAGTGTGGATCACATTCACACACAGCTCACAGTAGGACTTGTGCTCCTATGAAAATCTTATGCCATCTTTGGTATTAGATCTTTACATCACAGATCTATCAAAGACTTTTTTTTTTTAACTCCAGGAACTTCATTGACAGCCACGTACCTTCACAGCCTAGGAGGCAGAGCTCAGGCGGTAACCAACACTGACCGCGCAGGGGCTGTGATGTAGACGAAGCACCACTTCTCACCTGCCACTCACCTTCTGCCACGTGCTGAATTCCCAGTGGGTCATGGACTGGTGGTACTGGGCTGAGGCCTGCGGGTGGGGCTCTGGGTGTGGTGTAGTTTGACTCTTTTTCGGCTGCTTCCTTTCTGCCTCACACCATTCAGATCCTTCCCCAGAATGAGACAGATCTCGGTGCTCTGATTTTCCCACAAGCCCCTTCCGAGTGACGCCAGCTCTGCTGCCCAGCACTCCATTCACTCTGCAGCACAGCCTCTGCATCTCTTCTTCTTCCGCTGTGATCATGTCTTCCTTTCTGTGCTTTTCACTCTTTTTCTTCCTCTCATTCCATCCACATAACTACCACTCAAGACTCTGAGAGAAAATCTCATTCTTCTGAATTTATTCCCTTGATCATCTCATTTACTTTCTAGTTTTATCAGTGACTTCTAAGTGACAACTTAACTTGCAATTTCAGCTCTAGCGTCTTTTTTGAATTACAGACATTTTCCTCCTCGGGACCATCTGTTTTGTCCAACTTTGCTGCTAGGTTCAAAGCTGCTTCTAATCTTCTCCTCTGAGCTGGCAACTTCACAAAATCAGTGCTAAGCCAGTGCCAAATGAGGCAGATAAGCCTTACATAGTCTGCTTCTACTATAATCTTTTGCCAATGTTATTTGACTTCTCATCTCTTCAGTCCTCTATAAAATGGCTATAGGAATCCTTGCACACACTTTCCTTGTATCAACTGCCAAAATGCTTAGTATAAACTCTCCACTTTATGCAGTGAATGAAAACTCCTCACCCTAACTTAAGACTTTCTCTAAATGTCCTTCATTAGTTTTTCCTGCTCCAGAAAGTACATTCTCCAAACTTCCACATTCTAGACTAACCTGATCCTTGAGCCTAAGAGTGATCAAATTATTAAGAGTTATAAAATGAGCACTCCGTAGTTACAGAATTATAAAATAGTGAAATTTACGGCTGCTTAGCAGCAAAATGATGCTCTTAAAATACTTATATAAACCTGCTATGGTTTGTGGCTGGTTGTTCCCCCACCCACCCACATACCCAAAGCCTCATGCAGTCCTGGGGCGGCTTCTGGAGTTTGTGGCTGATTATTGTGGGTGTGGATGCTGCACCTGCCCTAGGGCAGGTAATGTGCAGTACAGCCTAAGGAGGGGTGAGAAGCTGGCTAGCTGCCTGAGCTGCTGCCATTCCCTTCACTCTTTATGTTTGGCCGCTATGAAAGGTTCCCCGCTGCCATGTGCCACTCTGCCATGGGGTGAGCTGAGTACGGACTGAAACGTCCAGTAACTGTGAGATAAATATGTCTTTCCTTCCTTCATTTTGGGTGTCCCAGCAAGGACAGAAGAGAAATCGAGACAATACCACTACTCATTTTTGAATTCATCTTCCACTACCACTAAGTTATTTCGCATGATACAGTTTCCCACATTTTCTATAAAAGAAAAGTCAGATGTCTTCTCATTTGATTTCTCCCTGTGGTGCTGATCCAACCCATCGCCTATTGAGCCCCGCTTCCCAGCAGTGGCAGGCTCTTTCCTTTGTGGGAAGCTCTCCCTCCATGCTCACTCCTGCCCCTTCCCTGGCTCAATCTCCTCTTTTCCCACCTTTTCTGCCATCAAGATCTTTTCATTCATGAATGCAGAAGCTACACATTCCTAGCCTAGAAGTCAAATATGGCCTGTGCAGCCCTGGTGTTAGAGCACTGGATGTACAGTGTTCTAATAAAAGATAATTAACAGTTAGGAGGTTTCACAGAAAGATTCGTATTTCTAATTTTTGAGCACTAAGCCTGAGTGTTACCTCATCATAACTGGCAAGTGTCCAGTGTTGCATTAGGATAGATTAAGCCCCACTGCTCTCTTCTGTCTCTCCAGTACTAATGGGAAGTCAGTGTTTAGCTTGTGTTAGCTTGTGTTTGTCAGTATATTGCTTTTAATGCTGGAGTTAAACAACTTACTTCTTGTTTTAGCACCTTTGTGAAACGTTGGAAATGAAAAAGTAAAATGAAATGGTCTTTTATGATTAAGAAAACAAGAAGAGAAATACTTCATGGATCTCAGAAAATATCTTATTTTTATCAAGCAATGTTTGTAAAATAAATAAATGAAAATGAATATAGGAGAATGAATCTATCTATCTATATATCTATATATATCTATATCTATATCTATATATATATATATTTAACACACATATAATGAAATATAGTTCCCATGTTACTCAATTAAATAAACAGTAACCAGATCCTATGAGCTGAGTTGGGTATTTCAATTTGTGAGGTAAGGCAACTGAGCCTAAGAAAAAAATGAATAAATTCTCCATAATCACATGAAGATTAAGGAATTTAATAGTGTGGCTAAGATTCCAGTCTCATGCAGAATGCCTGGGAAGTTTAAGTGTTTCCCACACAATACTTTATCTTGGTTTAGTTGCAAATTGATAAATTATTAATTACTGCAATCAACTATTAATGCGGTGCACAGGCCTTGGAACTGATGCAGCAATGTTCTGACTCATGCGGGCTAACGAGTGCCCTTTACGCGTGTTGCTTCTACACTCCACTTTATCACACTGGTGACTTGAAATTGGCCATGGAGAGAGTATTTAAGCCGCAGAACAAATGTTAAAAATTAGGGCTAATTCCTTGTTTTGTTCTGTTTTGTTTATAGTCTATCAATAAACATTTACCAACATGCCTTTTTTAAATGAGAAGTCTTGTCATGATGCATTTAACCCACAAGATTTATAGCTTTAGTTATTGGGAAAGAGTTTTCATAAACTAAGAATATTTTGATTCGAGACATCTGTAGTTTATCTAATCTGATTTTGAGTCTGTCCTGCTCCTAGTTGTGTGGTCTGAGCAAGGTATTTAATACATATAAACTTCTCTTGTTCATCTGTAATTTATAGACACATCAATTAGCTCACACATGGGAAATAGGTGGCCCAGTTACAGTGAAGAGAAACAGGTAACTTACTCTCAGTCTTGTAGAGCTGACCCAGGGTTTCTGGGTAGAAAAATATTTTAACTATTAAAAATATAATATGCTTTCAAAAGAAAAAAAATACTATGCAAATTAACATTTTCTGTGATAATAAATGTATTACACAATCTTAATCAGAGTATTTTAAGTCCTTTCAATCTCCAAATATGTTATTATGCTCTGTTTAAGATACGTAACTCAGAGGTCTGTGTATAAGATGAACTGAAATGATATTTATAAGGACCAGCACCACACACAGCGCAGAAAGAAGTGCAACAAATGGTGACTATTTCCATTAGCCCTGTGGGGAACACACATTTTGCTACTATTGCAAAAAAAAAAAAAAAAAAAAAAAAAAAAAAAAAAAAAAAAAAAAAAAATCAAACAAATGTATGTTTCTTATGTTCATTACAAAAGCGTCAGGAAAAACATGCACACAAAATGCTGTAAAGCAGTATTTGTTGAAAGAGTCCACCATGAAGATAACAGCTAGCTGCAGGCAAGGTATGTAGCCCCATCAGAAATAAAAGTGAGACTTGGTCACAATATTTGTCCTTGATGCTCATAGCCGGCATCATTTTAAGCCAAGCCGAATAAACCTTGGTCCTGGCAAGGTTCAAAGTATATATTACTCTGGTGTTCAAGCTCCTAGAGCCCAACAGTCCTTTGTAGGCATTTGTACCCTGCTGAGAAGACTGAACCTTACTATGTCTAAGAGCAAGCATTTAATAATTGTTCAAAATGCATGAGATTAATCGAGGGACACCATGTAGCCTTTAACTGGAGAACCCTGGTGCTGGCTGTTGCTGTTGCATTGGATGAGATACAAAAACTTTGAAAATCTAAATAATATTTGGATCTGACCAGAAGTCAGAAGGAGATACTGAAGAAGGCTTCAGACAAAGGAGAGACTGGCTACCAAAGAGGGAAAATTCATGATTTGAAGGGGCACACAGGGATTTCCTTGTATTATTTGCACAGTGCTGCTCCTCTCCTTCTGCACACAAAGCTTCATGGGGATCATTGTCACTCTGCAAATATTTTGACATTGAACTCTAAAGATTGTGAAGTGATACTACCAGTGGTTAATCTTAATCTGAGCACAAGCACAGAACAAGCATAGAGACCGACTAGGGAAACATTTCATAATTACTAAAATCCATTTTCTTCATTATTGTTATATATACCATGAAGTTACTAATTCTAATCATGAGTTTGACTGAATGAACATTTCCCTATTTATTAAAGAAATTTACTGAATGCTAAGTATAGTTTTAAACTGCTATAGACCCTGCCAATATTCCTTCATGCAGTATCTAATCTCTATTTCTTCCATAAAACCAAAACTCACTTTTATGTAAAGTAATGATAGAACTAACTCTCTACTGATCTTTCAAGCCTTCCTTTCTTGGGCATGTGATTTTTTTTTTCCAAAAACATGCACACAGCATTGTATGGGATTTCCAGGAAAGTTACTGAACATCAATTCCACAACCTCTCAGTTCTTGCTTCCTCTACTTTTTTATGGTCTGTCATGAAGAAAAGTCCGCTGAGGCTCCAGTAGTCATATTTTCTCTATGAAGCAATTTTGAAAATATAAGATCCATAGTAAAATATCAAGCAGAAGCTAGGATGTTGGTGGCTGAGTCTTATGGTGGAGATCTTGGTGTTCCCCCAAAGCTTCCTGTGATTGGAAGGTCAGCGGACTGTGGAGTGCTGTTTACATGAATGGATTAGTTCAGTGATGAACTGATAGCTGAATAGGATGCTAGGAAGTGGCCCGGCTGGAAGAAGAGGTCTTGGGGGAGGGTGAGCTAAACGGCTCCCTCCGTGGAGCCTCCCTTTTCTCTTCCTGCTCACCACCATGTGAGCAGCTGTCTTCCGCCACACCATTTCCGCCACGTCACTGATAGACTCCAATCAAGAGCCAGCACCCCTGCTCCATTAAGAGGCAAGGATTGGGTATTTTATACCAGTGACTAGAAAATCACTAAAACACTGAGTGATTCACCAAATCACCCTATGGCCAGCCTATATATTTTTATCCATTTTATTTTGAATTTTCTCTTTTACATAACCAAACTTATCTCAATTTGCATAATTATAATGTCCCTTTATAAACTATCAAACATTGTCTTTATTTTTTAAAAGAATTTGTGCTTACAAATAATTCCTGCAGGTTTCCAGATATTTTCAAACATGCATGCCATTGACACAAGAATTATTTTCACACTTTTCATTCATGTAGATTTTATACACGTAGATAGTTCATCCACTTATGTGGAATTTAAGCCAATCTTCAGATTTACCCAGAGATTAATTTGAGCCTAACAAGTGGAAAGAAAATGCAGCTATTATTAAGCATTTAGTTATGTTTTGTAATGAATGTCTTAAAATTTAATTTTGTTACAGTGTGATTAACATGTCTATTTCTTTAGCAAATTGTTAACAAACAAACAGATCTGTTTAATTATATTGTTCTGTTTCAGCCATTTAGAACTTAGTCACCTTTCGTAACGCACACTTTATGCCCGTAGTGTAGCGACTCCCATTAAGTCATTCCCTTCTCATAGCTTTGCCATTCGAGCTTGTCTACGTGAGATACCTCATATAAGTGGACTAACGCAATATTTTCCTTCTGTGACTGGGTTATTTCATTTAGCACAGTGTCCTTGAGTTTCATCTCTGTAGTGCATTTCTGAATATTCTTCTTTTGTAAGGTGAAAAATATTTCCACCTGTGTACACGGCACATTGCTTTATTCCTCCATCAACGTACCTTACATTTCTTTGCTACATCTTGGTTGTTGTGAATAGCGCTAAAATGCACCTGGAGATAGAATATTTTTCCTCTGGTAGCCACTATATTGCTTTTTACTTCTGTGAAGCTTACTTCTTTAGGTTACACATCTACATGAAGAAATGATGTACTTGTCTTTCTATGCTAAATTTATTTCACTTGTCAGGCTCATCTGTGGTGCCATAAATGGAAAGAATCCATTCCATTTTATGGCTGAATAATTTCTTGACCTATACATTAATTTATGCACACTGAAGTTGACTCTATATCTTCATTTTTTGACTGGTATTGCAGTGAAATGAGAGTACAGATGGCCTTCCAATACATTGATGTCCTTTCCTTGGTTATATACCCAGTAGTGGGATTTCTGAATTACATGGCAGTCTCTATGGTAGTCTTTTATTGAGAATCTCTGTACTGTTGTCCATGGTGGCTATGATAAGTTGAATCTGCATCAACAGAATGAAAATTCCCCTTTTTCTACAGCCTCAGAAATATTTGCTATTTGTCTGTCTTTTTTATGCATAGTCATGTTTTTAATTTTAATTTTAATTTTTTTATTTTTAAACTTTATTTTTACAGAGTAAAAACAAGAAAGCAAAAACAAAGACAAACAGAGTAATGTACAACAATACATATGTCACAGAATTTCAAAACGAGAAAACAAATTAACAATGGTTGTTACATTACCAATTTTTTATCATCAAATCTGTTGCTCAGATTAACACAGATAGGTAGGCAAAATTGGTCAAATGATTAAACATTAATGCTTGCTTTCAATAAATCTTAATTTTTTTCTTGTCCTTTTTACTTTTTATACTCATGTTTATAACAGCCCAACTAATAATAGATAAATCTTGGAAGTAGCATAAAGAGTGATAAATATGAGTCATTTGTAGAAAAATGAACGTGCTATGAATTCATATTAAGTGATATAAATCAGATGCCATATTTTAAATATCACATAGTATTTATTTGAGAATCATAAGATATAGATACATTGAGTAAAATACAAGATACATATTAGGAAACAGGAAGGTAGATATTGTGATAATGAGAAATGAACAAGTGGAGGCTGGCAGGTAGAGAGTAAGGTAAGTTTACATAAAAATAACCAGCATTTTAATGTACTGTCTGTCTTTTTCAGAATAGCCATTCTAACTGTAGGCCAGTATTGGTTATGTAAGTTTAGATTTTAATTTCCCTGATGATTAGTGATATTGAGCTTTTATTTACTATATGTGTGATAATTTTTGTATACTACTTTGAGAAATATCTATCCAAGTCATTCACCATTTCTTAATAGGATTTAAAATTGATTGATTTACTTCTTGCTATTGTATTAAGTTCTTTATATATTCCATAAATCAAAGTATGCTGGGACAAATACTTTGCAAACATTTCCACCCATTCTGCAGTATTTTTTTTTTATTTTTAAAGTATGATTTTATTCTCAAATGCTTACAACATGAGTAGAAATAGATTTGGCTGGCCTTTGTACTCCATTCTTGGGGAACCCTTTTTAAAAAATCTTTTATTTATTATTTCATTTACTTGGCAGGACCTCACTACACAGCTCAGCCTGGTAGTGATCCTCCTGTTTCAGGCTCCCCAGCACTGGGATTACAGGCATGTGCCACCATTCCCAGTTTTGGTGGCCAGCACAGTGTGATCAGACATTCTGCAGTATTATAGCTTGTGTCTAAAGTATCATGTACTTATGGCAGGCTTTTCTAAGCTGGCTCAATCTATGGTGTGTGACACTATGATTAAGTATGTGTAGCACTAAGTTACTCCACTGATTGAACATAGTTTAAATCTGCAGAAAACTGAATGGACTTACTAAAGGCAGAGGCTCCACATTGGGTGTGGGTGACACTACCCAAAAGGTTTGTTCCCTAGATGGACTATAAAAGTACAGGAAATGGGCAGGCTCATTTTCTGCTACCTGCTTCGTGCCTTCTGCTTGCCACGAAGTGAACTGTTGTGCCCCAGCTGCCATGCTGCCCTGCATTGGAGCCAGCTCACTATGGACTGTGAGTGGAAAATTCTATTTGGAGATATCCAGTATTTTGTCCCAGCAACAAGAAAAGCCACTGTGACATGCAGTATATTTCTTTGCTCTGTTCATGGTGTCCCTTCCTGTACAGAGTCTTTGGTTTGATGTAACCCAACTTGTCAGTGTTTGATTTTGTTGGCTGTGCTTTTAGAGTTGTATCTAAAAATATTCTTTGCTTTCATCAATATTTAAATAATTTCATTTGATTTACATATGTATCCTTAGGCTGGTCAGAACCATCAGAAAAGTCTAGGCTTAAGTCATTTGTGAAAAATATTAAGCTAGCACCCAGTATTTTGGGAACCCAGTGAAAGAAATCTGGTATAATAGAATAACAGCTACCAAACATCTCTGAGGCATCCTAATCCATGTATTGTATCTCTGAATAGTATATGACAAAAGGGAGTTTGCAGGTTTGATTAAAGGCCTTGAGACTCTATTTTCCCATAGAGTCTGGGTGGGTACAACTTATCCTCAAAAGTCCTAATGTGTGGAAAGAGATAGAAACAAGAGGAAGATGAGCTGCAGAAGCAAGAGGGATGAGTTAAAGTGTGTCTGGCCTTGAAGGTGAAAGAAGCGGTCACCCAAATGCTGCAGCATGAGGTTATCTTTGCAGACGCCATGCGTTTCCTGGATCTGGATGTCCACTTCCTTTCCCAGATTTGGGAAGTTATTGGTATATTTCCTAGAAGCAGCATTTCTGATGCTCTTTCATTTTATTTGTCCTCCCAGTGTTTCCATAATGCATACATTAGTCCCCTGATCATGTCCCTTAAGCCTTCGTTGTTCTTTCCTCCACATTTTTTAAATTCTTCAGACTAATTAATTTCCAACAACTTGACTTGTAGTTTTCTGATTCTTTCTTTTGTAGGTCATGCCTGTGATTGATAGTCTTAGGGAATTTTTCATTTCTTTATTATATATTTCAGCTCTTTATTCTTTGTTATTTTGTATATTTTTATTTATCACAGTTCTGATTTTATTCAGGTGATATTCTTCTGACTTCAGTGAGCATCTTTGTGCTCTGTCAGGTAAATTATCTATCTCTATTCCATTAGTTGTGGTTTCTCAAGGTTTATCTTGTGGATTTTAAAATATCTTTCCCTGTTTCTGCATTCTTTGTGTTGGTGCCTAAGTGTGTGACACAGCCCTCTATCCTCATCTTCACAGGTTGGCCTCAAGAGAAAACCCTCATCAGCCAGCCTGGCCATAGATTTTAGGAATTTCTAAAATGTTTGTGATACTGAAATGTACTTTCTTTGTTCTTAGCAGCTCCCAAGCAGTTAACATATGCTATGTCCCACCAATAGTACAAGACAAATGAAAGTGAAGTCGTTTCCTCAGACAGCCTGTAGAAAAGTGGAGCAAATATTTTCCTTTCCAGAGAAAAAGTTGGGATCGGGGACTCTTTACCTATTCTTTTGCAATAATCACACAGGACAAGGTGTGGTGATTAGCTGCACGCTATACCAACCCACCAGCTACTCTCACTGCCCTCCCCCCGAGTGGCTAGACATTGTGGTTTTCATCAGGCAAATCAAGGAGCTTTTGGAAAAGCTAGTGCACTGTATAAACAGTTCAACTCTTTCCCTTCTCGCCACTGAAACTAGCAGTTGAGCGGAGGGGTTTGCTCTCATTCTTGTAGCGTACTGAAAGGTAGAATTCTGGCAAGAGGATGCATTGACTTTCTCTGTATGTGTAGTTTTATGTTCATCCAAGATTCAGTTTGTGTTCTCACAGAGAGACTTTGTGCATGAATTGTTGCTATAGGTTTATGAAGGGAAACAGGATCCACATCTTCTTTTTTTGTCATCTTCCTGACTGAAATACTTTGTTGTTGCTGCAGCTTGAACTCATAGTGATCCTCCTGTCTCAGCCTCGCCAGCACTGGGATTACAGGCATGCACTACCATGCTTGGCTTTGGTGGCAAGCACAGCTTGTCCAGGGTTTCAGGCCCAAAAGGCATATGGTACCAGGGATCAAACTCAAGACCTTGCACTTGCCAGGCAGGTGCCAAGCTATCTCCCCAGCCCCTAAATACCTTTTAAGTCATAAATATGCATGGAAAAATTTAATATTTTTATATCTCAGAAGAGTAATAAAAAGGCCAGTCTTATTTATGATTATTGGTACCAGTACATTTAATTTATATAATCCTAAAATACTTTCTATAATTCATTGTGTCCCTTACTGACAACCTAATTTTGTGGATAGTGACAAAGGGCTCAACTAAAAACAAACAAGGAAAAAACTGCAATTTCTTGTACTTCTTCCAAACAGGAATGGCCAAATGAGGAAATTATAGCCTACTAGATATAAGGAAAATTAGTTGATAAAAATTCCTGAAAATGAGATCAGCACTCTCAGGCTGTATCATTCACTGCTATCTTTCTCTCTCTCTCTGTCTCTCTCTCTCTCTCTCT
>NW_004524590.1:24301747-24323956 GCF_000260255.1 Octodon degus
CTCTCTCTCTCTCTCTCTTTTGGTGGAACTGGGGATTGAACTCAGGCCCATGTGCTTGCCAGGGAAGCACTTATTCTACTGTGCCATCTCCCAGCCCCTTCCTTTCTTCTCTTGAATGAATATGAAAGCTGGCACTGGAGCAGCTATCAACACTGTTAATGAAAAGCTAAGATAGTCAGGAAAGTCTCTATGTAGGTCACTTGCAGGGTAGGACCACTTTCAAGGGTCTGCTTCTGGGTTTCTATGGTGTGAGTAGACTTCAAATCCCCAATTTGTTTAAGTTATAGGCAACTAGGCAGACAAATTCAATCCCTAGAAGTTGCTAGGCTATTGGGGAAAATAAATAAATAAAAGGAGATGAATTATATGTATTTTAGAGGAAGAGTATGAGAGATGATTTATTAAACTGTTTCAAGACTGCAGCCTGCACTTTTAATTGAGGGCTGGCAAGATTTCATTCCCCCATTATCTCTCCAATCACAGCGGAAGCTGTAGTCATTTCATTCTTTTTCTCTCATTCTTTACCAAAGATGTTTTTCCCTCAGGGAATTACTTCTGAGCCTCTTACTCATGGAAAATTGACACTGTGGCTTCTTGTTCTTTCTTATTTAATTTGTTTTCCTGATTTCCAAGTCTTTTTTCTCTAGTATCTCACTGCTGGTTTTTTTTTCTTACCTTTCTACTTTGCCTTTTCCCATCTTCTGTCTTTCCATTACGTGCATTTCATTTTCTTTGTCTCCATTTTACAAACATTAAATACATGGAAAGTGTTAAAACCAGATATTTACTTTTTCATTCTCTTCTGTCACCATTTAAATGTATCAATTACTTTGAAAACTTTGAAACATAAAAAGGAGGCATTTTAGCAGTTTGCCTTTTAGGCAAACATAATAATCACCATCGAATGTTCCAAATAAGTACATAAACACACACATATGTATATGCTCATGTGTATATACAAGCTCTCTGAAGAAAACTGACCACTATCTTCACTTTTATTTAAGGTACTTCTTTAGAAAGACTTTTCTTATCACATGATAAGAATACATACTACAGACAAGGAAAATATTTTTCATGTGTTTGATCCCAGTAAGTTTCATGGAATGCCATACTAGTTGTTAGTGAAGAAATCCAGTGTGTGTGTGTGTGTGTGTGTGTGTGTGTGTGTGCATGGATTGCAACAGTCTTATCTCATCAGATTTGAGGAAATCTCTCCCATTTCTGTACTTACACTAAACATGATATGAGGTTCTGAAAGTTATTGGTCCCTTTAACTTATTTCTCTAATTCTTCAGTAACTTGATAGTGCAGATTTCCCCTGAGCCTTCCTTTAGTTCTCTCCCAATTTGAAAGTAAATAAAAACTGGAATAGCCATTCAACATCTTTACAGTGCTTTGTATAATAAACTGATCTTTCCACAAAATAGTCTCTTCAGGTAAATTCAGTGGAGATATAACCGTGCCTCTAAATTATTATATTTCCTGTTTATAACTTCAACATCTTTTACCAGAGATAAGTCTTGGTTTATTGCCTTAGGATCATTTCATGACAGCAAATGTAGTTTTCCTGACATAAAGATGCCACACAGTAACTAAATGAATATAAAATAGCTGCCTCAACTAAAAATAAAAAAAGGGCATCTGGGCACCAACAGCTTTGTGTTCTGAAAAGCAAATGGGCAAGAAACAAATTGAGCTGACAAGGCGATGCCAACTGAAGATGGAAGACTGCTGCTTCATTAACCTAGCGAATGCTTTGATCCCTCACAATACCTGGGACAGTTAAAGTGTGAAGCGCATGGCTGGTTTGTCTCAAAAGCTATTTTCCAACAGATTTCTGGAAATAACTAAGTACCATCAAGTAATCCTGTTGTGACACCTGGAACTAGCTAAAGCGTGTTATCTAAATGCTCAGAGTGGGTATTAAGACGTTTAGTTACTTCACTTAGAATTCAGGAAGAAAAAAGTCAGAAACAGTCCTCCTCCCTGATCTGTCCCTGTGGGGTGGTTTATCGCTTTCCGATGAGCAGACTTCTCATGCATAGGCTGTCATCCTCTTCTCTGTCATGTCTATCCAAGCCCCCATTTACTAAGGCACAGATAAAGGGACCACACTGTCACACACATTCTCCTGTCAAGAAAGCATAGAATTGGACTACGGAAATAGCTCAGTGGCCTAAGCCCCTGCGTGGCTCGCACGAAGTCCTGAGTTCAATGCCTCATACTACACACACACACACACACACACACACACACACACACACACACACAAAGTATAGAATTCTACAACCTTTGGGTGGACGCTTTCACATTTCAGGATGTAGATGTCCTGAGAAACCACAGAGAACATTTGTGCATCACACACAGCCTTACGCACTTTATACCTCC
The DNA here is from genome assembly GCF_000260255.1 of Octodon degus. Classification (NCBI taxonomy): domain Eukaryota; kingdom Metazoa; phylum Chordata; class Mammalia; order Rodentia; family Octodontidae; genus Octodon; species Octodon degus. Next base: position 24,304,136 of record NW_004524590.1, read on the forward strand.
TGTCTATTTTGGGCCTTGCAACAATACTAGTGTTGTATCTCCTAGATTAGTAAATAAAGGCAGGAGAGGATAAATTTAGTCTGTGACACCAGGGATGGCACTAGAATTTGATCCTACATCTGCTGATTTCAGGAACTAAATGAACACAGAAGTTTAGGGCCAGCAAGATAGCTCAACAGACTAAAGTGCCTGCTTAGGCAGAGCGCAGCAGCCAGGGTTCAATCCCTGGCATGTCATGCTGGCCCCAGGCAACTGAGGCTGCATGTGGTGGTGCGCACCTGTAATCCCAGAATTTGGGAGGCTAAAACCAGGAAAATCAATTTGAGTTCAATCTATGTAGTGAGACCCTATAGACCCCGTACTAAATACAAAATAAATAAATAAATAAAATAAAAATTAAAAGCAAGAAGTTTCCTCTTAACAGTGATTAGTGTGGCCCTAAGAAAAATCCCACAAGGTCTTCACTATGGCTTCCTAAAGGCTGACCTGGACATTCATCTTGCTCTAGGCCCGTTCGCTCAGCTCCTCCTTCCCACTCACTGTAATGCCAGCTGCAGTGCTGCAAGGTTGAGCGCTCCTTTAAAACATTTCTTTTTTCTAAGCGATCTGAAAGGCCACAGGTTCTGCCTGGTATTTTTAGAAGTGTGTGCACTTCTAAAAGAAGGCGGATCCTTTGCCAGCCCTACAAGACAATTAGACCTGTCAGTTGGAATATGCTGTATTATGCTCTGCCTTTAACCCTGTTGCCTTTGCCTTGCCTTTGCATTTCCTCACCCGGAGCCCACGGGCAGTTACTGACGTGATCACTAAACAGGCACTGCGCTCCGCTGCTTAGGCTGCGCCTGCTGCCTGCTCTGCAGAACTCTAATCTCTGTAGATGGCTCAGCCTGGTGCCTTTTGTGATGAACAGTGATGCCTGGGTCCCTCTGGTCATGGTGTTCTTTGTCTTCTACCTCAGATTTCTTCCCTGTGGTCCACACATGCTCCCACCATTTTTCCCTCCTAGAAATCAGGCCATAAGACGCATTTTCTTCCTGAGACCCAGCAAACACTTAGAACCCAAAGTCCCTTTCAGTCTGTGCCCTCTGGGCATTTAGGTCTGTGGTAGGATTTTGCTGGTGCCAGTTTGCCTTTGGAGATGATTTCTAGGTTTTCTCTATCCTAAGCAAAGAATTGGTCAAGACAAACACAGAGGGTAGCAGAGTTCTATTAAAGGTAGGAAAATAAACAGGCTCTTTTAAAAATTTGTTTGTGTCCTCAGGAGAAATCTGCAAGTAGGGCTTTCGAAACTATTTTGTTGTTCACACAAGTGTTCTAGGATTTTGTAATTTTTATTTTTTTTAACTAGGGATTTAACTCAGGACCTTGTGCTTTCCAGGCAGGTGCTTTGGAGAGAGAAACCAGTATAGTTAGTGATTGGTAATAATCAGGCTAAGTGTCCTGGTACCATAGCTAAGCTAAATCAAGAAATGTCACACCAAAAAGTGACCAGCAATGGCTATGTAAAATAAAGGGCTCTTACTGATAGAGAAGGGCCTGAAGTTCCTGGATTATTTCTCATATGCACCATCAACTCATAGGCATGATGATGAACAACTATCTACTTTGTTATATCTAAGCCCTGCACTCTGTCTCTGTGTTGTTTTTCTTAAGAAACATAAAGACAATCAAATCTATCTATAGCATCTGCATCTCAATTTATATCTATATCTAACTGTTCCTCAAGGAAATAGCCATGACCATGAAGAAAAGCACTGAAGAATTGTACTTATTCTAAGGAAAAGGTTATTCAGCCAAGAAGCTGGGATAAAACACAATGTTTTGTGACTGTGAATTCACAAATTCTAAAGAACCCAGAAACCATGAAACTTTCCTCCATAAAGTACTTCAGCATGCATTTATAATTATGCAGGGAAATGGGATGTCTGAAAGAAAAATGGCTCAAAATTATCCCAAATTTCAGGAAAGCTTGTGAGTTGCAGATTGTGACCACAAACCTGTGATAATGTACCATTAAAACTCTAGCATGTAAATGTTTTTAACAGTACTGATTACAAGCCTTAAACCTGAAGATTTGGCCCTGGTCAAAGTATTAAATGCCTTACTTCTTGAATAGCCTTATACTACAGAGCATACAATAATGAAATGGAAAGGCCTCAGGCTTCTGCTGCTGAATGAAGGGAGGAGACTGACACATGGAGAAAGGGACTTGCTGACTGTATGGCTGCGTTAAAGGAGCCTATTTTGTTGTATCTGATTTAAAGATACCTCAGAACAATTTTAGTATGTGTTATTTCTAATCTATAATTTAGGAATAGCTAGTGAGCATTTAAAGTTCCTCAACTGGGAAAAACCCAGCCTACAGGCCTGTAAATCTCAAAGCCAGAGGCTTTACTTGCCCTTATTTCTTTCCAACACGAGTCTTGAAAAGTGAAAAGAGTGGATGATACCAGAGCTTTTCATCTACAAAGTAACTGAGTTATGAGTTGTGATCCAACATTTTTCTAAGTGTCGCAAACCTAATAGGTTTAATTCTGCAGAAAGTCTTTTTTAGAATTAGGTTCTAAACTTAGACCTGTATCTTACTATCTTATATTTAAGGGTTCTCCAGAGATACAAAATCCATAGGTTATATATGTGCGTGTTCACATGTAAGTACGTGTGTATTTTTTGTGCATAGAGGAGAGAGAGACAGACACACAGACACACAGAGTCAGAGAGATAGAGACACAGATATGGACAGAAAGAGAGATAGGGACAGATAGAGACAGAGAGGCAGACAGAGATAGAGACAGAGACACAGAGGGGAGAGACAAAAAATGTACCAAAGTAGTACATCATGGAATTATACAAACATACAAAATAATGTTTGATTAATACAATATTTTGACAAGCTATCACAACCACTCATAGAAGAATTTTGATATGTTCCTCAACTATGATATTAAGTGATCCTACTTCTAGAGTGAATGTTGCATTTGTTTTGTAATCATGTCCGGTGATGCTGGAACAATGATATGGATGGAGGCCTCAGACCTCATGAATGTTGCTGAAGATACTCTGTGGCTTTGTGCATGACTCTTGATAAATTTTGGTGTTTATGGAGGAATTTGCTTTCAACTGACTCTGTGAAAAGTCTATATGGAAGGATGCCTAACACTCAACTCTCTCTAAACTACTGAAGACTGCCCACTGTCACCCCAAAAGAAGCTCATCTATACGAATGACTATATTTCATTAACTTAGGCTATAATGCAGCATACCTCCTATAACAGCTCTTGGCAGAGAATTGTTTCCCCCACAGATGTGGTTTTGAAATGCACTTTCCCTCTCAACAGCATCCTGCAGAATCCTGGTCTCACAGAGGGGCTGCAAGATAGAGTGCATAGCTTCAGGCTTCCCGTAGAGTAGGGACTTGCCAGGCCCCACAGCTATTTCTGATAATAGGAAAAAAACAGGAAGCTAGAATTGAGCAGACCCCATGGAAGTAAAACACAGCTTCTGTAGAAATATATTTCTAAAGTCTGACCCAGAAGCAAAAGAACAAATGAAATGTCATTGCAATCCTAAGAAGGAAATGTTGGAGGTATCCCCAAAAGAGAATCCAAGCAAGAGCAGCATCAGTCCCTGTGACACCATGAAGAGATTATCATTGCCCAGTAAATAGAACTATAAATATATATTAAAAGTCACCAAAGTACTTTAGAGTTCATTATATATGTAAAATACTTATACACTTCCTATTTTCTTTTCTTTGCCCTCTCATATAGACCCCAGTTTAAAAGATTCTGATATTTTGCTACACGTTTAATGGAAACTATCTTGCAAAATCATAGCCAAGGTACTCTTGACCAGAGGAGACTAAATAGGCAAGTGCACCTCTTGCTTAATAAGCAATAGAGTACTTTACATAACAGAATCCAGTGTTAGCGAAGCTTCGACTTTTCCTTGTATGTCCAACAAAAGTGAGGAATAAAGACCCAAAAGATTTGTACTAAGTGTTTGTGGACAGGATATCATGTCTGCATCTTGTACTATGAATAACCACTAAGAAGACAACAATATGCAATGCATTAATTATTGAAACTGTCCTACTAATCGGTTTTGAAACTATTTCATTGCTATTTATTTCTCAATAAAATTATTTTTAAAAATCAGTGACTACTCTAAAAGGGGTTGTATTTCATTCAAGAACTGTAGTTTTTAAGCTTTCGAGCTTTTGTAATCTTTTCTTTCCAAAACATTTTATATTTACCATTGAGTACAGCTGCCTTTGCTTTAGCTGAGTAATCTTCAGCAGGCTTCAAAGTGAAGAAAACTGTATAATTACTTCATGTGATGGTCCCTCACTTGGCTTCTGATACAGTATGTGTTTTGATACTTTAGACAGTTGGTCTTGGAAGACTCAGGCATTCTAGTGAAGCCTGAAATATTGGTTCTAGTAAATCACTGCATTGATGTCCAACATGGTATCATACGGGAAACAGTAGCATTTTTGTGTATGCAAAATCTCTTGTTCAGACTACATTTAACATTTTGCTCATGTCTATATCTTTTTGCTCAACTCAGTTGGGAATTATTTTAACTATTAATATCTCCCTATGATGTTGTCTTTTATTCTGCCATAAGATCATAAAATGAGATTACATATAGGGACACCGCTGACACTAAAGGAAAAATCCATTCTGAAAAAATCAGGATGAGATGCAACACAATAGTACAATAGTAATGATAACAGTGTACTTTCTTTTCAACCCAACTCTTCAGGCAGATTCCCAGGAGGACTTCAGATAAACACTTGCATTTTATGGAACACCAAAATAGCTTTGATTTTAGGTTAATTATTTTTCCTAAGTTAGAGATATTTAAATTCTTTTGTATGAGTGGAATGTACTCTAGATTTGCATAAGTAAGCTACATGTATCTATTTTGCAGGAGCATGCAAACACATTGTACATTTTGGTAATGTAGCTTAATTATGTATCTTGAGATTTGCTTCCTGAAGAAGATAAGCTTTTCTATTATGTACATGACCATGTGGAAGAATTAGAAAGATCAGTAGGAAGCAAAAGGCATCTGAACATGTTGATAGTACTGAAAGAGAACAATTAGCTTAACAATAAATAGGAGAAAAAAATTCTCAAATAAATGTCAAAAACTCAAAGGTCTGCACTGGAACAAGAGCATTGCTAATGAACCTTGAAAGAATGGAGCTGCTCAGAAGCAAGAGTGAGACTTTCCTATTCTTTCTCTTTTTATTACATCCCAGCTACAAGCCTATTTATTGGTTGGTGCCACAAATGTCCAGGTTGGGTTTTCTCTGTTTATTAAGTCAATCATTCCTGCATACTCAGAACTGTGCAAAACTGATCTACCAGGTGTTTCTTAATCAAATTGACACAACAATCAACTATCACACACTTTCTCACAAGTTAAGTCTCTAAATGGGAATTTTCTGTTCACTCTGGAACACACTTGTCAATAAATGAGGCCAAATTAAAGTGAAAAAGTAAATCAAATAGATAAAACTATACTTGCTTACTTTCTGACAATCATTAAAATTACTAAACTAATCAAAAGGAGGGGCACTCAATAAAATGTCAATTTTAAAATGTCATGATAATAAGCCCAAGGCCCCTTTTCCCCTTACAGCTCCCCATAATTCATTTTTTATCAATTCCAATTTTTGCTTCATTTATATTTTCATTCTGTGTTTTCTTCTTAGGCAGAAATATCTTTTACATTTTCATTCTGTGTTTTCTGTTTAGGCAGCAACTTGTATTCCTGCTTTGCCACTAGTGCTGCTGCTGCTGCTGCTGCTAAACTCTAGTTTGACTTCTTGCTTCTATATCTACAATTTTATATTTAACATTTGCAAACAAACTTAAGTTCCAAGTTTAGTTACTTAAGATAGAGTCCTTGCTTTTTATGAAAATGTCACATATGTATTAACTTCATATTTAAAATGCATCTTTAGGGGGCCAGGGAGATGGGTCTGTAGGATAAGCTCTTGACTGGCAAACGCAAGGATCTGAGTTCAATCCCCGGTTCCGCCAAAAGAAAAAAAAATGCATCTTTAAAAATGCATCTTTTGTGAAAAGTAAATAGTTTGTTTTCTTATCTAATCTGACAATCTTTTATTTTCTTGTTTTGTGCCAGTTATCAAACTCAGGACTTTGTACTTGCCAGACAGACACTTATACTGCTGAGCTATATTTCCCTGGATAATCTAATAATCTTTATATTTTAATATAATCTTACAAACCATTTTCATGTTAATATTAATGTATTAATTGTGCCATTTGGTATCATTTTCTATTTGGTACAGGGTCTCACTACACAGCTTGGACTTGTGGTGATCCTGTTTTCAGCCTCTCCAGTGCTGGGATTACAGGCATGCACCACCACTCTCAAACTTGGTGGATGGCTCAGCACACCAGGGTGGTGGCCTGCGAGGCATGTGGAGCTGGAGCTGGGAATCGAATCCCGGTCCTTGCTCTTGCCTAAGCAGGCACTTAGTCAGCTACACTATCTTGCTGGACGTGTCTCATCGATTTTTATGTTATTCTGTTCCTTCTTTTCCTTCTTTCTTTTCTACTTTTAGGCTAAACAAATATATTTTCAGGATTTTATTTGATTCCTATGCTGTTTTTTAAATTATACTACTTTGCCTTATTTTCTTCAGTGGTTACTCTAGAGATTGCAGTATTATTTAATGACCCTTATCTACTCATGAAATAATACCCATTATTTCATGTAAACTTTAGAAATGTTGAGCAATAGTCTATAGCAACCTAATACTGTGTTGTTTTTGCTACTACTATAAATTCATATCTTTATAAATTATGCACATATTTTGCAGTATTACACTTTTTCTTTAAATATTATTTATACAATTTTTAAGAACATAGTGTTTTATATTTAATCACATATTTACCATTTTCAGTAGTCTTCATTTGTTTTAGAGGTTCAAATTTCATCATTTAATATCCTTTTTGTTCTGAGTGAAGAACTTCCGCCAGTATTTCTTTTTCTTTTCTTTCTCTAAAAAAATACATAATTTGCTTTTTGTGTGAAAGACAGTTTTCCTAGATTTAGAAATTTTTCTAGCAAAGTAATGTCATTCCATCTTACTTTCTTCTGAAATTTTTTGATGTGAAGTCACTTGTATTGCTATTAATTACATTTTCTATCACATGCCATTTTTTTCTTTTTTGAATTAAAGATTTTTTTAATGCCTAGACTTTATTAGATTGGGTGGTGAAGTGTCATTTTCTTTGGACTTAATTTAGTGAGTTTTATCTAATGCCCCCTTAAACCATAGTATGAGTGACTGGTGACATTCTATTAGCATGTGTGTGCAGCATATGCAGTTCACAGTCATTTTAGGGAGTGGGTTTGTGTTGCTTGGATCACCTACCAAAGGAGAGAGCCTGCAGGCAAAGGCACCCTTGGGCTCTGGGCTTGCTTCACTTCTTTTCTGGACTGCAAGGCACCCTTGTTTGGTAAAATAAATTTTAGTTCTTTATCGTGTTCTGGAATACAGACTGAAGACTGAGTCCATGTCGACCTTATGACTTCAAACCTAGTAATCTCATTTGAGGTAAATTTAGACTCAGTGCCCAACGAAGTAGGAAGAGCCCATTGAGATTCACCTGTCAAATGTAGCTAGTATATTTGGGGACTTAAGCCCCAATTAATGTAGGATCTTGCCTTGTTTTGGCACTAAATATGGCAATAACCCATTTGGGAGTAGCCTTATCCTTTCCTTGGATGCCTGCAGGAAGGTTTCTGGCTTACTGGTGCCTTTGGGTCACTCTGCTTGGGTCCTGCTCATCCATGGCAATGGCACAGCTCAGCTGAGACACACTGGCTCAGCGCTGGCTATGCAGAAACTAATCCTTTTAAGTGACACTTTTTGTATGGTTGTTGGCTCTTGGAGTCCTGCCTAGCTGTTTGGTCTCTCATTTGATATGCTACAGACTGGCAGATGACAGTAAACTCTCTTTAGGTACTCAAATTTTGAAAATATCTCTGCTTCCAATAGATCTGCCATGGTTTCTCAGGAAGATGTTCTCATAAGTGTCTGGCTACTACTATGGTTCTTGAATCTACTCCATGTCATGTGGTTAGACTGTGAAACTAGTTTCCATTTGACAATTCATTTTTTTTTTACATATGCACTTCCTTAAGAGGCTTGTTATCAAGTTATTTAATGAATTTCCACACTCACTTCCATCTATAGATATTTGGTACTATTTCACCTGCATTGCAACATTTTCTTTTGAAATTCATTTAAACTGTTTCTGACTCTACTTTTTCTCACATTGCCCTTGTTCTCACAACAAGAGTGAGATAGTTTTGTCACTGAATGCAACTGTCCCCAGAAATGGATCAATTTGTGGATGTATCTTGAGCAATATTTAGGATCAATGTGAGAAGAAACAGGTTTTAGATCTAGCTTGTTCTTCCTGGATCATTCTTGGGCATAAAGCTTTTCCTTTCCTTTAATCACAAAACTAAGCCATCTTGGTTGATATACCCTGTGGATGGCAAAAGGGGGCCAGAAATAATATACATAATTTTGAGTCAGCTATGTTGGATGGATATGGATGAAAGCTATAAGATGATCATCTTTTGGTTGACCACATTGTTCAACAATTTCTCCTACAATGATCCTTTCAGAATAAATTGGTGGTGACCTATCATATATGATCTTTTTGCAGGAAAAGGCTAGGTGTAAAGAGCTGTGGATTTTTATTTATTTATTTATTTGAAAGAGAGAGAGAGAAAGAGAGAGAGAGAGAGAGAGAGAGAAAGTGTGTGGTGTGTGTGTGTGTGGCCAGCTCAGCCCACCAGGGGGCGGGGCTGGCTGGCATGTGGTGCTGGGGGATTGAACCGCGGTCCCTGATGCCTTGCCAAGCTTGTTCCAAGTAGGTGCTTTAGACCACTGAGCCATCTCTCCAGCCCAGAGCTGTGGATTATATGAAGGGGCAAAGTTACCAACACTGATGTAGACACCCTATTTGGTGATGGGGTAGAACAGCATTCTATCACTATAAGGAAGAACAACTCTAACACAAGGAGAAGAATGAGAGGGAGGTAGATCAATGAGTTTGGCTTTACAGAAATTCTCCAGAGGCTGCTTTCACAAGAAAAAATACTCTGGTTTTGTTCTCTTAAAATGTTATGAACACTTTAATCTTAACTGACTGCTTGGTCTACCATACCCTACCAGAGATCTATGATCAGGATCTTCTTCCTCTTTTAACCTGAATAAGATTCCCAGTGGGGGGGGGGCGCATTTCCTATACTTCATGTATAAAACAGCTGCCCACATATCTGGGTATCTCTTCCACCCCTGTTCCTGTGGTCCCTCTTCATTCCCAAGAGGCAGATGAATTTTACCCCACAGGTGGCATAGACAAATGAGACAGTTTGGACCCATTTCCCTCAAGCAGATTCCCCAAATCAAGTAATTGATTTAATCATGTTGACTGAACTGGATATGCAAAGGTTTAATAATCAGACAGGAAGCCATGTAAGAAACTCTGTCTCCTGGTAGCACTCACCAATGTATATTCTGCTTTGGGGACACTAACAAATGCAAACAATGTTTAAATTGCAAAAGTGCCATGAATATTTGCTTCTTACGTGTAAGCTTCCCGATTTCCTCCTGAAACCATAATGATCTGCTATTAGAAGACCTTAAACTTTGTAGCAAACCCAAGTAGATTACGTAGCCCATGTAGGCTGTGGAAACTTCTCCAAAGTTTGATCTCTTTTAGTTTTTACAAAAGATTCTTGCTAAGGCAAATGAGTCATTACTTATACAACCCCACCCACAGGGCTTTACATAAGCAATAGATGACATTTCATTAGAAATTTATCTGTAGCTTAGTTGAAGAATGAATAACATCAGCTCAGTTCTGAAATGTGCTCAAAGCATCCATAGTTCGACACCCAGAGTTGTACTGGATTGTGAAGTAGTCCTCTACTTTCTCCTTTGGAACAAAATGGAGTTGGTATCATCAGTGGATCCATGTTAAATATTTGGACAACTTTGGAAAGGTCAGTGGAAAACATTAAGAAAGTTACTTGACTTTCAAAGGTAGACTTTGATGGCTTATGGAATTAATACAGCTGGTTGGCCCTGCCAGGAAGAGTAGAAAGTATGGCAGATTGGCCTCTGCTTACTTCTTTGGATTTCCTCCTTATAGGAGCTGTCTTTGTTAAGTGATACATGAAATGTATTTATGGGTTTATACAGTTTATTTTATTCAGACTAAAGATGTCAACAGAATGGCATCTCCATTGGGAAGTATACCAGAAGCCAAGACAGAGTAGTGATGAGGAGCAGATATCATTCATTGGGAGATAATTTTCTGGGAACCTCTAATATTTTTGCATGTCTTGTGAGGAAACAGCTACTTCATTCTGAAATATACTTTAAGAATGTGTAGATAAATATAAATAGTGAAAAATGGAGATAGTGTTTCTTTTCAGAGCAAAGACCAAAAATCCTTACTATCAAATATAATGAAGTCAGGAGGTAACATCTCCCTTTGTAACAGAGTACAGGCATTCTTATTGACTATAACAACTACCAGACTCCTAAGCAATTTTTTTTTCCTTATAACAAAAAGTACAATATGTGTCAGCACTTTCTGTTCTTCATTGAAAAACTCTGTGAAATTTGTAAATTAGAGGCTTAGTACAAAATATGCCAATATTCTGGCTATTATTATTAACATTAGTTCATCTTTTCAGAACCTAGAGTCTCATTGTAATCTATCAACATCCACAGAATTGTACCAAACTAGCACATCAGTTTATAAGCAAAGAAAATCTCAGTGCTTTCAGAGATCTCAACAAAGGATCAGTTTTAAGCATTATATTTGCAAAATGAATACCATCTCTGGTACAGTTAATAACCTTAATATTGGAAGCTATTAGGTGTCATTTACCATGCATATCAAGGTATTAAGTGAAGTGGTTGCTTCATATATACTGACAAAGGGATTGGTTACATTTGCAGTAAATCACCTCAGTGAAATTTACTTGTCTTGATGCTGTAAAATAACTTCCAAAATAGAACATCAGTTCTCACAGGCTAATTTGTTTTGGTTATTTTTTCATCCAGTAGATGTCAGCAGTGGTCTTGCTAAACCAATAAATAGTTTTCTCTATTGTTCTCTAAAATCAATTCTTTTCCTAACTATTGTGTTTTAGACTTCAGAACCTCTTTTATAAATTAGTTTTTTATCATTAGTTAAGCATTTGATAGTATTTTAATCAACTAAAGTTAACACTTGCTAGCCTGACCAGAAAACAATGGTCAGCCTTTAGTAGCTAGTTACATTAATCATTTAAAAGAATTCTCTCTTGTTGCTAGGACACCTAACATACAGGGAAAAGAAAGTTAAATCTATTAAGTAGACAAGAGTAAAATACTAATTTGTGTCCTTTTTTGTCCTTTGTAATATTTAAGTACTTACTCAACTCATAAGATTGTTTTGAGGTGCATATTATATGCTATAACTTAAAATATTTTCTTTTTTCTTGTGAGTAGGTTATATACTGCAATGTATTAACTTTAATCTTACATAAAACTTATTCTGCACAGTAGAATGTGAATAGAAATAAATATAACATTGATGGATACAAGCTTCTGGGGCCACAGAGCTTTTCTTTCAGCACTCTTTTTCTCTGGCATCCTAATGGAATAGTCCTAAATAAGCTCTATTTCTCCATCTTGTGTCCTACAAATGAAGACCGTGAATTGTATATAAGCCACAATGGCCATGTAAACATAAGCAAAAGTTAAACTGTTGAAGATACTGAGAGTATGAGGGGTATTTAGTGCTGCAGTGGAATTTAGATTGAGCTACATAAGGTAAGAGGAATAAAAATTCAGCAGTGCAGAATAGAATTAAATATATGTAAAAGCAATTTAAATCTAAAGTACAAGGATGCTATTTGGAGAATTTTTTTCTTTTCTTCTGTTTTCTTTCCTTTTCTGTTCTGTGTGTATTTCTTTCAAGGCTCAGGATGGAACTCAGGGCCTAAAGCAGACAAGGCGAGCATTTCTGGTCTACAATTAAAGTACATTACTAACCTTAATCTCATTTCTTTATCTTGTGATTGTCTACTCCATTCCTCTGTTTGTATCTTCTAACATTGATTCATAGAATATCAATTATATCCAGCAATATATTGGTATTGTCTCTTCATCCGTTTTTCAAACTTAATGGAAAGAACTAACACCATTCTAACTCTTCTATGCATCTTACCTGAATATAACTTTTGGAGACACTCTAAGATACTTTCAGTACTATTACTGTCCATATTTCAGGATGATGAAACTCAGTATACAAGTTAAGTAAATTTTACCAATTATGTGCAGATGGAGGAAGCAGACTGGAATCTCAGCCTAACCCCAAGTCTCATGCTCTTAACTTTCCCTCTATGCTTGGAAATGTTGGAAGAACTTGAAGACTTTCCTTATAACATGCTCCTACTCAGTTAACTGTATCTAATTCTAGGATTCAAGAGATGCAAATGTGACCAGTGAAATCTGGGCCTTGTAGTAATATTGCATGTGACACTAGATGAATATCTTATTAAAATATGTTTTGCCGTATAAAATTAGACAGGGTTCCAACTCTATCTTTTTCTAATAGGCATCCAGAATTTATTTATTGTGCTTATTCACCCATCCACTTGGCTTCTTGACCACGGCACTATCAAGGACTACATTGTGTCCTATGTATACCTGCAGGACTAAAGTCCATTGAAGGAATGAATAAGCAAGTGAATGAAGAATCTATCTTTTATGAATAATCAGCTCTGTGACTTAAATAACACAAAACTGTGATGATGTGATGAATATACTGTAAGATGCTAAGAAATTGAAAGTATTATATTATCTTTCCTGCTTTGGAATCTTACATAAATTTTTGCAGAATAAGCATTTAAAAGAAAAAAAAATCCTCCCTGTTTAAAATTCTCCTTCTACTTTGATTTGAAAGTTGTCATTTCCTGACTCTTCTAAAAGTAAGACGCTTCAAACTAGCTTTTGGTTTCTCTGATTCTTCAGCCTAATAAAAACTTTCTTCTTTTATTAAATTTCAGTTAGTCTTTGAAAAAAACACTCTAACTTTGTGGCTGTGCTTTACTTTGTACCTTTTCTGCCACTTGAGGCTTGAAAGAAGGAAGCGCAAGGCCAATGCCACCTTTATTGCTGAGGTACTCCTCCCTGGTTCTGTGCTCACATGGTTGACAGTGCCGAGATGATGAAAGGATTTGGGGGATCTGTGAAGAGCTGAGCATGGATTTTTGAATTTGTGAAGTGCTTGTCAAAATTTTATAGTAATTAGGGGCTGAGTGAAGAAAAAAGAATGTGGCGGCTCAGAACTTGGTAGAATTTCAGTGCTGCAATATTCCTTTTGAGATTTTTAAATGGCCTGAATTCATTAAGAAGACACATAAACTTTACATTTTATTGGAAGAAGACAATGCATGTAGTATACAGGGCTGTGGTGGCCTTGAAATATTGGTCAGAGTTTGGAAGTGGTGTTATGGAATTGAGTACACATTCATATTGGCTGATTTTCTCTGCTTTCCTAGAAAATTACTCAGTTATTCTTCATTTCTGTACTCCCTCACTGTATTTATACAGACAGATACTATTGGAGTTGTGGTCATAAAATGGCAAACAGTGTAGGTTCTGGATCAGACCTAGGATGTATGATAGACAGTGAGGACTTTTATCACAATTTTCCCTACATCAAGTTTTTGTACTTCATGATTTTCCATGGTTAGACTACCATTGTTGACATTATTGATTCTCTACGTGAGAACATCCAGGTTGTGCATTGGTCATTTCAAGTTATTTTCCTTCTAGGTGTGAAACAGAAAGGACTCTTTAATAGGCTTGCTCAAGAACACTGGACTCTCCTGCATTTTGGGACACAAACTTGTTTTAGAGTTCCATTTGATTGTGTCACATTTAGTAAAAGTGGCTTCATTTTGGTTTCATCTGATCTTTTGGGCCTAGGTTAGAAGGCTGACTCAAACAATGGCATTCTATAAGCTTTGTTTAGCAGTATCATGGTTGATACATTGCATCAGCTTGGGAAGTTGAAGGCTTGGCTGGATCAGCTCTCCAATTTCATTCCCTGGGGTATGGGGGCTCGTCCCTAGAGTATGGAGGGTTCACCCTAGAGTGACTCAGCACTTAGAGGATACATAAAGGGACTGGAGAAAGGATGGCCTGTGGCACTTCCTCCAAAGAGCTCTGGTCTTTGCAGCCAGCATGGGTGGAAGAGAGGCTTACTAGATGCTGCCGCTCCTGCTTTTCCCTTTATTGTTTTCTACCACCATGAACTTCTGCCCTCTGCCATGTACCAGTCTGCCTTGGAGCCAGCAGAATGGACTGAAAACTCCACTAACTATGAGCTAAAGAAACCTTTACTCTCATAGTTTTGGGTGTCCAGTATTTTGCCCCAGAAATGAGTGAAAAGTAACTGAGAGAGTTTCCACTTTTTCCTGATTATATCTAATTTTTCTGAAAATGTCTTTATCTTTAAATATTTACTCCCTTTTTCAAAGAAGAATCAAGTATTTAAAAAATACTAACATCCAAGAGTTCAGTCCAGTTTAACCAAGGCAGTTTTTCATTATGAGAGCCTTGTACTTTCTGTGTGGATTAGACCAAGGGAAATAATTAAACAGTGAAATTTGCAGGTATTACTTAGGAATCATTTTTCTTGTATTAAGTATTTAAAGCAGGCCACTTCTTATTAGTAAGGCCTCTTATTTGTTGCTCTGTTTGAAGGCAGGGAATGTCAGAGGATGTGTTTAATTTTCTTTATGTTACTGAATTATAATGGATATTTTCTCCAGTTTCTGAACCTCCAGAAAATTGGAGCAACTTGAATCATGACAATATTTTAAAAATCCTGGATTATGGTGGCAGTATATGAGAAAGACTGCTGGAAATCTTTACAATAGAAAAAAAATAAAATGGGGAATTGACCTCTTTACAAAGCCATCAGGGCTTTATATAATAAAGATTAAAAATGTTGCAGAAGTCAAGGTGTGTTGCTCTCTCATCTTGAATAGTTACATCATCCTGGAACACCAGTCTAACTGGCTTGTTTCCAGTGAAATAATGTGACCAATGCACTCACCTCACATAGCATAACTAAACATTTTCCTATTTTTCTTGTTGACAAAAATCTCAAAAGAAAGAATAGAGCCCAACTACTCCAAGCAATAATACAGCCAACTCAGTTTTGTCTATCTCTTTATCAATTCTTCAGATGACAGAGAACTGGAAAGAATACTAAGTATACAAATAAATTTGCAATTCTCACTACAATTCATGGTGAAAAGAGGAAGAAAAGTAAAGAAAAAGAAAGGAAGCAAAAATATGTACTTGTGTAAAGAAAGACATAAAATTTAGCCCTACTATTTAAACACTAATGTAATGTGTAATGGAGACTCACATAAAGGAAAAACATGGAAAATAAAATGGTTTTGGCAAACTTAAGATAAGTAAAGGGGAAAGAAGAAAAAAGTTAGAGAAAGAAGAGAAAGGAGAAAAGAAGAAAGGCAAAACAAAAAAGTATGTTGTCTAAAATAATGAATAAATGAGCAAAATGAGTTAGATGAATAAAAATAAGACTTTTAAAAAAAAAATCACAGGAACCAGAAAAAAATTGTTTTAGGACTTCTGCTGAGTACTGTCAAAATAAAAAATGATAAAGAATTTAAACATTTAAATGGATTTGATTTATTATTCTAAACTCAGGCAATAAGTCATTCTATAAAATATTTTGTGTAAGTGTTATAATGATCTGAACAGAAGCAGTTGATTGATTAGTCATAATATAGCCAAGAGAAGCAGAAATAGAAATCAAGAAGTGCATTGGTCATTTCAAGTTATTTTCCTTCTAGGTGTGAAACAGAAAGGACTCTTTAATAGGCTTGCTCAAGAACACTGGACTCCCCTGCATTTTGGGGCACTAACTTGTTTTAGCGTTCCATTTGATTGTTTCAACATTTAGTAAAAGTGGCTTCATTTTGGTTTCATCTGATCTTTTGGGCTTAGGTTAGAAGGCTGACCCAAGCAATGGCATTCTATAAGCTTTGTTTAGCACTATTGTATTTTCATAAATATGGAAACCAAAACAATTAATTAGGGTGTGGAGAGATAGCTCAGCAGTCTGAGTGCCTGCCTGGCAAGTGATAGGATGGGGATTCGGTCCCTGTAGCACACACCATGCTAGTTCTGGCACTGTACTGTGCTGTGCCAGCCGCCAAAACTGAGAGTGATGGTGTATGCCTGTAATCACAGTGTTCAGGAGGCTGAGACAGAAGGATCACCATGAGTCTCAGCTATGAAGTGAGATCCTGTACCAAATAAATAAATAAATAAATAATTTTTATACAAAATTAATTACATCAAAAACTCAAATTCTAAACCGGGCATGATGTTGCATGCCTGAAATCCCAACACTATAGGGGAGAATTAAAAATTTGGGCCCAATTTGAGCAGATTGGTGACTTAGAAAGAAACTGTCCCAAAATTTAAGAAGAAAAAAGGAGAAATAGCTTAGGGGATAGCTCGCTACAAAGGCGCTGTGTTCAATTCCCAGCACTAAAAGAAATTAAATGCTAAAGTTCTGAACATTGACTATGTAGGAATGACAATAACCAGAATCCAGAGGAAAAGGGGAGAAAGGAGGTGAGAGGGGTTCTGAGACTGCTGATGTTCTTCTAAAGCAAAGTTAATAACTGAAATGGCTTCAAATGGAAAAGCATAATGGCTCAAAGTTATATACAGGATTTCATAGTATCAATTTACAATCTCACTTGGCTCTTTTAGGAGTATTTCTTAAAATGGAAAAAAAAAATTTTTTTTCAAATGTGTTTTTGGGACTGAGGGAGATAGCTCAGTAGAATAAACACTTGCCTGGCAAACACAGCATCCTGAGTTCAATCCCAGTACAATAAAAAAATGATGGAGTTTCAATTATTTATACTTTTAGCTTCAAGTACAATTAAGTTTAACATTGCTGTTATAATTACATGTATTCTATAAGCTGTTCATTTAGCCCTATCTTTCTGTTTGTAAATTTATCTGCATTTAAAAAATGTTACCTGAGTATATAAGTAATAAAAAGTATTAATGTTAGGAATTAGTTTTCTTTTTAACAAACACGTCATATTTGGGACTTTTTTAAAAAAAGACAAATTTGATGGGATGATAGAGTGATAAATAATAACAAGTTAATATCTTCAAGATTTTGAACCCACAAGGAGATTATGGGGTCACAGAGGAAAGTGATCAATGATGTAGAGTATGCCTAAGGAGAGTCACGTGGAGAGAAAACATTCTCTCAGGCTTTCACAGAGAGTAAATTGGTCAAGCAATGGCCATGACATCCACATGGCTGACACTGACAAAGGATCTGCAAACTGCTGTACATGGTTTCAAGGTGAATCCTGAGGGGATTTGACTGACCTTGTCAGATACAAAAGTTACATTTCTTGTTATGTAGGTCTTGTTTTGTCTTGGTCTTAACCATCCAGCAGGAAAGTATAAAAACGAGGTATAAAAAGTAAAGCCATATTAATATGCTGAGCTGTGAAAGGCTCAATTCAACAACTTCTGACATTGCCAGTCCTACAGATAACCCACTATTACTATGGACTATTGGAGTATATTGGATTATTTTTGCTGAATTCACGCACCTACAATATTTAAATGGCAATGAAATACCCATCTCTGACACAACTAAACAAAAAAGGGGATACAAATAAAGGGCCATTTTGTATCTGTATGTATAAAATAGTTAGGATAGATATACAACTACTTTCTCTTAATTCAATGTGAAGAAAGATTTGTACTAATGGTGTTTGGACAGAATATCATGTCTACATCTTGTACTATAAATAATTACTATAAAGACAACAATATGCAATGTATTAATTATTATAACTGCCCTACTGACCTGTTTTGAAACTGTCTTATTGCTGTTTGTTTCTCAATAAAATTAATTAAGAATTAGGAAAAAAAAATTTTGAATCCAGATATTAGAAAATATGACTTGGGAATCAAAAGAAGGAGAAGGTGGGCCTTGAGGCTGAGGAAGAATATGAAAGGAATATTAGAACCCATAGAGAAAGTGAACAGATGGACCACAATGCAGAGTAAGGAGGTGTCTAATTGTACTTTCTCCCTGGTACTGACTCACAGCGTGAAAGAGGAGACCAGTGAGGGCAGGTGACTCCAGAGGCCTCCAGACAAAATGCACCAGTGGAATGTAGCAATGGATAATGTGTGCTACAATAGCTGTGGATTGATGTAAATCTCTGCTTTGTTCTCTGGAGGGGATTCTTGGAAGTGCTATTTTTCAGGAGGAGCCAACTGAATTTGGAGGTTAGAGCAGCTGTGGTGGGCTTCATCTCAAGACTCCCAGTATTGAAAGACACTAATTCTCAACAACTGATAATCTGGACAGATTCCTATGCTTCCTGCTCTGAAGGGTGGTCTGCCTGGTCCACTTTTCCCATCCTTGGATCCCTGTGGGAGACCTCCAAGGTCAGGAAGACAAGCTGAGGTCAGTAAGAGACACCCAGGATCAGCCTGAACTCTGCGGAATTCAAGGTTCCAGGATCAGAACCACAGCTGATCCCTACTGCAGGCTTCCTGGGATCATCCAACATGGATCTGGGCTCTTTCTTTCAGTGACAATAGAGTCATGCCTTGTATTGGACACTACCACCAATCTATAGATCCCAGAATACAACCATAGGCTTGAAAATACAGAAAAATAATCTTCTTCTTTCATTTTCCCCATTTGCTATTGTTTGTTTTTTGTTTGTCATTGATTGTTTATTTTAAATAGCATTCCTGTACACAAACAACAAAGTCACTGAGAAAGAAATTAGGGTAGCAACCTCCTTTTACAATAGCACCAAGAAAAATGAAACTTGAGGAATCAATCAATGCAGTAAATAAAAGAACTTCACATTGAAAATTATAGTAATCTGGGGCTGGCCAGATAGTTTAGCAGATTCAAGGACCTGCTTAGGCAAACACAGGAGTCTGGGGTTCAATCCCTGGCATGCTGTGCCAGCCCCACCCCTGAGGCACACTGAGACTACAATTGAGACTGGGCATGGTGGCTTGTGCCTATAAAACTAGTACTTGGGAGGCTGAAAAATAGGAAGGATCACTACTTATCTGATCTATGTAGTGAGACCCTATAGACCCTGTACTGAATACATTAGAAAAAAAAATTATAGTAATCTGAAAAGATCATAAAGGATATCAGAAAATGGAAAGATATCACTTGTCCTTGCAAAAGCAGAAATAAAACAGTGAAAATAATGGCCATAATTTAAAACTTTTTGAATCTAGCAGTTAATTGGAAAGATTCTCACCCTGACTAACTATATATACTGATACCTGTGAACTAAGCAACTGCCCTGAAGATGGTAATTTGTAATAGTAGTTTCATGCTTAGAGTGCCTGTCATTCTGGTCTTCTGAATATGGGCTGCTTGTCATGACATGCCAGTTGCTGCTATGCTGTCTGTCAGGTAGCTGGTTGTTCAAAAAGAAGGGGGTGGTGAATGAAAGCAAGAGACAGGAAAAGGAATACTGTGGGACTGTCCTGCTTCAAGTTTGTATATGGTTAGTTTTTTGGACTTATGTGTAAACATAAGAAGTATATAATTCTTTATGCCTATTTTTAAAATATATTCTAATTTTTAAGTTTTTTGTCATATTCTGTAGGAACTTAAA
>NW_004524590.1:24326489-24328710 GCF_000260255.1 Octodon degus
TAGTGATGTGGAGCATTTTTTCATATATTTATTCACTTCTTTAATTTCTTTGTCTGAGAAGTGTGTGTTCATCTTGGATGCCCATTTCAGGATTGGGTCTTTAAATTTTGGGGCCCTAGTGTTTTTTAGTTCTTTATAAATTCTAGAGGGCAGACCTTTGTCTGAGTACTTATTTGTCATGATTTTTTTCCAAATTTGTGGGTTGCCTTTTCACTCTGTTGGCAATTTCTTTTGACGTGAAAAAACTCAGTAAGAGCATGTCCCAGTTCTTAATTCTTTCAACTGTTCCCTGTGCAATTTGATTTCTCTTCATGAACTCTTTGCCTACCCCTATGTCCTCAAGAGTTCCTCCCACTTTCTCTTCCAGGAGATTTAGTGTCTCTGCTTTAATGTTTAGATCTTTAATACATTTTGAGTTTAGGTAGTGCATGGTGATAGACCTGGGTCAAGTTGAGTTTTCGGCATGTAGAGAGCCAGTTTTTCCAGCACCATTTTTTATAGAGGCTATTTTCTTCCAGAGAGTATGTTTGGCCCCTTTGTCAAAGATAAGGTAGCTGAGTGTGTTCATAGAGGCTTCAGCATCTTCTAATCTATTCCATTGATCCTCAGGTCTATTTTGATGCCAATACCATGCTGATTTTATCACAGTAGCCTTGTAGTATAATTTCAAGTCAGGAATTGTAATGCCTCCAGCCTTGTCTTTATTGCCCAGAATTGCCTTTCCGATTCTAGGTCTTTTCTGGTTCCAGATAAATTTTAGGAATGATTTCTCTAGGTCTGTGAGGAATGTCGGCAGTAGTCTGATAGGATTGCATTAAATCTGTACAGCAATTTTGGGAGTATGGCCATTTTCACAATGTTGGTTCTTCCTATCCAGGAGCATGGAATATCTTTCCATTTTCTGAAATCCTCTAAGATCTCTCTTTTCAGTTTACTGTAATGTTCCTTTAAAAATCTTTGACTTCTTTAGTTAGATTAATTCCAAGTTATTTCATTTTCCTCGGTGCTATTATAAATGGTATTGTTTCTATAATTTCCCTCTCAGTGTGTTTGTTGTCTGTGTAGAGGAATGCTATTGACTTTTGGGTATTGACTTTTTAACCTGCTATGCTACTGAATTTCTGTATTAATTCTAGTAGCTTCTTGGTGGAGTTTTTTCGGTTTTCGAAGTAAAGTATCACGTCGTCTGCAAATAAAGATAATTTAATTTCTTCTTTGCCTATTCTTATTCCTTTTACTTTTTCTCTTGTCTAATGCCTGTAGCTAATGATTTCAGAACTATATTGAATAGGAGTGGTGATAGAGGACATCATTGTCTTGTACCAGATCTAAGAGGAAAAAAATTCAGTTTTTCCCCATTTAGGATTATGTTAGCCATTGGGTTTTCATAAATGGCTTTTACCAGATTGGAGTAGAGGCCATTTATTCCAATTTTCTGTAGGACTTTGACATTAATGAGTGTTGGACTTTGTCAAAAGCCTTTTCTGCATCAATGGAGATGATCATGTGTTTTTTAGTTTTCGCTCTATTGATATACTGTATTACATGTATAGATTTTCGAGTAGTGAATCATCCTTGCATCCCTGGGATGAATCCTACCTGGTCATGATGTATGGTCTTCTTGATGATTTGCTGTATTCCATTTGCTAGTATTTTATTGAGCATTTTAGCATCTATGTTCATGAGGGAGATAGGCCTGTAGTTCTCTTTCTTAGTTGCGTCTTTCCCTGGTTTGGGTATCTGTATAATACTTGCCTCCAGGAATGATTTTGGGATGCCTTTTCAATTTCATGGAAGACTTTGAGTAGTACAGGGGCTACATCTTCAGTAAATGCCTTGTAGAATTCAGCTGTAAATCCATCCGGACCTGGACTTTTCTTTGTCGCAAGGTTTTTAATTACATCTTGTATAACATTGACTGTTATTGGGCTATTGAGAGTGGTTATATCTTGTCGATTCAGTTGTGGTAATTTGTACCTTTATAGGATTATGTCCATTTCTTCTGTGTCTTCTTTTCTGTGGAGTAAAGATTCTCAAAGTAGCTATTTATAATCTTCTGAATTTCAACTGGGTCTGTGGCAATTACACCGTTTTCATTCCTTATTGCTTATATTTGAATTTTTCCCCTCTTTTTGATGTGGTTAACTAGGGGCTTATCGATGTTATTTAATCTTTCAAAGAACCAGCTTTTTGCTTTTTAATTCTTTGAATTGTTTTCTTC
>NW_004524590.1:24328810-24340564 GCF_000260255.1 Octodon degus
TCTGTGTATTCAAAGTGGTTAGGATAGATATATAGTTACATTCTCTTAATGAATAGAGGGATTTGTTCTAATGGTGTTTGTAAATAGAATATCATGTCCGCATCTTGTACAGCAATGAACCACTAGGAAGAATGTATGCAATGAGTTAATTATTGAAACTGTCCTACTAATTTGATTTGAAACTATCTCATTGCTATTTGTTTCTTAATAAAATTATGAAAAAAATAAAAAAATAAAAACTGTTATACAGATATAATGATGTTTTAATCAAAATACCAATAGCCTACCTTGGTAGGGAACATCACAATACCAGATTTAAAATTATACCACAGAGCTATGATGATAAAAACAGCATGTTACTAGAAAAAATTCCTGAGGATCAATGGAACAGTTTAGAAGATGCAGAAAAATTTCCCAACATATTCAGCCACCAAGGTGTCAAATACTTTCACTGGAAAAATAGCCTATCTAATAGATTCTTTAATAAACAGTGCTGGTAAAACTGATTTTTCTACACACTTAAGATTAAAGGTAGATATATACCTCTTACCCTTCACTCAACTAAAATTGAAATGGATAAAAAATATGAATACTATAATAGAATCTATCTGCTAAAAGATAAAATAGGTAAAATTCCAGGATATATAGAAACAGGCAAAGAGTTTATGAACACAACCTCAACTGCACATGAAATATCCCAAAGAATCAAGAACTGGGATCACATCACATTATAAAGCTTTTGCACAGAAAAAGAAAGAATCAGCAGAGTGAAGAGACAACCCACAGAATGAGAAAAAAATTACCAGTTATTCCTCAAACCAAAGACTAATTATATAGAGAACTAAGAAAAACAGGCCCCTCCAAATTTAAAGATCCAATTAAGAAATGCACATCTTAAATGAATAGATACTCCTCAAGTGAAGAAGTATGAACAGCACAGAAATATATTTAAAAAGTTTGACATCGCTGATCATTCAGGAATGCAAATTGGAATAAGAATGAGATCCCATCTCTCTACAGAAAGCATGGCTATCATCAAGGAATCAACCAATAACAAATGCTGGAAAGGTTGTGGGGGGAAAAGCCTTACCTATTGTTGGTGGCAGAGTAAGTTGGTACAATCAATAAGGAAATCAGTATGGAGATTCCTTAACAAACTCCTAAGACTAGAGGTTCCTTTTGACCCAGCTATTCCTCTTCTAGGCATCTTCCTCAAAAAATCTTTAAAAATCATACTACATCAATATATGCACCCCCATGTTTACAGCAGCACAATTTGTAGTAGCTAAATCTTGGAAACAGCCCAGATGCCCATCGACTGAAGAGTGGATAATGAAAATGTGGTTTTTATGTGATGTAATAGAGTAATACAATGCCACAGAAAAAGGATAAACTTGAGACATTTTTAGGTAAATGGATGCACTTTGGGATCACACACTTTAGTTAAACTGATCAGACACATATTTAAATATAACATTGTTTTGCTTGCTTGAGAAACCCAAAGGGTGAATAAGGTCCCAACTGGTGACAGATATTGAGAGTTAGGTAGAAAATATTCAAATGGTAAGGGTAAATAAACAAGGAGGGGGTAAGGGAAAAGAAGAGAGGTATAGGGATAAACATTTTTAAAGTGGAAGGAGAACAATAGAAACAAAGTTTTATAAAGAAAGGGGAAAAGGAAGACTGAAGGAACGTGGAAGAAATGGGCAAAAAAGAATTAATAAATACTATATACAGTCACAAATTCTCTGTAATAAATTTGATCCTTGTGTATGTCAAAAGTCTACAATAGTATTAATTTTAGAAATATAGAAATAAACAATTTCAGAGCAGTTTTGAATTCACAGAACATCTGGAGAAAATTACAGGAAGTTTCGTATTCTCTGACCCTGGAGTAACATCCCACTGGACAGCAGTTCTCATAATCCTGAGAAGGCTACACTGGCCTCAGCTGTTCCCAGTCCACAGTAAAGAATTCACGGAAAGGTTCATTCTGAGAGCTGTACATTCTGTGGTTTTGACAAAATTGCTTTTACACAATAGAAATAAACATTAGAAATGTCCTTCTCACAGTTCTGGATATTGGAAAATCCAAGATCGAGGCACCAGCAGATTCACTGTCTGATTAGGACCTCTTCCTTGATCGCTAATGGCGTCCTCTAGCTGTGTCCTCGTGTGGTAGAAAGAAAAGGCATCTCTCCAGGGCTTCGTTATAAGGTCTCTAATTCCAATCATGCGTGCTCCACTCTCATAATTATCTCCCAACACCTCACCTCTTTTTATCAACACTTTTGGGACTAGGATTGAACAGTTAAATTTGGTGAGCACACTTACGTTTAGAATGTAACAACATGTGTCCTCTATTGTAGTATCATGCAGAATAGTTTTACTGCCATAAAAATCCTCTATGTCCTTCTTCTTTCAGCTCTTGACCCTGGAAGCCACTGGTCATTTTCACTGTCTGTATCATTTTGCCTTGCCCAGAATATCATGCAGTTGAAGTTATCCAGCATGCGGCTTGTTCAAATTGGCTTCATTCACTTAGTAATACACAGTTAAGTTTCCTCCACATCTTTTCATAGTATATTTCTTAGCTTTGAATATTATTCCATTGTCAGGACACTTTGGTTGTTTCTAAATTTTAGCAATTATGAATAAAGCTATTATAAATAATTCTAGATTTTTGTGAAGGGAAAACAATGAAGATTTTAAATAAATCCTACCCAGGATACCTGCCAAGGTCAAGCAGATAGGTCCAGAAGGCTAAATAACAGAACAGTTCTTCCTTTATGTAACCCCTGTCTTTGCTACCTTTGTAACTGATGACTTTGCAATGTAACTTCAAATGTAATGAGGTGCTTCTTCCTTTCTGTAACTCATGCCTGCCTAATTTAATGGCCTTGTAATGTAACTGAGATATGTAACCTCCTTCAGCAACCCATGTCACCCAACCCTCCACACCTAGGTGCCAGGTTTGCTTGTGCAACCCTCCACTCACTTTCCACTTAAAAGCCTCAAAACCTCACTGGGTGGAGCTCTCACTCTATTGGAGAAATGCTCATCAGAAGCCCTGTAATCCCAGCACATGGGTGGCTAAAACAGGAGGGTCGCTGCAAGTTCAAGACTGGACTGGGCTACAAAGAAGCTACAAAGAGAGCTCAAGACCAACCTGAACAGTATAGCAAGACTCTGTCAGGGAAAGGCTAAATAAAAGATAAGAAGAGGAGGAAGAAGAAGAAGAAGAAGAAGAAGAAGAAGAAGAAGAAGAAGAAGAAGAAGAAGAAGAAGAAGAAGAAGAAGAAGAAGAAGAAGAAGAAGAAGCCCAGCAGTGTAAAAAAGTATCTCCTAAATCTTCTTGTTGCCATTTTTCCCATGTTTGGTCTGTTTTCTGCAACATTTATAAACATAAAAATTTTCAATTCATCTGAATAAATACCAACAAGAGAGACCTCTACATGATATAGTAAGAGTACATTTAGTTTTACAAGAAAACTTCAACCTGTCATCCTAAAGGACAGTGGCATTTTGCACTCCCAACAGTAATGAATGAGAGTGACTGGTGCTACACATTCTTGATAGCATTTGGCTTTGTCAAGTTCTGGATTTGGGCACTTATACTAGGCGTGCAGCAGTATCTTTGTTGTTTTACTTTGAAATGCAAATTTTCAATAGTTCAAATATACCAAGTTTTAACCATGTTAGTTTGGATAAGGAAATATGAATTATTCTATTTGCTCTTTTGTACTGTTTATTTTTAATTTCATAAAATGTAAGATAAAAGGTTGAAGATTTAATTTGGCGTAAACAACTCAGTCTGGTATAGATGATGAAGCATAAAGGTGCAGGTCTAGAGATAGTCCTCTGACTTGCTCATTTTTACCCTGGATTTCTCAGCTCCTTCTCCCACATTGAGCATGTCTTGTCAGAGTCCATGAGGACTAAGGAAATGTTTTGACCCAGCATTTTACGTACTTTATCCCCAACAATAATGCTGTCTTTTCTGGGCCATGATGGGCCTGGCTTTCTTCCTGGAAAGCAAAGCTGATATAGTCTCCTATATTTTCCTTTTCTCTTTCTAGCACAATGCTTATCTTTTTGTAACATTTCCAAATAGCAATAAAAGCATTAGGGAGATAATGGAGCTGAGTCTTCAGCAAATAAAATCCTGATGTCAAATCTGTAAGGTACAGCAAGAAAGAGCACCGCCACCACGGCTAAACAGCTGAGGCCACAGAGGGGTGTTAGTTCTGAAACACTTCCAGTTGCTTGGTACTAGCACGTCATGATAAGGCTGGGGGATGGGAAGGGAACCTTTGCTTTAAAAATGCACTTTCGGTGCCAGTTGGCTAATGTGTGCAGCTGATAAAGGCTTAACAAGTTAACAACAGGCTGGCTGCTCTTTGATTCCATGGGCCTCCAGGAAGAGGGGTGCAACTTCTTCTTTCTGATATTTCCGTGTTTAACCTTAGGATAAGCCTTTTGTGGGTGGCTCTCATTAAACATTTTAGACAGAATTTTTGTCCCAGTGCTTGCTCACTGGCATTCAAGCAGCTTTCTGTCTGATAATTCTCTTTGTTTTCTATGCTAAGCTGAAAAAAAATCACCTTAGCAAGACAGAAAAAGCAAGCAATGATTAAAGGCCTAGACTTTAGGCATTATCAACACCCCAGCAGTGCTTGCTGCATGAAAGAATGCTGAACTCTAAATTAAATGCCCCATCAAAAGGTCCACCTAATCCCAGTTTTTCATGAAATCACATAGTATCTGTCTTTGCAGCCAGCCTTGGGGGCTGGAGTATCAGGAGGGGACCTGGTCCTCATGGTTGAGTAGAAACGTTTTCACAGGAAAGGAGAGAGCTTATCATTAGACATTCAATTTAGAGGCCAGACATGACCTGAAAAGATCAGCTTTCCTCAGAAATGCTATGAAGTCCACCCAGTCTGAATCAACCCAAAACATGACACTTGAGAATGTGCTCAATGACAAAGTGTAATTTCTATGTTAAGTAACTA
Organism: Octodon degus; assembly: GCF_000260255.1. Lineage (NCBI taxonomy): Eukaryota > Metazoa > Chordata > Mammalia > Rodentia > Octodontidae > Octodon > Octodon degus. The sequence continues at coordinate 24,333,823 of NW_004524590.1, forward strand.
AATAAATACTTTTCTCTACCTTCAGAGATTTACTCAAAATAGTAATTGGAAATTTAAAATGTGGCAATGAAAAAATGTATGGTCTGTAAGCTTTACAAACCATCATCTACATCTGAGTGTCTTCTGTTATTCCTTTTAACCTTTCTAAATGTTTCCTCTTTCTGAAGTGAGAATGTCTAACTTGGCGAATTTTGGAAAGGACTAGAGATAATAAGGGTAGGAAATTTGATGTAGTATTCAGCACATAGCAGTCACGAACAAAATAATGATTTATGTACTATTTGTAGATTACTTTGATACTAATCTTAATAATTAACTAAAGGTGGAAAGAAGCAGAAATAGCTTTATTCATGAAGCATTGGTAAGTTTCATAACACAGACAATGTTATAAGTAGCTCAGGTATGTACAGATATTAGTCCATATTTTGCTATTCCCTTGGCGCAAGCTTTATAACACAAATTATGGGACAAATAAAACATTAGCAAAAAGAAAATAAAAAGGGCGACTTTTGTGATGTGGAAGAGAACTAGGTTATTTCCTAACTTAGACAGCACCAGATCACAGAGAGCAAGTGAGAGTAAGATTAAAAAGAAGCCATGGTCCTTGGACAATTTTGAGGCCACTGCCTTGGGATCAGTACTACTGCTGCTTAGAAACTTCCTACAAAACTACATTTCTTCTCTTTTATATCCTGTCCTCCCATAGATACCATCCACTCTGGAAATATTACACAGAATTTTCAGTTTCAAGAAATGACGCCCAGGTTCAACAGTGTCTGCTCTTGACACCTGTGTTCTCTTTGACACCCTGGGAAACATTTCCTCGGTAGGGATAGTGAAAGCCGTTTTCCACACCGATCGGCGCTTGCAGATCTCAACCAGAGGCTCGGCACATCTCATTCTTCTCTCGTTGCTGTCGGAGTCCAGCGTCTTCCTGGGAGCAGTTCGGCTTCCCTCTCCACAACTTCAGGCTGTCCTAACCCTCAGGAATTTACAATTAGAATAAAAAATTTAAGATGGAACCATTTTAGAGTAACTCTGCTTGTAGAGAATGTGTGCTGCTTCCACTTAATGTGGCATGCGCTTGTCCCCTGAAGACACCATGTTCTGAGGGAAGAGCATTTATTATTTATTTCATTTTGAAAAGAATGCACAATTTTTTTTCTCCAAGGATATTACCCAAAACTTCAAACACTTAATAGTTTATAGGGAAAGATTGAGAATTTTCTTTGTTATTGTTTTGCTTTTATGGGGATGGATTAGATATATGTAGAAAATAAACAAGTTAAAATGTGTGCGCCCAAGGACTAACGCTTTTGCTCAGCCACTCTGCAAAGTGGTGGTGATTCAGAGTTCTGTGAGAATAAAGGCGAGCTGGCTTAGCTTGGCCTAGGCTTAGTTACACTTTAAGGCTGTCTCTGTATGTACACAAAATGACATCAATATGTGAGGATTATTGGAGGTGTGAAAATGAGCTTTTCTTTGTATAATTTTCTATACTGGCCATTTGGAAATGGGGAGTCCTAATATTAGACTCAACTCCATTGGGTTGAGAGTTTTGTTTATTTGTTTATTTTTTGTTTGTTTGTTTTTTGCAAGGTCTCCCTACTCTGGAATTTATGGTGATACTCCTATTTTCTGCCTGCCTAGTGCTGGGATTATAGGCATGTGTTACCATGTCTGGACTTCATCGCCAGCTCAGCATGCCCCAGGGTAGGGGTGGAGCAGCATGCAGTGCCAGGGATCCAGCCCTGGTCCCTGCACTTGTCTAAGCAGGCACTTAGTCCACTGAGCTATCTCACCAGCCCTGAGAGTCTTTTTATATTCCTTGTTTACATGTATTAGATAATCTGTGTAGCAGCTCTATGCACATTTCTGTCACAAAAGCAATGTGGAGTGATAAACCAATCATGACTGATTTGTTTCATTTTCTTTTGTTAAAGACCCATATCCCCGCCCCCCTATAGGTCATAGGTTGTCTGACCAGTTCATCTGGGATTACAGCTGAGTAAATGATGGTGGAATTTGCCATTTGCAAAGAAGGAGAAAGGCTTAATCATTGGCTATGACTAATTTCTTCTTCGTTATGTTATCTTGATGCTGCTAGATTGTTCAGGAAAGATCAATGGACTGAACAGAATGATCCGTGGACCAAATCCAAGTCCTGATTTCATGACTATGTCTCACTGTTGTCTGCCTCAGCCACTTGCTTTAGTCTGTCTTTATCAGAAGGTCAATAATTTAAAGGGGCTAATCCATCCTAATAAGACAATAAATCAATTTAGGTTATCTTCGTGTTGTGTCCTGCTCTGTGGGCTCCACTCTATGTACTTTATTTTCAGAAGGGATGTTTAAGATATTCAGTAAGAATATTCATAATTAAAATACAAGGTTCATTTAATCCTAAAAGGCTAATTAGCCTTTGTGAAGTTTTTCTGTATCAAGAAAGGAAATGTGAGTGGTTGCATTTCCACCAAATTAAGATAGCCAACAAGAAGCAGTAACACTAGCCCTAAAATTGATATTAGTCTTATTTACTTAACACCAAGGAACCAATACTTTTATTCGCCTGTTCATTTCCTAAGCCCCTGTCCTTCTATGAGCCTAGGACCTTAGTTCTTGGTATGAAGAACTTCCTGGGTCAAGAAATCAACAAACTTTGCTGTTATTTCTTTATTTATAAATAGATGCATTTGAAGTCACTGTCTGTGTTATCTAAGTCCCTTCTTGAATCTTTTCCTCTGACATGGAATATAATCTGTGAATTAAGTAAACCAGAAGGAACCACATAAGACAAAGCATATTTTTGAGAGTACTGGCTTTTTGAGTCCTTAGAATAACATGATGCTGCAGATATTTGTTAATTACACTAAATTTAAAGACTTAGGAAATACTTTCAGTTAATGGCAGCTGAGCACTACCACCTTTAAAGAAAAATTTAATATCTCAGTTCCAAATCTACATGTGAGCACCTTTCTTTAAAGGTCTGAGGGAAAATACAGTAGAAATAGAATGAATGAAGGCTTTACAGCCAGCCATGGGTCCACATCCTATGAAAACATGATGCATGTGCATGATTCTGAGCTTATAAAATTTTTTGGACTATAACATTCTTGCAAGCAAAATTTAAATGGTAGAACCTATGTAGTAGATGTGTGCTACGTTTGCTCCTTCAGCATTTCCACACTTGGAAAATAAGAATAAAGAACATCTGTTCAAATTTGAATTTAACATAAATGAGCATAGGTTACTTACTATTGCCTCAATTGTTAGAGGGTTGGCCAGATAGCTCAGCAGATTAAAGCACCTGCTTAGGCAGGTGCTGGTGCTGGGACCAGGGTTTGATTCCCCGCATGCTGTGCCGGCCCCAACCCCAAGGCACGCTGAGAGGGCGAATGAGACTGGGCATGGTTGTGCGCACGTGTAATCTCAGCGCCTAGGAGGCTGATAACTAGGAGGATCACTAGGAGTCTCATCTGTGTAGTGAGACTCACCCTGTAGACCCTGTATTATATGCATAAGAAAAAGAATTATTGCAGGGGATGTAGTTACACTAAGCATTATACAATATTTGTGACATATTTATAATAAAAATATTCATTTTCAATCTGAAATTCAAACTTAAATGGGTGTCCTGAATTTCATTCAGCAACTCTAGGATTACCCTTCCTCTTCATTCTCAGATAATTCCTGGTTTTTCCTGTAGGAAACCACCACTCCTTCCCCAGTGTAACCCACCTGTTTCCAGTGGCACCTCCTATCTTAGCACTGAGCAGAACAACAGGATGCAAATTTGGGCAATCTGCCTTGCTGTTTCTTTTCCAGAAATGGTTATATTACCACTGTGGTCAGGTTGAACTCAACCCTAGGAATTCAGGAAGCAACTCTGAAAGACGAATGCACTTTCTTTGGAAACTGCTGAAACACATACCTAAGCCAGGAGTCATTGGCAGCCATTATACTAATACACTTGGGAGGCAGCTAGAGAACTGGGCCAGGGTGGCATAGTAGAGACTTCGGAGTTGGCCCGCAAGACTGTGTGCTGATGACATTGCTTAAGTAACTTATTCCAAAATGAGAAAGAAATGTGTTAGAATAAATAATTATCCTAAGAACTATGGATTTGGGCACTTGTATTTTTACCAGGACTTTTTTTCTTAACTTCCTAGAGGCACAAGGTAAAGCAGATCCTCTCCAAATATATGAAAGGTGAATGCTGATTTATTGATAAGTAAGGCTCATAATGCTGAAATATGAGAAGCTTTAATCTTTTTGAGATCATGCAATATTGCTATGATTACTAGCTAGACTGGAATATTTATCTTCCAAAAATTTTGGAGGAAAGAATTATTTGCAAGCTTATGCTAACCTAGAAGCATTGGAAGAACTATCTGATATTTAATTCTGCATACTGAGATTGAAAAATATGATCCTATTTGAATCTGTGTTAAAGTGCCTGTGTAGTGCAGTGTAGTTTAGTGTTTCTACTGGTACGTTCAATGAGAATATTTTCAAAAAAGAAAGTTCAGCATTCTGATCCCAGAATAAGATGTTTAAATATTACCCAAATCATAAAGCTAAAACAGTATCTTCTGATAGGTACTAGCATTATTTTGCCTTCTTTAGTTACACAAATTATTTTAGGCTTTACAATAATGTAATGCAAGCAATCCTTTATACTGAGTGCTTTCGAGTTCAATGAACTTGGAATAAAACTGAAGTCAGACAATTGATAGGTTTGCTGGTACCAGCAATCAACTTAATCATTTTGAAACTTTGTAATATCCATAAAACAGATTGCCATGAGGACTAGAGTTAAGAAGTAATGGGCTTCTAGGAAAATATCTGGAACAAGCTAGGTGTCCACAAATCATGAGCTACAGAGATCATTGAATCATGGCTCTGTTGATTTTTTATAGGCTGGTCTATAAGGAAATGTTGGCCAAAACCACACACAAATCAGCAGGGTTTTCTGGTTCTATTCTAATTTCCTGTAGTTAAACATGCTACCACTAACTGTTTCTCCCAGCAACACTTCAGTAATTGTTACATCATACTGTCATACAGAGAAGTTTATAACACCTGTCATAATTCCCAAACACGTCCCAAGTCCTAATTACTTTCTGATATTTTTCCATGATCTGTTCTATTATCTCTGAGTATTTTTAATAGAGGCTGTAACTATGGCCAGCGTAAGTGAGACTGTGAAAGGACACCACAAAATGAACTGAACTAATTCTTCTGGGCCTTCTCCCTCAAATACCAAATCTAACATTTATTTCCTAGTGTTGCTATATGTGTCTTGCTGTATCTTTTCATTTTTTACTTTTATCAGCACCTGCTTGACATAATAGCAATTACATTCTCTATAGAGAATTGCTACATGTACATAAAAGATTTTAGTTCCCTTCTTTTATCCTCTTTCTCCATTTACCTTTTATTTCTCTAGCATCAGATTCATTGATTTATTCTATAAAACCTTATAAAGTTAATTGTCATGTAAGTGACTTAAAACCAAACCAATACGCCAGAGAACATATAAAATACATAAGAGAATTGTACTAGGTCAAGGTACATTCTTAAATATATTTTCCTTTTTTTCCTATAATTTTATTAATAAACAAATAGCAGTGAGACAGTTTCAAATCAAATTGGTAGGACAGTTTCAATAATTAACACATTGTATGCATTCCTCCCAGTAGTTAATTGCTGTACAAGATGTTGACATGATACCCTATTCACAAACACCATTAGAACAAATCCTTCTATTCATTAAGAGAATGTAACTATATCACTATCCTAACCACTTTGAATACACAGATACAAAATGGATATTCATCTGTATAACTTTTTTGTGTGTTAAGTTCCATTATTTGAATATTATAGGTATATAAACTCAGCAAAATATTATAAAAGAGTCCAGTAGCCCATAATAGTATTGGGTCTTCTGCTTGACTGGCAATGTCTGAAATTGTTGACCTGAGTCCCCTACAGCTCAAAATAACACCATGGTTTTACTTCTTATATCTCGTTTTTATACTTTTCTACTGAATGGTTAAGACCAAGGTAAAGCAGGACCTGTGCAACAAGAGTTGTAGCTTTTGGGTCTGATAAAGTCAGTGAAATCCCCTCAGGATTTATCCCGAGATCCTGCACCTCAGATTATAGAACCTTTGTCAGTGTCAGCCATGTGGATGAGTCACGGCCATTGCTTGGCCAATGTGCTCTCTGTGAAAGCCTGAGAGAATATTTTCTCACCATGTGACTCTCCTTAGGCACACTCTACGTCATCGATCACTTTCCTCTTTGGCCCCATAATCTTCTTATCAGAAAATTTGGGATACTACCGAGGTACATGACGTTACAGTAAAAGTTCTCATATGTCCTGAGTCTTAATTCACCTTAGAAGGCTAGGGCCAAGATGTTGGCTTTCCTTGCAGCCCTCCTTTTTCTCTAATTTTGCTCTGCAAACTTAGGTTGCTAACCATCCAGAAGACAAGCTTATTGTTATTACCATACAACTTAGGCTGTTAAGCTTAACCTCACTATCTCTCTGCATATCAAACATTTTAGGCATAATATGGAACAGGTATTTTTCCTCAAGTATTGATATGTTGAACTTTAAGTCCCTACAAAATATGAAAAAAACATTTAAAAATTAGAATATATTTTAAAAATAGGCATAAAGAATTGTATACCTCTTATGTTTACACATAAGTCCAAAAATCTAACCATATACAAC
>NW_004524590.1:24346036-24352426 GCF_000260255.1 Octodon degus
GGGAGAGTTGTGAGGTTCGAACTCCAGCAACCTGAGGTTGACAGCTTTGTGGAAGCAGCCACTTAAAGGACTGAGCTAGGGCCAGGCCCCCCATTGCCCGTATTTTTTAATGCCATTTGTATTGACTCCTTCTTTCTCATTGATGCCTATTAGTCTCACATTGTTAATCTTTGCATCATCTTGGAGGTAATGGTTATTCTTTCCTGCATCCTTGTTGCTTTTAAGAGATCCTTTCTTAACTTTTCAGTAGCTGCACCAGCATCTTCAAGATCTGAAACTCTGTCTTCACTTTCACTTAAACGATTTTGCAAGCTTGTGATATTTTAATTTCCTCTATATGTCTTTGACTCTGCTTCATACTATCTATTTCTTTCCTGTATTGCTCATTTAGGAATCTGTCATTTTTCTAATCTCCTCTTTTTTTTTATCAATGCCTTCTTTAGAAGCAATTGTAAATTCTTTTACTGCAGTGTCTTATTCAGATTGGGTTTTCTCCCTATGTTTCTGTAGTTGCTTCTTTACTTCAGATGCTGTAAGTTCTGAGAATTCTTGTTTTATTTCAGAAAATAATTGCGCTCTGAGTTCCTCTATAAATTTCTGCTGTTAGCTTATTTACTATCAACGCTAATAAATCATGCATTTGAGGTGAGCTAGTGTCCTCTGCACTTGTTCTGTGCGGGCATTGGGTTTCCTCCATATGTTTCTGCATTTGATTCTTTACTGCAGATGTTTTTAATTCAGGGATTTCTTTTTTTATTTCCAATCTTAGTTCCTCTATACCTTTCTGCAGCTATTTCTTTATTTCAGAAACTTGATTCATTGCTTTCAGTTGTGTGATTTCCAATTTGTTCTGTGTTAGTGTCCTCTGCACTTGTTACAGGTGGGGTTGGGTTCTGAGGTTGCATTTTGTTCCTTCTCTTCATTTTGCATAGCACTGTCTTCTGACCTTTGTTGTAGATCTTTGTTGTAGTTATAACCTTAGCATGTACTGAAGTTCAGGTGTAGATTGGGTTTGGGCTAGGACTGGCTCTGGGAGATCCCGGAATGCGGCAGAAATTCCTACTCCCTGGGCGGGGTGGGGGAGGTGCTGTGGAGTGGTGGGGGAATTCCCAAGGGGGTAGAGGAGAGTCTCACCCATGCTGCACCTGGGCTGGGACCAGTAATATGTCTGGCCAACGCAGGGTAGCCAGAAGCTTTCCCACACACTGACCGGTCCTGGGCTAGGACTGGGTTTAGTGGTTTCTGGAACGCGGCAGAAATTCCTACTCACCAGGTGGGGTGGGGGAGGTCCTGAGGAGTGGTGGGGGGCATCCCAAAGGGGTGGAAGAGGGTCTCACCCATGCTGCACCTGGGCTGGGTCCAGTAGTAGGTCCCACCAGTGAAGGGTCACGGGAAGCTCTCCCACACTCACCAGGCCTGGGCTAGGATTGGGTCTGGGGGTTCCAGGAACAGGGCAGAAATTCCTACTCAGATGGCGAGGTGGGATAGGTCTTAAATATATTTTCTGTGCTGAACTACTATACCTTTTTATTTCTCTCTTTTCATACTTATGAGGTGTATTCATTTTTTCTACAAATGATTCAAGTTTATCCTTCTTTATGACAGAGTAGTGCACAATTGTTTATAAATGCCACATTTTCCTAAACTATTCATGCACTGATGGGTAAATAAGCTGTTTCCAAGATTTAGCTACTATGAAGTGTACTGCTCTGACATTTGCATGTTTATATCTCAGTGGTATGATGTCATTCACTCTTTTGGGAAGACACTTAGGAGACTAACCGGGCAAATGCAATTACTATGTTTAGTAATGTGAGGAATCACTATACTGATTTGCCTAATGGTTGTGTCAGTTTACACTCCCCCCAACAATGGAAAAGTGTTCTTTTCTCCCAAAAGCAACAGCAGCATTTGTTAATGGTTGATTTCTTACTAGCCATTCTTTCCAGTGAAGTAGACTTTTAATTTTCTTTTAATTTGCATTTTCATAATGGTCAGTGATGGTGAACTTTTTTCATATATGTTGGCCATCTGTATTTGTTCATCTGAGACATGTTTTCCTTTTTATTTTCCTGGTACCAGGGATTGAACTCAGGACCTTGCTCTTTCCAGGAAGGTGCTTATTCTACTGAGCTGTATAGTGTACTAGTAATGAGGTTGTTAGTCCCTAGCCCTGACATGTCTATTTTTGATGCCAAATTAATTAAGTGTTTAAATTGGAGGATTATTTTTTAGTTGCTTTTAGATTCTAAATAACAGTCCTTGGTCTGAGGAATAGCTGGCAAAAACTTTACCATTTTTTTTTAGTTGTTTCCTTTGCAGTGCAAAGCTTTTTGATTTGATGTGATCCCATGTGTAGCTTCTTGGTATTATTTCTTGTGTAACAGCAGTTCTGTTTATAAACTTTATGTCCACACTGTGATTTCAACAACACAGCATCCTTCTTTCCCAGATATCTTTGTACTAGTAACAAAGTTTTTAATCTATAAACATCCACAAACAACAGCACAAAACAAAACAAACAAATGAACAAAATATAGGATCATAGGCATAAAAGGCAACACAATGGCTCCCCAAATCCTCAACTCCACTAAAGCCAATCCAAGGAGGGTCAAGGGAAAGAATAGTGGGATCTGCACACCTGAATTATTCAGAAGAATAGTGGAGGAGACTAGGAAATAGCACAGAGAGATGCAGAGCAGGATTAGAAGAGATAAAACAGATAATGCAAGTGGCAACCAAATAGATGCAGGAGCTCTCAGAAGACACAGAAAGCTACGTGAGCTAAACAAAAAGATACAAAGCATGAATGCCCAATTTAGCAAAGAGGTTTCAATAAACAACCCAAGAGATTAAAGGTCATACTAAATATTTGGGCACCAGAATAAACTGAGGTGAAGGCAGGATTTCATAAATAGAGGACAGGTCTTCTTTCAGAGGCTAACTACTCAGAGACACCATAAAAAACAACAAGAGAAAAGGAAAAACTGATCCATTCACCACTAGACTATGCAAAGAAGATGCATATAAGAATAATAGGAATAATTTTTTTCATGTTTCTCTTGATTTTACTGTTCTTAAAAAAAATTAAAAGGACATTATTTACCACATGGGTTAGAACATGTGAGGCCATGAGTCCACCCAACATCTGATTTCTCTGCCAAACCATAGGCATACTTGGAGGCCTAGTTTTACTGGTTCTTTCAGAAAATAACTTAGTAAAAAGTGCAGGCCCTCAGGCTGCACTTCTGGTCCTGACTGACATGCAGGGCTCTTTCCAATGGTGTCTGGAAGCAAAGGCGGCAGAGGACCAGCACACGGGGACATGGTGCCCAGCGGACACCGTGTGGAGAGTGCTCTCTGTTCCACAAATCCTCTTCCAACAGCAGCTGTAGTTTTCATTACATCTGAAGGTCACCCCAGAGTTATTTCACAATCGAAAACAACACAAAGGCATTAGAAAAGCTGTTCACTAAAATAATAGCAGAAAATTTCCAAAATATGGGGAAAGAAATAAAACACATGGATAGTAAGGCGAACAGAACAGGATAATAGTCAGGATCAAAATACAAGCTCTCCATGTTACATTACACTCAGAATTCCAAAAATCCATTCAAGGAACAAAATTCATAAAAAGTATTAGAGGAAGGCAGTGAATCATACAGAGATAAACCCGTTAGAATTACATCAGACTTCTCTACAGAAACACTGAGTACAAGAAGGGCTTGGAGAGAAGGTTTGCAAGCTCTAACTGATAACAACTTGCAACCTCAAATTATGTATCCTGAAAAACTTTCCTTCAAAATTGATGGAAAAATACCATATCTCTGCAATAAAAGAGCATGTCAAGAAATTCATGGCCACCAAGCCTGCATTACAAAAATTATCAAGAATGTCATAGAAAAATACAATGAAGCCAATAGAGTCAATATGTCACAAACAATAAACAAATCTTGCAGGATAGTAAGTAACAAAAAAGGGGAAAAAATGAGGAAATCAGTAACAGGAAAGTAATGCAGCAACAGGAATAAGCCCACATCAGGGCCGGCCAAATAGCTCAGAGGATTAAAGCACCTGCAAGCAGGCGCAGGGGCACAGTGTTCTATCCTCAGGCCTGTCCTGTGGGTCCCACCCCCGGGCTTGCTAAAATGGCAATTGAGACTGGGCATGGCGGCACTTGCCTGTAATCCCAGCTCTTGGGAGGCTGTACACAGGAGGATCACTAGGAGTATGATCTACACAGTGAGACCTTGAATACCCTGTAGACCTGTCCCTAACATACAAATAAATAAATATCTTTTAATAATAACTCTCCATGTGAATTATATCACTTTCATAATAATAAAACAAACAAATACACACACACAGACTGGCTGAATAAATCAGGAAAAACTCCAAATAACATGCAGCATACAAGAAATACATTTAATTTTTAAAAATCACAAATAACAAATAAATGGATAGAAAACAATATTACATACAATGGATATCCAGAAAAATTACGAGTTACTAATTGCAGACAAAGTATATTTCATTCTGAGACTGACCAGAAGAGACAAAGAGAGTCACTATGTACAAGTTAAGAGAACAATTCAGGAGGAAGAGATAATGATTAGAAAAATATGTGCATCAAATACTGGTACAACCAGCTACATAAAACAAGCACTAATGAACAGGAAAATTAGTATAAACACCAAAACAATTGTAGTGTGGAACCTCTATACTTGCTGTCACAAATGAACAGAGCAACTAAACAAAAGATTCAATAAAGAAATATCAGAGTTCAGCCAATTCAATCAAATTGACCAAATACATAGCTATTAAGTGTTTTAACCAGCAACAGAATACACATTTTCTCAGCAGCAATCAGATTTTCTTTAAAGTAGACCACACATAGGGCTGGAGTTAGGCTCAGTTCTTTCCTGCTCAGTGCAAGGTTCTAAGTCTAAATTCTGATGGCAACTTAAAAAAAAGTAGACTACATACTATCCAATAAAGTATGCTTAAGGAAATGTAAAAGAATGGAAATTATCTGATGAGTATTATCAGATCAAAGTGTAATAAATTTAGAAATTAATGGGAAAAAACATATACTGTGCAAACACATGGAAGCTAAACAATACCCTTTTAAAAAAATAATTTTATTGAGAAACATAAAAATGAGACAGTCTCACAACTGATTACTAGCACAGTTCCAATAATTAATACATTGCATATTGTTGTCTTAGTGGTTATTCATTGTACAAAATTCAGATATGATATCCTCTTGAATAATCAAGGTTTAAAGATGAAATTAAGGGGAAAAAATTAGAGCATTTCCATGACCCATTTCATTATAGCAAAGCCAGCTAAAGATTTTTCATCTTCCCAATAAGTATACAAAATATTTCTATGTAGTGTGATTAACATAAGAACACCCTGAAAAGGAGGGCTGCAAGGAAAGCCAACATGTTGGCCCTAGCCTTCCAAGGTCAATTAAGACTCAGGACATATGAGAACTTGTACTGTAACGTCATGTAACTCAATAGTGTCCCAAATTTTCTGATCAAGGAGATTATGGGGCCAAAGAGGAAAGTGATTGACGATTTAGAGTGTGCCTAAGGAGAGTCACATGGTGAGAAAACATTCTCTCAGGCTTTCACAGAGAGCACATTGGCCAAGCAATGACTGTGACTCATCCACATGGCTGACACTGACAAACAATCTGAGGTACAAGATCTCAAGATAAATCCTGAGGGGATTTCACTGACCTTATCAGACACCAAAGCTACAACTCTTGTTGCATAGGTCCTGCTTTACCTTGGTCTTAACCACCCAGCAGAAAAGTATAAAAATGAAACATAAGAAGTAAAGCCATGCTGTTATGTTGAGCTATAGGGGACTCAGATCAACAATTTCTCTTACATTGCCAATGAAGTGGAAGACCCAATACTATTAGGGACTAATGAACTCCTTTGGATTATTTTTCTGAGTTAACACATCTATAATATTCAAATAACGGAACTTAACAAAAAAAGGGTATACAGATGAATGTCCATCTTATATCTGTATATTCAAGGTGGTAGGGATAGATATATAGTTACAGTCTCTTAATGAATAGAGTTATTTGTTCTAATGGTGTTTGTAGATAGGATATCATGTCCCCATCTTGTACAGCAATTAACCACTGGGAGGAATGTATGCAATGTGTTAATTATTGAAACTGTCCTACCAATTTGATTTGAAACTGTCTCATTACTATTTGTTTATCAATAAAATTATGCAAAAAAGAACACCCTGAAAATCATTCAATATCTAAAATATCTGACCTTCTCAAACCAAAAAGCTACAACTCTTGTTGCATAGGTTCTGCTTTACCTTGGTCTTAACCATCCAGTAGAAAAGTATGAA
>NW_004524590.1:24352993-24354308 GCF_000260255.1 Octodon degus
TACATCATCGATCACTTTCCTCTTTGGCCCCATAATCTTCTTGATCAGAAAATTTGGGACACTACCGAGGTACATGACGTTACAGTAAAAGTTCTCATATGTCCTGAGTCTTAATTCACCTTAGAAGGCTAGGGCCAAAATGTTGGCTTTCCTTGCAGCCCTCCTTTTTCTCTAATTTTGCTTTGCAAACTTAGGTTGTTAACCCTCCAGAAGACAAGTTTATTCTTATTATCAAACACCTTAGACTGTTAAGCTTAACCTCACTATCTATCTGCATATCAAACATCTTAAGCATAATATGGAACAGGTATTTATCATTAAGTATTGATATGTTGAACTTTAAGTAGCTACAGAATATGATAAAAACATTTAAATTTAGAATATATTTTAAAAATAGGCATGAAGAATTATATACTTCTCATGTTTGCACATAAGTCCAAAAATCTTAACATATACAACCTTGAAGCAGGACAGTCCTACAATATTCCTTTTCCTGTCTCTTGGTTTCCTTCACCATCCCCTTCTTCTTGAACATCCACCTACCTGAGAGACATCATAGCAGCAAATGGCATGTCATGACAAGCAGCCCAATTCAGAATACCAGAATGACAGGCACTCCAAGCATGAAACTACTATTACAAATTACCATCTGCAGTGCAGTAGCTTAGTTCACAGGTATCAGTATACATATAGTTAGTCAGGGTGAGAGTATTTTTAATTAACTATTAGATTAAAAAAAAATCTTCTGAAGATTCTCAGGATCATTGCCTTGCACATCTTCTACATATAACTGTATGACTTGACTTATTCATGTTTCCTAGCTCTTCTCCTTTCCCTCTCTTGATTAGTTTGTCCTTGAGTTCCTGCTGTCCTTTTACCTGTATTATACCTTTCTATTTGTATTTCTTCTTTTGAGTTCTTATACTAGGGAAACTATATAATATTTACGCATATGTGTCTGGTTTATTTCACTTATGAGTATATGTTCAAGTGGTATCCACTTCAATATAAAGACTTCGAGTTTAATATTCTTAATAGCTGAATAATACTCCATTGTGTAAAAATACCACATCTTTTTCATCCATTCCTCAGGTGATGGGCATCTTAGTTGTTTCCAAGAGTTAGCTATCACAAATTGTGCTGATATAAAAATAGGCACATATATGTCACTATGATATGACGTTTTCAGAACCTCCGGGAAAATTCCCAGTAGAGGAATAGCTGGTTTAAAGGGGATTTCCACTCCAACACTTCTAAGGAGTCTCCACACTGATTTCCATAAGGGTTACACCAGTCTACATTCCCACCAGCAGTG
>NW_004524590.1:24354408-24364510 GCF_000260255.1 Octodon degus
GACAGACAGACAGACAGACAGACAGACAGACAGAAAAAAAGACAGAGACAAAGAGAGGCTGTGACTGTGACCTACGCAGTCAGTAGGATTCTAAGAGGGGGCGATGGGAAGTTAAGAAAAATCTATAGACACATACTAAAGGGAAATTTGGGACCAGGTAGGATCTGATTTCTCTGATGGAGAGCCAGTGACATAGTCTGTGTTTTTATTTACATACAGCATAGTCTGTGTTCTTATTTACATCCAGTAAAAAGCGGGGCAGGAACAACAGAGTCAGCAGTGCAAGGTCTCAGTGTTTCTCTGAGAGCACTGAAAGTGAAACATTCTCAGAACTCTCTGCTATAGTTAACAGGGAGGAGCACCCAGGCCAGACACCTGCTAGGCTGGCCTTGCTCTAGTCCCAATAACCTAGTCACATGGCTCACCTCCGGCACTATGTTTTCCTTGCTCTAGCTTGAAACGTATGGTTGATCTCCAACTCAGCTATTCCCCCACAGATAGAGATAGATGGAGATGGAGATGGAGGTGGAGATGGAGGTGGAGGTGGAGGTGGAGGTGGAAGTGGAGAGACAGAGACAGAGACAGACAGAGACAGAGAAAAAAAAGAAAAAGAAAAAAGGTGGCTTCGCATTAGCTCAATGGTCTAAAGCACCTGCTTAGGTAAACTTAGGCAAGCACAGAGATGCAGGTTGATCCCTGGCACCACATTCCCTGTCAACCCTGCCCCCAGGGCAGGCTGACCTGGCCACAAAAAAAGAGACAGAGACAGAAATAGAAGATATAGTTAAATATATAGGTATATCAATACACAGTTGTAGAGCTGCCAGAGTATACATCAGGAAAAGTAAAATGTATATAGATATTTTAATACTAAATTTATGAGACATCATGAGATTAATACCTGTTACCTTTGGCCTGGGCAATTACAAGAGGTTATCAACGTGGTGGCGATTCGCTTCCAGGCATTTATTCATTTATTAGGATGACAAACTGCTGCAGCATATATACATTTTTGACAGACTCTCAGTGTGAATATTTTTCACTATCTTGCGGTTCAGTATATTTCAGTAGTAAATTGTTTTAAAGTTAATCAGCACCATGTAAGGGCACATGTTCATTAGCATTGGCTCTGAGAAACATTTCAGCTCAGTACAATTTTAAAAAGTCATGAATATATTGTCAGAGTGGTTTGCAAAAAGAACAAAGTTTTCTAACACTCTCTAGGTATCACGTAAAGTGTCAGCTCTTTCCTGAGTCATTCAACTAATACAATCCAGTGGTTTCTCTGTTTTATGAAATGATTTTGCAAAATGGTACAGGCAGAAATCCAACTTTCTAAATGCATTTGAGGATGGAAGACATATGTGAAAGTAGCTCCAATAACTTTCTAGTGCAGCAGCAGCAGAGAGAATAAAATCTAAAATAAATTTTAAAATCAAGAGGAAGGGAAAGAAATATATATATATATATGTATATATATAGAATAGCTTGAATAATTGTACTGCTGATTAGTGCTGGCCTATTGAAAGGAGCAGTTAATGTTTAAATTTTTTCCCTTTTTAAAATTTTTTATCAATTCTGTGAGTTTATATCTGGTACTCTGAACAATTAATTTGAAGACAACAATGTGTGATATAAAATCCATTGTTGAATTCCTACTGTTTTGTTTCATGAAATTCTGTATTTTTCTAAATTTTTTTAGCTATTTTTTATTTTCTTTAAAAATCAAGAAGTTACTTAGCTGTCCTTTAAGTTTCCAAATGTAGGAGTAGTTAGTTGGTTGATCCTCCTTCCTCAAGACTAAAGCTATGTTGTCAGAGTGGAAGAAAATTTCACAGATCAAATATATAAGTTCCTTATTGTTATTTTCAAAAAGTGTCTATCCCATGCTTCATATGCATTGCCCCTATAAAGGTCCTTGAGGCTAATTTTTGCTAGCAGGTTTGAAAAAGTCCAATATTCTGAGTTTCCAGCAGCTCGCTCGCGCCTACATCCCCTCGGCTGTCGTGCACTTACCTGCAGATGAGGTTTAGAGTAGGGGTCAGGCAGTGTGAGTTTGGTGAAAGAAAATCATCTCACGTGCTTTCTGTGGCTTTATGCTTTCCACCTGCCTTTCTCTTTTTTCTTTTACTGTGTATTTGTTCTCTTTTCTGGGAAAGAAAATTCATATGCGGCTGGGAAGATGTTGAATGATCTGGAGCTGAAAAGAGCAAGCAGGTTTTGATGAAGTCTAGCGTTACAGCTGGACCTTTCTTTCCTGTCCCTGGACACCAATTTATATACTTTGTACCTGCTAAAGAAGACAGAAAGTTCGTTTCACAAAGATTTACTTTAAATGCTATGAATGTTACTTCTTATTGACCATTAGAAAGAACCAAAGAGCAGAGAGGTTGGTCTACAACCAAAGCCCTTTGTTCAGAACAAAGATGCTTAAATATTAAGAGAAACTCCAATTTGCTAGCTTTTAAAAATGCCCAACCCACCCCCAAATAACCAACACATGAATTCTAATCCTAGTGTCTTAGGGAATGCCTGTAACACCGTATTTTCTTATACTGAGGATTGAACCCAAGGCCTTCATACTGACCTACATCAGGAGCCTGTTTTATCTTTTCTATTGAGACATGATCTCACTGAGTCTAGGTTGGGCTCAAAGTTGTGATTCTCCTGCCTCAGCCTCTCAGTATGATGAAATTATGCCTCTAAGAATTTGTACTTAAATTTGTCTCACAGCTTGGAGACTATCTGGTATAATATAGCATGTTTTTTGTTTGCTTGTTTGTTTTGAGGTTTTTTTTTTTTTTTTTTTTTTCAGCAGAACCAGAGATTGAGCTCAGGCCCTCTCCTCAGCCCCAGCAAACATTATTTTTAAGTCAGAAATTTTATACTTCAGTTTTGATATTGTAACTAAATAGAATTAGGGGCAAAAAATAGAGCAAAAAAAATTGAAAAACTTAAATCTGGGCCTTAGTAAAATACCTATAAATTTGAAGCCAAAGGAGATGTAGTTGCACAAGAAACTGTTGCTTTTCATAACAAAACCAAATACTTTGGTATTTGGGCATGAGATAGGACCTCGCCTCAACCCCACCACCCACTCCCCCACAAGAAAAGATATCTCAAAGGTGTCTCAGAAATCAGACAGATAACACCTATCGTGAGGGTGCAATATTTTAAACCTTTCATTTGAGAAGCCACTGGAATACCCACTTGAGAAGGGCTGTTGAAGTAATTATGAGGTTCACTTCACATGTTCAGTCCTCCAGGCCCTCGTAGGCCCCTGCAGGCATAGTCCAAGGGAACCTGGCCATGTCCCACTGGCAGCAAACACTGGCATCATTCCTTTAATCCTGCTTTTGCTGGCACGCAGAGAGCAGAAGTGGGGGTCAGTCACGGAGGCTTCTAATCAGATTTCAAAGGAAGGTCATGGACATCAGGCAATATGATCCTGAAAGGGCAGTGTAGGATAGTGAAAATGAAGCTGAGTGTGTAATGAAGACCCCAGGAAACTGGAAAGGTAAAACATGTGGAACGGCTAAGGGCCTTTATGGCCTGTGAGCAGCATCAGCCTGGCAGAGAGGCTTCGTCGGCTATAGCCAACAAGGTCATATTGGTAGCGCTGCCCATGCCCCATGGCTCTCACATCTCACCACCATGGCCCTTGGATGCAGGACATGGATGGAGCCCAGTACTTATGTTTGGCTCACTGTGAGTTGGTTTTACTTTGTTCTATTTTTTCTCTGTCTTCCAGTTTCTCTCTATTGGAATGGGAGTATTTATCCTGTGTCATTACATTTGAGAATTTAGTAGTTTGCATTTTGATTTTTAGAGGTTTGAGGCTAAGTGGAGTCTTGGTGGAGATTATGACTTCAAGTTTGAAGCAATGCAGGAAATGCTGAGTTTGTGGGGAAGGAATTACTGTACTTTCTGCTATATGTAAGATAGTTGTGTCTGATTAGGCAGAATTACAATGGAGGAGGGCAGTGGTAAGTATTGAACCCAAAAGTTTGGGACTGAGATATGTCTTTAGCCCCTTTCTTATTTTGAGACCAGGTCCTGCTACTTTGCTTAATTGCCCAGACTGGGTTCCAACTTGCAATCCTCCTGCTTTTGCCTTGTTAATGCCTGTATTTAGAGATTAGATATGGTTTAAGGAGATATGTTTTGGCCTTGGCTTACTAAGGGGTTGAATGTGACATAAGACTACCTGTCAATTTGATTGGTTTAGGAACAATTGAGGGAATTAGTGAACCACACTTTTAGGTGTGTCTGGGTGGGTCATGCAGATGTGGGGTTGAGGCCTATATGTTATCCTTGGATCCTTCTTCTTTGACACTGTCCCTCTATCCTACTCCTGAGACAATGTAGAGTCAGTAGCTTTGTTGAATCACACCCTTCTGTCATGACACTTCTGCCTGAAGCCATCCAACCACAGACTGAACTGTTGGAAACCATAAATAAAAAAAAAAATCCTTCCTCCTTCAGTTGTGTATATTGTGTATTGAAAAGCTGATCACTACAATGGCATAAGAAACAAGCATTTATTTCCTGTAAATCTGGGGACTGGAATGTCCAGGTCCATGTGAAGGCACATTCACTGACAAGTGGATGGTGGAAGCTTGTTTTCTTCTTCAGAAGTGATGTACTATGTCTTCACGAGGTAGACTGGAAAGAGAATTTCTCCTTTTCTAAAGTGTTAATCCAAGGGGGCCTGCCCCTTAGCTCAGTTCTTTAAGTGGCTGCTTCAACAAAGCAGTCAGGCTCAGGTTGCTGTGGTTCAATCCCCACAACTCAAGCCAGCCAAACCTGCCCTGAAGGTATTCTGAGAAAAAAAAATTCTTAAAGTGCTAATCCCAAAGTTATCACCTCTTATTAGTTTCATATTGAGAGACATGACTATAATACATAATTTTGAAACTGACACCATCATTTAGTTCAAAGCATCCTAGAACTCCTCATTTCAATACTTTTCCAGGTTAGATAGCAAGAAAAGTCATAACATACAGCAGAGATGTTTATTCACATTAGGGTATTATCCATTCCTTAAGGGGCTTTGCTGTATTGCATCTCATCCTCCCTTTTCTCTCAAATTAAATCTTTTCCATGTAAATTCCTCAGAAATTATTTTAACAGTGAAACTTGTATTGAAAGTATTTGAATTTATTGTACTTTCTTGGTCTTCACAAAGTTTCAGATAAAAAAAAATTAAAAATCTAAAGAAGGCATCATCTCTTATGCACGTCTCCCAGAGCACAGTCTTGCCTCTTGCTGCCTAATTCCCCATTACCTTATCTTCAATAATCCCTCTGAACATTAAAGATGTCTAGGCTGTGTCCTGGGTACTCTGACCTTCAGTGCCTTAAGAAACCTCAGAACAGCTGTTGTCATTACTATCTGAAGGTTGTAATATCAGTGTGGTATGCTTCAGCTGTGGATGTGTATCTGAACAGCTAATCATAAATTTGTAGAACAATGGAAGGCTAGCCACAAAGAATAATATATGGTGTTTTCTTCATTTCTTCTCCATTTCATAATCCCAAAATTATTTCTACTAATTGGGGGAAATTAAAGTGCTTAAAAGTATTTGGTATAAGGTCTTATATTCTTGCCTTAGAAACAGACAGAAGAAAAAACAGTGATTCAACTCATATCTGAGGAGCAGAGAGGCTGAGTTATGCACTCCAAAACTGGAATGAAGGGCCTTCTTTGAACCAAGACCAAGAGAGGTGAAAAATGTCCAATCTCAGCCTCATTTAACTCTGAGAAGGCACCTCTTGATGGATGTGGCCCTGTCTGTTTCAGATTCCATCTGGTGTTCATTAATTATTGGAAGCATTAATGATGACTCAAAAGCCATTTTGCAAAATAATAAAGTATAAGGTTCTCTAAAGAATAATTAATGCTCTAGACATTCATTTTATTCCACCCATCTTGAACAGGTGGGTCTATTATGCCTTTTGCTATTTGTCTCATATGACTGATTCTCACTCTTAAACTTTCACAACTTCATGCTAAGTGACTAAAAAGGTGCTTAATTAAATGTGTGCTTGGTAATTAGACAGTTATCAGAAGCAAATGCAGCTGGAGCAAGTATAATTGAATAGAGGAACATAGAAATGCAATGAGCTTTTATATAGGCATGGAAGTGCATAAGCAAGATATTAAGAGAGTACTTGAGTAGAATTATAATAGCCAAAGTTCCCCTTAGATGCTACTAGTTTTGAACTTTTTAGATTTATAAATATGGACAAACATGTTTTCCTAAAAATTGAAGCCTTTAATAGAATAATTCTATGTGCCAGTTTGTCTTGGACAGTCTTAGCTAACACCTCTATGGTACATGATTTTTTTCTGGTGGCACTGACATTTATTAGGATGTACCCCAATACAGGCACTGGGGCTGGCACATGGTGCTCTTGATATACAGGGCCCAGACACTCTGCTAATTCTTCTTGAGCAGTGACACCAGGAAGTTGACGGCCAGGTGGATGTTGTACACAAGTTCGTCATCTGTCATCTTCACAGAACCAACAGCCACAGCCAGATACAGGACCTTCTTCATCTGGAACTTGATTGTGGACTTCACTTCATCAACTTTGGCCACCATGTTTTCATTGTGGGTCAGCAGGGAAGGGAACTTTCCAGCCTTATTGACGACAGGTTTCAGGATTTATGGGATCTGCTAGATCCGAGATTCTGAGGTCACAAAGGCATTGTACTTCTTGGCCTGCAACTCCACATGCTCTAAAAACTTCCAGCACTTGAGCTGGTTCCCAGGCAGGACCGCACACACCGCCTTGTATGGGTGTTGCGGGCAACTTTGCTGCTCATGATTTCTTGCACTGAGGAAACCAGAATAGAACCTGCATGATGTTTTTTCAGCAGGGCGATCATCTGTGACTATTCTTAAGGCTTCTGAAGACTCAGAGAAAGAAAGGCAGGCCAAAAATATGTAGTTTGCTGAGTCGTGAAGTGGACCCATTTTTTATGACAGTAAAAAATGGAAGCTAGTGGGTAAATGTCTCAGATATTTTTCTGCTTGGATGATAGCTGCAAGGTGTTCTAGTTTGATTTTCAGTTTCTCAGTAGTGTTGGGCAGAAGTTGCCACAGTGGTAGGTAGTAGTTCCCTCTTCTCGTTTTCTTTCTTTTTTAAATTTTTTAAAACTTCTCATTTCCTTAATTCTTCATACTCTTATTGTTGGCTCATAGCATATGTTACCAAATAAATACCTTGTTGCCACATTATTTTTCATATATATGGATCTGAAGGAAAAATAACCTAATGTATGTTTGATTTTGCTTGGGTAATAGTGAAGTTCTCTTTGTTTTAGAAGTTGCTCAGTGTACATGTAAATTAAAGAGTCCTTTAAATCATTAGGGTTTTAGTCATTAGGATATGTCATTGTTGAACTCATTTAAAAGTTTAGAGAAACTTGTGTTCTTATTTAAAGATTTAATTCTGAGCTACTAGTTCTAGGCAGTCCCTCACTTCTTTTATTTGCCATCTTCCAATAGACTGGTGACTGGATATTTTAGTCTTACCGGATACTCCCAGAGAGTTCAATTCATTCTTTTATGATTCATAAAATTTTACACATTCATTTATGGCTTATACTCTTGGCATAAAAGATTGCAATGATAATTTGCATAGCTGTGCTTTTTATTTAAAAAAAAGAACACCAAAAGCAATGATACAAAATTGCAAAACAAGATAATAGATCATCAACAATTGTTAATACAATGTATATTATCTTCAAAATAGTTATTTTGATCACAAGATATAGACATGATCAGACAATATAAGAGCAAATCTTTCTTTACAATGAACTAATAGAAAATAATACTATAATTATTAGAGCTATCTTATTTATTTATTGATCTTTTCTGTTCCCTTCCTTTTCTTCTGTTTGCCCCATTCCAAGTATTCTTTCCTTCTAAAAAGTTTATTCACATTTCACAACAGCTATTATAAATGTTCAATCTTATTCACTCTTTCAGTTTCTTATACTAGGGAGACAATGTGATGTTTATATATGTGAATCTGATTATTTTATCTATGAATATGACTCAAGTTGCATCCATTTATTTATAAAAGCCTCAAGTTTATCCTTTAAAGCTGAATAATACTCCAATGTAAAAACAACACATTTTTTGAACCTTTATCACTTTTTCTGGTATATTTTATTTTAAAAAGTAAAAGCAAAAACAAAAACAGAAACAAAGTAATATGCAACAATACATATGGCACAGAATTCCAAATGAATAATAAAAAATGAACACTGGTTCCAAACTGTTGCTCAGATAACCAGATATAGGTATGCAAGATTGGTCAAATAATTAAACATTGTACTTACACAGGTGGTGGGCATTTTGTTTTATCTAAGATTTGGCTCTGACAAATTATGCTGCTATAAACATGAGTGCACATATGTCACTGTAGTATGATACTTTCAGTTATTTTGGAAAAATTCCCAGAAGGAGAATAGTTTGATTGAATAGGATTTCCAGTCCTAGTTTTTTGAGGAGTCTCCACACTGATTTTCTTAATGGTTGTATCAATCTACATTCCCTCAATCAGTGGAGAATGGCTCATTTTATTCCCTGGAGCCTTTCCAGTGTTTGTGGTTACTGGAGTTCTTTATAAGAGTCATTCTTTCTGGGGTGAGATGGAATCTCAGTGTTGTTTTAATTTGCATTTCCCAAATGGCCAGTGATGTAGAACAGTTTTTTAAATGTAATTTTTTGCCTTTTGCATTTCTTCCTCTGAGAAGTGTGTATTCATCTTAGATGGTCATTTTTGGATTGGTCTTTAAATTTTGGGCCCTAATGATTTTTAGTTCTTTATATAATCTAGACAGAAGACCATCTTCTCAGTGATTATTAGTTAGATTATTTCCAAATTTTGTGGTTGTCTTTTCACTCTGTTGGTAATTTCATTTGTTGTGCAGAACCTTCTCAATAAAAGGAGGTCCCAGTTGCTGATTCTTTCAAGTATTTCCCATGCAGTTTGATTTTGGTTCCTGAAATGTTTGCCTGCACCTATAAATTCAAGAATTCCAGAGAATGTGGAGAGCTTCCTGCTACCCTGCGCCGGCGGGACCAGTCCCAGCCCAGGTGCAGCGTGGGCCAGACCCTCTCCCACCCCCTCGGGCTGTGCCCCACCACTCCGCCGTACCTCCCCACCAGTCCCGCCCAGTAGGAATTTCTGCCGACTTCCGGGAACCCCCAGACCCAGTCCTAGCCCAGGACCAGTGAGTGTGTGGAGAGCTTCCTGCTAATCTGTGCCAGCGGGAACACTCCCAGCCCAGGCGCAGCGTGGGCCGGACCCTCTCCCATGACCTCGGGCCGCCCCCCACCACTCCGCTGTACCTCCCCCACCCCTCCCACGCAGTAGGAATTTCTGCCGAGTTCCGGGAATGCCCAGACACAGTCCTACCCTGCTCCGCAGCAGGAAGGAGCTGAGCACAGCAGCCAGACCTAAGACATACACAGCTGGATAAGTCCAAACTCTGTAGAGCTCCACCTGAACTTCAGTACGTGTGAAGGTTATAATTACAGCAAAGATCTACAACAAAGGGCAGAAGACAGTGCTACACAAAATGACAAGAAGGAACAAAATGCAACCACAGAACCCAGGCCACCCATAACAAGTGCAGAGGACTAAACACAGAACAAATTGGAAATCACACAGCTGAAAGCAATTAATCAACTGCTTCTGAAATAAAGAAACAGCTGCAGAAAGATATAGAAGACCTCAGATTGGAAATGGAAAAAGACATCCCTGAATTAATAACATCTGCACTAAAGAATCAAATGCAGAAACATAGGGAAGCAACCCAGTGCCCACCCAGAACAAGTGCAGAGGACACTAGCTCGGCTCAAATGCATGAATCAAGAGAGTCGATAGTAAATAAGCAACAGCAGAAAGATACAGAGGAAATCAGAGCACAACTCTTCTGAAATAAAAAAAGAACTCTCAGAACTCGTAGCAGATGAAGTAAAGAAGCAACTACAGAAACATAAGCAGGAAACCCAATTTGAAAAAAACACTGCAGTAAAACAATATCTAACTGCTTCTAAGGAAGATATTGATAAAAAATA
>NW_004524590.1:24370545-24390293 GCF_000260255.1 Octodon degus
TGGTGTTTCTAAGTAGGATCACAGGTCTGCATCTTGTACAGCAATTAACCACTAAGAAGAATATATGCAGTGTATTATTTGTTGAAACTGTACTTTCAATTTGATTTGAAACTGTCTCATTGCTATATGCTTATCAATAAAACTTTGAAAAAAAATAATCGTTTCATCTCCTTAAAAAAAAAAAAAGAATTCCACCACTTTATTTTCCAGTGGATTTAATGTTTCTGTGTTAATGTGTAGATATTTAGTCCATTTTGACCTTTAGTTTAGTGCATGGCGATAGATCTGGGACAAGTTTTAGTTTTTGGCATGTTGAGTGCCAGTTTTTTCAGCACCATTTGTTAAAGAGGCTATCTTACTTCCAGTAAGCATGTTTGGCCCCTTTGCCAAAGATAAGGTGGCTGAGTGTGTTTGTAGATGCTTATGCGTATTCTAATCTGTTCTATTGACCCTCAGGTCTATTTTTCTGCCAGTACCATGCTGATTTCATCACAGTAGCTTTGTAATATAATTTCAAGTCAGGTAATGTAATGCCTGCTGCCTTGCCTTTGCTGCTCAGGATGGCTTTTGCTATTCTAGGTCTTTTATGATTCAAAATAAATTTTAGGAATGGTTTATCTAGATCTATGATGTATGTTAGTGGTATTTTGATAGATTTCATTAAATTTGTATAACAATTTTAGGAATATAGCCTTTTTTACAATGTTCATTCTTCCTATCTAGGAGCAAGGAATACCTTTCCGTTTTCTGAAATCCTCTTTCATCTATTTTTTCAGAGTACTATAATTTTCATTGAATATATCTTTGACTTCTTTCCTTGGATTAATTCCTTGATACTTCATTTGTGGGGTGCTATTGTATAATGTATTGTTTCTCTAATTTCTCCTTCATTGTGTTTGTTATCTGTGTAGATGAATGTTATCGATTTTTTGCATATTGGCTTTGTAACCTACTATGCTACTAAATTTGCTTATTAATTCTAAGAGCTTCTTAGTGGAGTTTTTTGGGTCTTCCAAGTAGAGCATCATGTCATCTGCAAATAATGATAGTTGAATTTCTTTATCTATTCTTATTCCTTTTATTTCTCTCTCTTATCTATTGGCTATAGCTAATGATTCCAGAACTACATTGAATAGGAGTGGTGGTAGAGGACAGCCTTGTCTTGTACCTGATTTGAGCATAAAAGATTTCAGTTTTTCCCTGTTTAGAATTATGCCGACTGTTAGAATGTCATAGATCATTTTTATCAGATGGAAGTAGAGGCCATCTATTCCAATTTTATGTGGAGCTTTGATCATGAATGAGTATTGTATTTTGTAGAAATACTTTTCTGCATCAGTTGAGATGATCATTTTGTTTTTGGATTTGGCACTTTTGATATAGTGTATTACATTTATTTATTTGCATATATTGAACAATCCTTGCATCCCTTGGATGAATGCTACCTTATCATGGTGCATAATCTTCTTCATGGTTTGTTGCATTTTATTTGCTATGATTTTATTGAAAATTTTTTGCATCTATGTTCATGAGGAGATTGGTCTGTAGTTCTCTTTTTGGGTTGACTCTTTCTCTGGTTTTGGTATCAGTATAATACTTTCCTCCAGGAATGATTTGGAGTTCTTATATGTTCTTCATTCAGTTTTGGTAATTTGCAACTTTCTAGGAATCTGTTCATTTCTTCTTTGTCTTCAATTCTGAGAGAATAAAGATTTTCCAAGTAGCTGTTGATTATTTTCTGAATTTCCACTAGATAAGTAGTAATTTCATGCTTTTTATTCCATACTTCTTGAAATTGAGTTTTTTCTTTCTTCTTTTTGATAAGGTTAGATGGGTGTTTATCAATTTTATTAAATCTTTCAAAGAACCAGCTTTTTGTTTTGTTAATTCTTTGTATTGTTTTCTTTGTCTCAGTTGCATTAATTTCTGCAATAATCTTTATAATTTTCTCCTGTCTTTGGGCTTTGGTTTTATTTGTTCTTCTTTTTCTAGACTTTTGACATGAAGCATTAATGTATTTATTTGTTCCCATTCTGTTTTCATAATGTGTGAGCTCACAGCTATGAATTTCCCTCTGAGAACTGCTTTCATCGTATCCCATAAATTTGGATAAATTGTGCTTAAATTTTCATTAAATTGTAGATATTGTTCAATTTCTTGTTTAATTTTATCTGTAACCCATTGGTTGCTGAGGAGGTTGTTATTTAATTTCCATGTAATTATGGGATTTTTATGATTTCTTTTGTTATTTATTTGTTTCATTGTACTGTCGTCAGATAATATGCATGGAATAATTTCTGTTTTCTTGCATATACTTAAGCATGACCTAAGGACTAATATGCAGACTATTTTATAAAATTTTCCAAGTGCAGCTGAAATGAATGTATTCAGATGTGTTTGGGTGGAACACTGTGTAAATGTCCTATGAGTCCATTTGTTCCAAGTTCCAGTTCAGTTCTATTACCTCTCTGCTAACTTTTTTGTCAGCTTCACCTATCTTTTCGTGATAAGTGAATGTTAAGGTCTTCTGTTAAGATTGTGTTATTGGATATTACATTTTTCATGTTCATTAAGATTTGACCTATACAGTTGGGTACTTCCATATTTGGTGCATATATATTTATGTCTGTTATCTCTTCCTTTTGTGTTTTTCCCCCAAACCAGGATGTACTGCCAATCTTTATTTCATTTTATCATTCTTGGTTTGAAGTTCAGATTGACTGCAAACAGGATTGCTCTCCTTGCTTTCTTCTAAGGTCCTGGGGCATGTTGTATTGTTTTCCATCCTTTGACTTTCATCCTATGAATTTCTTTGTAAGTGAAGTGTGTTCTTTTATGCAGCACATAGTTGGATTTTGCTTCCTAATCCACTCTGCAAAGTCTGTTTCCTTTAATTGGTGAATTGAGTCCATTTATACTGATGGTTGTAACTGAGATATATTGCCTTTGATTGACATGTTATTTACCTATTTTTGTTTGTTTGTTTTGGTGGAACCTGGGATTGAACTCAGATCCTTACATTTTCTTTTCTTTTTTTACCTGTTGTTGTATATCTCTTTTTCTGCTATATTTAATTGTTTGCTTTATTTGATATGTTCTTTCCATTCTCATTCATGGAGTTGTGATCATTTTTATGCCTCTCTAGAATATCTTATAATAGTCTGTGTAAGGTTGGCCTTGTCATCATGAATTTCTTTAGTTTTTGTTTGTAATGGAAGTATTTCACTTCTACGTTCAACTTGAAAGTTAGTTTTGCAGGGAATATTTATCTGGGTTGGAATTTGATTTCTTATAAGACTTGAAGTACTTTGCTCCATTCTCTTCTTGACTTGATGGTTTGTGATGAGAAATCTGCCATTATTCTGATGGGTTTTCTTTAATGTTATCTGTTTCTTTTCTCTAGCGGCTTTTTTTTTTTTTTTTTTTTCAGAACCAGGGATTGAACTCTGGTCCTTGCACTTGCCAGGAAGCGCTTATTCCACTGAGCCATCTCCCTGGCCCCTATAGGCTTTTAATCTACTGTTCTTTCAATGAATTTCTGGGATCTTGATTATTATATGTCTGGGTGTGGTTTTAATTTGGTTGATATTATTTGGAGTTCTATATACCTCGGTTGCATGAATGTCAGATTGGTGCCCCATATTTAGGATGTTTTCTCCTATTACTTCTGCCCATATTCTTTTTATGTCATTTATATTGACTCCTTCTTTCTCATTGATGCCTATTTGTTTTATGTTGCTCATCTTTGCATCATCTTGCAGCTGTCAAATTATTATTTCCTGGATCCTAGTTGCTTTTAAGAGATCTTTTTTTACCTTTTCACTAGCTGCAACAGCATCTTAAATGTGTGTAAGTCTGTCTTCACTTTCATTCAGATAGTTTTGCCAACTTTTAATTGAGTTTTTAATCTCTTGAACAGGTCTTTAAATCTGCTTCATGTACTGATTTCTTTTTTGTTTTGCTCATTCAAGGTTTGCATCATTTTTTATTTTTTCTCACTGTCTTCTTTAAAAACACTTAGTAATTCTTTCATTATAGTTATCATTTCTTTCTTAACTTTAGAGATCATTTCTGATCTGATTACCTTAATACCTTTCTGCAGTTATTTCTTTACTTCAGACATTGTTATTTCAGAGTTTTAAGTGTATGATTTCCTATTTCTTCTAAGCTAGTGTCTCCTGCATTTGTTCTGGGTGGGCCCAGGGCCTGAGAATGCATTTTGCTCCTTCTCTTTATCATTTTATATTTCAAAGAAAACTATTTTGGTTTCTGAGACACTTTTTTGGTGAAAGTTTCATAGTGGTTAGCTATATCACTTTGGTCAGAGCCTCTCTGTATAGAGTCTGTTCTTTAGGTATCTCTTCTGTGTCAAAGATTCTTATTTTGTGTGTGTGACAAAGATTTGGACTCTCTATTAATTGAGAGTGAGATATTGGTTTCTGTTTGGCACTGACCTCTGATCTTTGTTGCAGAGCTTTTGTGCAGTTATTACCCAACACCTTCGGATATTATTACCCGAGAGAGGACATGGAATAGAGATGTTTGAATTATGAACATAGAATATGATTTTTAGAAATTTTAGGGGCATAGAATTTGTACTTTAAAAATCAAATTTGTGTTTTCTTGGAAGATTAAAATTCCAATTCCATATTCATTTTACTCAGTCTAGTTACTAGGAACATGATTATGGAGGATCTTGTAAATTGCTTTTTTTTTAATAGTTAGACTTTTGTTTGGAGTTTCTTTGAAATAGCTATCCATGTATCCATCCACCAACCTATACATCTGCTTATTTAACCAATAATCAATCAGTCTTCAGCATATGGAAAGCTAGTTTTCCCAGCATCGTTTATTAAAGAGGCTTTGTTTTCCAGTGAATGTGCTTGGCCCCTCTGTCAAAGACAAGGTGGCTGAGCATTTTTAGAGTTGTGTTTGCATCCTCTATTCCACTCATTCTTGAGTCTGTTTTTGTGCCAGTACCATGGTGACTTTAATTAAAGTAGCTTTGTAGTGTAATTTCAAGTCAGGGATTTTGATGCCTCCTGCAGTGCTATTGTTGCCTCGGTTTGCCTTTGCTATTTGAAGCCTCTTCTGTTTCCAAATGAGTTTTAGAAGTTTTGTCTACATCTGTGACATATGCTAAAGGTATTTTGATTGGCATTGCATTAAATCTGTATAACAATTTTGGGAACATGACCATTTTCACCATGTTGGTTCTTCCTATCCATGAGCAAGGGATATCTTTCCATTTTCTAATATAATCTTTGACTTTTGGAAAGTACTATAATTTTCAATACTAGTATTTTTAATATATTTAAATTCATACCTGAGATTGATTCCTAAGAATTTCATTATTTTGGGTGCTATTGTAAAGGATATTGTTTCCCCGATTTTTCTTTCAGTGAATTTGGTGTTTATGTACAGGAATGCTACTGATTTTGGAGTGATGACTTTGTATCCAACTGTGCTACTGAATTTTTTTATTGAATCTATAACTCTTTTGGTTGAGTTTTTGGGGTCTTCTATATAGAAAATCTTATCTTCACTAATAACAATTTAATTTCTTCCTTTCCTAGTCTTATTCCTTTTATTTCTATCTTTTGGCTAATTGAACGGGCTAATGTTTCCAGAACTATATTGCATAGGAGTGCTGGTAGTGTACACATTTGTATTGGTCCCAATTTTAGAATGAACACTTTTAGTATTTGTCCATTTGGTATATTAGTATAATTTGTAGCGAATTGTAGTTTTTTGTCCATTTGGTGTAATATTGGCTGTTGGTTTGTCAAAGATGCCTTTCATCACATTGATAAACAAAACATTACACTAGAATAAAAATAAAGATACACTGGGAGCATTTTAGTGATTAGCAGTTCTCCACAAATGAGGCTCAAAGATATGAAAGTATTATCTCATTTGACAGACTGCTTTAGGATGAAGGCCTTTCACCCCTGCTGATGGAGAAATTCCCAGAAACTCATTGTCCAGGTTTCATATAATGACACTCAATCATTCAGGCCCCCACAGGCTACTGCATGTGTGGTCCAAGCAGACATTGCCATCATCAATGTGATGCTGATTTTTCAGGTATGACAAATATGAGTCATGGAGTCATGAAGGATGTTACCCTTATTTCAAATGCAGATCTAGGAGGCCAGGAAAATGTAACAGGGTAATACATGAAGCTATGGGAGTAAAACCAAAGTTGTAGTGGGGTTGCAAGGATGTTCAGGATATAAGGAATTTTTATATTTATGGAGGAAAGTGGTTGGCAGCAAAACAAACCCAGACAAAAAGAGTATATATATATATATATATATATATATATTCAGGCTTTAGGTGTAAACTACCTAGCCCTCTAGAGCTTATATCTCATCACTTTGCACCCTGGACATGAGATTCAGAGCTGTAGAATTCAATGTTAGCCCTGATGTGCTTAGGTTTGATTTTATTCTATTCCTTCCTATTCCCCTCTGTCTGTCTTTTGGAATAGAGATGTTTATTCTATGTGAGCATAGAATTTGATTTTTAGAAATTTTAGGAACATAGAATTTGTACCTTAAAAATCACATTTGTGTTCTCTTAGAAGATTAAAATTCCAACTCCATATTCGTCTTACTCAGCCTAGTTACTAGGATCATGATTGTGAAGGATCTTGTAAATTGTGTTTTAAGAGAGTGAGATTTTTGTTTGGAGCTTCTTTGAAATAGCTATCCACCTATTTATCCACCAACCTATCCATCTGCTTATTTAACCAATAACCAATTAAGCTTCTTTTCTGTGGTGGGTACTGTGGCAAGATTTAGCTTCAAGTTAGAGAGTGAAATAGACATTTTTCCTGTCTGTAAACCTTATAGAAAACAGTGAAGAAATTGAAACAATTTCTTGCAACAAGCAAACAAACAAACAGATAAATGAGACAAAGGAAATGATTTGCTTGCATTGACAGAAAATAATAGTACCTAAGCCAACTAGATAAGGTGGTTTGAGAAATTATTCTGAGGAGCGATGATTTACCCTGATAGTAAATGAAGAATATGAAGGTGACAACCATGTATGAAGTTGATGGAGAATATTCTAGACAAAAGAGCTGTATACATGGAAATTCAGGTCTTCAGGCATTTGGAGGCATGAACATAAACATAGTGATCAGTGTATAAAGGTGTTACTGTTCACTTCTAGGTACTCCCCTAAAGCATCATATGTTCATAGTGGGGCTTAGGGTGGTGATTGGACCATGGGTGTGTGATACTGGATTTGTATGGGTTTATGGGTTTATAACTGGATGTGATGTTGGGAGGTGAGGTAAGAAGAGCTGGGTGTGACCCTGAATGGTACACATCCTCCTTACCCTGCTGATCTTGCCCCTGCTCAGTGCTTCCTGTCTGACTTGCCCTGAGCTGCTTCTCATTGCCATATCATGAACTGTTTCTCCTTCACATAATCCCCAGCCATGCTGCTGTGCAATAGAGCCAGGAAACTACGGATGGCAATCTTTACAAACTGTGAATCAATGTAAACCTTTCCCCCTTTAACTGGTTAGTGTCACTTATTTTGTCTCAGAAATAAGAAAAGTAACTAAGATAAAAGGGAAAAGGAGAGTGGTTTGCAGTGAAGTTGAAGGCGTACCAGGTCAGGCATGGTCTTTATATACAATAGTAAGGAGTTTGAAGTATGTTTGAACAGTACTAAGAGTCTCTGTTGACAATTTAAACATATATCTCACTGGTTAAATAGCATGACTCACTAATTGATTGTTATGCTTCACGTTCTTCACAATTGTCCTACTTACATGGAGAATAGATTCCATCAGAGAGTTTACACTTCTAAAACAAAATACCACAGATGTCTAGCTAAAGAACAGACATTTATTTCCTCATAGTTTTCAAAGCTGTAAAGTTCACAATCAAGGGACTTGATGAATGGGAATCCTCTAAAGGTTGTTCTCCTGGGCTGGAGTTGGCCACTTGTCCTCACATGTTCTTTCCTTTTGGGCCAAGGAATATGCATGAGAGAGAGGAAAAGAGGGAAGGAGGGAAGGAGAGAGAGAGAGAGAGAGAGAGAGAGAGAGAGAGAGAGAGAGAGAGAGATCTGGTGTCTCTTCCTGCTCTTATGGATACAGCAGACCTCAGGCCCATCCTTAGGGGCTCATTTAAACTTAATTGTCTCCTTCAAAGCTCTGCTTCTCAATGATGCTCCACTGTGGGGTGAGGAAATCAGAACATGAAACTGGAGTGGAAGCAGTTGAATCTAGAACAGGAGTAGCTAGAGATCAGAAATGGAATGGCACACATATGCTGGGGGGGTGGTTATGCCTGAAGGGTGTGGTCCTTATGAGTTGGAGAATAGATGAACTCACAAGCTTACTTTCACAACTAGAAACATTAGAGCCTGCTGGTGTGTGGGATGCACAAGCTGGTCCTGCCAAGGTGGAGAAGCTGCAGGATGATAAGCCTTGGAGCAAGAAGTGGTGAATATAGTTTTGAAACTGTTGTATTTGAGAAATCGGTGAGCTGTCAAAATGGAGAACTTTGTTGACAACTGAATGTCAGATTATGAGACTCTGAAGTGATGTTTAGAGAAAAATGACAGTTTGGAGGAGTATTGACATAAAACATGTCAGTACCAACTGTGCTGACATGGAAAAATTATCACCAAGAAAAAAAAAATATCACCAAGAGAACATAGAATGAAAGGGGCTGAAAGTCTACATGACATGAACAGTTAGAGAAAAAAAAATCACTCAAAAAGTAAATGAAAGGGCTGGCCAAACAGCTCAGTGGATTGAAGTGACCACACGCAGGCACAGAGGCTGGGCGGTTCAGTCTCCGTGGCCTGCTGTGCCGGCCCTGTCCCTGGGACACACTAAAACAGCAATGGAGACTGGGCAAGGTGGCGTGCGCCTATAATCCCAGCTCTTGGGAGGCTGTAAACAGGTGGGTCACTATGAGTCCGATGTAGTAGTGAGACCCTTCTAGTGGCTTCATCAAGTTATAATTGATTCACAACAGTGCTGCACATTTTGAAGATATTCAATCTGATAAGTTTAGATCTATGCACACATTCATGAAATACTCAGTATGAGTAAGGAAATAGACACATGCATTACCTCAGAAAATTCATTGTGTCTTTTGTGTTGTGTTTTCTATTGTTTGTTTATGCTTGAAAAGAAAAGCTGACAAGATCTACTCTCCTCACAAATAATTCAAATGCATGCTGCTGTTCAGATGTGATTTTCTTCCTCTGAGAATTCATTGCTGGGTTTGTTCCCAACGTTGTCATAGTAGGAGCCGCTGGGACCTTGAAGAGGTGTGGCTTAGTGGGAGAGCATCGCCCGCCACACCCTCCCTCTGGTTTCCTGTCTGGGGACATGACCTCTCCTTCAGGCATGCACTTCTGTTCACGAGATGACCGAGCTGGGGTGCGTGTGCAGAGGCACACTTGCGGGAGCTGATGCAATAACATTTGAACTTTCAGATTTCAAAACACTTAAAAGCTCCGCCTCTTTAGCACTTTATCTGCTTTCTTCTATCTTTCCTTTACCTCTTTTCATTATAAATACCCAGCTCCATGTATATTGCAGGAAGAGAAAACAGCCCATGACACAATACTCTTGCATAGTATAACAGTGTTCATTACAGAGGCAATATATTTTTTATACTTGTAACTTTCACAAATGAACAATAGCTCTTCTTCCCTTCCTATCTCCACTGAGAACTTCGGTCAATCACCTTTCTATTCTCTGTTCTTATGAATTTCACTATCTTAGGTACCTCATAAACAGGGAATTATGTAGGCAATTTCTGTGCCTGGTTTATTTCACTTTGCATAATTTCCTGTAAGTTCATTCACACATCAAATGGCAGGATTTTCTTCTTTGTAAGGCTGAAAGATAGTCTTTTGCATGTATATACATTTTATTTATCCACTTGTGTGATGAGCATTTGGGTCATTTTCAAGGCTTGGCTATTATTAGTAGTGTGTGTTGTGGTTTGTGTTTAGGTTTCTGCTCAAAACTCACATGCTCACAGGTGACTGGAGCGTGGGACACGATATGTCCCATTAGGCCCTGCTCCCTCTCTGCTCCTCTCTTCACTCTCTCTGCTTCCCTCTCACCAGGATGTGAGAGCTCTCCTCATCTCTGTGCTGCCATGCCCTTCTGCTGTGCTCTACTGACTTGGAGTCAGCCACCTTTGGGCTGAAACCTCTACAAACTGTAAACCAAAATAAACTTTTCTCTCCTTAATTTGTTGACATCAGTATTATGGGTCAGTGATGAAGGACCTGACTAGGACAGTGTGCAATGAAGCTCAATGTACAAATATGTTTTGACATTATTTTTTCTCATGTGGTTGGTTAGAGGCAGCATTGCTTATAGAACCTGTGGAAGACATGTACTGCACAACGCAGGTACTAGGAAGTGGAAGAGTGGGAATAAACAAAGACCAAAATATGTGCAAGCAGCATGAAGGAGAAGGCCACTAGGTGAATTCTAGTCACAGGAGTATTTACAGAAAAAAAGTAGGGCTGATCTTAGATCTCAGCACTGCTTATACCTTAGGCCCAGCGTACATGTCATCATGGGTAAAGACTTAATCACCTGAAGGAAGAAACTGTCTCCAACAGTGGTAGCTAGGTTGGTTGCTCCGATCTGAGCCAACCTAGTAACTATCATTCAGTGACTACTTGTCCTAACTCCCTTCTTGCTGGGAAAAGCACATCAGCAAGTGAGATATTTCCAGATCATGGCAGTAGAAAAACCAAAAGTCAGAGAATTTCTCAAAAGCTCATGACTAAGTAGACAAGTGGGCCTTTGGGGAAGAAAGAAACAAGGGCCCAGAGCCAAACACTGAGAGATCCTTGGCTCAGTGAGTTGCAGCCAGTGTGTTCTGTGGGAGGAGAAAAGGCCCTGAAGAAGTGCCACAGTAGACATTCTCCTCCCTGGCCCCCTGAACACCTGCAAGGTCTGTGTCTCTGGGATACCTTGTCCCAGAGCTTCCCTCAAGATTGTATAGTGCTCAGTGCACAAACCTTACTCCTGGCAGCTGATCTCTGAAAAGATGCTGATCTCTGAAAACCACAGGTGGCACTGGATTCTGAACAGCAATTGTTGTGGGGTGTAGACATAGTCCAGTGGGCAGCATGGACAGAAAGGGGCTGCACAGTATGATCAGCTAGATCAAAAGAGAAAGAGCAGATTCAAGCAGTACCAAGGATTATTGTGGCAAGAAGGGGATAGAGATCAAGAAAGCCCATTTAGAAATCAACAGAAGATTAGATGCTTTACCAACTGCAAGAAACTTTCTCCCCCATTAACAAACTCGGAGACATTTGATTGTAGGACAGGTCACATAATAGAGGCTAAAACAACCCATAGGATCCGAAAGTAAAACTGAGCAAAGCATGCCTTCGGGGGAAATGGGAACTGTCTCAGGGGTCTGTCCAGATCATCAGCCCTCTTCTCTCACTCATGGGTGCAAGCTCAAACTGGAGGAGAAATGGACACTTTCACACTTGACACTCAGCTCCCAATGATAGCTGCAAGCAAAGCTTCATGTACAGTAGTGAACATTTGGGGAGGGTGCACGCTAGTAGGTTCTGAACTCTATAAAAATAGGAATGAAAGGACTCTATTTTTGTGTTTATGTATATATGGAATTCTTCTGTCTCCTTTTGGTCTTTTAATCTGAGACAGATATGATATAGATGTAGACACAGATACAGATACAGGCATAGATAGATACAAATGGAAAAGTCAGTATTTTTGGAGAAAAAGTATTAAACATTGTAGTTCTTAAGTTTAGGAAGTGTCTTTCATGTAGAGGATGTGGTGGCCCTTTCCAAATCTGTGCACGGAAGACTCATTTATATGCTGCCAAAAAAAAAAAAAAAAAAAAAAAAAAATCTGATTGGTTCTGACTTTCGTACAGGTTCCCCCAAATTCCAGTTATATTTCCTTCTCTTTTCTTCTTTATACCTACCTCTGCAAATAACTGATGAAGGCCCTTCTCAAATAATTTTCCACTCCAGATATAAAAATACTATCAACAAAGTCTTTGTGAGTCATTGGAGAAAGGGTGAAATTGTTAAATGTCACCTTTAAATTACATGATGATATGTGGTTGGTTTTTAGATGCTGACGTGACTGCAGGTGGTTCTCACCTCACAGCCCAGCTGCTGTGACTGACCCTGTTACACTGTCTAGGTGAGAAATGCACACGAGTACTAAAGCACAGCTCGAGGCCAGGTACATTGCAGAAAGACATGCTAACTACAACGATGGCCTTGGTGGCGACAGATTTTCTTCCCTAACTGATACTCAAACCTCAGCACACACACTATTTAATTCAAAGTTAACAACAACAGAAATCACCAATATGAGAAGAATCAAACCTAGAAAAGGTTGACCTGAGAAATAATGTCAGCGTTGCACTAAAAACATCAAAACACAATGCAATCTAGAAGGAATATTCTCAAACATTTCTTGAAGCTAGTATTATGTGAAACCAAAATCATACAAGGACACAACAGATAAAAGTACACGCAAATTTACTTAATGGACCTAGATGCAAAAATTCTCAATAAGATCTTGCACATCAAAAGTTGCAAATTATTTAAAAGATTATACATCATGGCCAATTAAGCTTTACCCAGGGATGCATGAATAGCTTCACATACATAAATTAATAAATGCAACACACCACATAAAAGGAAGTAAGGTAATCACATGTTCATCTCAATAGATGCAGAAAAAGCCTTTGACAAAATCCAACATCCACTCAAGATTAAAAAAAAGACTCAAGGGAGAATAGGAATAGAATGACCTTATCTTCAAAGTGCTAAAGTCATCTATTGCAAATTCACTATCAACACCATACTCAAAGGAGGAAACACTAAAAACATTCTCTCTAAAATCAGGAATAAGGCAAGTACACCAATTATGACCTCTTCTGCTCAATATAGCACTCAAAAATTTAGCAGAAACAATCAGTGAAGTAAAGAAGTAGGATTTAAGTAGGAAAGAAAGATATCGACCTATCCTTATTTGAATATATGATCTTTTTGAAAAGATCAAAAAATCTCCACTTTACAGAACTAATAAATTCAGCAAAATGACAAGACATGAAATAAATACACATAAAAAACAATGTTCATATAAAACAATAATAAGGTCATTGAGAAAGAAATCAAGAAACAAATCCTATCCACAGTACCTCCAAAAACTTAGGTACCTTCCAATTAATCTAACCTAGGAAGTACAATATTTCTATAATGAAAACTATAATTCTCTCAAGGATAGATAGTAAAGGCTATTGAAAAATGGAAAGATGTCCTCTATTCATTTAAAAGAAGACCAAATATTGTCAAAATAGCCATATTACCAAAAATGATACATGAATACAATGTATTTCTAATAAAAATACATCTATTTTTTGACAGAGCAATAAAAAATCTATACTTTGTATGGAACCAGAAGATATTCACAGTAGCCAGAGCAGTCCTGAGCAGCATGAACCATGTGGAGACATAAAATTCTGTATTTCCAGGATGGCTGAGGTGACTGTACTAAGAATTTCCACCAGTTTTTTTTGAAAATAGCTGTTAATGGGTAGAATTTTCACCTTCACTAACTCTGTATGCTGATATCTGTGATCTATGTAACTACTCTGAGGACAGCATTGTGTAATACAAAAACTATGCTTTTTTTTTCTTTTCTGTTTTTTTTTTCAAAATTTTATTGAGAAACAAATGGCAATGAGACAGTTTCAAACAAATTGGTAGGACTGTTTCAATAATTCACACATTGCATACATTCTTCCTAGTGGTTAATTGCTGTACAAGATGTGGACATGATATCCTATTTACAGACACCATTAGAACAAATCCCTCTATTCATTAAGAGAATGTATCCATATATCTATCCTAACCACTTTGAATACACAGATACAAAATGGACATTCATCTGTCCCCTTTTTTGGGAAGTTCCATCATTTAAATATTATAGGTGTGTAAACTCAGCAAAATATTCTAAAAGAGTTCAGTAGTCCATAATAGTATTGGGTCTTCTGCTTCACTGGCAATGCCAGAAATTGTTGACCTGAGTCCCCTACAGCTCAGCATAAAACCATGGCTTTACTTATACTTTGTTTTTATACTTTTCTGCTGGATGGTTGAGACCAAGGTAAAGCAGGACCTATGCAACAAGAGTTGCAGCTTTTGGGTCTGATAAGGTCAGTGAAATCCCCTCAGAATTTATCCTGAGATCCTGTACCTCAGTTTGTAGAACCTTTGTCAGTGTCAGCCATGTGGATGACTCACGGCCATTGCTTGGCCAATGTGCTCTCTGTGAAAGCCTGAGAGAATGTTTTCTCTCCATGTGACTGTCCTTAAGCCACTCTACATCATCGATCACTTTCCTCTTTGGCACCATAATCTCCTTGATCAGAAAATTTGGAACACTACCGAGTTACATAACGTTACAGTACAAATTCTCATATGTCCTGAGTCTTAATTCACCTTAGAAGGTTAGGGTCAAAATGTTGGCTTTCCTTGCAGCCCTCCCTTTTCTCTAATTTTGGTCTGCAAACTTAGGTTGTTAACCATCCAGAAGATAAGCTTATTGTTATTACCATACAACCTAGGCTGTTAAGCTTAACCTCACTATCTGTCTGAATATCAAACATCTTAGGCATAACATGGAACAGGTATTTTTCATCGAGTATTGATATGTTGAACTTTAAGTCCCTATAGAATATGATGAAAAAATTAGAATATATTTTTAAAAATAAGCATAACGAATTATATAATTCTTATGTTTACACATAAGTCCTAAAATATAACCATATACAACCTTGAAGCAGGACAGCACCACAATATTCCTTTTCCTGTCTCTTGCCTTCATTCACCACCCTCTTCTTTTTGCACAGTCATCTGCCCAAGAGACAGCACAGCAGCAACTAGCATGTAATGGCAAACAGCAGCCTGCATTCAGAAGACCAAAATGACAGGCACTCCAAGCATGAAACTACCACCACAGATCACCATTTTTAGTGCCGTTGCTTAGTTCACAGGTATCAGTATATATAGTTAGTCAGGGTGAGAATCTTTCCAATTAACTGCTAGATTCAAAAATCTTCTGGAGATTCTCAGGATCATTGCCTTGCCCATCTTCTACATATAACTGTATGGCTTGACATTGTCATGTTTCCTAGCTCTTCTCCTTTCCCTCTTTTGATTAGTTAGTCCTCGAGATCCTGCTTTCCTTTTACTTGTATTATACCTTTCTATTTGTATTTCTTCTTTTGAGTTCTTATACTAGAGAAACTATACGGTATTTACACGTGTGTCTGGAAAAAACATGCTTGAATATCTATCATCTTGGTCTTCTGAATGTGTGCCATTTCTAACGTCATATCAATTATTACTATACTCTATTTAAAATAATTTTTAAAAAGATAAATAAAGAAAAATATTCTGTATTTCAAGTTGTACTATAAAGCAACAATAATAGAGCTAGCGTGGTAACAACAAAGACATAGACATGTTGATCAATGAAATGGAAGAGAATACAAAACCAAAATCCTCTGAGAATCTTTGGTCATCTGATTTTTGACAAAGAATCCAGTATCAAATGCTAGAGAAAAATTATAGCCTCTTTAAAAAATGCTTCTGGTAAAACTGCTTATCCTCAAACAGAAGAATGAGTCTAAATGCATATCACTCACCTGGTACTAAACTAAAACCAAAATGGAGCAAAAACATAGATGTAAAAAGAGAAATATTTTATCTATCGGAGTGAATATGTGGTAAGATTTTGAAGACCTAGGCATAAGCAAGGAGTTTTTGAATGCAAAGCCAATTGCATAAAATAAAATAACAAGAATTTAATAAACAGGTTTACATAAAATTAAAAGTATTTTGCACAACAAATATAAAAATCATTACTTTGAAGAAAAAAACCTACAAAATGGAAAAAATTTGTGCTAGCTACACCTTGCACAGAGAATATCTGGAATATATAATGAACTCAACTGGCCTTCCAAAATAAAAGACCTAATCAAAAACAGTCAATAGACATGTCTCACAGAAAGAAATACAAATGACCCATAAGTACATGAAAAAAATGTTCAGCATCAAAGGCCATCAGAAAAATGTAACGCAAAGCAAGCAAAAAATGTGATTTATGTTACCTCAGTAATAATGACTTTTTTTTTTTTTTTGGTATTTAGGATAGGGTCTACACGGTCTCACTGCATAGATCGGACTCATAGTGATCCTCCTGTTTATAGCCTCCAAGTGCCAGGATTACATGTGTGTACCACTACACACAATCTCAATTGCCTTCTCAGCACGCCCTGGGGGCCAGGCCGGCATGACAGGCCTGGGGATCAAACTCTGCCCCTGCATCTGCCTAAGCAGGGTCTTTGATCTGCTGAGCTATTTGGCCAGCTCCAAGAATGGATATAATTGAGGACTCAGAAAACAGCAAACACTGGTGAGGTTGTAAGAAAATATTCTTTTTATATTGGTGGTGTGAATGTAGACTAATACTATGTAAATCAATATAGAGATTCCTGCAAAAAGTTAAAGATAGAAATTTTATTTGACTCAGTTCTTCCTTTTCTGGGTATCTTCTGAAAGGAATAATGTCATCCTAGTACAGTGACGTATGCACACTCATGTTTGTAGCAATGCAATGCACGCTACAACACTATGGAAGAGGCTTATATGTCCATCAGAGTTGAATGAAGAAAATATATACACATATAATCTTTTGACCATAAAGAACAATGATAAATTTGAGTCATTTATAGGAAATTGGATGAACTTTGAGATAATGATGAGTGAAAAAATCAAACACAGAATGATAAATATCTCATGGATTCTCTTATATGAGAAATGACAAATGTAAATAATTTTAAAACCAAAATAAAAGAGAGATTATATGAAACAAAAAGAATCTATGGAGGTGATAAAGAGATCTAGGGAAGGAGGCAGAGGGAATGGTGTGGTAGGTTTATAAACATAATTAAAATATGATATGTGTATGTATTAATAGCCAAAGATGAGTGTAATAACTATATACAACAAGCATATTAATTTTTACAAAAAAGAAAGTACACCTTTGAAATCGTGATGTCAATGATCAGTTCTCAAGATGGGGGAATGCCTTCCAAAACCAGCTTCCCAGATGCCAGCTGGCAGGCAATCCACAAGCAAGCTTTCTGAGCTGACTCTTTTCTATCCTCAATGTCAAGGTGTTCGATGCTGTATATGAGCATTAACGCTAAGGCAAGCCAAAGATTGACACTGCATATGTGACAGTGAAGTTCTTTGTGATTGTATAAAGCCATTTTTTACACAGGATAATGTCACCTAGTGTGACGTGGATTGAGGTGTGTCTCAGTTACTCTTCTCTCATTGCTGGGACAAATACCTGACACCCAAAATGAAGGAAGGAAAGGTTTATCTAGTTCACAGTTACTGGAGGTTTCAGTTCATACTTGGTTGGCTCTAGGCAGAGTGGCACATGGCAGAGAGCAACCTTCCAAGGAGATGGCAAATAGCAAGAGCACAAAGGAGTAGCAGCAGCTCAAGCAGCTAGCTTCTCTTCCCACCTTACATTGAAATGCAAATTACCTTATGACTGCCTGAGGTTTTTTTTTTTTTTGTGTGTGTGTGTGTGTGAGTGTGTGTGTGTGAGCCTTTGCGGGGACACCTATACACAGACCATAACAAGGTGTATATAAGGACTAACAGAGGAAGAGGCTTAATTGATTATAAAGGTGAGCACAAAGAATGTAGAAATCAAAAGTGAAAATAGGGGCAAGTGTGATGCTTACATTTTGAAATATAGACTACTGAAGCATATTAAAAAGGTAGTTTGCCAAATCTTAGGGAAAATAAATGAAAGCACAAAAATGGATGAAGATAATACAACAGGTGCGAGCTCTCTAGAAGCACCTAGCGCACCACAGGGCAAGTAGAACTGAGGAGGAGGGAGGGCTTGATTTTCAATTCACCTGGAAGCAAAGTGAGTGGATAATACATTCAAGGACACAGAAATCTGAGGCTTCCATATTAAGAAGTTGTGGTAGCAATTATTTCTTCAGATAATTAGAAGATTGTACACTGTAAACCCAGCAGACATGATTGTTAAAGGATTAAAGAAAATAAGAGAGTTAAATAGAGAAACATGGAAAAAGTGACAGGCTCTTTAAGTTGGTAACACATTTATTACTGCACTAAATATCTAGTTGAGTGCTTTCTTCAGAGAAAACTGAGAAGGACCACGGTGCGGTCCAGGAAATCCTATGACTGTGAGATGGTAGAAGATTTGGCTTTCTTATCTCGTATCATAGAAAACGACCTAAGAAGTTCAAATCTGTTCCATCTATATTTCATAAATACTTATTATATGCCAGATTCAAGTTTTGTAAGGTACATGTGAAAACAGAGAAATACTTTTGCAAAATAAAATAAGCAAAAGTCTCTTTTACCACAGTACAAAAAGAGTTGATAGTACTTAAAAGTAAAATAGGCAAGAATCATATATTATCTCCTCTCCCATCCATAGATAACATGATGTCTCACATTACATTGAGATAGTTTTGTATGCTACCATAGTTCATTTTTGATTATGCACAAAATATCCTGGTCGTAAGTGATTCAAGATTTATTTTTAACTTCTTCTATTTCACTCTAATGAATCTCACTAATTAGTTATTTCCTTCCTCTGCAGTCGCTCAGGTTTTATCTGTGAGGTTTGTTATAGATAATGCACATTATAGAAACAATGCTGGGAGTTTCTATTTCCTAATTAAGCCAAAGCCTTAATGAAGTGTCTGGGTGATACACAGCACAGAAGTGAGAAGACAAATCAAACCTTCATTTGAAAATAAGAAGAATCTAGAGTTTGCTAAAAATGCCATAATACTTTGGCAGTCTTGACTGAAAAGAGAACAAAAACTTATTTTAGCTTTCACTTTATGATAATTTTATTCTTGAATATGTGGGCACATTCTGATGAAAGCATTTCCCTTTTGA
This sequence comes from Octodon degus, assembly GCF_000260255.1. Taxonomy (NCBI): domain Eukaryota; kingdom Metazoa; phylum Chordata; class Mammalia; order Rodentia; family Octodontidae; genus Octodon; species Octodon degus. The sequence continues at coordinate 24,389,593 of NW_004524590.1, forward strand.
ACTCAGTAAAAGTCTTGAGTAGAAAAGTACATTGAGAAAGTATTTCTTTCATAATTCTCATGCAACTTTAACAACTCTAAAGGGAAAAAGTCTAGAATCAAGCCACAAAAAACTCATGTGAACAGAACATAAACGTGTGCAGTAACTTCCTTTATCCATCCTGCTGACATCCAATGAAGTGGGTAACTGTAGCTCTGTCACATTCCAGTTAATGAATGTGCTTGTAAACATTTTCATGTAACTGCTCATGTTTGATATTATGGTATACCAAAACCGTACTAATCCATATAGAATATGCAAACAAATTGCAGTCACCTCTCCTGAATTATGGAGCCTTTCTGAAGCACAAAGAAATATATATGTGTAACACTTTTAGAGCAGTACAAGACATCGGTAAGGCACTGAACATGTGGCATAAAATGCCTAGTGAGCAGTCACCATGGTGGGGAGCTCCAGGAAATGCTCCAAGCAGCAGCAGCTCCAGAAAAAACACCGCAATAAACTCCGCTATTATAGACGTGTTTCCAACACTGAGGTAACCTGTTCTGTTCCCTCACATGAAATTGCTGGACTAGAAGCAGACTGCTTAATGTTACACAACACCCACACCTCTTCTGATTCCTCCACAACTTATCCTCCATTCTTGGAGACCTGTTCTCAAAGTTTCAACCTGTTTAGCTGCTAATTTTTTTTTTTTTTTT
>NW_004524590.1:24397261-24404976 GCF_000260255.1 Octodon degus
GCTGCGGACCAGGGCTAGGACTGGGTCTGGGGGTTCCCAGAAGTGGTCAGAAACTCCTACTCGGCGGGAGGGGTGGGGCAGGTAGGGCGGAGTGGTGGGGGGAGGCCCAAGGGGCTGGGAGAGGGTCCGGCCCACGCTGCGCCTGGGCTGGGACTGGTCCTGCCGGTGCAGGCTAGCAGGAAACTCTCCGCACACTCACCGGACCTGGGCTGGGACTGGGTCGGTAGGCTGGTTTTGGAACCCTCTTTTCTGTGTTGCTAGTGTCACTTATGGCCATTCTAGAAGCTATCACAATGTCCTAAAATTACCTTTCCCATGATAGTTGGTAAGTCTTTAGTGGCAGTGTGTCCTGGATCAACATCTGTACAGACGACTGCCTTCACCAGCCCCTAGTACACAAGCATCCTCTAACAGTTATTTTCTGTTGCATTCAAAGTGAACATTTGCTATGGAAAATGTTCTACTTATATAGAAAGCAAGATGGCCAGTTTCTCAGAAAAAAAAACAGAAGTGTGATGGCAAAGAATAGGTATGATTTTCTCTAGGGTCTGTTGGGACATAAATCTGATGGTAAACAAATATTACTGGGCTCTGCGAAAACCAAGATGTATTGTACTAATTGAGAAAAAATATATATACAATTTTGTGGCTGTATGTCTCTTATGATCCTATTTTGAATTCACTACTGTAGCTAATTCTCAAATAACCTTGGCAAGTAAATTTTGGAATGAGAGTTTATAGATACTTTCTATTCTAAAATTTCTAATTCTATCACATATCTGTTCTAATTTGATCGATATTCTTATGAAAATAATACATGTCTATTATGTATGTAATGAAATGTAATATGCTAATAGGCTATTGCCATTTCCACTTTTAGCTATTCTTTTTGGACTTCTGATTAAAAATATTGTAATAATATTGGCAATGCTTTATTTCTCAGATTATTAACTCAGAATAATTTTGAACACTAAAATTCAGCTCATTTATTCCTTAACATATCAAATATTTCTCACTATTTCAAATATTGAGAACTATTAGCTATTATTTTAGTTATTGTACAAGATTCTTTGCAATATAAATGAAATATCTTGATCAGTGTTTTTGGTCCATCACTTCAAATCTAAAAAAGGAGGAAATTTATGTCCCTCCACTGACCTACTCTACTTGGCATTTTCTCTGCTTTTGTATGAAATATATTTTCTGGTATAAAATCATGATTCAGATATCTCAGTGCTTTTGATTTCAAAATCTGAATGCCAATAAATATGAATAGTAATATTTTGATCAAGTAGCAATCCTCTTAGAATGTGCTTAAAATAAAAGAAATATCATTAGACATACTGTAAAAATGAGCTGCTGTAAAAAAATATTTCCAACATCTGCCAAAATAATTTTTTATGTTTTTATTCATTTTAAATCATAACTATATTCCAGTTCATATCTTGGGTATCACCTTCTTGTACTAATCTCATTTTCTGAAAATTTATAAAGACTTCTATTCTCTTGGTTAGAATAAACAATGCTTGCTTTATGACATAATTCTTCTAGCTTTTAAATCATATTTGATGGGCTGGGGAAAACACTGCTTGCTGGAACTGAGTAGTAAGACCTTGTATCAAAAAAAAATAAATTTTAAGAATCACATTTGATGAATTAATCCCCTTTCATCTTTCAGTCCTTCATAGTACACTGTTTCCCTCTACCACCAAGATACCACGTCCAAAAGGGACCCGGATACTAGGGTAAAGACAATTTGGTACAGAGACTTAGACAACTAACAGTGGGCTCTAAACAACAAACTAAAACAGTGGACTCATTTGTTACTCAGCATTACTTACACTTTTCTAGCTGATGCAAGATTTATTGATGTGTATGGTTGATACTTTTGTCATAATTAAAATTACTGTTCTAGCATTGAAAAGTAGGGCATGAAAACTTTCATTAAAAGTTTTGTTTTTACCCCGGGCCTGCTGTGCCAGCCCCACCACTCGGGCACACTGAGACAGTGATTGAGACTGAGTGTGGTGGTGCTCGCCTGTAATCCCAGCACTTGGGAGGCTGTAAACAGAAGAATCACTACAAGTTTGATCTAGTCCTGAGACCCTGAACACCCTTTAGACCCTACCCTAAAACTAAAAAAAAAAAAAAAAAAAATAGAAGTTTTGTTTTTAATGAAAAGTCTGGTGATAAAACAATTATTCTTTGGTTTTTGAGTTTAAAAAAACTTAAAAACTCTTATTCTCTTAAAGAAATTTTAGTATCTTTCTTTACCATAAATGTTCTAATGTTGATAATGATGTCTCTGGGTGTCAGTTTTTTCTTGTTCATACTCCTACTAAGATTTGTGCTTCTAGATTTTAGTAAATTTTCTTTTTTTCCTTTGTTGTTCCTTCCATGTTGTATACACTAAGCTTAAATCTTTCAGTCACAGAATATTAGAATCCTTATTAGACATAGAGCTTTTAATATTATAGTCTGAATTCCAGTCTTATAGCTTTAATTTATAGTTTAAGGTATAGAAATTAAATAAGGTACAATTTAAATAAAATTGTCAAAGTTATAAGATGTTTTCCTACTCAATGTTAAGTTCTATGGGATTTCCTTAAATTCATTTCACATCTTTGTTCTTTTTTAATGTATTTTTTTCAGGGTCTCATTACACAGCTCAGACTCACGGTGACGGTCCTGTTTTCAGCCTCTCCAGCACTGCGATTACAGGTGTGCACCACCACACCCAGATTTCATCACTGGCTCAGTGTACACGGGGTTGAGGCCAGCACAGCTTGTGGTGCGGAGTATCGAACCCTGGTCCCTGGGCTTGCCTAAGCAGGTGCTTAGTCCACTGAGCTATCTTGCTGGCCCTCATCTTTGCTTTTTAGTTCATCAATTACACTTTAAATTCAGGTATCTTCTGTTCTCCCAGTGTTCTACTTACTTAACAGCCCTTTTAGAATGAAACTAAATATCTTCACAATTCTTGAAAACAAACGGAATTGAATGACAATCTTCATTGAACTTACATCTATTTTTCTTTTCTTTGTGCAGTGCTGAAGATAAAACCCAGGACTCCGGGCCTTGAACATTCAGGATTAGCACTCTGCAAATGTGCATACATCTCTTCCTCTATTTTTCTTTTGATTAGCCGTTCTCAGCATTCATCTGGTACTTCCATAGCAAAATTTTCCTCTTGTCAAATACCAAGTTATCTTTAACTTTGTACTCATACTTATGAGTAAATTATGAGGTGGATACTTGATCTAAATTTCTCCCAAGAAATCTGTTGTATGGTTTTTATATCCATTCATTCACTCATTCATTCATTCATTTAGTGGCACTGGGGATTGAACCAGAACATTCATATTGAGCTACAGCTTTTTTAAATTTTTCTTTAATTTTACATCAGGAGTTCATCGAGTCACTAATTTACTCAGGCTGAGTTCAAACTTGTGGTTCTCCTGCTTCAGCTTCCCAGAGTGCTGCCATGGCCCTGGTGACTGGGGCAGAGCACGCTGGTTTGTAGGATGTACAGGCACCAAGCAGAAGGACAAGCCAACCTTCTCTTTACCAATGCTTTCTGATCCTTAGTCTATGCAAATATATTTGAATTGAAAATTGTGAATTGACTTTATTTGCATATAGAGAATTCTAACGTTACCGATTCAGGTTGTTACCTGACGACTCCTCTTGTTTTCCCTGCCTAATGAGTCTGAGCTTTAGCTCTTTCCAATGCTCTGCCACCAAGTTCAACTCCAATTTTAATGTAACTTTTTAAAGGATATTTCTCCTATTTTGGTCTGTATAACACTCGCTTCCATCCACTTTCTAAAATGTTCTGTTTCTGAGGCACCTTTCACGTCTTAGTACCTTTAGGAATTATTCCCTTTAGTACTTTCTACATCCAGTTTCAAAGATTTTTTGGCACATATGGCTTTCATGAGCCATCTTAAAATATCTGTGAATCTGGTCATTACCTGATGAAAGTTTTAAATTTGTCTGAAGCATTTAGACAAAAATGATACGTGAATGGAAAGAAAGAGGATCAAAAAAGATAAGTCATCAACAGATCTGCACAATAACTGTGTGATGCCACTATAACTAGTTTTAAAAGTGATGCATTTAGGCATGGGGAGCTTAGACCAACCAAGTCATGTAACTAATGAGTATGGAAAAAGTACTAGATAAATCTAGTTCTAAATCATCTACTAATTCATTGATCTATATTGAATAACACTGAATGGTTTATAGTAAATGCTGAAAATTTACAAGTTTCTAAACTAATATTTTCATATCAGCAGGAAAATAACACAAGAAATAGTAGATTTTGCTTTATTTTCAATCTCCAAACTTGGAGCTATCCCAGATAAAGGATTGTTTTAGGGTATTTATGGCTGCTATAAGCAGTAGCATACACTGTATTTCTGCCCTTGTTGAAATTCTCCAAGTGAGATAGATTCTCCCCTGTATCATGGGATTTTTCATGTGTAGTGTAACAAAGATGGAAATGGTGGTGTTCTTAAGTGTCAGATAAAGGCAAAAACCATAGGCATTGTGCATTGGTTCTCAGTGACAACACGACAGAGACAGAAAACGTGGTAAACCTGGTTCACTCTCCTCTCAGTGTATCTTCATCTCCAATGAAATGTGAGAAAAGATCCTTCAACTACAGTATTTTGCATACAATCTGACACTGACATTCTCAGTGTCTGAAACTCACTGTAACTCTTATTTTTTTTCATATGCAAAAGAAGCTTTATTAGAAAACAGGAAAACTAACAAGGAAACTCTCTTAGATTGATAATTTATGAGAGAGAGGATATCACAGATTTTTTTCATAGAAAAATAGTCACTGATGACATTCTGGTAAACTTCTTACTACAGACTTTTTATGTGTGGTTCACATTTGGGTGGCTTTAGGTCGAGTTGTTACAAAAACAAAACTTTTGATCATTTGATGTGGTCTGGTTTCAAAAGTACGTATAACTTTATTTGTTTGTTTGCTCAGTTTATTCTTTGTTTACTGTTCACCCATCCCATCATCTAATTGAAAGTTTTTAGAATTTATTCCACTTTATTTATTGCTTTATTAGTTATCTATCTCTGTCTTGTTTTCTTTCTTTTTTTAAAATATATTTGGTACAGAGTCTCACTATGCAGCTTGGACTCCTAGTGATCCTCCTGTTTTCAGCCTCCCCAGTGCTGAGATTACAGGCATGTGTTACCATACTGTCTCTGTCTCCTTTCTTATTCATTACACTAAATGTTTGCTTCTAGTGATTACTTTTATCTTCTTTAAAGATCATATTTAGGTGGCCCTTCTCAACCTCATTGAAGATGAGAAAAAAATCCACATTTGTAATCTCATAGAAAGGTTACTGGAACGTAAATAAATTAATTCTAACCTACTACTTCCAGAGCAACGCATGCTAACACTAAAGACACTAACACATATTTGTAGTTGTGTGGAGTGAAAGAAGCCCTAAGTCCAGCTGGTATGACTGCTGTCTGGAACAAAGGCCTCAACCCAGGGATGAGCCCATATCTTACTAATTCATGAAGAGGGCAGTGGCTCAGGGATAAGGGACTGTAGCTCTGGCAGGAGGCACATGAGTGCTGTGAGCTGTGCCACCTAGGAGGCCTGAAATCACTTCTGCAATGTGCCAGAAGAGGTGTGCAGAAAGAGGAATCTGCATGACATAATTTGAGTCAGTAAGTGATGTTTGGGGGTCAGTACCTCAGCTCTGATGTGTAATTTTTTTATCCCTGAGGTGCCACAGTCTCTTTCTCTAGGCTCAATAGCAGCCAACACACCAGCTCTCTTGGCCTGGCTCACACATACTTCCCACGGCCAATGGGTGGGGCAACGCGCACTGGTCACTTCGATTCAGAGACTACATGTCAGCACGTGCCTGGACACACTGCATTGCTTAAAGCCAACTGTGGAGAAAAGGAAATGTCCTGGCCAGCTCTCTATATAGCAATACATGGAAATAAGGGTGGGCTTAGGCGAAATGGAGACATTTGTTTTTCTTTCCAGGAGAAGCATCCAGGTGGTCCTCCGCAAGATTTTCCTGCTCATTTTATGGTTGCTCTTTTAACTAGTTCTTTTCATTATTGAGACCAAATGCCCAACATTCACAGTTCAAGGAGGAGAGGTTTATTAGGGCTCACAGTTTGTAGAGGTTTCAGTTCATAGTTAACTGACTCCACAGCAGGGTGGCATGGCTGAGGGACATCCCAGAAGATAAACAGTTTATGGTAGGTAGAGGGCAGGAAGGTGGCAACACAGCAGATTAGGAAAAACAATAACAGCAATCTGCCTCTCCTTTTCATCCCCTCCAGCCCCCTGCCCCTTCAGTGAGGCCATCCATACCCAGGGTGGGCCTTGCAATTATCACACCCAGAGCTGTGCTGAATCAATCACTGTACTAATTTAGTAATCACAAACTCGTAATCCCAGCATCATGCTCCCTAGACACAAGGCATGACAGCTGGTACTATTTTCTGGCAATCCAAGTGTCGTGAATTTTATGCTAAGACTAGATTTTCTCTTAATTCTTTTACTATTAAGAAGCTTTGTTGTGAGAAGGAGTCACTTGTCTTATTCTTTTGAGGCTTGCCTTCTGACATTTATGAGTTGGGCTTAGAACAGTCTTTACTCTAAGAATAATTTACACAGCTTTATATCAAATTTCATTTGATGCATATACTAGGAAATATTTTTATGCTGATTGATGCAAGTAACAACTATCCTGAGCCCTGTGTAAGAGCTGAGGACTATTCATGTTTAATTTTTATTAATACGGTTTCAAAAACCTACTGAAGACTCTCAGGATCATTGCCTTAACCATCTTGTGCATAAATGTATGGCTTTGCCCCTATTGATTATACTCATTGTGGGGAGCTGGTACATACACATAACATAACATAATGTGACATAACAATCTTTTTACTTTCTTTTGTTCTCCCCTTCACATTTTCCTTCATCTCTTACTAACTTTGCAATTTGCAGATCTTTCTCTTTCTTTCCTACTGCTCTTTTATTTTGCTCTTTAAAGTATTTATATTTTGAGATTCTCATATAAGAAAAACCATATGATATTTAAACTTGTGTGTCTGACTTATTTAACTTAACATATGTTCTTAAGGTGCATCCACTTTCATACAAATGACTCACACCCATCCTTCCTTATGTCAGAGTAGTACTCCATGACACACAAATATCACTTGTTCTTAGCCATTTATCTCTTGATGGACATGTATGCTTTTCCAACACTCAGCTATTATGCATTGTGCTGCTACAGATGCAGTTATACGTGTATTACTAAAATACGATGTTTTAAACTCCTGGGAAGATAATAGAAGGGAGCTATCTGGGTCAAACAGCATTTCTGTGTTTTTGAAAAATCTCCATGCTGATTTCTAAAATGACAGTATTAATTTACATAAGCATCAACAATATAGGAGAGTTATGTTGGCCCCACAGATTTATGAGCTATTGTTACTGATATTATTGATGATTGCTATTCTTCCTGGAGTAAGTCGGAAGGTCAATATTCACTTAATTTATAGTTCTCTAAGAGCTAGAAATGCTGAACATTTTTATTGTATCTATTGGCCATTTATTCTTATGAGAAGTGCCTGTTTATTTCCACTGTTTATTTTTTGATTGTGTCTTTTATTTTGGAGGATCTCACTGTTGGTTTTTTTTTTTT
>NW_004524590.1:24405076-24407883 GCF_000260255.1 Octodon degus
TTTTTTTGTTCTTCATTTGTTCTAGATATTAGTTCTCTCTCAGAGGAGTAGGTGACAATTTTTTTCCCATTCTGTAGGTAGTCTCTATTCTGTTTGTTGTACTGTAAAGTAGCTTTTTCATTTGACATAATGCCAACTATTGATTCTTGATGTTACTTCTTGTTAATTGAGATACAGTAAAGAAAGCCCTTGCTATGCCTGTCGTCAAGGGTTTTACCTATTTTTTTTTTCTTCTGGCAGATTCCAATTGTTTTAATAGTTCAATCCTTGATCAATTTTTATTTTATTTCATTGCATGGCAAGGCATTTGGGTGTAAAAGTTTCAGTCTGGTGCAGGGATATAGCCAGCTTTTCCAGCATCATTTGTTAAAGAAGCTTTCTTTCCTCCAGCGTGTTTTTCTGGCACCTTTGTCAAAGATCAGGTGGCTTCCTGTGCCCAGCATTGTTTCTGCACCGTCTGGTGTATTCCATTGATGCACATGTCTATTTTTTCAGAAAGTATCTTTCCACTTCTGAATTCCCTCCTCAATCTCTTTTTTTTCTTTGTTTGGTTTTTTGTTTTGTTTTGTTTCGGCTGGCTCGGCCCACCCTGGTGCCAGGGATTGAACCATGGTCCCTGAGCGCTTGCCTAAGCTTGCCTAACGAGGCACTTTAGACCACTGTGCTATCTCCCCAGCCCCACAATCTTTTTAAAAACGCCTTAAATTTTGTTATAGAGGTTTTCTACTTTGTTAGGTCAAGTGTTAAAATTTTAATTTTCCTTGAGGTTACTATAAAAGGTTATTTTCTGTATTTCTTTCTCATTGGGTTCATTATTGGTGTACAGAAATGCTATTGCTTTTTTCTGTGTTGAGTTTTGGATTTGTTGGGAGGGAAGTTGAGACAAGTTGTTTCCGTGTAGTTCAAGCTAATCTTGAACTCACTATGTAGATTAATCTGTCTCTGAACTCACGGTAATGCCCATGACTCAGCTTCCTGAGTGCTGGGATTACAGACATGCTCTACCATTTCCAGCTATATTTTGATTCTATATGACATTACCCCGCTGAATTTGTTATTTCTATAAGCTGCTGTGGTTTGTGTCTATATGTTCTCCCAAAGCCTTATGTGGCCATAGGTGGGGCTTTTGGGGGCAGGCTGGATCTAGAGTTCAGGATGCTGAGATTAAGAGGAGGATGCTGGAATTAAGGGTATATTGTTACTAAATTAGCTGGTTGGTTTAACATACTTCTGTGTGTGGACAGTGGGAAGGCCTTCCCAAGCTGTCAGTGGTACCTGCCACCCAGAAGGTGCATAGCCTAACATGGATAAAAGCATGAGGCAGGTTGCTGCTGTTGCTTTTACTTGATATTTTGCTCCCTTGAGCTTGCTGAGAATTTTGCTTACCTGTTTCTTTTTTATTTTATCATTTCAAATAATTCAGCTATCTGACTTTAGATTTCCTCCCTTTTGATAACGTATGCATTAGCTGTTGGATGTTGGAAGCTTTGTAGCCATTTAGTTGTTTTGTTTTGTCATGTTTCATCTCTGTGTGTGTGTGTGTGTGTGTGTGTGTGTGTGTGTGTGTGTGTGTGTTCATGCATGCATGGATGGTTGAGGATCAATTAAAGTGGACCTTGTTGCTAGATATAGATGTTGCTTTAGTGTCCGCTTTGAAGTGATATGCTCTGAGCATGGCTATCCATTGGCAATTTATGCCCTTTTCAAAATTGTACCACCTCCATTAATTTTGGGAAGAGATAGTACACCAAAGCTGGACCAGCATCAACTTCTTCAGCAACAAACTACTGTAATGTTGATAACACAAAGATAAGCTATATTGACATAGTTTAAAAAGTAATTAGCAGTAGATATGCTGCCACCAACAAAAGCGAAGAAATCAATAACAATAAACTCCAACTCAAGGTAGACAATAACATTCTCTAAAAATGAATAAAAGCTATCACAATGCCACTCTTGGCAATATTAAAGGGATTTGCAATAATCTGGATATAACGATAAGTGAAATATTTCCATACAATAAATTACCATACAATAACTAGGTATGTATACAGCTCTACCATCATTAACAGTACAAAGTAATTCAACATAATAGGATAAAGTCCAATATAAAATTATAAAAATAATTACTGCTTGAGAATAAAATGAAGGGGGAAGTAAAATTTTATTTATTTATTTAGTACAGTCTACAGGATCTCACTACACAGATCAGACTTGTACTGATCCTTCTTGTTTTTCAGCTGCCCAAGTGCTGGAATTATAGGTGTGTGCCGCCACACCCAGTCTCATTCACCATCTCAGGGTGCCCTGGGGTCGGGGCTGGCACGGCAGGCCAGAGATCAAACCCCAGGCCCCTGTGTCTGCCTAAGCAGGTGCTTTAATCTGCTGAGCTATCTGGCTGGTCCTAAAATTTTAGAATAATGAAAAACAAAATGATAAGGATGATAAAAAAGTAAGGCAAATTATTCAATTATATAAAACAAAATTAACATAATTGCATAAAAGTAGCAGAAAAGAACAAAGAAATGTAGAAAATGAAAAGAAAGAGCAAGAGAAAAGAAAAGAAATAAGGATAACAAGAAATACTAAAAATGCTTAATACCTTGGTCTTAACCATCCAGTAGAAAAGTATGAAGATGAAATATAGGAAGTAAAGCCATGTTGTTATGTTGAGCTGTGGGGGACTCAGATCAATAATTTCTGACATTGCCAGTTAAACAGAAGACCCAATGATATTATGGGCTTCTGTACTCTTTTAGAATATTTTGCTGAGTTTACACACCTATAATATTCAACAACAGAACTTA
>NW_004524590.1:24407983-24428811 GCF_000260255.1 Octodon degus
GTCTGCATCTTGTACAGCAATTAACCACTGAGAAGAATGTATGCAGTGTATTATTTGTTGAAACTGGACTATTGATTTGATTTGAAACTGTCTCATTGCTATATGTTTATCAATAAAACTTTGAAAAGAAAAAAAAAATAAAAATGCTTAAAACCAACAAATAAAATGAAAAATGAATCCCAGACATTCCTTCCCTTGCCTGAATGGTTGATTTCTTCCCAAGGTCTGCAGTACTTTAGCACACTGTAAGTGGGGCAGAGACAGTGAGTCACACTAAGTCTTATTCGTTTCCATGCTCACTTTTCTGGCTGTGGAGGCTGAGCCCTCCCTGGCTCTTCTGTTGGGTGCCATTATACAATGTTGCCTGCCTTAGGACTATGTTACCTACAGCTGCCACCAGTTTGCATGGTCGTCTGTGTTACCCAAACCCTAACTTTACCACTTAGCTTCTCGATGGTTTTTGAGGTGTTCCGTCTACACCAGAGACTGATCTTTCCACACAACCCAGGCTGTGGCAAATATCGCAGCTAACACATTGCCCTGGTCATATTGTTACTATACAGACCAAGTTCATGGGCTCAGAATGTGGAGGAATAAAGTAGCAAGCCAGAGGAGGAAGTAAGAAGAGTTTTTATTAGGAAGCAGAAGAATGAGAAGATGAGGAAGAAGACGCGGAAGAAGATGAGGAGGTGAGTAAGAGAGAAGAAAGAAGAAGAAGAAAAAAAAGGAGGGAGAGCAGAAGGGAAGCAGATGCATTTATTTGCTTGTGGTTTTTGCTCCTGGATTTCCAGGAGAGTTCAAGTGTGGGTGGCCACACGAACTCTTAATCCATAGCTAACTATGGATGCACAGAAGCCAGTAACTGCTCAATTATTTAGTGGGCAATCACAGGTGGTTCCATGAATTTAAAATGACCAATTGAAACTCACAAAACCCAGTTCTTCATGATGTAGTGTTTAAAGGAAATTGAGATTTTATTCTCTAAAACCTGGTTATTTTGCATTTTAGTTCCTTAAAACTCAGGATTTTAGTAGTGAGGGCCTGGAACTCCCTTCAGCATGAAGGGGGTAGCATTCCTTTTAGCCCGAGGAAGTTCAACCTTAGGCCAAAGCTCTGGCTCACTGCCTATTCTTCTTTTAATTTTGACACATCTCATCCCCTAACTCCCTTAAGAGCCTGATCCCTCTCTGAGTGTCTATTAATTTCTATCTAATTATCTAATGTTGTTGTCTATTATAATGTTAGCAAACAGGGAAAGCAAACAGAACACTGAGCTCCGAGGTGGATGTAAACATCAGGCTAGGGGCTTTAGGCAGTCAAGTGATTTAATGCTAACACTTTCAGACCCAGTGCCTTCCAAAAATGGCAGAGGCAACCTCATACCATCTCCCCAACCATCTCCTGTGACCATACCCACCCAGCCACTGGAGTAGGGTGACTGTAAAAACCCTGAAGTGCTGTCTTTGTTAATTCTGTTCACACAGTAACTTTAGGCTTCAAAAATTACCTCTTCTCAAAGTGATTCCTGGTTAACCAATCAAGGTGTAGTAGTGCTATGATGGTTCTTCTACTGTTTCTTGCCATATAAAAGAAATAACTTTCACTGCGAAACCCCACAGTATTTTTCAGTTTACAACAGCTATGGCCTTTTCTTGGGGGTAGCACTGCTGGCCCAGTCTATTATTCTCCCTGAGGCTTCCTGTCATCTTGGGGTTCACCTTACATTTGCAGAGGCAGGTCCTTCTCCCTGGGACCCAGTGTTAACATTCTTGCCTACTTCCTTCTTTGCCCCACATTCTCTTCTGACTCTCCAATGTTTCTGCCATTTCTACTGAGATTCTGTCATTTCTTCTGAGATTGTCTTACTTTTCTCTTTGCTAACTTGTTGTTTTTTAGGTGTTATGAGTTCTGGTCATGGAGAGACTGAAATATGTTGCCAGGTTCTTCAGTGCCAGCTTCTGAGTCCCTGTGGGTTATTCTGCCAGCCTCTCTGTGATGGTCATGGTCACTTGTTCACGTGCATGCCCTGGTCAGTCCTCAGCTAAGTGCCAGAGAAGCACCCTGACAATGTTTAGAACTCCCTCATTCTGGGGGGAGTGGCATCACTAATGCCAAATATTCTGACCCACAAATTCTTGTTTTCTTGGCCTCCCTGCATTCTTAACATGATCTCCCTTCATGGAAGTTTCCCTCTGTGATGATCAACTGTATGTGTCAGATTGACTGATTTTAAAAATTACCAAATACCCTCTAAAAGATTATTTTTGAGTGTTCCTATGAAGATGTTTCCAGGTGAGATTAGTGTTTGGACCACACAAGGTGAGCTAGCATCATCCAGTGAATCCACCGAGAAACAGATGGAAAATGGTGACTGAAGGACATCTGTGTTCTGTCTTCTAGAACTGGGACCCATCTTCTCCTGCCTTTGGATAGCAGAGCTCATGGCCCATGAGCGTCTGGGCTTTGTTCCTTACACCAACAACATTTCTCATTGCAGTGTTTCAGACTCAAGCTGAGACACCGTTGATGTACCTGGTTCTCAAGCATTTGAACTCAGATGGAATTACAGTATCAGCTTTCCTTGCTGTCCAGTTTGCAAATAATGTGTTTCTTGACCTCTATAATCATGCAACCCAGTTTTCATAATAAGTAAATTCTTTATCTATCAACTATTTATATATCATGTCTGTCTGTCTGTCTGTGTCTATCTATCATTATTCATCCATTGGTCCTATTTCTCTGGAGAACTCTCCTTAATATAAGTTGTGGCACTCATAAATCTTACCTTGTTTCTTATTCTTTTCTTGGGTAACATCTTTTTATTATTCTGTGTCATCCAATATCTCAAAGCTAGTGGAAATTTGTAATTTTTGTTTACTTCTGTCCTTAAACATTGGCAACAAAACAAAAGAACTATGTATGGAGGTGATGGTTTTGTTTTCCACTAATCCCTCACTTAGCCCACAATATATCAATGCACAGATCACAAATTAAAAAGAAAAACTATCTAAAAGAATGCAGGAGACTTCAGGGAGCCTAAGGTCAGACACTGTAAGACACGTGGCTTCTGTCTGCTGTCTTGTTTTGACATTCCATCCAGGTTGACACAGCCTTCCTTCACACTTGATGAAAGACATTTTATCACGAAGTCTTTTTCTCAAGCATTCACTCATATTTGAGATGTATTTGAATATAAAAGAAGTGAAACTGTAAAATAGGTGCTACACACCACGTATACAAATGAGCTAGTGTTTTGATAAGCAGACTGGCCAGGAAATGAGGCCCCCTGCCTGGCAAAATTGTTTCAGGGTACTGTAAGGACCGAACAACAAATAAAAGCACTAGCACTATTCATTATGTCTGACCAAAACAAGATAACAAATAAAAACTCATTTCAGTCTAGGCATTCAGACATGGAAGGTGCATTTTCAGTGAGTCAGAATGTCAGACAAAGGTTGCGCTTGCATTTTACACTTGTCATTGGATGGTGCAGTTCCTTAACAGCAAAGAAGTTTCGTGTTGCTTCTGAAAGACCGAACCATTTCAATGGTCCACAACTTCCTATATTCACTCTAAAATAACTCCTATCTTACCACACATCTTATTGAACAGTTCAAGCCAAGTTATATGCTGTTTTGGAACATACAGTGATAAATAACAGAAGCTTTATTCCTGATGAATTTTGTAATTACAAACTGTGTCCAGACATTCACAACCTAAGTCATGATATGTTAAGTGCCATGAAGAAGGTGTTAAGCCTCATGTCTAGAAGAGACATGACTTGGGTTGGGCTGTAAGGGAATCTTTCTGAAAACAGGCAACCTTTGAAGTAACGGGAGGGCTTCTTAGTGAGAAGGGAGGAGTGGGACGAAAATGTGTTAGGGATAGAGGAAACAAACATGAGGTGGTGATTTAAAGTATGAAGTACTTCAGTATGCATAAAAAATTAACTGAAATGAAAAATGGGAGAAGGTAGAAAGTAAAACTAGTTACAGCATTACAAGAGCTCTGTATGACAAACTAGAAAGTTTTTGTGCAAAGGCATCCATTCTGAGTTCCCACAGAGCGTATGCTGGGATTGACTGCAAAGTTCCTCACAAATGGGAAGGATTAAGCCTAGCTCCTTTGGAGAAATGAATAGGCCAAAATCAGCAAGAAAACAAAAGCCCTGGTACTGCTTTCATACCACAAGGAGGTTTGGTGCAGGGCCCAAGGCGGGGCTGACCCTGCAGAGCATCTGGCTGGTAACACCTTTTCCCTTGTTGCTTTAGCTTTGCATAATACAAATTAGAGAAATTAGTCCAGCACTGAATGAATACATGGATTACTTAGACACGTGGAGTGGAATCTGAATATTTGAGTTAACGACGTGTCTGGAGAAGTCAGTAGCTAACCTGGGAGACCTCTGGGCCTGTGGGATGTCACAGTGTCCCCTGTAAGAGGTGCAGGTCACGGTCACATGGAAAGCTGACTTCCAATGCAGCAGTTCCCATGGAGATTCACCATTTTGAGTCCCAGCTATCTCCCAATGTCACTTCTAGAAAATTGTGTGCATTACACATTTCAAGGATTGGAATAAAAAATAATGGAAATCATAAACTCAAACCTCTTCACAAGTCACAGTTTTAGAAAAACCAGAGGAAGGTGAGACTTAAAAAACATGCTGGAAAAATTAAGGTCGTGGAAATTTGAATTAAGCAAGAAACTGAGTAACAAATGTCAATAGAATGGCCCAGCCCACCAACAGGTTCAGATGTGGAATAAAAATGGGACAAAGTCAAGGGTGATCCGAATTACGAAAATGTGTGACTAAATACATGGCAGAGCTGCTAATGCAAGTAGGAAATTTAGAAGAGAAGCTGGCTTGTACGGAAATGGGGGAAGTAAAGTTTTTAAAATGTAGGATTAAAGAAGTCCAATAGAATAGTTAGATGAAATCTATACAATAGGCATTCTGCCAAGCATTTCATTAAATTTTTATTTATTTATTTATTTATTTATCTATTTATCTGGTATAGTCTCACTATCCTCCTGTCTCAGCCTCCTCAGGGCTGGGATTGCAGGTGTGCGCCACCACGTCTGTGTTGGCACAGCACATCTGGGGTTCCAATGCTGGCACAGCGTGTGGTACCAGGGATTAAATCTGGGTTCTTGTGCTCACCAGGCAGGCGCTTAGACCACTGAGCTACTTCCCAATCCCTTTGCCAAGCATGTTGTGTGAAAAAAAAATGTATTTAATGCTTAAAATTACTTTATGAAGTGTAAACTATTCTTATTATCCCCATCTTTCAAGGAAAGATATTAAGAATTATAGATACTAAGTATGGTCATGCATTGCATAATTATATTTTGATCAACAACATACCACATATATGATGGTAGTACCATGAGATTATGATGGAGGAGAAAATTTTCTCTTGTAGTTTGGGATTTTGCAAAAGAAAACAATAAATTTTATAAGATTATTCTATAATGAATCATTCAAAGAGTCATATACAAAGAGTGCAGAAAATCTGTCCACACACTAAAGAAAAACTCTCCAGCTGAGAGCCTGGATCCCACAATAATGTCCTTCCTGCAGTCAGCTGAAGACCTAGAGCTCAAAACAGTGCGCTCCACAAGTCCATCCGGAGGCCTAGAGCCCATGACAACACTACAGGCAGTCCTGTTCCATAAATCTGTGCTGGGAAAGGCCAAAGTTCCGTGGAGGAAGCTGGAAAGTTTATGCCACTGGGATGAAGGATTTGTGCCAGCAGGCTGAGGGATGTGAACTGGAGCCAGAAAACAATGTTCAAGGTAAGAACCAGAGCTCCCTTGAAAAGTACCACAGCCATCCTCAGCAATAGTGAGGTCCTGAGCTTCTCTGGGGATGAGAAAAGTGGAGTTTTTTCAGGAAAGCCAATGCAATGAGCTTTTCCAGGAGACTGAGAAGTGTACCATCTTCTCCTCTGGAACCAGGAAATGATGTTCAAGATGAGAACGAGAGCTCCCTCAAAGTGAACTGCAGCCATTGCCAGCAACAATGAGGTCCTGAGCTCCTCCTCCAACAAGAACAGCCAAGTTCACTTGGAAAGCCAGCATGATAAGGTCCTTCAGCAGAGTAACTCAAGAGAGCCAGCAGCTGCCAAAAGCTCTAATAGCTTCTCCAAAGAGCTTCCCAAAAAGCCCAGTTTAGTCTCTTAAGTTGCTGGCAACTTTTCTCAGGTATGTCCCCCACACCTAGTGCCACATTAATTTAGTTCTTTTGGGTGTAATAAGTTGAACACCAGTTGGCAATCCAAGACATTTTCCACCACCTAGTGCTACTGATGTCACAGAAAAGTTGTAAGACAATACATTACTCATACATTTATGGTACTACTAATATAAATAGTCCACAATACTACTTGCTGCTTAAAAGGAGTGCAAATATAATTATGTGCTTACATAACTATGTACCTAATACTTGATAATAATGGAATAAACCAATTGAATAATTTGTTCTCCTGCATTCACCCTATAAAAGCTTTCCCTAATGCCATTTTTGGAACTACAAAGCACTTCAAATCTGAAACTATGTAATTAATGAATGTAATTTGTTGATTGTTGTTGGCTCAAATACACTTTCTAAAATTTTAGCGTGCCAAAGACCATCTGCTGATGGTTCAGTATTACTCAGCTAGTAAGTAGCAGAGCTGTAGCAACACCAATGAGTTTATGTCATTATCCTCTACCCAGGCAGAATCTGGGTAGAATGCTGTGCGTACCTAAAAGGTGGTGGCTTGTTTAGAAATGATTCAATAATCTCTCCCATCTTGCTATGCAACAATGGCTTATAGGACAATCTTGTTCTGGGATATTTAAGTCATATAGAATCATGTTTCAAGAACATCAGTGGTTAGCTTCTGGGGTTCTGGGAGCACTTGGCCTCTTGACAAAGGGATCAAAACCCTGAAGG
The DNA here is from genome assembly GCF_000260255.1 of Octodon degus. Classification (NCBI taxonomy): domain Eukaryota; kingdom Metazoa; phylum Chordata; class Mammalia; order Rodentia; family Octodontidae; genus Octodon; species Octodon degus. The sequence goes on from NW_004524590.1 coordinate 24,414,921, forward strand.
CCATGACCACTGCTTCTGTCGGTCATTACTTGAATTACCTGCCCCATTACTTCTAGCTATCATTCCCAATTCAGCAAAGAAGGAGGAAGGGTCCATATATTTGGAAGGAAGGAGAAAAGAGAATGGTAAAGATAGGAGTCTGAGACATACTGAGTGGGAGGAGGTCTGATACTGAGTGCAGTGACCTCTTTCTGAATCACACCTTTGATGCATAATTTGAAACATATTGCAGGCAGGTCTATCCTTAATCCCAGTTAGTCACAGAGGCAGCTGTTGGCACCAAGGGGAAGAAGGGATTGTAAACAGCACTTACCATTGTTCTGTCTCCATGACAATACCTTCTCAGGCATCTTTCATCTGTTGAATTCATTGATTCCACTGAGAGAAGCCCTTGCTCATAAGCATGGATTGAAAAGTGCTACTATTTCCTGGGAGGATTTCTCTACTGTCCCATCAAGCAGAGCAAAGTGGGAGTCAGGTCATTCCAGAGGTTTTCAAAGGGCTATAGCTTTGAAGAGGGACTACCCAGGATCTGGATCACTTTTCTTACCAGCTTGAAATACAAATCTTCAACTTTCTCATTCTTTATTTTACTCAACTTTTAGTATCCACAGCCTCCCTAATGGGCTCCTTCCTAACAACCCACAGTATTTTTTCTTGTCAATTTACTGCAGAGGGGTATACCAAATTTCTAATGACAGACTGCATGTCCCAAGAAGGAAGCAGAATCATGCAGGGCAGTCTGGGTCCCTCCCATCTCTGGTAGACAGTCAGGTGGGTGTGGGGTCTTGGTCCTGGAAAAGGGGTTGGAAGAACTGAAAGTAATTTTGTCAATATCTGCTTTTCTCAAAGTATGCTAGACATTCAAAGCACAAGAGGATTTTTAGAAAAAATAAAAATTAAAAAACCATGGCTGATACAAAATAGGGTAGATACACAGCTACTTTCTCTTAATTCAGTGAGAAGAAAGATTTGTACTAATAGTGTTTGGACAGGATATAACATCTGCAACTTGTACTATGAATAACCACTATGAAGACAACAATATGCAATGTATTAATTATTGAAACTGTCCTATTAATCGGTTTTGAAACTGTCTCATCTCTATTTGTTTCTCAATAAAATTAATAATAAAAAACATGGCTGCCTACCCCCCACTCCCAGAAATTTTAAACGAGAATGGGATGCACTTTAGTTTTTGAAAAGCTCCCTAGGTCGTGCCAATATGAAATAAACTCAAACACTAATGCATGTCACATTTTGCTTCTCAGGCATCTACAATGACATCATGAGCAGGCTCATTTTCATAAATGTTATGCCTGAAACTTTTAGTGATGTATTTGATAACACCCAGGTGAAGAGTATTTCTTTCATTTTATAGGTGGGAAATCTAGGGGGTCAACTACCCGAGCATACACATGGCCCAAACTTACATGATGAGCCAGGAATGGGAGCAGGTTCTGAACACAAGGCTCACCCCATGCTGGCCAGTGCTGTCCACTGTTCCAGGCTCCTCCTGCTTGGAAGTCCTTGGCTGAGAATGCTAGAAAAGTAGCTTTAAATATGAATTTTCGAGTTGCCCTGAGGAAGGCTGGATCCAACAGACATATTTATTTATGCTGGCAATCTGGACCTTTTCTGTTTAGCTCCAGTATGATGTCATAGAGTAGCCATACTGACTCTTAGGTCTCTAGCAAAAGTAGGTGGTCAACAGACACAGGCAACTGGGAAACTGAACTTAGGTAAGGTGCAGTGTGAGAGGCAAGTGCTGAGAAACACAAGTGAGACAGAGACTGCAGACAAAATACTAATTCAGCAGGTTTTGGTCTAACTCTCAGCAATGAATGGAAAAAACTTCATTCTAGAGGAAATGTTGTTCATGTGAAGGGTAATTGCATCTAGATGAACTGGACTGGAAATGGGGAGGACTTTGGTAGTCTTGGGAGATGTGTTAACACAGAGTTCCTAATCTTCATTGTATTTACTTTATATGAATGTATGAAAGAGCTCTGTTCCAAGCCCAATTTTAAGTGAATGCTATTCCACACCAAGACTAAAATTACAAATATTTTGGCATTGTCTGCCAATATATGGATGACACATAATCAGGGTGGGGAAAGCCTTTCAAAAGATGCATGTTGTAGTTGAGGAAGAAGCTCCACAGTTTGGTTACCTGGGAGAATATGGCCCAAGCACTTACTGAATATAGGATTTTGGCCAGGTTATATAAATATAAATACAAATACAAATACAAATAAATCATAGTGTCCTTATTTGTACAATTAAGACATGATGTGCTTTCATAATCTTGATGATGTGTTAAGTCCAATAGTAGCATAAACATCCTATAGACTTCCTGGCAGATAACATGAGTTGAAAAATATCAGTTTTCTGCCCTTCCTGGGATCTTGCTTTTCTATTCCCTGAATAGAAACATGTTAAAACATCTTATAATATGCAGCAGGTTCAGCATTGCTTGAATTTTAGAATATTATAAGTGATTAAATATAATAATATACTTAAAAATGTTTTGAAAATGATATAAAGTACTAAGTGACTCTAAGGTATCATTACTTTAATTACATAATTATCCAGGAGTAGATCCTATCTCATGGCTCTTACCTCCTACTGTTAATTCTCAAATCTGCATTTGTAGGACAAATCCCTGGAGGATCCTTTGCCTCAGGGACTCTCACAAATCTCCATATTGCATTTCTAAAAATCAACTACTCTGTGTCTTCCTCTTTGTACTTCTCCCATTGGCACTTTGGACAGAGTCATCTTCTCTTTCTTTGCTGAGCAGGGATCTGTCTGTGAACTCAGATCAGGCAGAGCCGGAACTAAGGAAGAGACTGATGGGATCAGAAAGTTCCTAGTTTGAAATAATCTTGGTGGGGGAAGGAAGCAGAACAGAAACACAGTGTGAAATCTTGGAGCAGTGCATATGATATATTGTGGAACTTTGTTCCCTTGATTCAGATTCTGCCTTGCTTCTGACAAGCTGTATGATTTCAGAGAAACTTCCAGAATTCATTGTGCCACTTGTGAAATGAAGATGGAAATAGCAAGCAGTTGCCTTACAGTATACTGTTAAATAACCTAATAGTTATGTGACTTATTTTACGGCTTAGGTCTAGATGTCATCTCAAAGCCTCATGCAGTCATAGGTGGTACGTTTTTAGAGGTGGGGATCTAGAATGTGTGACACTGGGATTGATTCATGGTAAAATGCTAGGATCCAGGGTGATAGGGATAAGGGTGTGAGTTCTACCTGTCCTAATTAGTCTGGACAAAGTATAAGGAAAAGAGTTGTGGTTGTTCCTAATTGTACTGCTACCTTTTCACTCACCACAAATTATTTCTCCTCTGTGATCCCATCCTGACTTGGAGCCAGACAATTATGGACTGAAGCCTCGACAGATCATAAGCTAAATAAACCTCCCTTCCCTTAACCGTGGGCATCAGGTAGTTCATCTCAGCAACAAGAAAACTAATTAAGACAACTCACAATACTATGTTTCCTCTCATTATTATTAGCTTCGTGATGCCTTTAGAGTAACCTAGTCCTAGTTGAAGTAGGTAAGTGTGAAGCCTATTAGCTCATCTGTGAAATTAAGCATCACTTGCCTCCTCGATACCATGAGGATGAAAGTGAATTTGATACTCAGGAGCTAGAATCATTTCCTGGACTAGAATTATCAAGGGAGTTAGTGGGTTGAGTCTTGATACCTTGGGAAATCAAAAGATAAGATGGTAGCCTGCTTCCATCTTTGCTTTTCCGTATCGGGGTGGCATCCTCTCTGGACTTCATCAGCTGCCCTTGGATTTGGAGGCTCACTCTTCAAGTCCCCTGGAAGTCTGTAGAGTCAGGTACATGGGCTCAGCGCAGACATGCTGGGAAAAGCCCTCGCACCATTTCCTTATCACTGGTGGGGTGGGGACTCAGGTTAGATCTAAGGAGAAGTCTAACTTGGGAAAGATGTGTTGCACCAAGGGTTGACCACAGATTGCTATCATCCTAATTGGGGATTTGCAAAGGACATCCACAATAATTGGGCATAATTTCCCTTCCATTTGGTATGAGTCTATTTTCCTTGGACTCTCCTAAAAACTGGTCTAAGGTTCAGCTGAATATGCCTAGGCACTTCTTATGCCATTGGCTCCTGATCTTGTATTGATATAGTCATACAAGCTACAACTTCTATGCCTGCTTCAGTTTTTTTATTTACACAGGCCTATTCTATAAGGAAATAGAACAGCTGAGGGGCCGGGGAGATGGCTCAGTGGAATAAGAACTTCCCTGGCAAGCACAAGGATCTGAGTTCAATCTCCAGTTCCAGAAAAAAAAAAAGAAAGAAATAGAACAGTAGATATATTTTATATCAGTATAGTAGGTATTCTAGTTGATAACACATGACAGTTCATTTCAGAGGCATGTATCCTTTTTGGTTCATAGTCACATTTTTCTATTATATTCCTGTCCTGAATTTTGTGATGGTTTTGAAACCTTAAAATACTTGTAACATGTGGGTACTTATTTCTTCATTTAAAATATTTGTTGTGGTGCTGGATATTGAACCAAAGGCACTTACACTAAAGTATGGGGACATATGTTTATTATTACATACTTTTGTTATTACTATACTTTTTTATTTTTCAGACAGGGTCTTATTAAGTCACTAAGTTACCCAGGCTGTCCTTCTACCTCAGCCTTCTTGAGTGCTGGGATTATAGGATATTTTATTTGAACACTTTTTCTGAGGATTCCCAAAGTTATTTCACTGTATAAGCAAAAACAGTGCTTTACTCCTTATTATATTTTGAAAAACATTACTTTAATTTGAATTTTTAATCTTTCCTTTCTGGGCTTCTCATATTTCTCACCGAATTTCCATAACTTTGAATGCAGCCAGCAAGCTGCATTTCTTGCTACTTACGTTTTTCCCCTAGCAGTATGCCACGTAGCCTCGGAATTCAGGTCCTTGTCTAGATCTCTAAATTCTTTCTTTAAAATTAATTATCTCTTTTTGAGCCTGCACCACCTTGCATGTGGAGGACAAACATTACAAGCTCACATTACAAGTGACTGTTTTCAGGATGACATTGTCCACAGAAAGTCGTCAGTAGACGAAAAAGATTGTGTGATTCTGTTTTCCTCCGTCACAGAACACGCGAGTCAGGAACCAGCTGTGGCTGGAGTCTTCCGCACCACCTCCCATGGGTGGCCTCACTCCCACACCAGTTCCGAGTTATCACTGAACCCCAGAGTTCTGTTGGTACTGACCTTTTAAACAGCTGCTTCTGCTATTAATTAACTAATTATAGACACACTTCCTCCCATCTACCTAGAGTATATTAACCTCAAGAACTGGTATGAGGTTTTCACTTCCTCCTTTGTATGTGCTGTGAAGATTATTGCCCGCCGTCAGGTTAGTGTTTATTAAACGAGATGATAAAAATTACTCCGTTAGAAAACTAAAATAAAAGCAATTGAAGGAAGACCTCACTTCCAGTTCATGAGAGTTGTAAAACTCAGAGCAGAGGTCCCCGTCTTAGCATTTCAGGGCCAGCGTAGAAGAGAGAAGTTAAAGAATGCAAATTAGAAACACTGAATTGACAATGTCAAAAAAATACCATCTAAATATATTCAGAGAAAAGCAATTCGCATGTCTCTGGATTCTGACAATTCAGCGTAGGTGATTAGAATGTGGAGAAAATCGTAGTCTTAGACTATAGCTGAAAATGATGTAGGGATTTTAAAAGAAATTTCTATCCTTCAACCTGAAAGTGCATGTTTTTCAAAGCCAATATAAAGACAATAATGAAGGGAATTAATAAATATATTTCATATCAAAAAGATTATTATGCAAATGCAGTTTTCTTTTTTATTCTTTTTTTGATAACTAAATGTTCATACCTTTTTCTCATGGAATAGTAGGATAGGATTTATGATCTTCACATTCTTTTTTTCCTCCATCATTTGTGCATAAATTAGGTGAAATACTTTGTATCTATACTATTATAGTCAGGGCTTGCAAGGGAAAAAATACAGGCCACATTATTATAGGATTATTTTTATAACAGTCACCCAAAGAGTCATACATAAAGACAGTACAGGAAATCTGTCTACACATTAAACAACAAAAGAATCCAGCTGAGGGCCTGGATCCCACAGCTTTGTCCTGCATGAGTCCATCTGAAGACCAAGAGCCCATAACAATGCCCTTCGCTGGAGGCCCGGGGCCATGACAATGTCTCATATAATTCTGTCTCATGGATCTGCACTGGGAAGGCCCAGAGGTCAGTGGTGGAAGCTACAAAGTCTATGCCAGCAAGATGAAAGATGCATGCTAGCAGGCTGGGGGAGCTGCACTGCAGCCAGGAAGCTGCGCCCCAAGTAAGCTCCAGAGCTCCGTGAGGAGGACCCCACCGTCCTCAGCAACAAGGAGGTTGTGAGCTCCTCTGACCATGACAGCCCCCGAGTAATAACAGGAAAGCTAGTGAGACAAGCTTCTCCAGGACACTGAGCAGTGCACCATCTTCCCCTCTGGAGCCAGGGAGCGATGCTCCAAGTAAGGACCAGAGCTCCCCCAAAGTGAACCTTAACTGTTCTCAGCAACAACTTCAACGATGAGAGCAGCCGCATTCATATCAGGAAAGCCAGCGTGAGAAGCTCCTCCAAGAGAATGGACAGCTCCCTAACCGCTGCTCTTCTTCTCCAGTTCTTCTTTTTTATGCTGATAGCAACAATCCTCACATGGTCCTTCCACACCTAGCACCAAGCTGGTTCACTTCAGCTGGATGTTACACAGTGATCACCAGTTGTCAATCCACCACCCATACACAAGTTATGTATCTTTCCACAAAGTGTGCTAGGAAAATTCCTTCATATCTGGCCATTGGTCAATCATTCAGTTATAGAATCTCAGTTTATAGGAAAGATTATATATGTAAGTAGTTTAAAATATTCCATTTTACTGCAGTGTGACCTTGCAATGTCTTTACACATATCCAAACTTCACCAATCTCATCTGTGAAATTGGACAATAGTGCACCTCAGGAGATAGTCCTCAGCATTGTGTGTGGCTACAGCAAGTCCGTATACACCAAACTCACATTACCTGGCACGGAGGAAGCACTTGGTAACCATTAACAACTCCTGTTATTGGTTAATTGCCTCAACCTGTGTTTCAAATACAATATGTAAATTTCCTTTTCAAAGACAATCTATAGGGTCAAACAAATAGCTCAGTAGATGAAAGCACCTGCAAGCAGGTGCAGGGGCCAGGGGTTCAATCCCTGGGACTGCCGTGCTGGCCCCGCCCCCAGGGCATACTGAGACTGTGATTGAGACTAGGCATGGCGGCGCACGCCTGTAATGCCCGCACTTGGGAGGCTGTAAACAGGAGAATCACTATGAGTCTGATGTAGAAGTGAGACCCTGAACACCCTGTAGACCCTTCCCTAAAATACAGAAAAAATAAAATAAAGATGAAGACAATCTATGAGTTTTATATTATCTCTATTTATTGTACTTGAAACGTAGGCTGAGGTAATGAACTAATAACAGGAGTTGTTAGTGGTTACCAAGTGCTTCCCACGTGCCAGGTAATGTGTTTGGTGTATATGGACTTGCTGTACCTGCACACAATGCTGAGGATTGTCTTCTGAGGGCACTATTGCCCAACTTCACAGATGAGATCAGTGAGGCTTGGACATGTATAAGGACGCTGCAAGGTCACACAACTATAAATGACAAACCTGGATTGAAAAACAGAGCATTGAGTTCCACAAGCCATCATTGCTCAAAATAAAGCATCTATTTAGAGAGTCTTTGAACTTAAGCCTTTCTTATCTCAAAGCCTATTTTCTTAGTTACACTGCTTCAATCCATTTTCCAATTACCTTACAAAAGGTTATTAAGTGCTGGCTGGAGCTCCTGAATTGCTTGGGGAGGGGGTGTTACTGGCTGATTCTGGAGAATGTTCATTCTATTTTTGTTCAGCTCTGGTATAAAGAATTCCACTTTATATTGAGCTAAAACCTGCCCTACTATTACTCTTGTGAAGGGAGTGGGTTGGAGGCAGCGTCAGCAGGTGTGAAGCTGGGTGTGAAGGTGAAAGCTAGGACTAGCATGTGGGGTTGCAGAAGGCTCTGAGACTGCTATGGAGACAAACACTGGCTAATGCCCAGTGTCAATTCAGAGTTTAGAGTTGAATTTCCCGCCAAAGGCCCATGTAGGAAAGCCTCGGCTTCTGGGTGGTGCTATTGGGAGATAATAAGTCTTGTAGGAGGTGAGACCCTGTGGGCATCCCTAGGTTACTGACAGCACCACTTGAAAGAGGACTGTAGGACCCTGTATCTTTCCTTGTGTTTTCTTTTGCTTCCAGCTCCTGTCTCCACCATGTGCTCATGCCATATTGAAGGCCTTGCCACAGGTCCAAAGCAATGGGCCGACTGGTCATGAAATGGAACCTCAAAAACTGTGAGCCAGACAATTTTTTTCTCTTTATAAGCTGATTAGTCCTGGTATTTTGTTATAGCAATGGAAAACTAACACACTTCCCTATGCTGCACCTGTGTGTCAGATGCTTCTCTTTCAGTGCAGGAATTTCTGCGTACCTATACTGTGTTAAACATTGATGATTTCTGCTCATTGTTTCAATGAAGAGTGCTTCTGTTTCTCAACTCCGATTTTAGTTTAAGTACTCTTCTCAGTTTTCATATTCAACAGTATTGGTTATTGATATTTTCCAAGAAAGACCTTATTGGTTGGTACCTAAAATGGAGACTTGTCAGTCTTCATTGTGCTGTGCTCCTGCCTGGTCATCTATTTTCTACTGTGCTTTTATTTTTTGTCTTTTTCTTCACCAGACATTACCCAAGTGCTTCCTTAGTCAGGTGACCTCTGGTTGAGAAATAGTGAAAATCCTAAAGCCTGGACTGCTGTAGCTGGAGAAAATGTTCAATGGTGTCACACAGAAATTAAGTTGTGTTTATGTTTCTGCTCAATGGAAAATCAATATTTAACTAGGACCTAATTAGAAAGCACCTCTTTTCCTGCCAAAGTTGGGGGAGGATGCTATGGATCTTAAAAGCCTCCCCACTGTCCCAATTTTATGATGAACAAAGAATCAACTAGGTGAAATGTACTGTAAATATATACTAAGACTTAAACAGTTCAAGGACATTGACCCAAAAAGCAAAGACAGGGCTGTCTAGTCCACTGGTAACCCACAGCAGTCCAGATAGCCTCTTACAGCCAGCACTATGCACGAGAGGAGCTCTCCTTAGAAATCTTGGTGCTTTGTTTCTTAAAACCTGAAATTGTAGTGGCTTTGTCTGCAGAGAGGGACAATTCTCTGCCATTATTACAATGAAGATCATGATACCAAGAAGCAATCTTCCTGGGAAGGGCTCAAATGGAGATGTATCCCCCAAAGGAAATTAACAGGCTCTGTTCAAAGAGTAAGAAATTCTAGACTAAACCAAAACAAAACTATTCACATCACTATTCCCAGATGACCACAGATTTTATCAAATATTAGTAAAGATAGAATGAAATCACAAACAACTTATGTCTTTTATTCCTTGTAGTTTACTGTGCAGTTATTGTCACAATGTTTTTATTAAATTTGGTATAATTTTCATTTGGAAAGAATTAATCATTTTTCTGATAAAGTATTATTAAAAATTAATATTGTGTTGCCAGCCAAAGTGATATTTAAGACTAACATTTGCAAGTGTGGGCCAGAAGCGGATGTCGCAGTCCAGCCATCCTTGGAGGATGTGCAGCGCAGCCACCATTGCCACGTAGATGGTCTGTGTCACCCCGCCCATACACAGGCGCCTGTGCATGCAGACCTCAGCTCTCGACAGCCAGCTTTGCGGGGTGTGTTAAGCCATTTGATACTTTTGAGCAAGGTGCCTGTTCCAATGCTCTATCCCCACCCTTCCCGTCCTTATTCTCACTCCACTGAGTCCCAGGAATTCTGCAAGATAAATTTTCAGTAGTTAGAGGAAGAATAGTTGTAATTTTTAACGTGTTCTTGGTGATCTTTTTTTTTTTAATCTTTTATTTATTTGGTACAAGGTCTCGCTACACAGCTCGGACTCATAGTGATCCTCCTGTTTCAGCTTCCCCAGTGCTGGAATTACAGTCATGTGTCACCACGCTTTGCTTCTGTGGCCAGCTCGGCGTGGGGCCAGCACGTCGTTTGGGACCGGGAAATGACCCCGGATCCTCGTGCTTGCCAGGCAGGCTCTGGAGCAGCTGTCTCCCCTACCACGTTCTTAGTGTTCTTATTCAAAATAAGGCTTTGTTTTACTCCTTTCTGCATTCTCATAGAAACTGTTCAACAGAGGTTTAATGATCCCAATCTTACATTGTAAGAAACTGTAGTTTAAAGCCTCAAAAATATCCTTGCTAAAATCAAGAAGCTAAGAGACAGAGGCGAGTCTCCTCTCTGCAACGTCCTTCCATGCTCGCGAGGCGCTCCAGCCTCACCTCCAGCTCCTGCCCGGCTCCTTCCCTCTGAACACCCCTGTGCTGTGGTTCTGCTCATGCCTGCTGCCCCAACCGTGGGCTACTTCTGCTCACTGTGCCTTCTTCACAAGGTGCCTTCCCTGAGTGACAACTTTCAGGGTCAGGGCTCGCCTCAATTTTGCTGGCGAGCAATATAAACTCACGTTTTGTACTCACGTTTTGTTTATCTGAATATTTAATTTATGGGCCAAGGGAAAAATTATTTAACAAAAGATTTTCACTCACCTGTCTTGACAAATATACACAAAGCACAGGGAGGTCATATTTGAGTTTAGAACTATGAAATCCCTCATCCAGAATGATGTGGCACCAGAACAGATTCAATCTGGACCCCAGCTGACCTCTTTGCGCATCTTCAGGCTCCTTCTCTCGAGTGTGGGACACAGTAATGGCATCCACTCCTGAGGAGGCAAACATCTAGGGAGACTGTCAGCAGCCAGCTTGGAAAGTGACTGAGGCCATTTGGACTAGGAATTCTGGAATTTTCCATGATGTCCTCAGAAAGTCAAGTTGTAGACTTGCTCCTCTTCTCAGACCTTCTGGTTTAGATATAGCTAACATCCCCCAGAAGTCTCCTGAGTTTGGAAACTGATTTGACAGGGAGGGCGTTGTACTTACGTGGGTTCATCCACTGAGAGGTGCAGTAGGTGACAGTGCTGTTGGGCGAGGGCAGGCTAGAAGCGTCGGGAGCATGGCCTGGAAGGATGCGTTTGTGTCCCGTGCTCCTCCCTTCTCTCCCTGCATCCTTCTTACCATGATATGAATCCCGGTCCTCCCGTAGGGCCTTTTCCTGTGCCTATGTTGCACTGGTTCCTCAAGAAATCCATAAGTGTAAAGAAATCTCTCCTCATTTAAGTTGCAGTATCCGATACTGGGTTTCAGTGACAAGAATGTGACTAATTCCTAATGGCAACTTAATCCAGAAGATAGCCTTTTGGAAAAATTTAAAGGCAATTTTAAGATTTCTTCCTGTCTTGGCTCCTGTCATTGAGGCCCACTGAAATGCCAAGGAACCTCTGAGCAAGTGGCAGACAACTGGCTTTGGAGTAAGTCAAACCAGTTCTCTCGTCCCCTTTATAATAAAATCCAAGACATCCATTCACAGGGGACATAACATGAATGGTTCATTCTCTAAAATACTTTTCTTCTTACCTTATATATCTTAGTTTAAAAGGGTTTGCATTTAAACTAAAGGGTTACTTTTGCTAATAATACAGTTTCTAGCAACGGTGGAAATACATTTAAGGGACAGAAACTTGTCTTGGTGTAAGTCTGTATTTCCTAGAATTGCCACAACAAAGGGCCCCCCTTGAAGATTAACTCAACAAAAATGTAGTCACCAAAGGATTGTGGAGGACAGAAGTCTGACCGTGACATGTGGGTAGAGTTGCGCTTCCTCCGACGGCTGCTGTGCCCGCATTTCGATGACTCTAGCCTGGCTCATGGCTGCATTACCTGCACGTCCATCTTCACGTGGACTTCTCCCTCCCATCTCACATCTTCCTCTGCCTTTCTAAGGTTACTTGTTATTGGGCTTCGGGGCCCAGCGGATAATCTAGATGATGCCAAGCCAGAATACTTAGCTTTAATTACATCTTACAAGATTTTTTTTTTTTTTTCCAAACAAAGTCGCCTTCACAGATTCTGGCGGCCATGAGTTTTAGGAGGCAGGCCGCAAACGCATGCCAATACCAAATGCTGGTGAATCTTCTTACACACCCACAAACAGAAAGTCAATCCACAGCTGGTGGAGGAATAAGTAGCGAAGCATAAGCTCTGGAGTAACATTGTGATTTGCCTATCTCAGAGAACTGAAGCTCCTGGGAAACTGTGTAATCATTCTCAAAGGAGATGAGCTTCTCATCGTAACAAAAAGAGGAGGAAGAAAGCAACGATATTAGAGACCATGCAGAGGTTATGGAAAGTTTTAGCAAAGCTGGAGCAGAGTGAAGGAAAAAAAAAACACCATCTCTCCTTACTTTGCAAGACTATTTTATCTTGAGTACTCCTAGAGGTTAAATGAGCTTAAGTTCCAAATCTTAAATTCCATTTCTTTCTCCCCCGAGGCAGGAAAGAGAAATTGCCATTAATAATTGACCGCCTATTATGACCTAAATTTTAAAATTACATTACTGCATTTATCTCCACACTAGCGCTATGGTGAGGATGTTAATATTCGTGCCCACTACACGAATGTGGACAGCAAGGACTCGAGATGCTGGGCAACATGAGGGATCCCACAGCTAGGAGTTCCAAGTGAGACGCCCAAGTGTGTGCTCTTTCTGGAGCTCCGCTGCCTTCTAAGGCCTCTTGCAAGCAGCCCTGTCACTCCACACCGACTGCTCTGATGGGATAGATTCTCCTCTTTCTTCTGAAACAACCATTAAGTGACTTTTACCAGCAGCAAGAGAGTCTGCTGAAGAAACAGATTTTCTTTTTGCTTACACTATATTGCCATCTAGTGGGAAAATAATTATTGGCTGACAAAACCATTTCCAGTTTCTTGGAGCTTGGTTCACAAATGAATCCACATTTAAATATTGCTTAAGTTTGACCCAATCAAATCCACATCAACCCATCCCACCCGAAAATGCACATTAAATTCTTCACTCATATATCTATAGCTATATGTCTATATCTATATCTGTACCTATATATCTCCATCATCAAGTGGGACAGCATGAGGAATATGCTTTTGGATGGCCACAGGATGAAATCACAAGCAAAAGCACGGTCACTAGTTCCCCCCTCAAGAAACTGTGCCCTTTGGCATGTTCTAATTTGTCAACCCTTTTACTTTTACTAAGTAGTTTGGTAAAAATTAACCAGTATATTTGCTTTGAAGCATTTCTCATATCTGACAATACAACCTTTGTCCCATCAAAGTTAACATATACATTAAGCCTGTGGCAGAGCTGGCACTGGTAGTGATGGGGCTAGCACACATGTGTTTGAGTGAACCGTGAAATGGAGACAACTCATTCCTTAGTGCAGGGCTAAGTGTGCCAAATACATGAGGTGCAGGAGAGGAAGGTCCTCCACCCCATTATAAAAATACACATTCTGAATCAGGATAGCAAAGGCAGACTGACACTCTAAGTTTGCATGTCTGAGGCTAAGAGTCTTAGCAAAGATGTGGTCCCTGCCTGGGGAAGGAAACCATTGCAGACAGCTGTGCTTTGGAACGAGCCTTGTGAGACTGCAGAGAATTTACAGAACACCTCTGCCAGAGAAAGTCACAGAGCTGACACATCTTTAACCCTCAGTTTAAATTCCACATGAGTGTACTAATCCAGCATGATCCAGTTTAGTCAGGAAATCTATGTTAACAGAGAATTTAGCAAT
>NW_004524590.1:24428911-24453968 GCF_000260255.1 Octodon degus
CAGCTTCTAGAAAGCTGTAGTTTATCTCTGTATTTGATATACTAGACTAGTCATTAATACTTCATTGCTAATAAGTAGCAAAAGTCTACTAAGAATATTTATATATTATTTAAAACAAAAAATAAAGGACGAGAGGGAGGAGTGCTCATGAGACACTTATAAAATGTTCACCTGGATCTGCAGGTGCTAGGACTAGAGGTGTGAACAAAAATCTCAAACACAGGAAGATAATTTGAAAGAGAAGCCTAGCCAATGGAGCCCAGTATTAGGGCTATGTAGAGAGAGAAGCCAGGCTGTTGCTGTTGCTGATCTTACCCCAGCTCTGCGTACTGCCCTGATTCTGTGAGCACACATCTCAAGAAAGCCTCTGATCCGCACAGGGAAGAAGCAAAGTGGAATGCGATAGCAGCAGTGGGCTGCAGCATTCCATGGCTGGTCTAGCAGTCACTGCCCAGTGGCCACCTGCCCTAAGTGTCTTCCCATGGAAAGACAGAACCCAGCGAGGCAGATATTACAGAAGAGGGCCTCTTCAGAATAGGGTACTAAGGAAGGTGTAGGTTGGGGCAAAGAATCACTCAGAGGGGTTAACAGTATACAGGCCCTAGAGACAGAGAGAAACAAAGTCACTGTTCTGGATAGGCAGCAGGAACCAGGCATTGAGAGATCTATGGGGCAATGATTTAATGCCATTAGAATTGAACCCTTTGTGTCTCTCTGGCAAGATGTTCTGCTCCTGAATCAGCTGGGTGGGTCTTGCCTCTAGCCTCTTTGCCGGGAGTTCTGCTGAAGGGTTCCTCGCTGGGCCTGCACTCTGGGTCGAATGAAGACCCACGGGCCCTGGGTGGTCACACTCACATGCCGGGCCTGGGCCACACGCTGTCTCACTCACTTGCTGTGCCTGCGCTCTGGGTCTATTCAGGATCCGGCGGGACCCGGGTCGTGTCACTCACACACCGGGCCTGCACTCTCCAGAATGAAGTATGAAAAGGACTGAAGGATCTCTTTATTTTGTGTCTTTGTACTATGTAGTATTTTTTCTCCTTTCATCTGATATGTGTGCACATGCACAACAAAGAATAAGAATTAGTGCTTTGGATTAGATACTGTCTTCATAGTCATGTCAGGTTAACCTTTACCAAAAATTAGTTTGGAGAACTCAAGCACATTCTACCAGCATAGAAGTCGGCTTTGACCATCTTGCTGCTTCTCTCAATCTCCAATTATTCTTCCCCTTCTCGTCTTTGATTTTCTACCCTCAAAGATAACCTCTTAAATGCACTGATGCTCTCCCTGCTTTCCAGATATAAAACTAATATCAACAAGAGGCCGGGAAGATGGCTCGGTAAAATAAGTGCTTCCCTCGGCAACACAAGGGCCTGAGTTCAAACCCTGGTTCTGCCAAAATAATAATAATAATAATAATAATAATAATATCAATATCAATATCAATATCAATAAAGTCCTATGTTTTTTTCTTTCTTGGATTTCTGTTATCTTTTCACTTCTTCCCTTCTTTCTGAACTATATTGTTTATTTTCTTCTCATCCTCTATCTCTAGGCCTATTTATTGTCTGTAGTTTTTCATTGTTTTCTT
The DNA here is from genome assembly GCF_000260255.1 of Octodon degus. NCBI lineage: Eukaryota > Metazoa > Chordata > Mammalia > Rodentia > Octodontidae > Octodon > Octodon degus. The sequence continues at coordinate 24,430,506 of NW_004524590.1, forward strand.
GAGATACTGAAAAAGGTATGAAATTCATAAAATAAGTTTTAAATTATATAATTGCTGCATAGTTACATTAAGAATGTTGGCTACATATATGAACATGAAAAGAGTCACAAAGCCAAAATCTCACCACAGGGAGACCCCACAGTAGTGACAGAGCTTTTCTACTCCAACTGATGATCTTTTATTAAAACTCATTTATTTATTTTAAATAATTTTATTGAGAAACAAATAGCAATGAGACAGCTTCAAAACTAATTACTAGCACAGTTTCAATAATTAATACATTGCACATTGTTGGCTTAGTAGTTATTCATTGTACAAGATGCAGATATGATATCCTGTCCACAAACACTATTAGAACAAAACTCTCTATTCATTTTAAGAGAATATAGCTGTATATCTATGCTAACTATTTTGAATATACAGATACAAAATGGTATCCTCTTTTTCTCTTTAGTTTTGTCAGAGAAGGGTATTCCATTGTCATTTAAATATGTAAGATGTTTGATATTCAGACAGACAGTGGGTTGAACTCAACTGCCTATGTTGTAGGGTAATAATAATAAGCTTCTCTTCTGGAGGGTTAACAACCTAAGTTTGCAGATCAAAAATTAAATAAAAAGAAGGGCTGCAAGGACAGCCAACATTTTAGCCCAAATGATCATCTTTAAGCCTCAGCAAAAAAACAATAGAAATAGGAGAAGACAAAGCCACAACATGCCTCCAAAAACTGTTAATTCTCGGAAAATTGATCTCACCAGCATTGAAATGGAGGAAGGTTCAGGCAAAGAACTGAAAATACAAATAATTACTGGTTTGCAGAGATCAAGGAAGAAACTAATAAGTAAATCCACAAGAGATAGATAAGAGGATTTAAACAAAAGAGCTAATCAATAAATTTATTTAATGAATTTTAAAAATAAATAGATGTTCGAGTTAAAGAAAATAACTGCAAATATGAACAATCAGTTTTATTAAAACTGGAAATTTGAAAAGGAATCAAGCAGAAACCCTAGATATGAAAAGTCAAATTGAAAGTATGGGCAGTGGGCATGACCAATTTGAGAGGAGACCACCAGAATTTTCAGACAAGGTTGATATAGCAGAGCGCCTAGAAACAGGACGGTGTGGGAGCTGAATCCAACAGACACCCCTGAGCCAGGGTTCAAGTACTGCTAGATAACTGAAAATTATACAAGTTAGGAAAAGGTAAGAAGATGACAACAAAGCTATAAAAATGTATTTACGGAAATCACACAAAATATTTTTTCTTAATCTACAGAAAAAAATGTGTGTGCAGATAAATGAGTCATATAGAAGCCCAGTAGCCACAACGAGAAAAGAATTCCTCTGTGGCACATCGTAGTCAAAATGATAAAAATACAAAACAAAGGAAAATACTAAGAGCTGGTAAAGAAAACTACCAAGTAACCTTTAAAGTCAAATCTATCGGGGCCAGGGAGATGGCTCAGTAGAATAAGTGCTTCCCTGGCAAGCGCAAGGACCTGAGTTCAATCCCCGGTTCTGAAAAAAAAAAAAAAAAAAAAGATAAAATCAAATCTATCAAAACTCATCCCAACCTGAAGGTTAAGGCAGTTGGCGCACAGTTCTCAAGCAAAGGCCAATCCAGAATACTGTTTCATGCAAAATTATTTTTCAAAATTGATAGATAAAGAAAGTTTCCATGACAAAGAGAACAACAAAAAGTCAAGACCTCCAAACCAGCATTACAGACAGTTCTGGAGTGAATCCCAAACAGAGGCATTAAGGCCCATGTTGCCCAAGAGCCTAAGGTAAAGAATACATCTAACTGGGAACGTAAATACAAGAGAAACAAAGTAAATCAGCAATGGATTATAACTAAATATCTAAATAAGTAAATAAAGTGAAAAGGTCCAGTAAACACCTTTCAATAAATGAAGTTCAGTGTCAATGTCTGTCTCCCAAATCAAAGACACAGATTGACAGATTGGAATAAAAAAGAATCCAACTGTATGTTAACTACAAGAGATATACCTCATCCATAAACAAACATATAGACTGAAAGTAAAAAAATGGATAAAGGTATTTCATGCAACAATATCCTAAAATCAAGCAGAAGTAACTATTTTATTTTCAGGCAAAGTAGACTCAAGGAAAAACTTATTAGAAAAGCCAGAGAAAGTAAGCACATAATGGTGAAAGGTGAAATTCAACAGGAAGAGATAATTGTGAGTATACACAGACCAAATGCTGCCACTTACAATTCCATGAAGCAAAAAACACTGGACATAAAAGCATAGCTACATAGCAATGCAATCATACTGGGGGACTTCAGCACTCCACTGTCACAAATGTACAGGTCAACTGGACAAAAAAATCAACACAAAAAGGTTGAACCATTCTATTGAATAGTCTTAACATATCTAAAAAGTGTTTCAGCCAACAACCAAATACATATTTGTCAGGGTACCATGCAGAAGTCTGCCCAAAACAAACCATATCTTAGGCCATATTGCATGCTTAAGTGAATTCAAAGAAATGAAATCTACAAACCATCAGATCTTAGTGGAATGAAACCAGAAGTCAATAATCAAAGAAGCCACAAAAACAATACATACACATGAAGAATAAATAATACATCTTTGTGTGATCAGTCACAAAGAACTCAGACAAGACACTAAAAAGTTCCCAGAATCAAATGACTATAACAGTATAATACATCAAAATTTACAAGGACACAATGAAAGCTATGCTAAAAAGGAAGTTCATACCTGTGCATGTCCACATTAAAAAATAGAATAAACCAAAATGAACAACCTAATGATGAAACTCAGTGTCCTCAAAATCAACAGGAATCTAAATGAAAAACTTGGAGGAAAAAATTACAAATATGGGAGTAAAGATCCATAAAATTGAAACAGAAAAGCAAAACAAAGTATCAATGAATCAAAGAGTTGATTCTTTGAAAGATAGACAAGATTGATAAACCCTTAGGCAAATTTATCAAAAGAAAAAAAAGATTCATATCAAAGCAGTCAGTAATTAAAAGAAACGAAAATCACAATGGATTTTGTCAAAATTTTCAAGATTATAGGACACTACTTTGAAAACACATATTCTAGTAAATTGGAATATCTAGATGATACGTATGAATACCTTTGTATATATGAAGTCCCAAAGCTGAATCAAAAATATGTAAAAAAACTTTGAGCACACAAATGACAAAGTAAAAGAGCTAAAAATAAAAAAGAAAACCCAGTGGATTTATTAGTGAGTTTTACCAGGACTTTAGGGAAGAACTAACATCAATGCTTCTCAATTTCTTCCATGACATTAAAAGGGAAGAAAAAAGCCAAACTCATTCCTTTAATCTAGCATTACCCTAAAACTAAACCCAGGAAAGTAAACAACAAAAACTGAAAACTACAGATACATTTCTGGTCTACCAACCACGGTCCCACTGAGAGAAAAAAAAAAAATCAGGAAATCACTTTCATTTATAATAGCCCCACAAATTTAAATACTTATGGTTTTTTTTGTTTTGCTTTGTTCTATTTGTTTGTTTGTTTATTTATTTATTTTTGCAGAACTGGTGATTGAACTGAGGCCCTTGTGCTTGCCAGGGAAATGCTTATTCTACTGAGCCATCTCCCCAGCCTTAGGAATTAATCTAGCCAAGGCAATGAAAGAAGCTGATAATAAAACCTAGAATGCTCTGGAAAAAGGGATATTGAAAAGGATATTAGAAGATAGAAAACTGTCACATCGTCTGTTCTTGAATGGGAAGTACAGTTATTATAAAAATGACCATGAGCTGGTGAGATAGCTCAGTGGTCTAGGCACCTTCCTGGAAATTGTAAGAACTCGGGTTTGAGCTCCAGCACCACACGCATGCCAGACCCTGAACTCCTGCTGTGCTGTGCTGTGCCAGCCACCAAAACCAGGTATAGTGGCGCATGCCTGTAATCCCAGCACTGGCGAGGCTGAGACAGGAGAACCAGTATGAGTTTGAGCTGTGTAGCGAGACCATGTACCAAATAAATAAGATTTTTAAAAAAAAAATTAAAAATGACCATATTACAAAAAAATTATATATAGGTTAGAGTAATTCCAATAAAAATGCCAACTATTTTTTAGGGAACAAAATAAAATTCTAAAATTTATATGGAACCAGAAGTTACGCAGAATATCCAGAGCAATCCTGAGCCACAAGGGCAAAGCACTATGTATCTACAGCAATTCCCCAAGCCGAATGCAATTAGCATGTACTGCAAACATGTCGCAACAATTTGAAATGCCAAATTTTTAGATAATGCTTGACCAAGAGCTGGGGGCAGAGTGAAGTGGTAGCATGCTTAGACAAGGTCTTGTAGATATTCTCCAGGAGTGCACATGAACTAGAACACTCAGGCACGCCAGAAGATGGGTAGAGTTAGTCGGTGCTGAAACTGAGACTTAAAGAATTCAAATAACTTACTCAAGTTTACCGTTATGGTTTGTGTCTAGTTGTACCCCCAAAGCCTCTTGCAGTCATGGGGTGGACTTCTAGAGTTTGTTATTAACTCATGATCCACCAGGATTATGGGTGTGAGTGCTACACCCAGCCTGGGGCAGATAGCCTGAATGCAAGTTAAGGGAGACAGACTTGCCATTGTTGCTGCTCCTCTTCCCATTTGCTCTTGCTGTTTTACTGTTTCCCACCGCCATGAACTGCTGCCTTCTGCCACGTGCTTCTCTGCCTTGGAGCCAGCTGAGTATGGGCTGAAACCTCCATTAACTGAGAGCTAACTAAACCTTTCCTTCTTTCATTCTGGGTGCTGGGTATTTGTCCCAGAACGGAGAAAAGAATAACTGAGACATTTACATAGAAAAAGATAGGATGCTGTCCTCTTATATCTCCAGACTCTGTGACTTACAAAGATAAGAAACACTCTCCACTGTTACTTATGAAGATAATGCTAAATATATATACAACAACAAATACATCTTAAACAAATGTAGTAGAACCTTCTATTGTTTTTAGTCAATGACTTAATCTCCTTACAATACAGTCTAGACGTTGTTTAACTCTCTTCCCTCCCTGATAGAACTTCCTGAGAGAGTTACATCTGCATTTTTCATGAAATGATTCTTAGAATCATTCAGAATGGGAAGGAACTGACATTTGCTCCCTTCTGGATGAGGTAATACAGTGATAATAGTTTTGTTAAATAAAATAAGAAATGTGTAGATGGCAAGTGGATTCAGTAATCATTAACAGTAACCAATGGGAGAAGGGAGGGGTCCACAGGCCCTTTTATCCCATTTGTGACATTAAAGAAAGGCAACTGTAACAATTTCTATTACATGCTATTATTAATTATAAGAAAATTGGTTTCCTCTACCAACTATTGAATTAAAATTATCTTTCTATACTATGGTTCGTTAGTTCTAAAATCATGACAAAGAGATCAATTGTTTTTTATGTCAAATTTCTGTAAATGAGTCAAGATCAAAAAGGATTTTTTTTTCCTGAGAAAAGGTCTTGCTATGAAGTTTCAGTTTTTCCTTAAACTCACTATGTATCCCAGATTCACCCTGAACTTGAAGCAATCCACTTACCTCTGCCTCCTGAGTGCTGGGATTATAGTCCTGAGCCAATACATTCAGCAACAAAAGGATTTTTGTGTGCACATTTGTTAATTGATATGTAAAAAATATAAAATTGTTCATATTTCTGGAGTACCTTGTTATATTTTGAAACATCTAAACATTGTGTAATATGTAAATAGGCTCAAGTCAACAACTTCTGACATTGCCAGTCATGGGGATAACCCACTACTATTATGGACTACTGGACGATACTGGATTACTTTGCTGAATTCATGCACCTACAATATGTGAATGGTAATGGAATACCCATCTCTGACAAAAGCAAACAAAAAAGGGGGATAGAAATGAAAGACCATTTTGTATCTGTATACACAAAATAGTTAGCATAGATATGCAGTTACTTTCTCTTCTTTCAACGAGAAGAAAGTTTCATCTAGTAGTGCTTAGACAAGATATCATGTCTGCATCTTGTACTATGAATAACTACTATGACGACAACAACATGCAGTGTATTAATTATTATAATTGTTCTACTAACCTGTTTTGAACCTGTCTCATTGCTACTTCTTTCTCAATAAAATTAATATTAAAAAATAGTTGTAACAAATTCAAAAGAAAAAATAATAAAAGGAAAAACATAAATATGTAAATAAAGGCAAACATATAGCGCTACTCAAACATTTTTAGTCATTTCTTTACAATGAAAATATTCAACATAGTTTTTTCTAGCTTTTTAAAGGACACTGTGCATTTTACGGTCTTTACCTTCTCTCTCCTCTCTAACTGTGGCTTAGTGTCTACGGATCAACCATTCCCATCCACTGATCAACCTTTCCCATCCCTCCTTCATCAAGTGGTAGAGGTATTTTGAAGTAGATTTTTAATTTTTCCTCCTATTTGACCTAGATTAGAAATAAAGCTCAGGAGTCCAATTATAATGCATGTGTCTCTCCTATAATGAGAAGACCAAGATAAGGATGAACGCTTTAACACATAACAAGACTCAAATGTATTATAACGTATTAGACAATACCCTCCTTTCCTGGTAATAGTGTTTGAGATGGTTTCACATCTATTTAAGAAATAGGTTGCATTAGTCTCCTGGTCATGTGACTCAGTGTTCTATAATTTACATGGACTTAATTATGAGCTAAGGTACATGTTGCTTGCTAAAGCCATTCTTTTTTATATGATTGAAAATAAAAGATAAAGAGTAACAATAATTAAATGTTTCTTAGAAAAGGTCAGTGGTATCAGGAAATGGTTAATCATAATGATAGAATAATAAGAAAGTTAAAAATGCATTTTCAGCAACAAAATTGAATAAAAGCTGTACAAGCTGGGAGATATACTAATTCATAGCAATTAAGTAGTTAATTAGAAATCAGTAATTATCCCTGCCACTTCATTAAGAACTCTGTTAAAATTCCTAATATAACTTGTTGGAAAGGCTACTTATCTTAGTTATTGGGATTTTGGGAGGAAATTGCTTTCAAAGTATTAAAGGACTGTTTCATTAAAACTTTGCTTGGTCATCCATAGAAACACAAGTTAATTCCTAAGTCCAATAATTCTGAGTTTGCTAGTGAAGTGCGACTGAATGTCACAGATAGAAACTTTTTATCCCTTGATCACTAGAGCAGATATTTATGCCTGTGCCAGCTCTTGCTATCCGTGGGCATCTGTTATTACTGTGCAGGGCATATGTCGAATTATTTTTTCAAACATGGTGAAGATCATTTGTCTTGCAGATAGATGACAAATCATAGGTAAAGCTAAAACTTCTAAGAAGATATGGACTCTGAACCCCCTACTCACTCACCCTAATGGAACTCTAACCTACTTCTCTATGTAAAGGTCTGTAGCCTAAATCTATGAAAACAAAGTCCCAGAATTGACATCAGCAGAAAAAGTGGTGGTAGATCCACTAGCGGATTTATCTATATTTTTTTCAGTTGACAGGTTTGTGGATATCACTACAATTATTGGCAAGTCCTCTTACAGAGCTTGCACATGTTGTAGCTATAGTACTTTAAGTGAAAGAATAATAGGACAGGAGTGACTCCTACTTCCTCAGGTGCTGTAGGAAGAATGAAGTAACGAGTATGTGCAGTTTCTTAGCTCTGTTGTGCGTGCGCAGTTAATGGGAAGGAATATGAGAGAAATAAAATCTTCCTATGTTTTCCAGACTAATTAGAAACAAATTTTAACAATACATATTTCTTTACCAAGTGAAAACACAGCAATGTTTTAACCACCTTTCACAAGTAGACATTTGAATTATTTCAAAGTTTTTGAAATTGAGAAGAAGCTCATCGTGCATATATGCAAAACACTGCTTCTGAAATGTGTTACTACTCATCAAGATTTTGTAAGTGGGCTGATTATATCAAAGAGGTGAAAATTTTATAAAGAGCTAATCATAAACACTCCTCTACTTATTTATCATGTTTACTGAAAATGGCTAATTTTAACCAGTACTTGACTTTCAAGAAATTTGTCATATTAGTAAGAAAGATAGTGAAAGTATAAGGCAACACATCATAATATGAAAAATGCTGAAGGAAAGAGGTAGGAACTAGAAGCCACTTTTACTTAGACTTTGAATAGGACTTGATGCTGGGATCGGGCAGTCAGGAAAGAATTGAGATTATTAATCAGAAAACCGACAGGTAAAGATATACATCAGTACACTTACAGACTATAAGAACGTAAATTCTAAGCATGTTTTAAAGGTCAGTGTTTGTTTGAAAGACAGGAAGAATGAGGCGTAGAAGACCTAGAGCTGAATCTTACGACGCTGTTTGCATTCCTTACATACATAGATATTAGTCCCCCATGCGTGATTGGCAAATATCTTCCTCAATCTTTAAATTGTCTCTTTACTCTGTCACTGCCTTTGCTTTACAGAAACCATTAAGTTTAATGTGACATTTCTCTAGCTTTTCCTTTTCATATTTTTTCCCAGACCGATATTGTAGCTTTTACTCTATATTTTCCTCGAGTATTTTCACTTCTTATTTGAGTCTTTATTCCATGTTGAATTTGTGTTTACATATGTTGTGATATGAAGGTCCAACTTTTTTGTTATCATGCTTTTTTCCTGGTTTTTTTTTGTTTTTGTTTTGTTGTTGTTGTTGTTGTTGTTGTTGTTGTTGTTGTTTTCTTCTTTACTTTTGCAGGACTGAGGCTTGAACCCAGGGCCTACACACTGAGCTACACCCCCAGTCCTTTTTAATTTTTAAATGATGAGACAGCATCTCACTGACTTGTAAGATGCCTCCGCCAGTTCTGAACTGAGACTGTCTCAGCCTCCCATAGCTATGAAGGTCCAGTGTTATTCCTCTGCCTTTTAATATTCGTTATCACAGAGCCGTTTATTGAAAAGATTGTCCAGTGTCCATTTTAACTTCTGAGAATCTTTTTTTTTTTTTTAATGTATTAAGTACAGGGTCTACAGGGTGTTCAGGGTCTCACCACTAGATTGGACTCCTAGTGATTCTCCTGTTTGCAGCCTCCCAAGCACTGCGATTACAGGCTCACGCCACCAAGCCCAGTCTCAATCGCTGTCTCTGTGCGCCCAGCAGCAGGCCGGCTCCGCGCATCAGGGTCAAACCCCGGCCGCTGCGCTCTGCCTAAGCCGGCGCTTTCGTCCGCTGAGCTCTCTGGCAGGCCTACTTCTGAGCATCTCTGTTAGAAATCAAGAGACAGATTACTTGGGTTTGGTTCTAGTCTTTCTATCCTGTACCATTGGTTCATAGGCCATACCATGGTTACGAAAGATTTGTAATAAGTTTTAAAATCAGATAGTATGATTCTGCCAGATTTATTTTTTTCTTTCTCCTCAAGATTGTCTTGGCTTTTTAAAGTTTTTTTTGTTTTGTTTTTGCTGCACCAAGTGAATTTTAGGGGTGTTTTTCTATTTCTTTCATAATTTATATTCGGAAATGTCCTGCAAAAGATTGCTTGGAAGCATCTAGGGCTTGGAAGCACAGATCAGAGGCGAGGCTTTTGTAGTATGATTGGACGCTGGCAGCTTTGACGGGTTAATCCACGGATGGATTCATAACTTGATGGCATTACTGATGGTGATAGAAACCTCGGAGGTGGAGCCAAGTGAAAGAGTGTGTCCTGGGCACATTCTTAGGCGCTCCTGTGTCTTGTCCCCTCCCCCTCTCTTTCAGGCTCTCTCTTCCACCTTCTCTACAACCTGAGATGAGCAGCTTTCTTCCAGTGTAACTTTCTGTTGTGATGTTTTCTCCTGGTCACAGACAGAAAGCAAAAGCTGAGTGACCCTAGAATAAAACTTTGCAAATCTGGGCATTCAAATAAACCTTTTACCTTTTGAGTTTTTACTCTCAGGTATTTTTTGCATAGCAATTGAAAGTTGACTAACACAGTATCTATGCAAAATAACACTGCAATGTTGATATGGATTGAGTTGAATCTGTACATCACTTTGGGTAGCATGGTCTTTTCAACAATATTAGTTCCTCTAACCTAAGAATACTAGATTACTTTCCATGTATTTATGTTCTCTTGAATTTTTCTCTTCAATAATTAATAGTTTTAAGTCTATAAACTCTCACTTGTTTTGTTAAATTTAATATTAAGTGTTTTGATTATTTTAAATGAGATTATTTTGCTTCTTTAGTTTTTGAATAATTCTTGGAGAGTATGTACATACAATACAGATTGTTTGTACTGACTTTGTATCTTGCAAACTTTATTGAATCCATTTATCAGTGCTACCAGATTTTTTAAAGTATTTATTTATTTACTTATTTTACTGGATATTGCACCTAGGGATTGGCACTGAGTTGTAGCCCTAATAGTTTTTACTTTGTGACTAGTTCACATTAAGTTGTACAGGTTAGACTCAAACTATCAATCAAAATAAAAGACAAATTTTTAAAATAGAGAAAATAAAATACTAGAAGTCTTTTATCTAGTTCAAAAATCCATAAAATGCTTGAAACAAATAACTATAGTTCATATTTTTTGTGTGTGTTTGGAATGTCAGGTTAAATATAATATCTAAATACTTGAAGGCAATGAAATGTAAAAGCATCAGTAGTTAACGTATTTTAACCTTCTTATGATGTGCCAGATACTGTGTGGATGCTCTTACATTTTTTATCTTAACAGTCTCCATATGTCCTGAGTCTTAATTGACTTTAGCAGGCTAGGGCCAAAATGTTGGCTTTCCTTGCGGATCTCAGAATAAATCCTGAGGGGATTTGACTGACCTTATCAGACCCAAAAGCTACAACTCTGGTTGCATAGGTCCTGCTTTACCTTGGTCTTCACCATCCAGCAGAAAAGTATAAAAATGAAGCATAAGAAGTAAAGCCATGGTGTTATGTTGAGCTGTAGGAGACTCAGGTCAACAATTTCTGACATTGACAGTCAAGCAGAAGACCCAATACTATTATGGACTACTGGACTCTTTTAGAATATTTTGCTGAGTTAACACACCTATAATACTCAAATGACGGAACTAAACAAAAAAGGGGATACAGACGGATGTTCATTTTGTATCTGTGTATTCAAAATGGTTAGGATAGATACATAGTTACATTCTCTTAATGAATAGAGGGATTTGTTCTAATGGTATTTGTAAATAGGATATTGTGTCTGCAAATTATACAGCAAATGACCACTGGGAAGAGAGTATGCAATGTGTTAATTATTGAAACTCTTCTACCAATTTGATTTGAAACTGTCTCATTGCTGTTTGTTTCTCAATAAAATTATGGAAAAAATCAGTCTCCAAATCTATACATAGAAGGACCCTAATTTCAATTTTGTAGTGAAAATAGTAGCTGAAAGGGATAAGCAAATACCTTATTGCAGGCACATAATATGTGAAAAGTCAGGATTTGAATTTTGTTCTGTCTGGATCCAGAGTATGTATACACGTACAGTGTCTTCAGATATGGACACATTCATGAAAAATATAATTTGCTCATTGAAGCTACTTTACAAAAGTTCAGGCCAAAGACTGTTCCAGAGAAGAAGGATACAAGGGAATAGTGCAAGACAAAATGCTAAATAGAGTACAAGTGGCCAGAAGAGGCTCCAGCAACTGCAGCTGCATAGGTACGTGGTATAAGAAGAACAGTAATACCACTAAAAAAACCAAAAACCAGACATCACTTGTTTTTAGTAATGAAATGTTTGTGTTAACAACAAAATAAAGTGAAAAGATTTCAGATGAAAGTCTACATTTTATAATTGTATTCCCTGAGCCAAAAAAAAAAAATCCCCAAATAATGTTAACAAAAGTATAGCATGAGGATTTTTAGATCATGTTTTGTCAGTATTGTATAGCTTCTCATTTCCTAAGACAAGCACACATGAAACTAATCAAGCACATCCTACTCAGCAGTTCTCAGTCTTCTGGGGGACACTAGGGCCTGATTTTGTGAAAGACAATTTTTTTCCTGGCTATGGGAACAAGATGGATAATAGTTTCAGAATGATGGAAGTACATTATATTTATTCTGTAATATATAACTAAATAATTACACTGTAATATATAACTAAATAATTACCTGAACTCACAGGAATGCAGAATCAGTGGGAGCCCTAAGCTTACTTTCCTGAAACTAGACGGTCCTGTATGAGGGTGGTGGGAGGCAGTGACAACTGAGTGCTGCTCACATCTTGTCTATATCATAATCTCATTTTGGCTCCAATCATGGCAAAAAAAAAAACAAAACCAAAAACCCTTTTATAGAGACACAGGTGTTGAACATGGAAGCAGGCTTTTCAGTGTCCTTGAGGCAGTCTCTGAATGTCATTCTTTGATATTAATTCAGAATTTATGGAGAGTCAAAGATCTCTCAAACATAGTTTTAAGGGCACCTTCCTTAGCTATCTTAATCAGCTGATAACCATGTAAGACAAAGATGATTCACTTGATATACTTAGAACTAGGCCAAAGATCTGTTCCTTCATAGTTCGGGGTCTTTTGAGGTAGGAAATAATTTGAAAATGCTTTTGAAAACTGAGATTGGCGATCAAGAATCAATTTTCAGTCGATTTCCCTCAGTCTTCCAATATTTGAAATGTCAAAAACTTCAGTGTTCACTTGCCACCCCCATAGTTCCAGTCTGGCTTTGAAGGTATCTATTTTATCTGCTGAACTGAACAGATTTGATTCACTGCTCCTCTCAACCGACAAATTATATCACTCAGCATTTACTAGAGAAGCAGATATAACACAAGACATATAAGTAAATATGAATTTACAAGTGGAGCTTACAATGGCTGCCCACAGTCAGATGAGGAAGAGTGCAGAAGGTGGCTGCACACTGGAGACTGCAGGATTCAGTCAAAGATCCGACTCACCTCCATGTCCTGCACAAGTCCGTGTCAGGAGGCAGATGTGTCTGTGACAGAAGGCTTCAGAGTCCACGCCAGAAGGCCGAAGGATCTGTGCTGGAAGCTGAAAAGTCAGCTGTGGAAGTCAGAGATGACATCCAAGGTGAAGGTGAAGGTGAGAACTGGAGCTCTTTGAAAGAAACAGGAGCAGTGCTGTCTTTCATTTCCCCTTTAAACCGTCCAGGTATGAGCTGCCCTAGAGTGGGACTTCCATATCTCAGGGGGTGGACTTGCTGAGCTGATTTAGTTAAGCTTTTCCTACTCAAGTTGACACAATCACTCAATCATTCCAAGTTCATTCAGCGGATTGAATATGCCACTGCAGTAGGCAAGTTTTGTGACCCATTCTGTGTCACTTGAATGTGCTGTGAGTGATGGCTGTTTTTCTAAAAATCTCAGGAGCAGCTCTCATAACTTGAAAACTCAGTAATCTGTGTTGAAAGAAAGAAAGAAAGAAAGAAAGAAAGAAAGAAAGAAAGAAAGAAAGAAAGAAAAAGAGAAAGCTTTTGGTGTACTGGAAAAGATGTGTGTGTTCTGCTGCCATCTTCTCAGACTTATGCAAATATGTAAATATCAACATGCACTTTAATGCTGTTGATAATTTTAACCACATCGTGAAAATGTTGCTGATCAGGAGATGATTCTTGGTTAGTCAGTATTTTCTGTGGATGACACAGTGCATAGACACACACAGAAGCAACCTCTCTGACCCAAGCAATGAAACCAGAAAACGGTCCAGTGATAGCAGACCTCTATGTGTGCACTGACACGAACGACAAATTCAGTTTCTTCGTGTGTAATCATTCAAAGGCTCGAGCAGTTCTGCAGCTGTACTATTGGCCAGCTACAAAAGTGCACATAACATACCCTCATAATATTTCAGAAGAATGTTCTCCTGAGAAATACACTGTACAAAAATAAGTGTTGCTACCTTTTGTCAACATAGACTCATAACCCTGTAATGTGTACCACAGTCGCTCGTTAATCCTGTCTAACAATTGTGCCTCGATATTTTCTGCTGTTTCATCAACTTATCCAGCTATGGTGATAGCCAAATGAAAGACATGTGCCACTTTACAAACTGCAAGTTCTCCTAACAGTTGATGATAAATGTCCTTAGCAGCAGGCAGGATCAATTTTTCACCAATAGTAAAGGGTTTCTTAGCTTTAGGAATACAGTCAACTGCTAAGAGGGATGCTTTAAGTGCAGACACATTTGATGACATGATGGCTTTCTGTTATGGCTTGCATCTGGATGTCCCTCCAAAGCCTCATGCAGTCAAAGGTGGGAAGTTTTAGAGACGATTGGATTGGGGTTTGAGTACTGCAGTTAAGGATGTGATGCTGGGATCACGGGTGCACCATCCTGAGTGTGGCTATCACCACCAAATGGCAGGCAACTGGGATGGAACACAGAGCTGTAGAAAGGGACAAAAAGAAGCTGTTGCTTCTGCTAATTGCTGCTTTGCTGTCTCCTTCCTGCCCTGCCATACTCTACTTCTTTACAGTGTCCTTCTGCTATGCCACCCTGCCTTGGAGCCAACCAATTATGCAATTTAATTTGTGCAAATGATGAGCTAAAATAAGCTTTTCCTTGTCTAACTTGTAAGTGTTGGGTATATCTCAGCAACTGAAAAAGTAACTATCAGGCTTTCTTTTGTTTCCATGGTTTTTCTTTTTGAACAACTACTTAGGCTTGTCTTGAGCACATGGTGTCTGGTCTCCGTGTGATGAAACAGTTTTGAATTTCATGATTTTGAAAGACAAGCTGTCATCACAGGAGATAGGGTGTGGGCCTTGAGACTGTGGATCACCTTTTGCAAGGAGCTCATAACTTAATTAGGACCCTTGGCATCTTTTGCTGTTTCATCATTGGGTCTTTCCTCTTTTTTCAGAGATGCTCAGTGATGTTCCTTTCTCACTCATTTTGTCCAGGGATAGCTGCCGGGGTACCAAAACTGTGGCTGAAACAGGAGTGCAGTGTGATGAAGAGGTGTGGTGGGAAAGAGGACTAGTGGGTGGGCTTCACACAGAATAAAGTAAGTGTCAGATCTTCATGTCAAGCCTGCCTGCCTGCAGCCACGCGATTGAAGTGCTCTAACTTACCACTTAAAGCCTCACTGACCTTATCAGACCCAAAAGCTACAACTCTTGTTGCATAGGTCCTGCTTTACCTTGGTCTTAACCATCCAGCAGAAAAGTATAAAAATGAAATAGAAGAAGTAAAGCCATGCTGTTATGTTGAGCTGTAGGGGACTCAGGTCAACAATTTCTGACATTGCCAGTCAAGTGGAAGACTCAATACTATTATGGGCTGCTGGACTCTTTTAGAATATTTTGCTGAGTTTATACACCTATAATATTCAAATGACAGAACTTAACAAAAAAACATATACAGATGAATGTCCATTTTGTATCTGTGTATTCAAAGTGGTTAGGATAGATATATAGTTACATTCTCTTAATGAATAGAATGATTTGTTTTAATGGTGTTTGTAAATAGGATATCATGTCCGCATCTTATACAGCAGTTAACCACTAGGAAGAGAGTATGCAATGTGTTAATTATTGAAACTGTCCTACCAATTTGATTTGAAACTGTCTCATTGCTATTTGTTTATAAATAAAATTATGGGGGAAATAAAGCTTTATGCCAGATGCAACTTACTTTTCCCTGGCCACTTTCTGATGGGGTTCAGATATGAGTCTGCAATTGATTTATCATGATCTCTGTATAATGAATCCTTTCTTTCTTTCTTTCTTTCTTTCTTTCTTTCTTTCTTTCTTTCTTTCTTTCTTTCTTTCTTTCTTTCTTTCTTCTTTCTGATCTGAATAAAGGCCTGATAAAATACAAAGAATTTACAGTTTATTGCAGTTACATGGACTGTTGCATAAGTACTGCTTTACTAAGGAGCTTTCATTTGTGTGTATTTTTTTTCCTGTGCCTCATTTCTAATTAATAAGTTTATGTTTAAATTATTGCATAAGATCACATAAGTGAGCTCAATATTTGAAAAGATTTTCACTTAATGCTTTTTATTAAACATCCAATATTATGAATTTTCAAAACAACACTAAATATGCTACTAATTGTAGTCTTCTTTGTACTCAGCTTTGTACACAGGTTTACAGGCATACTTGAGTCAACTGCTCAATTTTTATCTTTCTTCTTTACAAAGTATAAAATCCAATCTCACAGAGCAATTTAGTTCTTTCTGGAGGAAAAGAAAACATAATCAAATGATATTTAAAGCTTCATAGTTTTCCTCTGAGAAAAAAGTTTAAGAGGGACTGAGGTTGCTTTGAAGCAACATCATCTTAATTTTCTATCAGGATTAAAAGAACTAAGGAAACATTCTATAATTTGTCATGTTATTATTTTTTATAATTTTATTGAGAAATAAATAGCAGTGAGACAGTTTCAAAACTGATTAGTAGGACAGTATGAATAATTAATGCATTGCATATTGTTGTCTTTGTGGTTATTCATAGTACAAGATGATGCAGACATGATATCCTGTCCACAAACACTATTAGAACAAATGTTTTTATTCATCGAAGTAAGAGAAAGTAGCTGTATATCTATCCTATTTTGAATATACTGAGGGGAGTTGACTGATCTTGTCAGATACGAAAGTTGCATTTCTTGTTATATAGGTCTTGCTTTATCTTGGTCTTAACCATCCAGCAGAAAAGTATAAAAATGAGGTATACAAAATAAAGTCATATAATATGCTGAACTGTAAAAGGCTCAAGCCAACAACTTCTGACATTGCCAGGCTTATGACTGCTGGACTCTATTGGAGCATTTTGCTGAATTCATGCACCTGCAGTGTTTAAATGACTATGGAACACCCTTCTTTGTCATTATATTTAGAGTTTCAAGTTTTTGCTTGAGGCACTACATGGCCTGTGTTCTTTTCCCTCTTTAAAAAGCCACCAAAAGGAAAAAGAGAATCTGAACCATCCTGTTTCTTACTCTTAAAATAATGCAAGATGATTTTGTCACTCAAGAAATATTGAAGAAAAGAAGAATAGCTATATTTCAATTCCAACATCCCAAGAGTGGAGTACCAAAGAACTGCTCTGATGTCTCTTTTTACCACAAGCAGTAAGCAAATGACTTGCTGCCATTTTTATTCTGATGGTTTGATGAGGGTTGGCTTACTTTGGCTTACTGAAGGTTTGTTAGAACTCAAAATAGAAAGAAAGTATAGATTACTAACCCATAACATAAAAGGGTAAGATGCATAGTATAACTCTTAAACTTTTAAAATATTGATTCCTAATGATTTCTTTATAACTTGCATAGTTAAGAATCCATTAAAGGTTAGAAATTATTTGGTTGATAATTATAAAAATACAAGATTTCTATAAAACACTGTGAAAAAGCATATATTATTATGCTTTAGAATTAGAAATAATTTTGTAATTCTGATGAATATTGAGCTAAACTTTTCCTAAGACATAGGCAAACCTCCTTCTTAATGTTAATTGGTATTAGCAGCCACCCCTGCACTTAAATCAGAACCTCAGTTCTACCTCAGGGCATTATACATTAGTTATAGGAGCATGCAGCTGAGAGAGATGCCTTGCAGGCTTGGTCCACGCATGGTTAGTGCTCCTGTGAGAATTTAATGCTGTTGCTGTCTGGACAGGAAGTGGAGCTCAAGCAGTAATGACGGCAGAGGGAAGCAGCTATAAGTATGAAAGAGGCTTTGCCAAATCATGTGTTGCTCAACCCCTGCTATGTGGCCAGGTTCCTACCAGGCTGCGGGCTGATACCAGCCCATGGCCCTGGGGGTCAGGGACCCTCTTTCTAGCTGAACTACTGTAGTCACTGGTACTCTGAATCAAAGATGGCTTCAATTATACAGAATTTTTCAAATCAATAAATTTATCTCTGACTTAGCTATTTCACCCATTCAACCATCTTCCATCATGCAAAATGAAACCACCAACCACTTCTCAACTACCTGTTCTTAACTATAATCAGAAAACTATGACTAAAGTCCCAGAAAAAAAATTGAAAATATGAATACAAAATAAAAGTAAGCTATCAAATGTGAAGGAAGAGAAAGTATATAAGTCAAAAATATAAAATAAAATCAGAAGAAATAATATTAATTACTGCTTTCCGAGATGATCCAGGAGACATTAAATTTACAAAAACCAGCGTTATAGACCTTAGAAACCATTACTTCTGCATTTTTTTGTTGATCATATTCTATCAGAAGAAAAATATTGAGATGAATCCCAGCAACCTGAGAGCTTTTGGCTTCAAAATTGGAGTATTAATTGTCACTACTGTTTTAAGAAACATCCTTGAGTGAGCACAGCTGTGACACAACCGTGAAGAAGATCGATAGGTTTCATTTAAAGTATCTCAAATTACATACCTAACAAAGTTTATATTCTTTCCATGTAATTCTTATTTTTTAATTATCTTATCTTCCTGCAATTATCTTTTGAAAAATCTATCCAAACTGCAAGCAAAGAATTCTTATGGATTCTTTGATCTGGACAGAATTCTCTTAGAGGAAACCCATTTTATACAACTCACTGAAGTTCCTCCTAGAAAATCTATAGCAGCACAATGAGGTTTAAAGTGCATTCTAGGGAACCTTTCACCAGTCACTTGGTTTGGACCCAGCAGCTACTAGAATTTTGAGGCAAATAAAGCTCTTTTCTTTAAAGTAACCTGCCTTGGATTTGTTATTGTTGTAGCCAGAAAATGAACTAATACAATGAATTCTATTTTTTCCAGCTTTCTTAATAGTGTCAGTAAATAGTTTTTGAACAGCAAATCTACCTTTGTTGAGCAGAATTATATTTTTCTCTCTTCCTCCTCCTCCCTCTTCAGTGCTTGGGATTGAACCTCTGACCTTTCACAAGGTCACATTTCCAGTCTTTCGTTGCTTGAGACCAGGTCCCATTACGTTGCTGAATTGCCCAATGCGAAGCACATAATTTTACATAAAATATGATTCTCTTGATATTAGAAGAAAACTGAGACGTGCACAAAGCCTAAGTGTACGGACACACATGTGGGGGTCTTGGCAGAAAGAGAGCAGCCAACAATTTCTAGGGACTGAAGTAGGACTGAGAGATAACAGAAGAACTTTTGCTCCTTGTATCCTTGTACTGATGAAATAACAATATATTCCTATATGACTTGTGTCACTGGACAAGTAGCTTAACCTTCTAAAATAACTGTAACAAAATATTATTTGCTTTTGGAATGGATTTTTAAGTAAATAGACTATTTTAATATGTTTTAAAACATCCAAGCAGACTCGTAAGGTGCACATTTTCTCTTCAGGGGCATCAGCTCCCTCAAGTTCAAGAAAGCAAAAGAGCAGAGACTCAGACAGTGTTACTGAGGCTCTGACAAGCTCCCACCTCAGAGAATCATGGGAGAGGAGTGTCTCTGAAGAGAGGCTTGAGGCCTCGTATCTCATCATTATTGCTGGAAATAGACTTGCCACTTGGACAATTATCATATATTCTCATTCTTATTCTTATTTTAAAACTTTTGAAGGACCCACAATAATCTAAGCTGTGGCCAGGGAAAGAAAACCAAGAGTAACATCAGTGTCAACAGGCAGATTTCCTGAAGGGAACTTTCAGACAGCCAGAGGCAGAGTTAGGGGAATAAGCCAGGCAAGGTGACACACAGAGAAATAAGACAGTACAAAGCTGTTACCACTTCAAGACCTGATGACAAGGGGATAAGTAGTTGCTCAATCTTCTAAGAATTGTAGCTATTAAAAGGAGCCACTGACAGTAACCACGCAGCTAAACTGTAGCCCAGGAAGAGACAATCCGAAGAGCAGAGAGCTAGGCTGTCTCCTACTGTCTTCTAGCAGTTTCCCTTCTGGCTAAATCCAAAGCCTAAGGGATACAGATGCAGGGTGAAGAAGGGCTGAGCAGGGACAATCAATGACCAGTGCTATTACCTATTTTAATTACCAGCTGGCTGTGTTTTAAAAAATTAACTGATATTTTAAACATGACTATGCTATTCTGGTTGTTGTACTTTGCCATTGTCATGCAAATATAGGAAATAAAATGCAAAATGAGGTGCACTTAACTATTCAAACACAATGGGAATGTGTTTAAAAGATGCAAGCCAAGTCTTTGAAAAAATTGGAATATTTTAGAGGGAATTCATGTCTGCTACCACTGGTATAATTAGAAACCATAAAGTGATTCTTCTTTGTCATGAGGGTAAAACAATTTTCAGCTGTCCCATTATTCCTTGTGGTAAAGAGATAATATGTAGGCCATAGTTGTATTTTGCAAAGGTCTTTTCTTAATTTTTACTTTTTTTGGTAACAAGACATTGCTAGATTTGAAATTCAAATGATGTCTGTGGACTAAGACAATGGCGACTCTTAGGAATCCTAACTCTTAGCCAGGAAAATCCCATGTGGATGTAATTTTTTTCTTAGGCTATGCGCAGCAGCATGATCAGGGGAGGCACACAAAGAACAATCCAGAAGGGAAGTTGAGCAAAACTGGTGGGATCTTGTAGGCCAAAGGAAGGTCTTTCATTTTTACTCTGGATGAGAAAAACAGCAGTTTCTAGAAGCTTTGCCTGGTTTTGCCTGTTCTCACTTACACTCCTGCTATCTGTCATGAAACAGCTGCTGCTCCTTCCCCAAAGTGCCAGCAGTGACCTACCGTTTATTGGACCTGCTTATTGTTTTAAGCCCTTCACATGCTGAGGTTGGTTTATTGCCGCGGCATAACCTGTAACATACTCACATACACTGAGGGGTTCCTTGGTGCATGTTCTCTGTCTTGATAAACATTACTGACACAGTTCCCATCAAATAAATGTTCAGAACATAGTTGAGAACATTTTAATCTTAGACTGCTATGAAAAAAAACAAACAGTAGAATGGGTGGCTTAAATGACTGACACCTATTTCAGAAGTTCTCAAGCTATGAAGTCCTGATTCTCCTCTTCTTCGTATAACCCAATAAAGAAGACTTCACATTTAGGACTACAACTAACCCTAAGTACCCCCAGATGACTCATCCCCTAATACCATCTCACCAGGGCTTAGGATTTCAACAGATGAATTTTAAAGGGAGGCAAATACTCAGTCCACAATGGAAAGTGTAGTACAAAACCAGTCCATTGCTAAACTCTTCACAAATGATGATAATACACCCTTGTGGCTAAAAACTACTACATTAAATAGAGAAATACAGAGGAAGTTTGGAGTTAGATGAACAACTTTTCCAATCATGTAGTTATTTAACTGTTGGTGGAGAAAAGAATGCCTTGGTCATCTCAAGAATAACTTTCTCAGGAATAAGTTTAGTTTAGTGAATGATTGCTTTATATATTTCTGGAGAATTCTACTTTTGAGCATTGAAGATAATAAGTGTGAATACTCTAATTGGATCCTTTCAATTCTTTGCTTTTGAAAATTAATCCTGATATAATGCTCTTTAGATTCAGGTGTCAGTGCACTCAAACTAATTTAAGCAACAGTGAAGAGAAATATGGCTGTCTTAACACTTTGTACAGATTACAGAGAAAATTTCAATGTAGATTTTAAATATATTTCCCTTTGTTATATGCCTTAAAGGTGTTATATGCCTTAAAGTTTGCAGTAATTACCTTAATTTTTAGACAAAAGTTTTAAAATTAACAGTACACATCCAAATAAAGACAAAGGAAAATGAGGCAATCATTTTTGTTAAAATTATCGATCATCCAAAGAGATGACAATTCCTTATAATTAATGACATGCACTCTGCCTATATATCCGAAAACTTGAATATTTAATTTTCTGAAAGAATAATTTTTTAGATCTTAATCAGTTAAATGCCATGATAACCTTCAAGTAATAGTTCAAGTTACATTAGACAATATTTTAAGATATAGGCATTTTATAAAATAATATACAACAGTAGACCAAAAAAGGTAAAAAATGTGATAAATCATCTATTTAGTCTAATATGTTGAAGATAGATGCAACAGCAACTGAATTACAAAATCAAAAATTATTACAAAGTGGGAATATTCCTGTAACTAGTACAGGTTACTTTTTCTTCTTATTTTCTCTGACAAGCTGTGATGTGCAGTTTGATACAGCTAATGGATCATATAAGACAAATCAAAGAGTATATCATCAATTCTACTGACGTATTTGATTTTTAGTCAAGTCATGATAATAGTATTAGCTCCTGGCCTGCCAAATACCTATTAAAAGAAAAAAATCTTAAGGCACCATGATAATAAAAATGTAGCTATAAATTATGCCATTATCATTATTATTACTATACTAGTGCCTCATTAACTTAATCCCTGCCAACACATAATTAGCATAGTACTAACTAAAATAAATCTCCTTATTAATTTAAGAACCCCTCATGAAAAATTTTGAATAGATGGCAGCTTCCTAATTTCAAATCTTGCTGTACACCATCAAAAACTCTATTCAGATGGACTATGTCTACCCAAATATAACTGGGCAGAGAAAACTACAGACTTCAAGTTATATCCAAGTAGGTAGATTAGTACTGTGCACAACCAGTACTGCCATGGAGATGTCCATGTACCGTGAGCAAAGTGAGGGTTGCCTCAGAGAGGACAGGCATGGAGTTCCATAAGGAAACACACAGGACATCAACTAGCATGGACTCACACATGTGAAGGGACAGGTTAAATGGGTGGACACGGTGTGCTACCTGATGTGTCTGGCACCAACTATGGGGAGAAAAGGAAAGGGAAGGGCATACATGAGTGATCAGAGGAGGCAGTCCTGGGAAAGGGTAATTTCTGAGTTTGAGGTAGGTCGTGTGAAAGGGGTGGGAGTTTCATGGAATTAAATAATGAGAGAAAAGCAAAAAACACCTAAAGATAGGGCCTAGAACACAACTAGTTCAGACAACCAGAAGAACCACCCAAAGCACCAAAACCCACTAGAAAAGGTAAATACTAGTGCTGTCAGTCATAAATTTGAAAACTTGAAGTATAAAAAATTCAGTGAGCATGGAAATGAAAGAGAGGACAGAGACAAGAACAGAGGGGCAAGTGAAGAAGAAAGTGAGCCCAAACAAAATGTGAAAACAATTGAAGAAAATGCAACCCGATGTGGTGGCACATGTATGTAATCCCATCACTCTGCAGGCTGAGGCAGGAGGATCATAAGTTGTTGCTGAATGTGGGCAATTTAGGAAACTAGCAAGATCCTACTTCTTCATTTAAATAAATAAATAAATAAATAAATAAATAAATAAATAAAATAAAAATTTACCATATTGGGGAGCTAGCTAGCTCAGCAGCACAGTGCCTGCCTAGTAAGAGCAAGGTCTGGTTCCAAGTTTGATCCCAGGTAATACATGCAATGCTAGCTCTGGAATAAGGTGTGGTGTGGCACACCTGTAAGCCCACAGCTGGGGAGGCTGAGACAGGAGGATCACTAGGACTCCTCTCAACTGCATAATGAAACCCTGTACCAAATAAATAAATAAACTGAA
>NW_004524590.1:24454550-24488342 GCF_000260255.1 Octodon degus
AAAAAAAAAAAAAAAAAAAAAAAAAAAAAAAAAAAAAAAAAAAAACAGAAAACAAAACCTACAAATGAATGTAGGTTAAAATAAGACTTCTTTCAGCAAAAGCATAGAAGGCTATACAATAATAGAAATACATTTTTAGAAACTTAATTAAAGGTTATAATGTATTTTATACTCAGGTTAATTTTCTTGCTAATATCAGGTTATAGGGAGAAAAGTTAAGACGTCTTAGAATCTCTGTATTTTTCAGATATGACTTTTGAGAAAATTACTAGGAGATAAAGTTTTTTTATTAATTTTATTGAGAAAGAAATAGCAATGAAACAGCTACAAAACAGGTTAGTAGGACAGTTACAAAGTTTTTCATATAAAATACGATTGAAAAAAATTGAAAAAAATCATTGATGAGAAGCCTTGCACAATTAATCTGAAACTAAGACTTTGTTATGGTTTAGATCTGAGCATCTTCCCAAAGCTTCACTGATTAGAAGTGAGACTTGGGGAAGGGGGAGGGGTACACCCAACTGGGGTTAGGAGGGGGGCCTGGTTGAAGGCAGATCGTTGGGGAGTGACCTGGAAGGGGGATCTCTCTCCCAGCTCCTCCCTTCTCTCTCTGCTTCCTGCCTGCTGAGGTAGCTTTCCTTTGCCTCACCCTTACACCCTGTTGTTTTTGCCTTGAAGCCTGTCAACCATGGACTGAGATTTTTAAAACTGTGAGCAAAAATTGACCTTTTTAAAAAATTGTGAGTGTGGGACATCATGTTTGGGGCAATGAGAAAATATCTAAGGCAGACTCTAAGGAAGATGGAGATGGAAAAATACAGTGGAGATGTCTCCTTCTCCTGCAACAAGTGAGTTAAGCTTCAAAAATGTAAGGACTAAGGGGAAAGCAAGAAATGAATACAGTCACTGATGGCCACTTACATAACAACTGGAAGCCAATTATTTCATTTAAGTTTAATATATCAGGGCCAGCCAAACAGTTAAGTGGATTAAAGCACCTGCTAGCAGATGCAGGGGCCAGGGGTTCAATCCCCAGGCCTGCGGTGCTGGCCTTGCCCCTGCGGCATGCTGAGACAGCGATTGAGACCCGGTGTGGTGACACATGCCTGTAATCCCAGCATTTGGGAGGCTGTAAACAGGAGAATCACTGTGAGTCTGATCTAGTAGTGAGACCCTGAACACCCTGTAGATCCCTTCCTAAACTACAGAAAAAATAAATAAATTTAACATATCAACTAATGAAAGCCCAAACAAGTAAAAAGGGAATTGAAGAAATTATATGAAAATATTAATTTTAAAAATCCAACTAAAGAAAAAGATCAATGTATAATATCTTACATGCCAAAGAAAAATATGCATGCATATGTATGTATTCATACGGCTGTCAGAGACAGACTGGGACTAGGAGAACAAAAGCTAAGTAGAGGGGGGAAAAGCCACAATGTTGTAACACAAAAAGTAAGAGATGAGACCACCAGAGTCCCTGCAAACAGGTAAAATAGGGTCCAACACTTCCATACCTCAAAGCCAAGTTTTAGTCTATGCTATAAAGAAATAAAATTTAAGCCCAAAGTAGTTAACAAGGATTAAAAATGGAAGAATAAATAATGTGTAACAGACAAATACAAATAGTAATTAAACAAGGGTTGTGATTTTGATATATGAAAACATATAAAAATCAGTTAAGGGAACATTAAACTAGACAAAAACAAAACAAACAAACCCCTCCATTATGATAAAAGCCCTAATTTAGTAAGAAAATATAACAATGACACGATACGTTAACATGCCTGATATGATAACATGTGAACACCATTATATTTGTGAGAAATACAAACTTCAAAAACTGGAGAATTTATTAACAGATAATAAGCATATTTAGAAAAACTAGTAAGTTATATGTGCTTAATATATAATGATCTTTATACTTCAATAATAATAAGTACAGCTTCTTTTAAAATGTGTAAAGAATGGTCATAAATACTGACCAGGTTTAAAAGACAAAAAAAAAAACCCAGTAAAGTAAAGCAGAAATAAATTTTAATATTGTCTAATCTCAACCCAAAACCCAGAAAGTAATGGAGAAAAATTCCTAACTGGAAATTTGAGAAGTATGACCACAGTAAGATACCAAATTCACAGCAGCTGGTTTATCTAAAACAACAGCAAAATTTTTTTTTACAGTATCAAGTGTTGACAAACAAGTGGAAATTAGAGTACGTATTCATTGTGTAGGGAAAGTAAAATGGCATATACACTTTGAAAATTTCTATATTAAATGGCCAAAGGATTTATTATTGGGTTCAGTAATTCCATTATTAGGTATATAACAAAGGAAAAAGAAAGCAGATGTCCACACTAAAACTTGCTCATGAGCATGCATTATTTATAATAGCCAAAAAGTGGAGTAGCCAGTCTAAACATTTATCAACTGAAAAACTTACTATATACATACAGTGGAAGAAAATAAGTAGATTACTGATATATTCTAAAACAAGTAAGTGTTGACAACTTACTAAGGTAAAGAAGCCAGACACAAGCTTCCTTTCAAAATATATGATTCCTTGAAGTAATATGTCCAGTACAGACAAATCTATAGAGAGAAAATTAGATTAGGAGCAGGCTAGGAGAGGAATAGGTGGAGGAATGATTGTGTGGCTTAGAATTTGGAGAGGAGGATCTCTTTAAGGGACAGAGGTGACGATGATGCGTATTCTGTTCTGTAATATACAAAAAAACTCACTGAATCTTGCACTTTAAATATATGAGTTGTTTGGTATGAGAATCAGATCTCTATCAACCTGTTTTAAAAGTGGGGATAAAACGCTGATACATGCTACAATGTTGGAGAGCTTTGGAAATGTTTGCTAAATGAAAGAAGTCACACAAAAAGGGCACATACTGTAGGATTCAATTTATATAAAATGTCAAAAGTAGGCTAATCAATACAGAAGGAATTAGATTAGAACTTGCAAGGAACTAGGGGAAGGCAAGAATGAGAAGTGACTATGAGCAGGATTTGCTTCCAGGGTGACGACCATATTATGAGAATAGGTTTTAGAGTATTTGCACAGTTCTATGAATGTATTGAAAGTCACTGGATTTACACATTTTCAAAATAGAGATGTTTTTCCATTAAACTGTCAGTTTGTAGTTTATATTGCTTAGATTAATGTTAAGTTTTTATTATCTGACTGTGTATGACTTTTAGTTGTCTGACGATATTTCAAGTTGCTTGTGAACCAATTAGATGCTTCTTTCTAACTAAAGCTTACTAAATTCTATGGTAAATGAAGAATAACATTTAGGAGTAAGAAATATTTCTTACTGAATTAAAGATAGGACTCATGTAGTCTTATTGCTATTTACACTATAAAGACTTTACCCAAATGTATGAGCCTCAAATTCAAATACAGAATCTGGTTGAGTCATTAATGCAAATTTATGGCTGTCACTGTACCCAGTGAAGCCATTAGGAACTTAGGCAAAAGGAACCCCATGCATGTAATGATTATCAGTTATCTTGTGTTTAGGTAATTCATCTGACAACACTATATCAACAGGCACAATTATGATACCATTCATTGCAGTACTACATATGAGAACACAGATTGTACTGACATAGCCAGATATGTCTGAAGTAAAATCTCCCCCACAGCATATTTTAGTGCAATGCAATCAAGTAACCTGTACATTTTTCTCAATAGAATTCATAAAAATGAATTTAATGCATTTTATACCCTTTCAGCTGCTTACTTTCACATAATAGATAATAGACTTTGAAAAGCAGAATTAAAGACTGTTGGAGACACTGGTTAAAATGGCACTAGGGAATGTTGATAGATTTTTAAAACTCACTAAGTAACATGATTTGAAAATGCTGTTTGTGTTCTGGGTTATTGCCGTTAGCAGTAAAAGGTGCTCAAACACTCCTATTCCCAATGAGCTTCTATTTTAAGTGTTGGTGAAAATAAACACTGAACTGAACTATAAGTAACTCAGTAAATATTATTGCATAGTGTTCCAAATAAGACATTATATAAAAATAACTGAAAATATAATAGAACTTGGAGGGGAAAGGATGGACATAAGATGCAAGATTAAATACTATGAGCATAGTAGGCATTAAGAAATGGAAATTGAATGGAAATTCTAGCCAAAAATAAAACTATACTATATTCCAGTAATCTAACTTCATGGTACTTATCAGAGGAAATGAAATCAGTATGCTGAGGACATAGCTTTAATCCTATGTTCTTCGCAATATTACTCACATGAGACAAGACATGACAAAAAATATCCATCAACATGTAAATATATACTTAATAATAGTCATAAAAAAGAAAATCTCAGGGGCCGGGAAGATGGCTCAATGTAATAAGTGGGCCTGAGTTCAATCCTCAGTTCCACACACAAAAAAAAATCTTATCATTTATGACAACATAGATGAACTTTAATGAGATCTGTTAAGTGAAATAAGCCAGGCAAAGAATGACAAATAGTACATGGTTTTATTTACACATGGAATCTAAAAAAATTAATAAATAGAAGCAGAGATGAGACTATTAGTACATCAGTCAAACTGCTTTGCAAACACAATAACCTTGTTATTACCAGTGGGTTGCAGGTTGCTTGTTGCAGGATGCAAACAAAATAATATATTCCGTCAACATTATACATTTGGAAATAAGCAGTTGATTTTGTTATACTACAGTTTGTTCTCAAATTAGTCACAGTTTGTTGATGGTTGTGTGTGTGGGTTTAAAGCAGAGAGAGAGAGAGAGAGCATTAGAATCAGAAAGACACACACACGCACACACACACACACACATACACACAGAAATAAAGAATACTTACAGTTTTAGAATTTCCATAGCATTTCCCATTCAGTGATATCAGTTAACAGTGATTTATTGATACCCACACTTTATTATTAAGAATATTTGCGTGTATGCTTAGGGTCAAAATGAATCATTTTGAAATAACACAAAAGGAATGCGTTTTGGATTGATCTATATCAGTAACATGTTCTTTTTACTTTCACTAAAATCATTTTTCAAATATTATTCAGAAAGCTTTTCGTTTACACATCTGTGGCCAATTAACAGCAGAAAAGGTCAGAGAGGACTGTCAAAGTCATCAGGATACCACAAGGGCTGGCCACATAGATCCGCAGATTTAAGTGCCTACAAGCAGGCACAGACGCTTGGGGGTTCGATGCCCAGGTCTGCTGTGCCAGCCTCACCCACGGGGTACACTGAGATGGCAATTGAGACTGGGAATGATAGCTCACGCCTGTAATCCCAGCTCTTGAGAGGCTGTAAATAGGCAGATCAATACAAGTCTGATCTAGTAGTGAGACTCTGAATACCCTGCAAACCCTTCTTTAAAGTACAAAAAACAAAAAACAAAACAACAACAACAACAAAAAAAACAGGATACCACAACAGTGACAACAGATCAGCTGTTTGTGAAGAAGTTCAGTGAAAATTTCAATAACTTGGGTTGGGACCAAAATTTTCTCATACAAAGTCCCTATTCATATTTTATTCTTTTTTGTTTCTAAATTTATTTACTTATTATAATTATAATTTTTATTAGTTTTTTTGAGAAATAAGTAGCAATGAGACAGTTTCAAAAATGATTAGTAGGAGAGTTTTAATAATTAATACATTGCATATTGTTTGGGAAGTGGTTATTCATAGTACAAGACGCAGACATGATATCCTGTCCAAACACTATTAATACAAATCTTTTATCTCACTGAGTTAAGAGCAAATAGCTGAATATCTACCCAAACTATTTTGTATTTATAGATGCAAAATGGTCCTTCATTCATATCCCCTGTTTTTGTTTAGTTTTGTCAGAGGTGGGTATTCCATTGCCATTTGAATATTGTAGTAGTGTGAATTCAGCAAAATAATCCAATATAGTCCAGTAGTCCATAATAGTAGTGGGTTATCCATAGGACTGGCAGCGTTAGAAGTTCTTGACTTGAGCCTTTTGCAGCTCTGCATCTTAATATGGCTTTACTTTTTATATCTCATTTTTATTCTTTTCTGCTGGATGGTTAAGACCAAGATAAAGCAAGACCTATATAACAAGAAATGTAACATTTGTATCTGACAAGGTCAGTCAAATCCCTTCAGGATTTACTCCCCCAAAAAAAACCTGTACTGCAATTTGTAGATCCTTTGTCAGTTTCAGCCATGTGGATGATTAATGGCCATTGCTTGACCAATTTGCTCTCTGTGAAAGCCTGAGAGAATGTTTTCTCTCCAAGTGACTCTGCTTAGGCACACTCTACATTATCAATCACTTTCCTACGTGGCCCAATAATCTCCTTGATTAGAAAATGTGGGACACAATTGAGTTACAGGATGTTACAGTGCAGGTTCTCCAATGTCCTGAGTCCTCACTGGCATTGAAAGGCTAGGGCCAAAATGTTGGCTGTTCTTCCAGCCCTTATAATTCTCTAATTTTTGATCTGTAAACTTAAGTTATTAACCCTCCCGAAGAGATGCTTAGTGATATTAATACCCTATAACATAGGCAGATGAGCTTAATCTGACTATCTGTCTGAATATAAAACAACCTAGACCACAATGACAGGCATTCCAAGCATGACCCTTCTATTACACATTATTATCTTCAGTGCAGTTGCTCAGCTCACAGGTATCACTATATATATATATATATATATATATATAGTCAGGGTGAGAATCCTACCAATTAACTGCTAGATTCAAAAACCTGCTGAAGATTCTCAGGATCATTGCCTTAACCATCTTGTGCATATAAATGTATGATTTTGCTCCTGTCATGTTTCCTAGCTTTTGTCCTGGACCTCTCTTCATTGTTTAATCCTTAAATTCTCACTTTTATTTTTAATTGTACTATAACTTTTTTATTTTTATTTCTTCTATTGATTTCTTACACTAGGGAGACTATAGGATATTTACACATGTGGGTCTGGTTTATTTCATTTATGAGTATATCTTCAAGTGGCATCCCCTTAAATATAAAACCTTCAAGTTTATCATTCTATATAGCTGAATAAGGATTTATTTATAAGGATTGCATTAAATTTGTACTCTATTGTATAAAAATACCACATCTATTTCATCCATTCCTCAGGTGATGGAGATTTTGGTTGTTTCCAAAATTTGGCTATCACAAATTGTGCTGCTATAAACATAGGTCACATATGTCACTATGATAAGATGTTTTCAGTTCCTCTGGGAAAATTCCCAGTAGGGGGATAGCTGGTTTGAATGGGATTTCCAGTCCTAGTTTTTTAAGGAGTCTCCACACTGATTTCCATAATGCTTTCACCAGTCTACATTCCCACCAGCAGTGGAGAAGGGTTCCTTTTTCCTCACAGCCCCTCGAACATTTGTTGTTGGTTGATTTATGATAGCCATTTTTTCTGGGGTTGGATGTTATATCAGTGTTGTTTTAATTTGCATTTCATGGATAGCTAGTGATGTGGAGCATTTTTTCATATATTTATTCACTTCTTTAATTCCATCCTCTAAGAAGTATGTGTTCATCTCAGATGCCCATTTCTGGATTAGGTATTTAAATTTTGGGGCCCTGATGTTTTTTAGTTCTTTATAAATTCTAGACAGCAGAACTTGTCTGAGAAATTATTAGTTAAGATATGTTTGAAATTTGTAGGTTGCCTTTTCACTTTGATGGTAATTTATTTTTACATGCAAAAACTTCTCAATAAGAGGAGGTCCCAGTTGTTAATTCTTTCAAGTATTACCTATGCAATTTGATTTTTGCTCATGAACTCTTTGCCTACCCCAATGTCTTCAAGATTTCTTCCTACTTTCTCTTCCAGGAGACTTAGTGTTTCTGTTTTAAAGTTTAAATCTTTAATCCATTTTGACTTTAGCTTAGCGCATCATGATAGAACTGGGTCAAGTTTCAGTTTTCAGCATGTAGAGAGAAAGTTTTTTGAACACCATTTGTTAAAGAGACTGTCTTCATTCCAGCAAGCATGTTGGGCCCCTTTGTAGAAGATAAGATGGCTAAGTGTATTTGTAGTGATTTCTGAATCTTCTAATCTATTCCATTGTTTCTCAGTTTTTTTTTGTTTTGTTTTTGTTTTTGTTTTTGTTTTTTTTTTTTCCCCAAAGCCATCTGATTTTATCACAGTAGCTTCGTAGTATAATTGCAGGTCAGGAATTGTAATGCCTCCTGCCTTGTATTTGTTACCCAGGATTCTCTTTGCTATTCCAGATCCTTTGTGGTTCCAAATAAATTTTAGGAATGATTTCTCTAGGTCTGTGAGGTATGTTGGTGATAGTTTGATAATGATTGCATTAAATCTGTACAGCAATTTTGGGAGTATGGCCATCTTCACAATGTCGGTTCTTCCTATCCAGGAGTAGAGAATATCTTTCCATTTTCTGAAATCCTCTACAATGTGCTTTTTCAGAGTATTGCAATTTTCATTGATTAGATCTTTGACCTCTTTCGTTAGATTCCTTCCAAGGTATCTCATTTTCTGTGGAGCTATTATAAAAGGGATTGTTTTTCTAATTCCATTTCAGTGTGCTTATTTTCTGTAGAAGAATGCTATTGACTTTGGTTATTGACTTTTTACCCTGCTGTGCTACTGAATTTGTGTATTAATTCTTGCAGCTGCTTGGTGGAGTATTTTGGGTCTTCTAAGTAAAATATTGTGGCATCTGCAAATAATGATAGTTTAAATTCTTCTTCACCTATTCTTATTCCTTTTATTTCTCTCTCGTCTAATGTCTCTAACTAATGATTCCAGGACTATGTTAAATAGGAGTGATGATAGAGGACATCCTTGTCTGCTAACAGATCTGAGAGTAGAAGATTTCAGTTTTATCCCATTTAGAAATATGTTAGCCATTGGGTTGTCATAGATTGCTTTTATGAGATGGAAGTAGAGGCTATCTATTCCAATTATCAGTAGGACTTTGAACATGAATGAGTGTAGGACTTTGTCAAAAGCCTTTTCTGCATTGATTGAGATTATCATGTGGATTTTGAATTTGGCTCCTTTGCTATGGTGTATTACATTTATAGATTTGTGCATATTGAACCATCCTTGCATCCCTGGGATGAGTCCTACCTGGTCATGGTGTATGACCTTCTTGATGAGTTGCTGTATTCTATTTTAAAGGATTTTATTCAGGATTTTTGCATCTATGTTCGTGAGGAAGATTGGCCTGTAGTTCTCTTTTTTAGTTGCACCTTTCCCTGGTTTTGGTATCAGTATAATACTTGCCTCCAGCTAAGATTTTGGGAGGACTGCTTTTCCTTTGCTATTTCATTGAATAGTTTGAGGAATATAGGGATTATATTTTCCATAAATTTCTTGTAGAATTCAGCTGTAAATCCATCAGGACCTGGACTTTTCTTTGTCGGTAAGTTTCTTATTAAATTCCATATTTCATTGGCTGCTATTAAGTTACTGAGAGTTGTTATATCGTCTTGATTCAGTTTTGGTAATTTGTACCTTTCTAGGAATCTGTCCATTTCTTCTGTGTTTTCTATTGTGTGTGAGTAAAGGTTCTCAAAGTAGCTATTGACAATCTTCTGAATTACCACTGAGTCTGTGGTAATTACACTCGTTTCATTCCTTATTGATTGTATTTGAATTTTTCTTTCTTTTTTTGATGAGGTTAGTTAGAGGCTTATCAATTTTTTAATCTTTCAAAGAAACAGTTTTTTGATTCATTGATTCTTTGCATTGTTTTCTTCACCTCCACTGAATTAATTTTTGTTCTAATCTTCATGTTTTCTTCCCATCTTTTGGATATGGGTTTCTTTTGCTCTTCCTTTTCTAGATGTTGGAGGAGCAACATTAGGGTGTTCATTTGCCCTCATTCTGTTTTGCTTATGTGTGAGTTCACAGCTATATGTTTCCCTCTAAGAATTGCTTTCATCACATCCCGTAAATTCCCATCAGTTGTGCTTGAATTTTCATTGAATTGCAGAAGTTGTTCAATTTCTTGTTTAATTTTATCTGTGACCCATTGGTTGACGAGTAGAGCATTGTGTAATCCTAGTACTTATGGGTTTTTTTTTTGTTTCTTTTGTCATTTATTTCAGTTTTATTGCACTGTGATCAGATGATATACATAGCATAATTTCTGTTTTCTTGCATATACTTAAGCATCACCTGTGTACTAGTATGTAGTCTATTTTAGAAGAGGACCCATGTGCAGCTGAAAAAAAATGTCTATTTAGCTGTGGTTGTGTGAAACACTCTGTATATGTCTACTGAGTACATTTGTTCCAACTTCTGATTCATTTCTGTTTTTATCTTTGCTAATTTTTTTTTGTCTGATTGACCTATCTTTTAGGGATAAGGGGGTGTTAACGTCTCCTGTTAAGATTGTGGTATTGGATATTAGATTTTTCATGCCCATTAAGATTTGTCTTATATATTTGGGTGCTCCCATGTTTGATGCATACATATTTATGAGTGTTGCCTCATCCTTTTGAATTTTTCCCCTAACCAGTATATAGTGGCCTTCTTTATGTCGTTTGATCATTCTTGGTTTGAAGTTGAGACTGTCTGAGTACAGGAAGGGTACCCCTGCTTTTTTGTGAGGTGCTGGGGCATGTTGTATTATTTTCCAACTTTTGATTTTCAGCCTATGAATTTCTTTATGAGTTAAGTGTGTTTCTTGTATACAGCATATTGTTGGACTTTGTTTCCTAATCCACTGTGCCAGTCTATTTTTTTAATTGGTAAGTTGAGTCCATTTATATTGATAGCTATAATTGAGATATATTGACCTATGATTGTTATGTTATTTACCTGCTGTTGTTTGCTCCTTTTTCTCCTGTGTTTAATTGTTTGCCCTATTTAGTGGGTTTGTTCTGTTCTCATTCGTGGAGTTCTGATCATTGTGGTCCCTCTCTAGAATATCTTTTAGTAGTCTGTGTAGCATTGCCTTTGTCATCATGAAATTCTCTGTTTGTTCTTTGTCATGGGAGTATTTCACTTCTCCATCAAACTTGATGGAGAGTTTTGCAGGGTAAAGTAGTCTGGAATTTGTTTTCATAGAGAGTTTGAAGTACTCTGCTCCATGGTCTTCTTGCCTTCATGGTTTGTGAAAAGAAGTCTGCCATTATTCTTATGGGTTTTCCTTTAAATGTGATCTGTTTCTTTTGTCTAGTGGTTTTCAGTATATTGTTCTTGTGTTGGGTTTCTGGATTCTTGACTATTATTATATGTCTTGGTGCATTTTTAATTGTTTTGATGTCATTTGGAGTTCTGTATGCCTTGGTTACTTGAATGTCAGATTGTTTCCCCATATTTGGGAAGCTTTCTGCTATTACTTCTGCCCATATTCTTTTTATATCATTTGTATTGACTCTTTCTTTCTCATTGATGCCTATTGGTCTCATGTTGTTCATCTCTGTATCATCTTTCAAATGATGAATCATTTTTTCCTGCATCCTAGTTGTTTTTAAGTGATCGTTTCTTATCTTTTCACTAGATGCGGTGACCTCTTCAAGAACTGAAACTCTATCCTCACTTTCACTCAAATGGTTTTGCAAGCTTGTAATTGAGATTTTAAGTCCCCCCCCCCCGCATCTCTTTGACTCTGCCTCATGCTATCTATTTCTTTCCTGTACTGTTCGTTCAAAGAATCCATCATTTTTCTAGTTATTAACTCTTTCATTATAGTTGTTCTTTCTTTTTTAACTTCAGAGATTATTTCTGATCTGATTTCCTCTATATGTTCCTGCATTTGATTCTTTACTTCAGATGCTATTATTTCAGAGATTCCTTCTTAATTTCAGTGGTTATTTCTGATCTGAGCTCCTCTAAAACTTTCTGCCGTTGTTTCTTTACTTCAGACTCTATTAATTCAGGCATTTCAGCTGTGTTTTCCCCATTTTTTTTTTCTGTTCTAGTGTCTTCTGCACTTGTTCTGGTGGGCTCAGGGCCTGAGATTGCATTTTGCTCCTTCTTTTTGTCATTTTGTATAGCACTGTCCACTGTCTTTTGGATAGAACTTCGGTGGTTAAAACCTTAGCACCTACTGAAATTCTTACTCAAGAGAGATTATATGATTAATGTAGTTGTAGTTTTGTATTTACAGAACTACAATAAAGAACACTAATGATGGGCAATGATATTAACAGTTGACAAACTTTTGTAACTAGTGTATTTATATTTTAGACAGTAAGGGCAATCATTATGTCTATATTAGCTAAGCAGATATTAAATTGGGAATTTATACTTAAGTTAGTTCCACTAAGTTCTCTCTGATCACCTTCTCTTGATGTACCAGGTGTTTTCCAGGCAGACTAGTTCACCCCAGTTACCTTTTGCTCCCTCTCTCAGTCAAGAGAGAAAGAGGGAGAATGCTCTTATAGATCTGGGTCTAGCAAAGTGTCTCAGCTTACTGGGTGCAGATCTAAGAAGTCTGAGTTCATCCAGTTGTGCCTGGCTTGGTTATGGCTGCTCTGCTCAGCTTCGTCCTGCTGCAGCCGTTGGATGTGAACCCACTGTACCCCTCTAGCAAGATGTTCTACTCCCGGATTAGCTGGGTGGTTCTGGTCCCTAGCCTCTTTTCAGGGACTTCAGCTGCAGAGTTTCACACCAGGTATGTATGCCAGGCTTGGGCTGGGTCTGGAGGAGTTCAGAGAGCAGGACAGAGTGACTCACTAACAAGTGGGCCTGGGCTGGATCCAGAGGGATACAGCATGCAAAGGGGAGCTCGGAAGCTCTCACTCAGTCACCGCCGGGCCTGGGCTAGTTCTGGAGGTGTTCAGACAGTCAGAAGAACATGGCTGACAGTCTCACTCACATGCTTGGGCTGGGTCCAGAGGGATTCAGGGGGTGCAGTGGAGTGCGGATGCTCTCCTGCATACTCCCGTATTCACGTTTTAAAGCAATGGCAAAATACTGGTTTGTGGGTAGGAGGATAGAATGCCAAACAAAATTCCAGGTGAGAAAGATGAACTTTAGTGTGTCTGCTGACATGCTCACTGTATAACAGAGACTAAGAATCATTCTGGCAAAATTCATGTTCTCTATCTCAAACTCAAACTGGGGAGCACCGTATGCAGATTCCACTGTTTTAAATTAGTGACATCAGTGAAACAAGGTGTTATGAAGATTTAAATAAATTTGTTTCACTTAAAACTTAGCTTAGGCAGGCAAAGAAATCTGCATAGAAGAAGTAGTTAACTAAGTCCAGAGGTTAATATTGCAAGTTAAACTTCAGATAATCTGTGTGTAATATTGAAAATTTTGGCACAAAGCAATTGTCCCGGGTGTGTGGAGGGTGAGTCGGAAGGATCATTGGAGTCCACAGTGGAATGACATCCTTGGCAACATAGTAAGTCCCTGTCTCAAAAAATTAAATACGAAATAAAAGATACTGTTGAAAAGAATTTGATATATTAGTTCTCTGTTTTTCAGCTATGAGAAAATTTTGAATAATTTGAATTAAAATATTGTAAGAACTCAGTTTTGAACTTTTCTCTATTCATTAGATTAATAAAATTTCCTGTCATATTTAAGAAATAATGTATTCATTCCTTTTAGTATGCTTAAAAATATATGTCACCAAGGTTAAAAGTAGGAAGTACTGATTAGGGGACATTATATGCTTAATTTGGATTAATTAAGAGTTCATTTTAAAATATAAACTAGACTAATATTAAATGTATTTATTTATTTGCAGTACTAAGGATTGAATGTGGGGCCTTTGGATTTAGATTTACTCCATTTTAGAGAGAGAAAAAGAGACAGAGACAGAGAGAGGGGTGTGTGTGTGTGTGTGTGTGTGTGTGTGTGTATGAAGCTTTTGGAAAACTATGTTGCCCAAGCGGGGCTTAAATTTGGGACTTTCCTCACTTAGTCTCCCAGAGTGCTGGAACTACATAGCATATACCACCATATTTGGCCTCATTTTGTTTAAATACTACATTACATATTGTTTAAAACTGTTGGATGAACTAAAAGGATTAAAGAAAGCCATTTTTACTAAAGTTGAATTTTTATTTGAGTTTCCAAACAATAAAGCATGTGTTAACACATAATACAAATTTGTAAAGAGCAGCGAGTTGGTGATTACCTCCTTCATCAAGTGCAAGAGACACCTGCAGTCACAGATGTTTGTAGCTATGGAAGAAACCGGAGAGGAAATAAAGTCCTGCAGAGAAAGTGCTTGTTGTGAAATGCCAGAAACCAATGCGTTTTGTGAGGCAAGAAGGCTAAAATCTAGCCTTCTTAGGATTCTCTAGACCGAGCTCGGTGTATCAGCTTGTGCAGAGCTTCCTGGAATCCTTCCAGGCTCCAGGGAATCCCTCCCAGCCATCCGCAAGCCCAGGATCATGCCTAGTCTTTCAACTGCAGTAGACCATAGCCACCAGGTGGTGCCAAACCACAGCCCAAGCAGCTGTGAATGTGGGGCCTGCTCTGAGCTCCCTGGAACTCACTCCAGAAAGTACAGAGATTTCCCCTAGTCACTTCAGTAATATCACATTAATTAAATCCCAGATTTTTGTATATTCAAAAGTCTTACAATTCAACCCCTGTCAATATGGAATGTTACTGCAAATATAGATTTTTTTTTTTTTTTAATTTTCAAAATCCTACCCAAGATCATTTGAAAGATTCACATTAATAGAGAGTTGCTTATGGGAGCTAGGGACTGAATAACACACCCAAAGGGTTCTCTGTCTAAATTAACTAAAACTATGTATAATTTATTTGTTGTTATTAAGTATATAAATTTGACTTACATAATTAACGGCACCTAGATAGTATCCCATAAGTTTTCTGTAATAAGTCCTTTCCTACAGGCTATACAATAATTCAGTTGATAAATATTTTATTTAAACAATTAAATCTACTATCCACAGTTCGCTAAGTATGTAAAGACAAATGTGTTTAGCAAATTATAAATAATATTGATAAGTATTGGAGAAGTGAAACTGACAATATGTGGTTCTGCTGATGGTGTGGATGAGCTAAAGCTTTTATGTGGGCTGATGATGCAAGTGGCAATCTTATCTTCATCTTTGCCATCCCGATTCTAGTGCATATTAGCACAGAGTAAATGGCTTGTTTCATACAATTAAGGATCACATACAAATTGTAGTAATCTCTTCCATCTATTTATGTAGTTATGAAGTGTTAAGATCTGATGATCACATCTATATACTTCAAGTATACATAATTTTAAAAATATTTTTATAGTTCTGTATGTATGTATGTGTGTATGTATATATACACCTGCATTTATTTGGTACAGGGTATCATTGCACAGTTCAGACTGGTAGTGATCCTCCTGTTTTAACCATCCCAGCCCTGGGATTACAGGTGTGTGCCACCACGTCCAGCTCCAGGACCAGCATGGCATACAGGACAAGGGACCTAACACGGGACCTTGCACTTGCCAGGCAGGCGCTTAGACTGCCAAACAATCTACCCAGCCCTAGTTCTATATTTTTAATAAGGCACATGTTAATCTTATTTCTGTGCTATGAAGCTATTTTTTTCTTTTTCAAATGCATTTAAATTTAAATTCTCAGGCAGGATTTCACTACGTTTCCCAGGTTGGGCACAAATTTGATGCTCTCTTATCTTAGGTGCCAAGTACATATTCTTAAATGCCATGGAATTCTTGTAAATGTAGGGCTCTGTACCAAACAGGCCTTGGAAGAGAAATGTTTCTCATACAAACCAAGCACTTCTGAGTTTCCGCCCTTAGTTTACTCTTAGTTTACTTTCTCTCTCTCTCTCTCTCTCTCTCTCTCTCTCTCTCTCTCTCTCTCTCTCTGAATTAAATAGAACATCACCATAAAGAGATTTCATGTTCTTTACATATCAATTACAACAGCCCTGTACAAAGCACTGGAAAAATAATTGCATCACAAGCAAAGAGTTGTGAAGTACCTGCCAGTTTATGTCAACCTGGACAATACTTGACCTAACCATCTAACACTGTACATAAGAATCTCTTAATATAGTAAATGGAACACACTGGAAACTTTTTATTGCCTTTGCATCACCCAATGAGGGCTATTTTTGTAGAAATTGGTCTAATGTCGCCAGTGGGAGAATTCAACACCCTTTGCACAGCTGGAATGGGGAAAGAACACTAAAAAGAGGTTTTGAAGCTAAATACTTCATAACCCAGCTAAAAAATCTAGGGCTCACAACTTAGCACCGTCATTACATAAATTCTCCATCATTCATCTTAGAGAATGTCATCACAGGGACCTTATGTAAACTTTTGGAGTTCATTGTGACTCAAATTCAGTTTATATAAATTCATTTTAGCCAAGTACAAACTGGGTTAGCAATCCTTTAACCAATCATCTACTCCGAGGAACACACTATGGACAAATTTTTGAAAATGAGCATATTCCTGACCTTGGAGAGCCTTGTTGGGACATATGCTCACAGGTTCTTAAGGGCGTAGCTCCAAAATTTCATCGATACCTGATTTATTTCTTGCTCAGAAGCTAACAGCAGTAGAGTAGCTGACATTTAACATGACTGGAAAGCCTATTATAAAGTTTCACAAAGTTTAATGATAAAATTTAGGTTATGGAAATGCATATTTTAAAGAGCTTGGATTTATTTCTATGGAGTAATAATTTAAACTGTTGTTTTTATAAAATATATAGGTAAAAGAGATAACACTAGTATATTAGGAAAATGAATTTAATTTTGTACATATGAAGTAGTATTATCTAAATAAAAGGTAAAATTATTTTTATCCCAGAATATAAATGTCTGTATTAGTAGATAAATTTCTCATATTAGGGGTATGCTGGTAGCCCTTTTGTCAAGTTACAAATAAAAATATCTTCCTTGAAGATATAGATGATATGTACTATTTTAGAAGTATCCCAATTAGGTCTGGCCCACTAGCTCAGTAGGCTGAAGCACCTGCTTAGGCAGAGAGCAGAGGCTGGGCTTTGATCCCTGGCCTGCTGTGCCAGCCCTGCCCCAAGGCTGTGCTGAGATGGTGATGGTTGAGACTGGGCATGGTGGAGCACACCTGTAATCCCAGTACTCCAGAGGCTGAAAACAGGAGGATCACTATGAGTCTGAGGCCCTGTAGACCCTGTAGACCTTGTCCTAAATACATAAGAAAGTATCCCAGTTAAAATTTTGCTAAGACCTTTTTGATCAATAAAATCTAGTGGTTTGTAAGCTTGACTTTGTTAATCATAGCATAGCCTCTTTATCTGTACTTTTTACTTGAATAAGTTTATTTGGCTATCATTTATTTTAATTTTGGGGAAAGGTCTACAGGATGTTCAGGGTCTCACTACTAGATTGGACTCGTAGTGATCTGCCTTACAACCTCCTAAGAGCTGGGATTACAGGTGCATGCCACCACTCCCAATCTCAATTGGTCTCAGGGCCCCTCTGGGAAAGGGCCAGCATGGCAGACCTGGGGATTGAACTCCCGGCCCCTGCACCTATTTGCAGGCGCTTTAATCCACTGAGCTATTTGGCTATCTTAAAATCAAATTTGCATGTGACAGAGTGGGATCAGAAAATAGGTCTGTTTTGATCTTTAAAATTCTACACAGAAAGAAGTGATCCATCAATTTTAGGTCCAAAAAGGAATCAATTTCTCTGAAGAATCACACATTTATACACATACACAAATGGTTTTCAACTTTTAATAAAAATGGCCCAACAAACCCACCGTATGTTGAGATTATTCTGAGTCAAGGCTCATTTAACTCATCTAACTTCTGAATACTTTAGGTTATAGACACTGCCCACTGTGGAGTTCTCAGTTGTTTCCTCCCATGATTATATGGCTGACTGGGAGCTGGGGCTTTGACACCACTGCCCTGAATTCTAGATAGTATCATGCCACATAACACTAGACTAAATATATCAATTTCAAACTTTGAAATACTGTTTCAAATGGATATATGTTGCTGTCACATTATTAAAATGTCAAAAATTGTATGTTAAATGATTGTCAGGAACATTCTGTATTTAACAAAATGAATATTTCAAATAAATGACACAGAAATGAGTAAGAAACAAACCATGAATTCAAGAGAGTAGAGTTCCTAGGAAAGATGAATTGCAATGTTATAATTAAGAAACACAAGTATGTGCATGGATAGACACAACTTAGAAAAACAAGATGAGGTCATACTTTGCAAATTTTTGTAAAGGGAAGGACATTTGTTGACATGTAGCAGGAGAACAACTAGAAATTGAAAGCAATCAAATTGAATATTTTTCATTGTTTGTTATATTGTTTTTACATTCTTGGGAAGTTAAATATTGTACATTTTCTCAGTATATGTGGATCTAAGTAATTTTTTAAAATCATAATTCTCCCGATTCGTATTGACTTTCCTCATTGAGCAGAAAATAAATAACTTACCTTTCCAGAATCATGAAGAGTGAAACACAGATTTTTTCAGTAACCTCTGTTAGAAAAGCACATCTACTTACACTGCGGATGGTCAATCACCATGGTCTTCACTAAAGAGAAATAGTTAAGCTCAAATGTTGAGCTTAGTATGATCGATAGCATGCTGAAGTGACAACAAAGGATTCTATTTCAATTTCAATAACTGATGTAGAATCAAAGTTCTATTTATATGGGTCTATCAATTAATTAGAAGATTTGTCTCTAAAGATGGTGGTAACATGTGCTCACTGATTGCTAATGCATTTATTAAATACTACTAAAGCTGTGGATATTTCACAGGTGTAAGGTAGAAAAACAGACAAAATGATTGCATTTATCAAATTTATTTTCTAGTGTGAGAGACACACACTAAATAAATAGCTATATTAAATTATTGGCTATTGGCAAGATCAATGGAAACGAAATGAAGTAATAAAAAGCAATGGAGTTGATTTCTTGGAAGGATGTTATAGCTTTGGACATAGTGTTCAGAAAAAGCTTCATGAATAAGGCTTCCAGCACTATGTAAAACCAAAAAAAATTTTGAAGAAATGACGTAAGAATATATTGTTTAGTATTTGTAAACAATTGAAACAAAAGAAAAATCTGCACATAGTATATTTAAATAATATAATGAGGAACATAAATCTCACATAAAATCTTACAAAAGATGTAGGAATATATTTAATATCTATGGAATTTTATGCACATTGTCATAATAAGTTATCTAGAAAAATTGAAGTCATGATATTTTAGTGCCAGGTTCCTAAGTCAAAATGAATTAAATTTAGCAAAATAGTAGGTTGAAAAAATTCTTCAAAATCTTAAAAAAAATAATTTCAAGTATTTCACAACAAGTAAGAAATAAAGGTATAATGGCATATTATTTTTTTAAGTTATGAGCAGACTATATTTGTTGAGGGAAAGAAAGCTTCTGTTTGAGGGAGGGACTGGAGGGGGTTCAAGCAGGTTGTCCCCCATAATGGCACATTTTTAAAAAATGAAAAAACTAACAAAACTGTCCTAGCAGTTATGTATCATTAAACTAAACTCAGAGTGACATATCTTTTCCTTTCTTTCACTTATTAATTAACACATGTGATTTGTACATATTAATGGGTTTCACTGTAACATCTTGATAGATGCAAAAACAACATAATTTTAAATCTGTTATCTGAAGCAAGTCTTAACAATTTGTTGCCCTGAGTTGTGTTATACCCAGAAGTCTTTATCTGTAGGATATTTAAGCAGGAAAAATAAAAGAACAGAAATAAAATGCTTAAAATTCTATTTGAGATGCTGACATTGGCAAAAAAAAAAAAAAAGCATCAAACATAAAATGGTTTTTCTGAAAAGCATAAAATAACTATATAGAACTACTAACACAATAAATTACATTTATTATAAGCTGGAACCAAGCAGAATTTGCCCTAGAACTTCAAAATTAATTCGATATTAAGTAATATTTTAATCA
Organism: Octodon degus; assembly: GCF_000260255.1. Classification (NCBI taxonomy): domain Eukaryota; kingdom Metazoa; phylum Chordata; class Mammalia; order Rodentia; family Octodontidae; genus Octodon; species Octodon degus. The sequence continues at coordinate 24,474,450 of NW_004524590.1, forward strand.
TATCAATAAATCAGATAAAATAATAGCCAGTGGATATAGGCCAAGAATGTCTAATTAAATTTTAAATCCCTTGGTGTTGTGAAATAATACAAAACTGAACAACTTTAGTGATAAGCTATTTCCTTAAAATAATAAAGAATGTATTACTTAATTTAGTCAAAGTTATACATATATAATTTGAGTCAATACTATATTATACATGTCAAAGACAAACAAAAAGCTTTCATATACTGCTACTACTTATGTACTGCTACAAAACTGAAAATTCTTAGCCAAGAATTAAGAATTAAAAGAGTAAAGAAGGAGATTTGGTATCTTTAATAGTATCTTAGATTTCATAAAATATGGTTTGAAAGTTGCTACATTTTATCCACAAGAGAATAATTACTCAGTTAATTAATTACATGGAAGACAGTTTCACAGTAATTCACAAAAGAAGTACCTCCAGACAGTGTCTAGGCATAGAGAACCTCTGAATTTTCTTCTGGGTCTAAGCATAAAACTTGACTGGGCACTTGAAAATCATTGAAAATGAAGTTTTCCTTAGTGAATTTTCTTTTAAAGAAATAAAGAGATTATTTTAAAATGAAAAGGTGAAATAAGCCAGTGTTGCCAAGAAATGTACAAGTTTGTGCTAGGCAGACTGCTTTGCCAATACCTGTTGGAAAGTTGTGATAACTGCTGTATCATCTATAAGAGTGAATCATAGTATTCTATAGTCCCTAGCCTACTAAAAGTCTCTTAAAACCACTGGAAATGGAGAAAGAAATCTGATAGGTTGGACTTTATTATAAATATATTGTCCAACATGGATGATACAGTTGAACAAATTAAGATCAAGTCAAAAAATAGCGAAATATGTGAAAGAGTGATATAGTGATCCTCCTGTTTTCAGCCTTCCCAGCACTAGGATTACAGGCACGCGCCACCATGCCAGCCTCGGTGGCTGGCTCAGCACACCCGGGGGTAGTGCAGGGCTGGTGTAGCCTGTGGAACTGGGGATCCAACTGGATTCAGCAGGCACGTAGTCCGCTGAGGTATCTCGCCAGTCCAAATGTAAGTATATTTCAAGAGACCATATATTTCTAAATTCAGAGAAGAACATCTTTTTCTGTGGTTTTAAAAATAAACATTAATTTCAAACTATTTATATTTCTGTCTGTAGTTTTAGTTGTGTGATGACACGTAAGATCCCATCTTAACTATGCTTTGGAGGTCATTCTGATTATCTGTGTTGGAACAGAAATGCTTCATATGAAGGACCAATTCTTATTTTAGACTCAAATTTTTACTGAAAAATATTTTTAAATCCTTGTCTATAGAACTGGTACAGCTGTCTTTGCCATAGAGCATATTCAGAAGATGTCTGATGCTTTAGTGATGTAGACAATTTTAGTCTTTGTGATATCATATGCTGGGAAATATTTTGACATATCATAATATGAGTATCTTCCAAATTGCCAGCACACTGCAATACGTGGAGCTTTGGAGTGCTTTGCAGGGCTAGAATAAGGAATCATGCATTGACTTTGGCATCTTCCTCAGTTGTCTGCAATTCTGCCTGAAAGTGTCTCCCTCTGACCCTACTGTTGACAAAACTGAAAAAGCCCAGGACACATTTTCCTTGGCATTTGTCAAAATTCGGAATTTTGTTTTACACAAAAGAAATTTTGTAACAGAAAAAAAAAAAAAAAGCTTTCAGTCTTGCTCCATGGAGAAATCAAGTACATGATTCTGCGCACATGCAGGGTGAAGAGAAAATAATGAGACAATCAAACTTCAAACTAACTCAATCCATGTGGACCAGAAAGAACACAGCTCGAAAATGTAATAGTGAATGAAGGAAGTGGGTGACAGGATGACACCCACTTAAATGTGAAGCACAGACATATTTGTATGAGTACCTTTGTGGGGAAAATATGCAGAATGGAAGTGCAGGTACTAAGGCCGTAATGCTGGGACCTGGGAGGAGCCTGGTAAAAACAGATCCGGGAAATCCTTTATATTGTGTAATAGTCTCCACTAAAAAGAGGCCTACATAATACATGTATGAATTTTGTGTGTACGCGAATGCATTTGTTCAGATATACTACACATGTGTGTTCACTGTAATTACATGCTGTGTTTCAGATAGGTTGACAGAATTCATGCTCCACCTCGAAATTTGCTAGTTTGAATCCCCCTGACATAGATGTGTGTATCTGGGCAAGTAACTTTACTCTTCTGAGCTTCTAGCTCCTCATTTTACATTCTGGTGATTTTAGTACTAATCTCATAGACAGAAGTATTAAGTTAATTTACATATTTAAGTGTCTAGGACAAAGGCTAGGATACAACAATCCCTGTACATTACTATCATCATCATTTTATAAATGGAAGAGTAATTCTTGCAGAAGATATGCCAGATATTCATAATGGCTATTTCTGATTTGCAAAATGTGGCTTCCGTTACTGCTCCCCAATACTGACCGCCCCTCTCTAGGAAAGGGCTGGAGCTCTGTTGCTTTAGCAGCCGGCTTCAGCTTGCAGGTTATCCGAGTCTTTGAAACCCGGTGGAAAGTTCTATGTGCTGTATCTTCCGAGCAGACTCCCGGGAGCCTGGCAAGTCGTTACACTGCCCCATTCCCCTCTGCGCTACAGCACCCATGCGGAGGGGGTGCGCAGCCTGAGGCAGGGCGATATGCAATCCCCCTTGGGTGGGAACTGAAAGTGTTGCGTTTTAAGGCCCTGTCAGCTTGGTCTCATTTCCAAATGCCTAGCTTATTTTATTTGATCAACATATAAGGCTGAAGTGTTGCTCCTAAACCTGTAGAATTCAGATACATTTCCTCCAGCGTAGCTGGTTAACTATCAGGCCATATGAGACAGTAAGACGGGGTCCTGGCAGGAGGCGCCGCGCTTGCCGAGGTCTAGCGTGGAGTTACGCTGTGCCCGCACACACCTACTCAAGGACAAAGGGGAGCTGTGCGGGAACTTCTCACAGGTCTAGGACAGAAGGAGGTTTGTTTGTTTTTCTTCTTCTTTATCCTTGTGTCTGAACTTAAGGAAGCAATTACTACTGAGGAAGAATGAAAAATTGGAACAGCAAAGCCGTGCATTCTTTCCCCCTCTGTAAGTCTGGAGAATGAATATCAAACATGGGGTGGGACACAGGCGTTGGGCGTGACATTTTGAATTGCACCAGACTTTTAAAATAATACATATATAAAGTGGGGAACTGTTTGCGAACAGCCATCCACACGTGTGTGATTCACCAGCCAGATCTGTTGAGCAAGCAGCTACTACCTGAGCTCTGTGCCCTCTACACAGCTCGCATTTCTTGAATTTTACATAAACGGAAGCGCGCATTGTGACGTCTTCCGCGTTCAGTTTATTTCCGCAACACGACGCCTCCTTCCTCCGTGAGCGGAAGCACACCCTTCTCTGTTTCACTCAGCACCATTCCGGTCTGTGGAAGTGCGGGCATCCGTGGCCTTCAAGCAGATTCTGAGGTTTTTGCAATACGGGCCCAGAGGAAGGAGCATCTTGGGCCTTCTGGTTGTAGCTTCAAGCAGATCGCCTGCAGCCACACCGCTGCCTGCCACCACAAGGCCGCCCGGTGGGGAGCGGACCCCAGCCCCGAGGCAATGGCACACAGCGAGAGCTTCTTTCCTTGGGTGAAGAGGCTCCGGCCACTGGAGCCCAGTATGTGTCTTTCCTCGTTGAACCTGACTGGAGCCCTGATCTCGTCGTGGGTGGAACTCGTCCGCCCGTGGAAGTTGGCTGCCATTGGATATTCTATCCTCAAACACAGGCTGAAGGCCCAGTGGACCCTGAGGCCATGATTCCACAACTGATTCTCCTAAGCAGATGTCGAGAAGTGCACTGCACTCAGCTGCGTATGGGCGTTCCAGTTGCTCTGCTTTCTCACTTATTAAGCTCTATATTAGGTAGTCTGAAATGTGCTCTGTTTTGAGGGGTTTCTAATTGTATCTTACCAGTAAGCAACGCTGCTGAAGTTTCTCTGTGTGTGTGTGTGTGTGTGTGTGTGTGTGAGAGAGAGAGAGAGAGAGAGAGAGACAGAGACAGAGACAGAGACAGAGAGACAGAGACAGAGAGACAGAGAGACAGAGAGAGACAGAGAGAGAGACCTATTCTGTCTTATGACTTTTTTGATGTTTGGTGAGTTTTTTATATAGATCTAGAAAAATCTTTGCATGTCACTCTATATGGCTTGGCTAGTGTTTTGATTAACAGAAATTTTGTATTTTTATGTATGTTGAGCTTATTAATTGCTGTGAGTCTTATTTGTGTGCTGTTTACTTGTCTCAAAGTCACAAAAATAATTTTCTCTGCCCCTTTCTATGCTTATGTTGTTTTGGCTTTCCCGCTGAGGTACTAGATCTAATTGATTAGATTTTCACAAATCACAACTTAATTTTTGTGTAGGATGTGAGGGGGGTACACAATTTTTTCTTTCCTTCTAGATCACTTGATCAAACATCCTTTATTGAAAAGACCAGTCTGCACACTGAAATACAATCATGTTTTTGAAAAAAAAAAATCTCGTTACTGTATCTGAGAAGCTGTGTTCTGGGCTGTGCGCAGCTCTGTTATCCCAGATGCCCACTGTCGTTCTAATGCTGTTGTGCTGTGTTATCGTTACTGTTATAGTAAGTTTTGATATTTGATAACATAAATCTTCAACTTCATGTTTATTTAAATTGATCTGCACTATTTTATCCTTAGTATTTCCAAATGGTTTTTAAAAGTAGCTCAGATAAGGCTTTTTATCATTTGAATATGCGACACTCAGTATCTGAAGATGACCAGGTGTTCTATATTCTTGTCACAGTAACTTAGGTGTAGAAAAGACACAATAAAGGACTTTGCGGAAGTTAGTGGGCAAAACCGCAGGGCATTTTTTTACTTGTCTCCTTCCAAGTGCAATCAATTATCAAATTACAGCAATGTGACAACATTATCACAATAACATAGTAAATCCCAGAGGAAAGTTATGTGTCATTAGCTGGTTTGGGGAAAAGAAGGAAAAACAATACACCTGTGAATGCTGACTGAATGTAAAATGTAGCTGCAGATTCAAGGATAAATAGCATTTAGCTGGAAGAAAGGGAAGGAAGAACGATAAAAGAGAAATTTATTTCTCTCACAATAGGATGTAAGGGACATTGAGAATACGGGCAATGTAATCAGAAGGTTGAAGAAAAGGTAGAAGTGCCTGTGTCACTCGGGTGCACGCCGATGTGCAGGATGAGGGCGAAGGCCCATTCAGCTCAGGCTTCCTCCAACTTCATCAGACATCGCCATCTCTAACTTTTTCTAAGAGAGTGGCACAGCATTGCTAACAAAGCTACAAGTTGAAAAATGCCATTTGTGCTCAGCATAACAAAAAATGCAACGAATATAAGAATTTATTTCAGAAAAGAAAGTGCTAAAACATAATTTTAATTCAATGTTGTTGTCGTTTTTAAAAAAATCCACTATGTGCCAAACACTGTCTTAATTATTTCATGTGGAGATAAGCAAAACAGGCAGAGCCACTGCTTTTACAGACCTTCCATTTCAGTGAGGAAAATAAATGGTTTACAAATTAAGAAATAAAGGTAATATAGTCTTAGCTTGTGATAAGGACACTGTGGAAAAAATAAAACATGGTTGAGGACAGAATAATGCAACAGTGTGTGTAAGTGTGAGTATAGGAATCATGGAGAAGGCTCAGAAGTGAAGAAAATGATACAAATTACAAAAACACATAGCAGGTGTATTAGCTTTCCATTGTGGAAGCAAAATGCCTGTCATATACAGCCTAGAGGAGAAAAGATGTGCTTGGGCTCATGGGTTTGGAAGATCCAGCCCGTGGATGTTGGACTTCAGAGTAGAAACATGGTGGTAGGAAGGGTGCTCCGGGGAAAGCTGCTCTGCTCACAGCATCTGGCAGAAGCCAAGAGGGGAAGACCAAGCAAGGAGGTGCCAGGGGCAAGATGCAGTCCCCACGGTTGTACCACTCCAATATGCCCCCAAATGTGCTTCCCTAACATCACCGATTCTTCTCAAATCCATCCATCTGACAAGATCAGCCATCATCTGAGCAGAGGACACAGCTTGGGGTCAGCAGCTGTAAGAGCTGGGGGCAGCCTATGTTCAGTAAGTATCCATGAAGGTAACGCAGAAGTGACAGCAGTGACTGAGGCAAAGCCAGTGGATAATAGTGCCAAAAAGTTCTCAGGGACCAGCCTAGCTAAGGCCTGGTGAGTATTGCTGAAGACTTCAGCTTACATTTTCTAGAATTTGAACAAGCTTTCTAGAATTTGTTAACGATGGGTATGCACTCAAGATGTAAAATCACAGGGAAGTGAATTCTAACTGACCTTTACTTCACTAGTAAAATGAGCATCTGCATGAGAAATTTTATGAAAGGCAAAGAACAAATGTGAACAGCACATTTGAACAACTTGACATTTAGTAAGTGCCCAATAAACTAGGACAATGGTGATGATTTATTTATTCGTGTGTGTGTGTGTGTGTGTGTGTGTGTGGCCAGCTCAGCCCACCAGGGGGCGGGGCTGGCTGGCTTGTGGTGCTGGGGGATTGAACCATGGTCCCTGTGCTTTGCTGAGCTTGTTCTAAGTAGGTGCTTTAGACAACTGAGCCATCTCACCAGCCCAATGGTGATGATTTTGTTACATAACTTACCACTCACCCTGTGTGTGTTGAGCCCTTAAATATGTCTCATTTAATTATATCAATTAAGGATATTAATATGGTAACAGAGTAAGGAAAGGAATGCCACATTACTTTAAGTATATATTATATATAGCAGGCAATACAGCTAAATTAGAATATGATAATTACATTTTTTAAAATCTATGTGTTTAGTACAGGGCCTCACCATGCAGCTCAGACTCAGTGATCCTCCTGTCTCAGCCTCCCCCATGCTGGGATTACAGGTGTGCACCACCACGCCCAGTTTTGGTGGCAAGCACAGCATGCAGTACTAGGGATCAAACTAGGGTCCTTATGCTTGCCAGGCAAGTGCTTCGATCTCTGAGTTATCTCACCAGTTCCAATGATTACAAATTTTAATCAGAGAGAGAAAGATTTTGTGAGAAAAGCATAGTTTCATATCAACACAGGGAATCTTTAGCTAATTAATTAATTAAGAAGTGAGTAGAAGCACGTTGAAAAAAAAATTTAGTGGGAATTTTTACTGTAAAGCACTGAAAGAGAATTTGACAAACTTAACAACATTTAATTTTTCTTCACAGTAATTACAAAGTTCTTTAAGGAAGATAAAATGTAATGTTTTCCAGGAATGAGAAGAAGGGAAAATGATGCTCTTGGCCATAGTAGACATAATTATTTTACATGCATTTTCACAGGAGAACTCTTGCTGTGGATTGAAGTTGAAATGAAATAAAATAATTATCTTCAGCATTAAATACCCATAGGCACCTTTTAAAATGCATATGAATGCATGCCTGCCAGATACATAACAGTGTGCAAGGATGTTTTAAAAGAATTCTAAAATGAAATGAAATTGTTGACAAAATATCAGGGGCAATGTTGAAAAGAGAATGTTTTACTAAAAATCATAAACTAGAAAGAGAGATGTCAAGTCAACTGCTAATGCAAAAGGAAGCTGTAGTAGGAGAAGCAATGGGCCCCCATCACCTACACAGTGCTTCCTCTCTTCTGTCTTTCTATGGCACAGGTAAAATCCCTGCAGCCCCAGGAAGAAAAGGGAAACCACAGAGCCCAGGCCAGTGGGTGTGTGGCAGTCAGCTCTTCACTGGAATCAGGAAGCAGGAAATGGGCATCACACACTGTGTTTCTGGAGCTCTGTCTGGGGAGATCAGCCATAAAGTCTGGTTATGCTCCAGGGGACTGTGTCATGAAGGTCTACATGGATATTTCTTCATATTGTCATCAGACTAAGTATCTGACTAGACCCAGGGGACCAAAGGAGGTGCACTGGTGCCTTTGGTCTGCTGAGTTGTGTCCAATTTGTTTCTACCAAGACGGCCACTCCCTTGAAGAGCCCTGACAAAGGAAGATGTCAGGTTCAGTTGAGTCAATCAAGTGAAATTCAGAGAAGCAATATAATAAAACATAGCAGAAAAGCACAAAAGTGTGTTACTTTCACATGCTAAAGGGATGAGAGTGGCATACCCAAAGGGACATTAAGGGGACAACCCACTCGGGGCCCCCCTCCTGTCCCTCTCTTGGACAGGAGCTTTCTTTCCCCCAGTAAATATATTCTGCTCATAACCTCCATTTGCTCCTTAAATTCATTCTTTAGTTTTAGAGAACACACACACACACACACACACACACACACACACACACACACACACACACAATAGAGAACACAAACTCATCCCAGGTATCTTTCAGGTTGGGATTTTCATTTTCCCCTATATCACTTAGAGGTCATCCACAGAGATCATTTTTCTCCTGTATCATTTGGAGGTTCACAGCAAGATCATTGGACAAAGTTATGAGTTTGATTTTCTTTCATAGATTCTACTTTGGGACTTGCTTAGATAACAAATTTTTATGCTTCAAATATTGATATGTCTTTGGCCATTGCTCATAATTGTTCATGTTTTGCCTGATACAGCTTTGTCACATAGTTCTATTAAAATTGCTTATGTTTTGCCTCTTACATGATTTTGTTAAAATGTCAATCAAAATGTTGTTGGAAGAAAAAAGGAACTTAGGAAGAACTTTAGGGCTGGGGAGATAGCTCAGTAGAATAAGCACTTGCCTGGCAAGCGCAAAGGCCTGAGTTCAATCCTTGGTTCCGGAAAAAAAAAAAAAAATGCTCTTGGTAAATCTAAGTTAAAACATGGAAATGTTATGAGGTTATGATATTTCTTTAATGGTACATTTAATGAACTGTTGTGTACTTGTATATGTTACATTTAAACTAGATACTAAATGTACTGATATTCCTTGCTTGATTGTAGACAGTAGTGCTAGAAAGTGTTAGTAAGCCTCCTAGTGGACTTTATGTAAACTTCTATAAAATGGGACTTTTAAATCTAGCTCAGACTTATAAAATCTACATACTTGTATATGAAAGATGAGACTCCTTTTGCCAACTAAATGACATTAGGTCTGCAACTGTTCTTAAAAACTTGGAGGACAGGTTTCACTGGCACAGCCTCGATCTGATCCCCCTCTGCATGCTAGAGGAAATGTCAGGCCTAATCTGTTTCATTTTCCTTTCTTTGACCTTACTCCTAATTTTCTCACCTCTTTGTACTTTCCTTTTTAGAGGCATGTAAAATTAGGAAAACTCTAGACTATTCCAATTAATTGAAGCCCTTAGAAAAAGAGCGTTTGTTAACCCTGAAGACAGAGAAGTCATTTTAGAAAAAGGACACATACCCCATCTCTGTGTCAGATGAGACAAAGTGGAACTATGCCTGTCCAGGAGGACACAAATAAAAGCCATGTTCTGGCTTAGTGTGCTAGACAGGTCTTCTTTGTGAAGCTAAACCTGAGACACAGTGGAGAGAACAGACTTGTGGGTAACACCAGAAGGAGCTATCTCAACACACTTATGGGACCAAAAAGCAACACACTTATGGGACCAAAACATCTTCAGTATAAGAGAGGATCTCAACATTTTATCCTAGGTCTAATTATGTAAGTGCATAAGAGCTGTTTTGGACTTTAAAACATTTACTGTAAAGTGCTGGGTAATCTTGTTCAGTCTGTTAACTGTCCCTTATAGAACTTGGACAAACAGTGGTTACTCTGCCAGCTAGTAAATGCTCTTAGAGCAGCTGCCACTCTTTGAAGCAAAGGACAAGTTTCCCCAGCTGTTATTTGGTGAATCCCCATTGAAGCCAATGCCTGATGGAATGTTGACCAAAGACACAGTTGGATTCTTTTGTGGAGACTCATCTCTGGTTGTGTGGGCCAGTAGAAACTGAGAACATCTGAGGAGTCATGGCTAAGGCTACTCTCTGGCAGATACCTAAAGGTGTTTGGTGGAAACCAGTTTTTAACCACTAAAAGATCTCCACTTACCTATTGTACTTTTTTCTCTCTTTATGTTAGTAAACTAGGAGTTATACCTGAGTTTTTCAGTAGAACAACATGAAATTTTTAGAAATTGGGTTGAGACAGCTTGCAATAGGTTATACTCTACAGCAGCTATCAGGTTTACCTCTGTGCCTTACACATTCACTAAGAGTAAGAAAGATTTTTGTCAGCCATAAAGTAGCATGTTTTTGCCAATATGTAAAGCTTGATTTCTAGATGATAAATATATGTTTTACTTGTGAGCCCCAAAGTTTTAATATAGCCTAGTCCTTCTAGGAAAGGCTGCCCTGGTGACTAGATGAATGAACACAAGTGTATTGGAGATTTATCTGCCCCAGAGCCCAGGGCAAAGTTCCTCCAGTCAATAGTCTTTTTTGTTTACTTCCAAAGATGATCTCTTTTACAGTACTGGCAGGGAAAGTGCTCTGCTTCCAATGCACCTTTTTATACAATAGTTATGCTTCCTTCTGTAGACATGAACAGTCACCAGACCAATTATAACATTTACAAATATTCAATAAGAGTAAGTGCACAGTTTGCACGGTTCATGAGGTTCTCAAGAGACAAAAATTGTGTGCCAGTTCCAGGGTGGATAGGCTGGTCCTATCTTGTCTCCCCTCTCTCCAAGAGCATCCACCTGTGCTGGAGTGCTCGACTCAGGGGACACCTTAAAGGGAAAGCAACTAGAGGTAAGGTGGAGATGTCTAGAACTCTCTTTGCATTCCAGATTGCAGGAATCTCACAGTCAAATTCTCTTACTCCTTTAGAGTGCAGAATTACACTCTGGAAGACATCTGATCTATACATGCTAAAGAGTCATTTAATATTTTCTGCATGCGTGTGTGTCTCTGTGTCCTCTAGAGCCAAAATGGAATGCAGAGAGAAGTATCAATTATTACTCTGTTTTACATACTATAAAAAGCAAAATAGTAAAAAAAAGTTTTATGTTCAGATTTTGTCTGCATTAAGAAAGTCATTTTTATCTAGTTTTGAGATGTAAATGTGAGCTACAGGAGAACCAGGCAATTCTGTGCCTAGGAATGCACTATCCCAGAGCCTAAGGCTGCTCCTTCTTAACCTTCAGCCTGAGGACAAGATAGCATCAATCACAGCCTCACCCACCATTACTGAAAGTAAGTTTCCCCCTATTTGACCTTCTAAAGGATGGGCTTCTATAACAGCTAAATCCCAGCTCTCTACAAGGCTACAACCATCCTTAACTGAGTTTATGTAAGCTTTTCAAGGATAATAACTTTTAAAGAAGTAAGTAGGCAATTTAGAACTTCCAGAGTTCATGTACCTTTTTCGCTGTGACCTAAAAAATTAAGTCAGATCTTAGAAAATCTTTAGATGACCCTGATAAGTACACTGATGTCTTTAGAGGACTTACTTAGACTTATCAATGTTAATCTTAAACCAAGCTTTGATTCCTAATGAAAAGAAGGCAGCATCACAAGCTGCTATTGCATTTGGAGAGAAATATACTGTTAACTTTAAACATCCAAGAGACAGACAGCCAATGGAACTACCTCATGGCCAGTGGAACCTACTGAAGCCCAAATAATCAGGCCCTTGGTGGCCTAATAGCCAGACAGGCAGCAGACTGGAAAAATACACAAATTTTCTTTCAGGTGTGTATTCTTGAAGGTCTAAAAAGAACTAAAACCAAGTCTTCTAGTTATTTTAAATTTTAGCTATTTACCAAGAGAAAGATTAACATCCCTCAGCTTTCTTATAATGTTCAGTAGACAAACTGGTAAAACATACTTCCCTAGATCCTAATTCAATAGAAGGATAGATCATTCTTATAGATAAATTAATTACTCACTCAGCCCCAGATATTGGAACAGAGCTACAAAAGATAACTTTTGCTTCAGACAACTCACTTGGTACTTTAATAAAAGCTGTTTCTTATTGTCATATAATCAGGACTGGGAGAAAACCAGGAAGAAAAACAAAGAGATCAAGAATGGCTGCCTTTGTTGCAGGCTCAAACCAGATCCTAAGTGTGATTCTCTTGGCTCCAAGAGGAGCTCAACAACAATGAGATTCATCTGCTACTGCTGTCAAAAGCCAGGCCAGCATAAAAGGGACTGCCTCAAGAGGCCCACAAGCCATGCCCTGACTGCTGAGGCCAGCCCTTAGGTGGGAGCCCCAGAGTTCAGACTCAGCTTCCCAGATGGTCCAGTAGGACTGAAGGGCCTTGGGCCTGCCTCTTCCCAATGCAGGACTGTTATCTCAACTTGTCACCTCCATATAGGAGCCCTGAGTAATCATGGCTATAGATAAAGGAAAATCCAGCCTATTGCTGGACATTGGCACAGGTCTCTTTGTCCTTCTTCAACCCTGACCTTCCTTCTAGTCATCGTACCTCAGTAGAAACAGACTTTAGAAGACATCTTGCTTTAGCTGTAAATGAGATACTACAATATATGTTCAGGTTGCTTACTGACCGAAATGATGCGGAGACTGATTTTTTACAAATATAATATATCGCTCATGTATAATACTCAACGAGGTATTTCACTAGCTAAAACAGATCCCCAAAAACAGATAAAATCCTGTCAGTGTAAAAAAAAAAGTTTTAAAGATACTGGCTACACAATGTCCAATAGCTTTGGGCCAACAGAAAAATCCAGTTCTTGTATTTGTGGCATAAAACCCAGCCACAGTGTGAAAAGGATAAATCCCTTGGCAGTGTCCCTTGCTTACTACAATGGATGCCATATCCAACACTGAATGGGACATTAGCTTTATCTGACTGCATGTTGTGTATTTCATGATGAGTATGTAAGCCTGGTTGATTTCTGATGTAACCCAGATATTTCATGCTGATAGTAAATATGGTTGTGACTTCTCTTAACTGAAGTTAGAGGGACTTATAGCAAACTGTCATGTCAGACTCCATGAATAAAGGAGCCTAAGAGCTAGTGAGTTACAATTGCTATGCCTCAAAAAAGTTTATAAATTTACCTGTTAGCTAGAATGCTCATAGTTTTGATTATACATGTTCTAATCCCTCAGGAAATTTGTATTTTTCTTAGAAGATACAAAAACCCAGGTGATCATACAAATAAAACCTATAGCAAATACGCTACATGATTTTTAGATTCCTTTCACTGGGATGCACCAGATTTCGTCTATACAGATGTATTAAGGGCTTAATAACTATATCCACCTCATACAGCCAGGTGAGAAGAGTTTCCTGCCTCATTATAGTATAGGAAAAAATGATCTGGGATGAATAACTTCCAAATGATATAGGGGGAAAATGAAACTCTCAGCCTGAAAGGTACCTGGGATGAGTTCATGTTCTCTAAAATCAAAGAATGATTTTTAGGAACAAATGGAAGTTATGAACAGAATATATTTATTGAGGAAAAGAAAGCTTCTGTCCAAGAGAGGGACAGAAGGGGACCCCCCAGAGGGTGGTCCCCTGGAGCTTCTCTTCCAGGGACTTTTATAGAGTAAAACCATGTATTGAGGTGAGTCTAAGGTGGTGAACAACACAGGAACTCATTTAGATGGGCATGAGATGGGACAAAACTATAGTCAACCAATGAGATTACAAGCACCATTGCTCAGGTGAACTTGATTAAATCCAGTACCTAATGGGGAAGCAAGTCACACAGCAAGCAGTCATAAATATGGGACAGGGTCTCTTTCTGTTGGGGGTTGGGTTAGTGACTCAACTCATCTGGGCTCTTTCAAGGTGATTGACACCTATTTAGAATATCAATCCCTGATGCCCATCCCAAGGGAAGTATGTGGCTGTATGTTTCCTCTTCTGTCTTAAAGTCTGGCCCAGAGACCCAGTCCTAGCCCAGGTCCGGTGAG
>NW_004524590.1:24491752-24495713 GCF_000260255.1 Octodon degus
AAGTCTGGCCCATATGGGAGGGTCTGGCTCTTCCCAGTTGTGAAGTCACCTTGTCTTCCATATTGTCCCCTTGAGGGCCTGGCCCTGTCTGACTGCCCATAATATTTCTATCTAATTCATATTCTAAGAGGAATATCTTCCTCTTCCTTGGGAAGGGCTGATTGCTCTCAAAGATGCTTCCTCTCAGTCTAATCCTGTCAGGAAATCCACTACAGGGTAAGCTGTCCTCACATTCCTTGGACAGGGCTGCCTGCCTTAAAACTAAAAGGTTATACCTTGCTCAGTGGGCCCCCAGTGTCTGACATAAGCAGCGGAAGTCAGAAGGGTTTGCAGGAATAAACTTGTCCGAGTTGAGGTGTTTCACAGTAGAAAGGATACAGAATGGAATTATAGACAGAAAATGAGAATAGTGATACTAGCAGCCCACAGGAATGAAGGGCAGTTGGGAAACGGGAAAAGTTATGCTGTCCTGGATCGAGACAGAGAAAGGAGACATTTCAAGCAAAAAATGTCCAAAGCTGCTAGAGAGGGGAAAAAAGGAAAGTGTTCATGATGGAGTCAGAGGCAGTTTCAGATTGAGGTGGTCATGGGTCTTCACCTCTAAGCCTGAGGGAACCCATGTTGACTGCCAATATAAGGAGAAATCTTGTTAAACTTTTAATAGATGCTCATGCAGATGTCAGTAGTTACCCAGCCAGTGCCCCCACTCTCAAACTGGAAAGTACTCAGAGCTTTCCACAGGTCCTGTAAGTCATGTGCCCCCAGTAATGAGTTGGTCAGTTTATTTGAGAATGCCCAATGATCATGCAAGGTAAGAAAGGGATTAAACCACACATTCAAGAGATCTCTGCTAATGGACCTACAAAAAGTTCTGACTAATCCTTTTATAGTTACAAACTTTGAAAGGTTAGTTGGGCTGGGGAGATGCCTCAGTAGAATAAGCGCTTGCCTGGCAAGCACAAGATCCTGAGTTCAACCCCCGGTAAAAAAAAAAAAAAAAAAAAAAGTACACTCCAGATCCTTCTACTAATGTCTCAATAGCCATTCAAAATATTAGATATCAAATGAATGATATGTAAAATTCTGAGATCCCCTGGACCCTATATCATTTTTATGGGAAATCATTACTGTCTATGTGGTGAAAATCTTTTTGACTGTATTCATAGTTACCCTGCTGATGTTCTTATTTGAGCCATACTTGTTTTACTGTTTTTTTGGCTTTGTCTCCTCCAGACTCAAAGTTATTCGTCTACCTAAGATGAAAATGCCTGGTGTCTATTGAGGACCTTTAGGTAGAACCTCTGGAAAATATCTCTGACTGCAGGTCAACAACTATAACACTTTTCAGCCTGAAGACGCTAAAGTGGTCATGGCTCATAGCTACCTCACAACAGTTCGGGTTACTTCTTCAGAGGGGGGATTCATATAGGCAGCTGAATTAGATAAAATTAATATAGGCAGTCAGACAGGAGGCAATAACCCTGAAGGAGACAGTATGGAAGACAAGGTGACTTTGCAACTTGGAAGAGACAGACACTCCCATATGGGCCAGACTTCAAGAAAAAAGCGGAAACATACAGCTACATACTTCCCTAGGGATGGGCATCAGTGATTGATAGTCTAAATAGGTGTCAATCACCTTGAAAGAGCCCAGGTGAGTCACTAACCCAACCCCCAACAGAAAAAGACCTTGTTCCATGTTCATGCCTGCTTGCTATGTGACTTCACTTCCCCATTTGGTAGTGGCTTTAATCAATTTTACCTGAGCAATGGTGCTTGTAATCTCATTGGTTGACCATAGTTTTGTCCCATCTCTTGCCCACCTAAGTGAGTTCCTGTGTTGTTCACCACCTTAGACTCACTTCACTACATGGTTTTACTCTATAAAAGTCCCTGGAAGAGACAGCTTCCAGGGGACCACCCTCTCGGGGCCCTCCTTCTGTCCCTCTCTCAGACAGGAGCTTTCTTTCCCCCAATAAATCTATTCTGCTCATAAAAACGGGGACATTAAGGGAGAACAAGCACCTGTATCCTGAAACTTATATGGGGACCTAGCTACCGAGGTAGGCTTAGAGCAGCTCTCCGCATGTCCTAATGGATGCTGCTGGGCTGGAGACGGGCTGTACCCACATCATGCAGGTGAGTGCTGGCCACAGTGGGGTGACTCAAGTAGGCTGTGTGTAGCTGACCCCTGAGAAGGTGGCCATCGGAGGAGGTTGAATGAGGCAAGAACTTGGGTCACCCAGACTGAGGCACTAGGAGGAATCAGAAAACTGGAAACTCACAAGCCTGAGTCACGCTTATATTCAGAATGAGTGTGGAGGCCACGGAGATTGGAGGAATGCATCAGAGTGGGACCTCATGCTTCTGAATCCTCAAGACCAAACTATAAATGCCAAAATAGGAAATTTCTAAAATTTCTGCTTCTAGTCGTGTGAGCCTGCTTGTGCGACACAATCCACCTTCACCTCTGAGTCTGACATCAGCATTTCAGCTCACTTGGGAGTTCTCCTGGGAAGACATGGTTGTAGGAGAAAATGGACGCAGGACGCCCGTCCCTGCCCTGGCGAGTCCAGCAGCAGCAGCAGCCCGGCTACAAGAGTTATTTCCTGCGGGGGACTGGAATGCCTTACTGCCCGCAGCTCCCACCCTGCCACGGGTTGTCTGGTTGTCAAAGGTAGACCCTGATTTGCTTAGCATAAATTAAATGTGTGATTGGCTAAGTAAAAGCAAACCCGTAATGGAACATGGCTAAATACAGATGCGTGTTCTCTGGTGGTTAGTGCTTAGATTTACTTTAGTTCAGATCCTTTGTTATTAAGACTTTCCTTGTTAAAGCATATTCTCTGAGTACAATTCACTCGAGGTAGTAATTGATGAACACTACAAAAAAGCTAGGAAGGGCCAGCCAGATAGCCAAGCAGACTAAAGGCCTGCGTAGGTGGAGCTCAGCAGCCAGGGTTCATCCCAGCGACATGCAGTGCCTCCGGGGTGTGCTGAGACAGCAATTGAGACTGGGCGTGGTGGTGCACGCTTGCAGTCCCTGCGCTTGTGAGGCTGAAAACAGGAGAATCACTATGAGTCTGATCTGTATATGCAGTGCCTCCGGGGTGTGCTGAGACAGCAATTGAGACTGGGCGTGGTGGTGCACGCTTGCAGTCCCTGCGCTTGTGAGGCTGAAAACAGGAGAATCACTATGAGTCTGATCTGTATAATGAGACTTTGTAGGCCCTGTAGACCCCTTCCTAAATACATTTTTTACAAAAGCTAGGAACATAATAAAATAACATCATAATACCCAATAAATCAAAAATAACAGAACAAAAATGTGAAATGGGTGTATGGGCCAAATTGTCTATTATAGACACGTATAATAAAAGGAGGGAAAAGAAGCACATTAGAATTATATTAATGACAGTGATAGAATGGTGAAAAATACATGACAGTATTTTAATTAGTGTCATATGATTCAAGTAACCTCTGCAATAACATTCTCTTGCTTGGAGGCAATACAGAGGAACACAATAGGGAAAAATGGACAGATACACTTTGATTCGTGTTTAACACTCAGCCCTCGGTGGTCCTCTCTGAGGATGAAGTGCCTTCCTTGAACCGCGGCTAAGCGCAGGAGGTCGCCAGGCGTGCAGAGGGCCAGGCGCCAGGGGTGCAGAGGGCCAGGAGCCAGGGGTGCAGAGGGCCAGGAGCCAGGGGTGCGGAGGGCCAGGCGAAGGGTGCAGAGGGCCTGGCGCCAGGGGTGCGGAGATCCAAGTGCTAGGGGTGCGGAGGGCCAGGCCAGGGGTGCAGAGGGCCAGGCACCAGAGGTGCAAAGGGCCAGGAGCCAGGGGTGTAGAGGGCCAGGTGCCAGGGGTACGGAGGGCCAGGCCAGGGGTGCAGAGGGCCAGGAGCCAGGGGTGCGGAGGGCCAGGAGCCAGGGGTGCAGAGGGCCAGGAGCCAGGGGTGC
>NW_004524590.1:24495813-24504610 GCF_000260255.1 Octodon degus
GAGGGCCAGGAGCCAGGGGTGCAGAGGGCCAGGAGCCAGGGGTGCGGAGGGCCAGGAGCCAGGGGTGCAGAGGGCCAGGCCAAGGGTGCAAAGGGCCAGGCGCCAGGGGTGCAGAGGGCTAGGCCAGGGGTGAAGAGGGCCAGGCACCAGGGGTGCGGAGGGCCAGGCCAAGGGTGCAGGAAACAGGGTCTGCTTCCCTAGCGGGGCCCAGTCACGTTCCCCAAACGCGCTCCAGTCTTTTCCAAGGCTGTTCTTGTCACACTGGAATGAAATCTGTCCGAGTAGAATTATTCTATAAAAAGCCCCACAGTCTTGCTCAAGTTAAAATTTAGAGTCATCTTTGCTGACAGTTGTAACGTGGCGAACAACGAAGACTCGACTTTTGCCGTAATCAGCAGTTTCCGCTGCACCGAGAGCGGGGACGTCCCCGGTGGGAAGCCAGAGCGAGCGGTGGCCGCCAGAGGGCGCCCGCGCCCAGGGAGCGAGCGCGCCTGGGGCTGCGGCGGGGAACCCAGGCTCAGCTCCGCCGGTCCGCAGCATCTAGGATTCACTTTGGGCGCGTTACAGTTCCGCGTGTCCAAGGCACACTGTGTCGGTATTATTGCGGAAGCTCAGAGAGCCCCAAGCACGGACGCTTGCTGCCTCTCACCCCTACTTGGGCGCTAAATCTTCCCACGGTCACAACTCTCCCTAGCCAGACCCACGCGACCACACAGGAAACCGGCAGCTCATTCCCAGCCTGGCCGCGGGGCCCAGGGCGCAGGTGCAGGAAAGCTGAGGCTCATTTGCGACTTAATCATGCTCTCGCCTGCTGGTGCCCGCTACGAATTCAGACAGCTAAATTCTAAGGTTCATTTGCAGGAATGAGAAACAGGGTGTGGGGGGGCCCAGTCTGGGGCCAAGGAGATAAGGCTGGAATTTGCTAAGGGACATTCTGTTTTTACAGAGGACACCTGCTTCTCAGTTACAAGTCTTTATGTGGATGAGATCTTTTGGTGACTCTTGTTTTTGTTATTGTTTTGGTACCACGAATCCAGCTCAGGGGCTGCTGCTCAGTCCTCTATTAATCTGTAGCAGTTTCTGCGATATATCATGAAAGGATCTCACACTGGTAATACTGCTTTTGTGTGTGTGTGTGTGTGTGTGGTACCGGGGACTGAACTCAGGACCCTACACTTTCCAGGCAAGCGCCTATTCCACTGAGCTATCTCCCCAGGCTGGCTGTTGCTGTTTTACATTGTCCTAGAAGAGTAGTTGTTGGGGTTTCCCCTGCCCAGTCCTCCCTTGCAGTTGCCACTGACCTTAGAAGTACCACTCCCGTGCACCTGCCTCCCCCTGCATAGCATTCTGCCTCTGGGAAAGGCTAAGTCCCATCACAAGGCGTTCCTAGTTTTCTGAACTGTCAATGCCCCAGTAGCCTGTTTTACCTGGAATAATTATGTATGGAAGTCCAGTAAGTTTCATGCACATATGCACTGAAGTACAACATTGTGTGTAGTGAACTCTTCCATGCTCCCCCACGTCCCTGCAGCCTTCTCCCCCAGCTGTGTGGGTGCTGAAGCTTCTCCAAGCTCCTTCCACATGGCTTGTCCCTTGAGCCAGGCCACACCTTGCAGGCAGAGCCTGAAGTCTCCAGTAGCGTGGATCTGTCTGCAGGAATCTTAAAGCATGGCTGTCTTGACTCCAAGTGGGGCCAACTCTGATACAATTTAAGATCTGGAGCAGCTCCAGAGATTTGGGTAAGTGCAAAAATTTGTCTAAAACTGTGCCTTCTGTCTTCTTCATGCCCTCTGCTTTACGTGTTTTTCCTGGCCCTTAGTAAGTCCCTTGCTCATGAATTCATGCTTCTGGAAGAGATAGCTAAAATGAAGTACCAAGAGATCGGGGTCGTGTTGAGAACATAATGCCAGGATACTGCTCTAGGTTAAGTCACCAGCCACGTAGATGACAAAATTCTGTCACAGGTGGGGTGCAGAGCTCATGGCACTGTTTCATTATAATTGGTTAAAACTTTCAGTGGTGGTGAAGTAGGATGAAGGTGGGTTAAATTACTCAACCCAAAGTGACATTGAGGTCAACTTGCTGAACTGCTGAAAAATGACCTTAATGATGGTCTTCGCAAGTGCTCAAGCTAAGATGAAGTTCCAGCATCCCTTATACATTTAGTCCTCATCCTTGGGGAACTTTGGACACGGAGACACACAGAAGAAAGGTGTGATGAAGAATCAAGAAACATCCTGCTACCAGGAGCCACAGGGATCATGGAATGGATTGCTTTTCACAGCCCTCTGAACAAACCATATGCACACTGAGGTTTGGGACTTCCTGCCTCTAGAACCATGAGACTGATTCCTAGTGGTCGAAGCTGCCAGTGTGTGTTCTGGGCTACGGAGGCACAGAATCAGATGCTGATGGGAGTTATGGCCTGTGCAGCTGCCCTGGGCCTTTGAGAGGTACAGAGTAATGAGAACTACAAATGCTGGACTTTGCTCCTGGGGAACTGAAGAGAGCCAAGGACAGATATCAGATATGCTGAGAAATTTGGAAGACGCTTCGACGGCTTTGGGGTGGATCTGGGTCAATTCCGAGAGTAGCAGAGCTACAGAGAGGTCGGGTTTCTGTCCTCACTCTCTTGCCTCTGCAACAGCCTTCTCCTTGGGCAGGGAGGGATGGAGCTGGAGATCCACAAGCAGAACACCTGAGGAGATGCCATAGAGAAACTGGCAACCTGGGAAGCCCTGAGAGTGGGGCCTGCAGAAGAGCTCACATCCGCCCTCTGGAGGGCAGAGGTCCTTTGCCTAAGGGTTGCAACCAAGTGCACAAATGAAAGTGTAGAACACAAACAAGAATATGTGGCTTGCATCTTCTTCTAGACCTTAACTCCAAGATGTTTAGAAGCCCTTACGGTTCCTCCCTGACTTTCACTCCATGAGATTTGCGCACACAGACAAGCTACTTCATGAATTTGCACCTCGGTCTTCCTATCTGACAAAAAGTGGTTAACAGTATTTGCTATATGACATGCAGTGGAAAAACTACTTCACCAAAAGGGTGCTTGGTTATTATAATCTCCTAGATCCTTCCTACCTCCCCAAGTCCCTAGTTCTAATAAAGGCTAAGACTTTACTACCTAGTAAAGAGCCCTGCTGAAAGGTAGCCAGGCAGGGGCGTTCAGCAGAGCTTTCATTCCTTTTATCTTCTTTTTATCCATTGAGAGGGAGATGAAGTCAACAGCTGTTGAAACAAACAAGCTCACTTAGTGAGCTGAATAATATCAAACTATTGCTGAAATGAAAAGAGCAGCTGGCTCCCCACCGAGGCGCATTGTCACACCCACCCTCACATTTGGGACCATTAGGAATTTACATGGGGTGAACAGCCCTGGAAAACTATATTTACTTTTCCATAAATCATCAGAAAAGTGCTAGCATCCTCTCAGTGAGCTGCAAGGAGAAAAAAAGCATACACACAGCAGCAGCAGCAGCAGATGTGTATTTTTCATGTGAATGCGAGAGAGACTGCTGGAAATAAATTTAAGCTTTCCTGAGACAAAGAAGTGGCGGGCACTGAAAGGAAGATAGATGCTTAGAGGAAGATGGGGAAGTGGAGCAGAGAAAAATATGATCTGCCTAAAAGCATCAATTAGCTCAAATGTTTCAGCTAGACCTAATTACCTCTGGGCCTGCTAAGAGACCTACCTCCAAGCATGAACATTTCAAACCCAAGACTATCTAAGCGAACACCTATAAATGTTATTAAATTTGTGTCTGATTCCAAAAATACCATGCAGAATATTTATAAGATATGAATATGAAGAGAAATCTATAACCTCATCATCTGAAGAAAATTAACTCAAATGACATAACAAGGTTTTTCCTTTTAATATATTTCCTTGACATTTCAGTAGAGAGAATATTCGAAAGTACATACGGTTTTAAATCTTGCTTTTCTTATCTTGTGTTATCTTATTTTTGTTTGTTTATTTTGCAATACTAAGGACTGAACTCTGAGTCTTTGTGGGGAGCTTTGTCCCCACCCATTTATGTATTTATTTACTTATTTACTTATAAGATAAAGTCCTTTGAGACAGGGTTGGCTAAGTCACCGAGTCTAGGTTCGTCCTTGTGCTCCTCCTGCGTAGGACATCCTGAGCACTGTGATTACAGCATGTGCCACCATATCTGGCTCTGTGAATTGTATTTAATGACTGTTGATAATTGCTAATAATTTCCTTAAGAATGAAATTTAGTTTTATTTTTAAGTGTTTTACAAATACCAAGTACTAGTTTGTGATGTGTGAGGTGAGAAGTGTAGCTGTGCTACATCTGACTCTAGACAGCGCAAGGGGCCACGAGCTGTATTTAAAAAAACTTCACTGAGGCCTATTTCTTTATTTGAGACCTAGTTACCTTCTCCCTAGCAATGCTGCCCACACTTGCATGCACAGAAACACCAGTCTCACAAAATAAATGGCTGTTGGGCGTAGCAATCCGATCAGACTAGAATAGTTCTGCTTACACTTAGAGCTGGGAGACAACCAAGAAATCCACCAGGCCCTAAGCTAAATCACATATTAAGAAGAGTAATACTTTCCACCCAGCCCTTACCTTATTTTGTACCCTAGTATTTGTTTGCACTTGGCCTGGGAAGTGCAAGTTCTATCAGTAGGTCTGATACAAGAGGAGTAGTCACGTATTCACAGAAAACATAGTTAGTGTGTAGCTGCCTGCTGAGGTTTCTGTCTAGCTGGACCCCTAAAGGCTCCTGCAGCTGGCAATGGGTTTTTCTTTTTCTTTTTTTTTTTAATGTTATGATATTTTTAATTTTTTCCATAATTTTATTGAGAAGCAAATAGCAATGAGACAGTTTCAAACCAAATTGGTAGGACAGTTTCAATAATTAACACATTGCATACATTCTTCCTAGTGGTTAATTGCTGTACAAGATGCGGACTTGATATCTTATTTACAAACATCATTAGAACAAATCCCTCTATTCATTAAGAGAATGCAACTGTATATCTATCCTAACCGATTTGAATGCACAGATACAAAATGGACATTCATCTGTGTCCCTTTTTTTGTTAAGTTCCATCATTTAAATATTATAGGTGTGTAAACTCAGCAAAATATTCTAAAAGAGTTCAGAGGTCCACATTAGTATTGGGTCTTCCACTTCACTGGCAATGTCAGAAATTGTTGACCTGAGTCCCCTACAGCTCAACATAACACCATGGCTTTACTTATTATACTTCGTTTTTATATTTTTCTACTGGATGGTTAAGACCAAGGTAAAGCAGGACCTATGGAACAAGAGTTGTAGCTTTTGGGTCTGATAAGGTCAGTGAAATCCCCTCAGGATTTATCCTGAGATCCTGTACCTCAGATTGTAGAACCTTTGTCAGTGTCAGCCATGTGGATGAGTCATGGCCATTGCTTGGCCAATGTGCTCTCTGTGAAAGCCTGAGAGAATGTTTTCACTCCATGTGACTCTCCTTAGGCACACTCTACATCATCGATCACTTTCCTCTTTGGCCCCATAATTTCCTTGGTCAGAAAATTTTCAACCATGATCTCACAGGGAAATTGTGATTTGGGAGGTAAAACTGGGACAGAGGAGCTGGGTCTCTGGGTGGGTGGCCAGGAGGTCTCACTCCTCCCCCTCCCTCAGTCCCTCCACTTCCCACCACCAGGTCGGGGGCTGTTCCCCCTCTACATTGCCATCCCACCTTGGAGCCAGCTGACTGTGGCCTGAAACCTCTACAAACTGTGAGCAAAGTCAACTTTTCCTCCTTCATGTTGCGGGTGTGGGGTGTTTGGGTTCAGTGCTGAGAAAATAACCAAGACACTATCTCACCGCCTATCACATGTCACATATATTAAAATAAGTCAAATACAACACAGGAATTTTCTGTAAAGCTCTCCAGTTCACCTCATGATTCCACTTCGGTGTTTAAAAGACATATGTAATTTTCACCCTGACCTAAGTCATTGATTTATCAGCAAGTTCAAAGGAAGTTTATAAATACTAGGTTTTACGTGGGTAGGTATAGCTAATATATGAAAAAAATACTCAGCACAACTATACTATGCCGCTTAAGCACAATTTTTCATACTGTGTACTTGGGCACACCTGCACATTGTTTCTTAATTTCTTTTCCTATGTAATAATAGCTCAGCTACACAGTTGAGGATCAAAATTGTGTCAGCCAGCAGCTATACACATATAAATTTGGAAAAAATTTCATTGTAATTTTTTTTTTTTTTTTTTTTTTTTTTGCATAACTGGGGATTGAACTCACACCCTTTTGCTTGCCAGGGAAGCACTTATTCTACTGAGCCATCTCCCCAGCCCTTGTATCATTGTGATTTGAACTTGGATAAGACAGATGAGAGAACGGTGAGTTCAGTGCACACCCAAGATAGGCAACTTGCTGCGCGGTGTGAGCTAAGGGGCAGCTCCTCCTGCCATTGCAGGGGCGTGGCACCTTGGGCACAGCTGCACCTCAGCTTGCAGCCCTTGGGATCAGGTGTGCCAAGGGCCTGCTGGAACTGAGGAGGAATAGGGGAAAAGTGAGTCTTCGCCTTTGTCCAGGCTTCAGCAGAGAGCACAGGTGCAGGGATTGCGCTCCTGTCAGCAGGCAAGGAACCAAGGGACAAGTGACCATTGCGGAGCCTAGAGATGAATACAAGACAATGACCTGCAGCCAAGAGATTGGCTTTCTAAGAGGAAGGGCCCTGGGAGAATGGCAACATGGGTCTCACACAAGGTACTAATATCTTAATCCCTAAAAGTGAAAAATATGAATGAGTAGGTGGAAGATTTTATGTATGTGCAGCAAATAGAAGAATCCAAGGAGCCGAGGGCACTCCCTGGTTCTATGGCAGGGGCTGCTACAACCAATCACAGGACCCTGCACTTTTTACTGCCTTCCATCCCTCAAGCCATCAAAGTGAGCCTCAGTGATGGGACACAAATAGGATGAGTATTCAAAGAGGAAGAGCAGGTGGAAGAGTTGGAACACACACCTAGGAAAATGAAACTGCTGGGGAAAATGAAGAAAACCTAGAACAAAAAATAAGTTACATAAAGGTATCCAAATGCAATCTTACCAAAGACAGAGAGAGAGAGAGAGAGAGAGAGAGAGAGAGAGAGAGAGAGAGAGAGAGGAAAATATGGGCCTCTCTGGACATATGTCTGAAAATCTAAAGTAAATGAATAAATTTCTAATAAAGTATTTATTGCCAATTAAGAAAGGGGAAATTTGTACAGACCAGGGCAATATAAAAGATATTAACAGTGATTAGGACATATTATTGACAAAAGATTCAGAAAATGATAAAATACTTAGGAATAGACTTACACAGATCTTAAATAGCACAAGATCTATGTGATTTTCAACACTCGGTGTACATTAAAATGGTATCTTGGGGCAAGTGAAAAATCCTAATATCCAGCTGCACCAGAACAAAACAAGTTCAAATTACTGGGTTTGAACATGGAATCAACAGTTTTTAGGTCTTATAAATAATTTCAATGTGTAATTGAGCTCAGGGGTCACTGGTCTATGGGAAGAAAATAATAAAATTATTTTGAAGAATTACTAAAATACATGAACAAAAATTTGAAAGGAACATGTAATCTTTGATGAAAAAGTTTAATTTCATGCTATTGTTCACTCTTCTGAGTTAATGTGCAAGTTTAACATGACTCCAAAAAGAAACTCAACTAATTATTTTTAAATGGAGATTCTTCTTATACCAAAATAATTAGCATTATAAAAAATAGCTAAGGGGGGCCAGTGAGATGGCTCAGTGGAATAAGAGCTTCCCTGGTAAGCTCAAGGGCCTGAGTTCAATCCCCACTTCTGCAAAAAAAAAAAAGCTAAGAAAAAGACAAAGCTGATTTTAAGGTACTATAAAAATGAATAATTTAATACTGTATAAGATAGTACCAATAGATGGTTGGAGAAAAATAGATAATCTAGTCTATATGAGAAGTAGTAGATGACCTTGAGGTATTTCAAACACAAGGAAAAATGATGAATGATATAATGTAATGTAATGCTGATACAACTAGATGTATATCAGGAAGGAAACAAAAATAGGTCTCTATTAATACTCAACATCTTAAACCTGAAATTGTTTGCAACTTAAGTACAGGAGGAAATAATGATGGTATGTCAGTGCACATACCTAGGCTTTCTAGGAAATTTGGTAGTAAACTTCCAGTGAAGAGTAAGGATGAGTGGGACCTTGATCTCAGCCAGGACAGTTCTATAACTTCCTGTCTCTAGTATTCCTGGCAATTGCCTCAGTTCTCCCTCTTCTCTTTCTAAAACACATTAGACTAGCTCCAGCAGCCTCCTACTCCATTGACTTCAAAAGTCCTTACCACTTAATCTGCTCTTCTACCAAGGGCTCTGGGTACACAAGAAGGTCACTGAAATCATCCTTCACTCCTTCCTGTGGCATTTTTTCACAGACCCCTCACCATGCCCAGCATCATCACAGCACAGTGACCAAGATCAGTCCACCTCTATCCTCAAGTTCTGGTTTCTTGGTGTCTAGAATAAAAACTTGTTACTTTGCCTTTTACTTTATTTCATACAAATACTCTTTTTTTCAATCTAAAGAAAATTATTTGATGTCTTAAGCTGTTTAACTAGTCTAGAAATTAATTCTGTTAATTTAGAAAAATCTCTGGGGCCAGGGAGATAGCTCAGTAGAATAAATTCTTCCCTGGCAAGCACAAGGGCCTGAGTTCAATCCCTGGTTCCGCCAAAAAAGAAAAAAAA
>NW_004524590.1:24504710-24531389 GCF_000260255.1 Octodon degus
AAAAAAAAAAAGAAAAGAAAAAGAAAAGCTCTATGTTAAATTGGGTGCACTGTATTTGTTAACCCAGCAGAACAGCCAACAGGAAATCATACTGACCTGGCTGACACAGCGCAGACATATTGGCTGCCCACGGGTGCCTCCACCTAGTTTCATCTCATATTTAAACACTGATCATCATCTTACAGTGACGTAAATGTACAGGCCTTGCATTACATTCTTAGAGATTTTTTTCCTTTATCAAATATACCATAGAGTATACATTTAAATGAGCACTCTCTAAAGTATCTCATAGTGTTACCATTGCCATTTCTAATAATAGTTTAGTTACTTGCCTCAGAATTTTCCTTAGAGCTCTTTTGAATCTCTTCAATAGTGTTTTGAGACAGTTTGGGAAGTTTGGAGACACCCAAAATCATAGTCGTAGGAAAAATAGAGTTAGAAAAATACAGGGATTTTGCAGGGATTGGTTCCAAGATCACTGACGGATCAAAAACCTTGGGATGCCCAAATCTCTATGCAAAATGGCGTAGTATTTTCATATGCTTCATATAATTTACTTCCTACCGTATAACATAAATCCTATCTAGATTACTTATAATATGAAATACTACTTCAAATGCTATGTAAATAATTGTTAAACTATATTACTTAAGGAATAGTGGTAGTAAAAATGCCTGTGTATATTCAGTACAGATTCTTTAAGTGTCTTTCTTAGCGCCTCTTTTCATTGCCAGGGCAAAACACCCAACACCCACATTTCAAAGAAGAATGGTTTGTTTTAGCTCACAGGGTGTAGAGGTTTCAGTCTGTGGTCAGCTGGCTCCAACGAAGAGTGTCAGGGCAGAGAGGTGAGGAGGAGCAAGCAGAACAAAAGCTGCTGGAGGCAAGGCAGAGCCACAGGGGCACAGAGTAGGGGAGGGAGCCACACCCTTCTGGCTGCACCCAGTGACCGGACTCCTCAGACTAGACTCTGCTCCTAAAATCACATTAGTTATAAACTCATCAGTGCACTAATCAAGCCATGATTATCACACCTACATTACACAATCCTCTCCCCAAAGGTCCTTGAGTACAGACAGCTGTGAAGGACGTCTAGCTAGAAACCTTAATAATAAGTTTTACTGTTTTGTTGAGACAGGGTCTTTCTATGTATTTCAGGCTGGCCTTGAACTCGTTTTGGAGCCCATGCTGGACTTGAATTTATAGTGATTCTCCTGTTTCAACCTCCTGAGTCCTGGGAATGCTGGAAGGCACCAGCATGCCTGGGTTCCCTAAATTTTTTGGATATTTTCAGTCTACAGATGGTCGAATCCACATGATGTAGAACTCATGTAGACCGACAATAACTGTGTAGTCAGGGAGTATGGCTGGAAAAATTCCCTGAATAATGCTATGTTTGTGCAGTTTAGTAGGTACAAAGTTTTCTCAGGTGTGTCAAAAATATTTTAGATATAATTGCAAATATTTATTGTTTTTAAACAATTTTATTGACACATATAACTTACTAGGGATATAACAGTCAACTATTTTTGTGATTATACTTGCCATTTTATGGTCATACCTTTCAAATTGTATACAGCAGCATAGAAATCATTATGTCTCCTTTTAGACTAATGAGATCTTTGCATTGAGGTCAATCCAGTCTGCTCAGTGACTTCATAAGTCTTATCTTTAGTGCCTTTTTCCATCGCAGTCCCAGGCCAATGGGCCCTTCTCAACCCTTGGCAATCCCTGTTCAGGATACCTTTTGAAGCTTAGCTTTAACTTTTCTTTTCTGTAAAAACATTTTTCACTTGCAGAGGCTTCTTACCTAGGAGAATGCAGAATGAAATACTGTGGTTTGTCACCAGAAGTCCTAGCCAGCCAAAGTTGATTAACCATTCAGGATTTGTAGTAACTCTCCACACTACCGGCCCTCTCTGGATCTATCCAAAGACACTTTCATGATAAAACATGAGGCTACTCACTGACAGTTGGCAGCACTATTAAAAAGCTAGTGCTTATTTGACTATGCACCATGAATTTACTCTTTCTACCATTGAAACCCTTGGTCTTTGCCCTTACAACTAAAAACCATTGTTTTCTAATAAACTCAGCTGCAGCAGCCACTCCACTCCTGTGGCTTTTGGTCTTTGTTGTATTGTCTTCTCCAATGAATCTCTTCTGCCTCTTTGCCACTTAATCCTCCTCAGAATTTATGGTCTATATCAAATACCAAAAATACCTAGCTGCTGCAATAGGTATCTTTAAAAAATACACATCTGCTAATATTCTTATTGTACCATTTATCTGACAAAAATGTATCCTTAATCATAGTATCTAAAACAATTTCATTAAAGACAAATTACTGTTATCAAATTTCATTTTTTATGGGTAGAGGTAGTGGTCATCAAAACATTGGTCTTAATACAGAGAAACGATGCAAATTCTCAAACTTTCTTTTTCCATCTGGGTCCAATAAGTAGAAAAGGTTAAGAACTGTAGTTCTGGGTTTTGTACTTAGCCTGTGAATATGAATGAAGACAGCCTATTTTTCTTGGCTCTTCTTATAGTCACTTCCCAAAAGCCAGAACTCATTTGAATCAAAGAATTGCACAAGAAAAGAGAAGTGAAGACATTCTTTGACAACTTTAGGAACAAAATCAGCTAAGACTATTGACAGTAAATGTAATATTGTTGCTATGATTGAGTTTGGTTTGTCCCCTCTGAAACTTAGGCTGAAATGCAGTCCCTATTTATAGAACATTTAAGAAGCGATTTAGGCTCTACACTTACAAGATGGGTGAATGGGTTATTTTGAGAGACAGTCTTATTTTGAAAGCCAGTGTATCTAGGTTTGGGCCCCCTTCTTTTGGCACCTTGGGACCAAGCTCCAAGAAGTCTACCACATGGTACCGACCCTTAAACTTGGTACAAACCACCAACCTAAATTAAAGGCTTTTCTTATAACCCACTGAAGCTGTAGTATTATATTATTAGAAATGAAAAGTGACTTCAGATAACCTGTCTCATCTTCTTGCATATATTTTTTTCTTTGCTGTCTACTTTGGCTCCCTGTTCTGACTTTATGGCAAAGTATCCAATGCACTATTGTTTAAGAAAATTGCCTGGCAAACTCAATAGTATTAAAACTCCAGTGATTCAAAAGGTGACTACATTTTTGTTTGAGGAACATTTGATTTTCAAAGAACTTATCTGAAGATGAAAATGTCAAACCCAATGGGACGAACTGCTAATGGCTGTATTTCGGGCTAAGGAAATACCTGATCAGAGGGACTTTCCAAACATACTCTGTGAGATGATTCACTGCCTCAAGGAAGACTGTTGTGAGTTTCTGGGCTCAGCATTGCAGAAAAATTACAGAATTATTGCCTTAGAATGAGAGATTAATGGTTGTGTGTGTGTGTGTGTGTGTGTGTGTGTGTGTGTGTGTGTGTCTCTGTGTGTAAATAATGACTGGCATTCAACAAGTACTTTCCACTTTCATTAACTCTTTGCTCATTCTTCAATCATCCCCTTTTTAGAATCCTGGAAAATGCTTTTCAAAAGTTGAAAATGAGCAAGAAACTTAAAGAGTCATACTACTGAGAAGAAATACCCACAGACAATATGTGGACTTAAAAATTGTCTTAATTATATGATGACAGTCCCTACAATTTTCACATCAACACTGATCTTTCCAGTCCACACACTTGCTAAGTCATCCCCTTCACCACGTACGCAACAAAGCAAAGGTTTCATGGTGAGTTGAGCAGCTGCA
Source organism: Octodon degus (assembly GCF_000260255.1). Taxonomy (NCBI): domain Eukaryota; kingdom Metazoa; phylum Chordata; class Mammalia; order Rodentia; family Octodontidae; genus Octodon; species Octodon degus. Next base: position 24,508,471 of record NW_004524590.1, read on the forward strand.
TAACCTGTACACGCCAACAACAGAGTGTAGGTTTCTGACATCTGTACCTGTAACTGAAAGATATTTTGAAATGCAAAATTAAATAATGCCTAAGTATAATACTTTTTTATATGTTTTAACATATGTTTAATATTTTGATCATCCACTTTCTTTTAAAGACTTTGAAAAGTGCCGTTAAGTTCAAATGTTTTAAGAGGCCTGTCACAGTCTGCCAATATATGTATTGCTTATCTAAGATAAAACAAAACGCTGGGTAAAAAATAAAGAAGAAAGGCAAGAAGCAAGCCCCTCTTTGACTAGTATCTGAAGATGGAAGTGATGACATAACTGCACAATCGCTATAAGAAATGTCAACCCCTGGCGACCACTTCTATAGTCAAGGCCCAACCTCCTGGTCGCTTGTGCTGTCAGCCAGTCAAGACCAGAGATGTGGCTGGCTACATAAGTGTGACATCAGATTTCTCATTTAATCCATTATCTATTTGTATATCTCAATATAGTCTGTAGCTGTCTATTTTATTATGTCTTAAAGATATTTTGTTTATAATGATTTGTCCTAATTTATTTTCAAAATCAAACTACCAGGGGAGAAATTTAGTGTTTGATTTTATGCAAAAAGGAATTTTTATGTATATTAAATGAAAAATTAAAAATATTGGGTTTTCTATATTCTTAAAAGTATGTAAGTTCCTTTAGAGGTGAAAAGGAAAACATTAAAGTTATTTCATATGAATAAATTGGATTTCCTCTAATCAACATCTAGCTTTGGAGATGGAGAGAATATTCTTTTGTACTGCTGGAGATGTGCCCATAACAATATTGATATAATTAGTCTTTTTGCTATAACTCAGAATCCCAGGTCAGTGCAGAAGACCTTGTTTATTTAGAAAAGGCAATTTTCTGGGAAAATGGCTCATTAGCCTTATATTCCAGGAGTACACAGTCTGGTGTACAAATTAAAACAGCTCTTTAAGCTCTTTTATGAAAGTTGTGCCTGATGGGGCACTTCCACGTGCAATGAGGTTTGCATTTTCACATCTAGTGCTGCCAGGGAATCAGAAAAGGTGAGCTTTTGTACTTAGATATGGTACAGTTGTTGAGCTCTAAGATTCAGACATAAAAAATTGGGGAAGCTTTTATATTTCCCATAATTTTAGCTCTAAGAGCTTCTGTTAACACAGCACTAAAGAAAAATAAATTAGGAGATATATAGAGAGAAGATTTCATGTTATATTTTTTGGACAAATAATTGGAAAAAAGTCATATTAGGCTCTAGAAGTTAATGCCATATAATGTTACATAAAATGTTTTCCACACTGTGCTGAACTACACAGAAGGAGGTCAATTTATGATTCATTTGAGAGAGAGTTCTGAAATTACTGACTTGCCTGTGTAGATAGCAATTTAGCTTTAAGTTGCGTATTTAATTTAGCATCCATCACAGCTTCTCTTCCATCCTGATCCTTGCCCTGAACAAGATGTCATTTCATAAACCCAATTAAACATGGTACTTAGTTGGGTTTAAATACCAAGACAGACTTAATGTATTGTCCAATTTCACAGATCAGCAATGTTTCTGCCCCTGCATCCCTCGCCCGTGACAGCAGAACATAAAGGAGCTGTCTGTGCTGGAGGACAGTCCAGAATTCAGAGAGCAGACACCTCTCTCCTGCAGACGCGTGACTGGGGGTTCTTCATCCACAACGTCAGAGGCATCTGATTTCTGCATGGTAATATTTTTGTCAGTGGCAGACCACATAGATGATGGTGACCCCCTAGGTTTATATTGCCTAGTAAGATAAAAGTCTTAGTTTGTGCAGGCCTCACGGTTTTGCACAATGCCGAAATCACCTAAGGGTCCATGTCTCAGAACCTGTCCCTGTTGCTCAGTGGACCTGGATGTGCAGTGTGATTAATACACCATCTATGAATTTTAGCCCTTTTGAAAAAAGGCAGAATGATTTCAGGAAGAGTCACTTTCTACTCGTTGAATTAAAATTTTAGTAAAAAGTAAATCAGTACAATTTCCACCAATATTTGAGTTGGGTTTCTGAGTTGGTACATTTTTCCAATTAGAAGACACTTTTGATTTATTTATTATTTTATTTTATTTTTTTACAGTGAGGCATAAGCACAGAGCAGTTTTGCTCTTGTCCCACAATGGTCTGTGTCCACTTGCTTTTGCTTCTCCAGTTTGGGAATCCCCCTCCAGGTAAAAATTACTGAGTGCTGATAAGAACTATACTGGTAGTCAGATACCGTTGCTGTGTCTGCTCAACAGCCACAGCACCTTTTCTTTAACATAATCCTATCTTGTGCATGTTTGTACTGCTGCACCTCATCCAGGGAACATAAATTCCTTTCTCAATCAGAGATGAACCACGACTGGACAGAATCACAAAAGTTGTGGCAGCTGTTATTGAACTATTTATCCTACTGATTTCTTGTCTTCCAATCCTTCACTATGCCTCAACAAGGAAAGAACTGACCTGTTTCACTGCAGCATTGGTTATATGATTACATTACCCTTTGCATTCTAATATGGTAGAGGTGATAGTGTATCTATTATAAACAGGACTTCTTAAAATTTTATTAGTATGCTATGTAATTATTATTTTCATCTTGGGGAACTTGTACAATACATGTAAGAACTGCATCCTGCTCATTTTTACTGCCTTCCTCTACCCTCTCTTCTTCCTCCTTCCATAAATCTCTTTCTGTCTCTAAAGAGTCTACCTCCCTGGGAACATGTCCCTGTCTCTTCTTGCACTCCTGCTCAGCCTTAAGGGAATCATATGCCCAAGGTAGGCTCCATCCTTTAACCTGGGTCTAGAAATAAGAGAATGATGAAACATACTCAAAACTCATCCACTGCATGATGTACATTGCTGTTACCAATCCATGCAGTCACAAGGAAGAGGGAAATGCTTACTATTGCAGATCACTGATGTATTGGCACTTTTATTGAGTGCCGTTGGAGTAAAACCTGACTACCAAAATGTTGGTGTGCCACACAACGTTGGTACACATTTGTAATCTCAGCACTCAGGAGGCTGAGGCAGGATGATCTGAGATAGTTTGAGGCCAGCCTGGGCTGCTTTGTGAGTTCAAAGAATCCCTGAAGTACACAGAGACTCGGTTTCAAAAAAAACTTCAGTGTAAGTACAGTTGTATGAGATTCCTTTAATGATGAGTAGTTGGCCAGTTGTACCTAACAGGATGTATGTAGAAAGAAGGCCAATGAAAGGAGCATATGAGGAAGGTTTTAATCTCTGATGAAAATGGTAGCAAAAGCATGAACTTTTTGCTTTCTTTGATTCGATTGCTTCAAGTCATAATTATTGGACTTATGATAGTGCTTTTATCACTGGGAGGAATTACACAGGATGAAAATCCGACCTGCTGAGAATGGCAGAGTAGAAATGTAGAGACAATCTGGGTCCCTGATAACATCACGGAATTGATGCGGGAAACCTAATAACATACATATACGAAGTTCTTATATGGAAAAAAATGTTATTTTATTTTTAAATCACTATTAGTAATTCTTCTGTTTCTTGCAACCAAATATATGAATCCACTGACATAGGTTTCTAGAAATACATTTGTCAGCACTCTGTTTAAGACAGACAGTTTGCATATAGACACAGAGATATTTCAGAGCTCTCATTCTGCATAAATTGTGCTAGTTTTCATTTAAAAATGTAATACAATATTCCTTTACATTATAGTATCTATACACTGCAAGACTACTGTGTCATTTTCTAAAATAACTGTATAGTTATCTATGGATGAAGGTATTATGCCTTCACATTAGGCTAGTAAAAATTTAGAAGACTAATCTGTTAACTTTTTAAAAATGTATTTAGTGCACGGTCTACAGGATCTCACTACACAGATCAGACTCATAGTGATCCTCCTATTTTCAGCCTCCCAAGTGTTGGGATTACAGGCATGCACTGCCACTCCCAGTCTCAATCACCATCTCAGTGTGCCCCGGGAGTGGAGCCGGCACGGCACGCTGGGGATCCAACCCTAGTCCCTGCATCTGCCTGAGCAGGTGCTTTAATTCACTGAGCTGTCTGGCTGGCCTTAATCTGTTAACTATTATCCCCAAATTTGAAGAGGTATAAAAAGTTGAAGAATATTAAGTGAAATTTACATGACATGTGATTTAAATCTTTGTTCTCATTTCCACCTAAAGGAGTGCTAAGGCATGAAGCAGATAAAATGAAGAAGGAAGGAAGGAAAGAATGAAGGGAGGAAAGAAAAGGAAAGCAAGCAGAAGAGAGAAAAGAAAAAAGAAAAAACATTAAAAGGAAAAATGAAAAAGAATCTCTATCATATGATGTTGCCCTCCACTCAGTACTAAGTTAAATGGATTTTCTGAAAAGATCTTCAAAGTAGATAGGATATCTGAGTGTGTGTGTGTGTGTGTGTGTGTGTGTACACAAGTGTGTATCCATGTTTGCTCACACAGATAAAATATAAAATTGCTCTCAAATATCCAAATTTGGGAAACGTTTCAATATACTTCTGTCTCTCTCAGTGTATGTATTGCACTTTAGAGAATGTAGCCGGTAGTTCCAAATGGGTGCACCATGGTACGCTCCATCAAGCAGCGTGTGAATGTCCCATCTACTATGCTGCCTACATTTCCATTTTATTTTGATTCACATTGTTATAGCCATTTTCTTCTTTCTTTCTTTCTTTCTTTCTTTCTTTCTTTCTTTCTTTCTTTCTTTCTTTCTTTCTTTCTTTCTTTCTTTTTTGCGGAACCGGGGATTGAACTCAAGCCCTTGCGCTTCCCAGGGAAGCTCTTATTCTACTGAACCATTTCCCTGGCCCCCACTATAGCCTTTTTCAAATGATGCTTTTAAAGTTTTGAAATAATTGCAAACTTAGACAAAAATGGTAGGTAAAAACAAAAAAAAAAATCTGGTCTTGGATTGTTGGAGCATTAGTTGCTGATCTGATGCCCACTCACTTTTAAGATGCTTGGGATTTATTGTTTACAAAAAGGATTTTCCTACATAACCACAGCACATTTAACTGCTTTGCTTTATTGTCATTAACATATTGCTACTATGTAAATTTCAGACCCAACTCAGGACCCTCGGTTTCCATACTAAGCCCCCTTCCTCTTCTACTCTGGCCCCAACACCCATTTGCTTTCCCCATTCTTGAATGTCGTCCTCAGACTGTGACTCCTGTCCTAGGTCACCACAGGCCACATGGATGCTCTTCTCATCCTTCCCAGGCTAACCAAATGCAGGCCTCTGCCTGCCCCTGTCGGGCTGGCCACTCGACCCATGGCACCTCTGGGGCAAGGCCTTTACATCCTGCTTGGATTCTGGCATTCCCAGACGGGCTCCCACCATGCTTGCATGAATTCCTCCTGATCCTTGGCTTTAATCCCTGCCACCACTCCTATCCAGGCATTTTCTTCTGCTGACTGAACTCTAAAATCACTCTGCGCTGTGTCTTCCTGCGGGCACCCTTTGCTGTGCCCTGACTGCAGAGCCACACTCTGTGCCACACTCTGTGCTTTCTCTGGTGGGTGTGCTCTTCTCTCCAGCCCTTTGGGGGCTAGACATTAAAGCTAGAAAACACTCATGCTGAGGTTTGTTCATCCTGTTTAGATTCCAGTTCCCCATGTGGGGCCACCCACATGCACTGAAGACACTAGAGAATCAGAATTCCAGGGGAAAAATGAAGTTCGTAAATTTGCTGGAAGGAAATTAAGGAACGGCTCACGTTCGTTACCAACAAACTCTAAGAAAATAGATCAATTAGTTTACACGAAACTGGAAAAAGGAAGCTTTAAGGAAAGAAGAGGCTTATAACTTTAAAACAGTTCTTTTCAATAATAAGAAATGGAGTTGTTTTTGAAAGAACAAAGCCTACCCGATTGCTTCATATTTTCTCACATGATTTCACATTAATGACTGTGGATGTAACCTATTGTTTCATATAACAATGCCCTCCACAGCACACACCATTTTCAATGTAAAACCATTTCACTAATGCCCCCTCTGACTCTCCTTACCCTCTATTTCTTTCCTGCCTCTTTCTGTCTGCCTGACTTCGAGAACTTGAATTACTCACTCTGCATGGAGTGATTCAGCTCCCACTAATAACTTCATGCACTGTGTTTTCCTCCAGTGTGGGTGCAAACTAATAATCACTGAAAATCTGAAAGAAGCAACACTCTTGCACGTGATCTGGTTTAGAGACTCAGTAAAAATTGTTGCTGCTGATTTCAATTTAAAGGGTCCAGGGTCTTCTAAAGCCTCTGTGACATATACAGACTTTGAGGATGAAATCAACGTACTCATTCCTTCTGTTTTTTTTTTTTTTTTTTCATTTTTTTTTTCATTTCATTCCTTCTTTGGTCATGCATTGCACAGTTAGTTACATCTTAGTGTTTCAGGCCAATAACAAAAGGGAGGCATGCAAACAGGCAGAGTAGAGTGTGGTCAGCACACCAGTTTAGAATCAGAAGTGCACTGTAGACGCTAGAGGATGGGAGAAGAAAGGAACCAAGAACATTGCAGGATGTGGGAATCCCAGGATCTTGGCTGGTGTTCTGAGCCCAGGTTTGCAGATTTGTAGAATTAGAGCACCACAGGAAATGCAAGGAATCATCTAGTACAGTTACCTGTTTTGTAGATTCCAAACAGAAGTAAATCAGCCTAGAGTTACAAAAAGCCTCCTAGTACTCAGGAATAAGGCCAGGAACTGAAATCTGGGTCTACCAATGACTGTCCGCAGGTACATTCCAAGCACATGGTAAAGCTTTAGGATTTTATAGGAAGGGCTGGCCAAATAGCTCACCTGATTAAAGCACCGGCAAGTAGGCTCAGGGGTTTGGGGGGTTTGATCCCCAGGGCTACTGTTCTGGCCCTGCCCTCAAGGCATGCTGAGACTTTGAGACTGGGCATGGTGGCATAGGCCTGTAATCCGAGCTCTTGGGAGGCTGTAAACAAGCGAATCACTATGAGTCTGATCTAGTAGTGAGACCCTGAACACCCTGTAGACCCTTCCCTAAAATACAAAAAAATAAATAAATAGAATTTTATATGAAATAAAGCACAACCAGAAAAAGGTGACTTGGGGTCCTGTACCTGGCATGTGAAACACGTGAGAGAGTCAGTTTGGGGCAAAGAAAGTAATGAACACATACCTACCAATGAACACATATCTACCACATGAGGAAAGGACTCAGAGAAATTCACAGTGAGTCTTTTTAAAAATCTTATTTATATGGTGTCAAATGGGGGGAGGGTAGATCATTTCTCAGCTCACTGTGTTTACAGGGGCTTGAAAACTGACCTCATTAGACACATATGTCATAGAGTGAGGCTGTGCCAGTGTCAGTTTTTATTTCATTTTTACTTACCAAACTCAAAGAGCATAGGGAAATTCTCTCCACTCAGTTATTTAACACCCCTTCATTTTCACACTTGTAATTATAACATATGAAGTTCCTTGTTTGGGGAAAGATATTCTTACACTGAAACACAAAACTTTCCCTGAGCAGCCACGTGTTCATTCGGTAAGCAATTTCTTCATTACACACCAGAGGTCAGTATTGGCTTGTTAATTTACATGAACTATTAATTTTTATTTTCCAAGTTAACAAAAATGAGAAACAAAATACCAAGGATAGTTGATACATTAATGCTTTGTTATTATTCCCCTTAAGCAAGAGTCATCTGGGTAAATATGCACTAATCATGAGTGGATTCAGAAAGAAATTAAAAGAAAGAAAAAGTTATAAAAATGAAGGTTGCCTTTGCTCTTTAAGAGGTATTCATGTTTTATCTTATGTATGCTAATTAAGCAATGTTTGCATGCATTTGTTATGATGCATAAGAAATGTTCATGCTGGACATGGGGGTGCATGCCTGTAATCCCAGCACGGAGGAGGCTGAAGTAGGGGAATGACCATGAGCTGAGGTCAGCCTGGGGTACATGGTGAGTTCAAAGCCAGCCTGCACTTAAAAGAAAAAATAAAAAGATAAAACAAGCAAATTTTCACAAGTTGCAGGACCACATATGCTGAAAGTGGTTTGTAAAGATAACCATAGTGTTTGGAGCCTAGGAAGTAAGGGTCCCATTCAGATTTTCACACCTACAATGGTATGTCAGTTTGGGGGAGAAGAAGATATAATGTAGATGCATGAGATGTGTCAACAGCAGTTTAATAAGGATTATGAACACCTAGATTAATTGAAAGACTGAGTAGAAAGAAGAAAAGACAAAAGGCAGATCAAACTATCAGGATGACTACTGAGACATTAAAGGTTTTCCCTGGATGGGAAATAGTGTTGTTCTGCCCCATTCTACAACATACAGCTACAGGGATGGGAACTGCATGTAAGGCAGAATTTTTAAGAATCACAGCTTAAATCCAAGGTATTTCATTTTCTGTGGTGCTATTATAAAAGGTATTGCTTCTCTAATTTCCTTCTCAGTGTGTTTTGTTATTGACTTTTAGGAAAACCTGTACTGTAACATCATGTAACTCGGTGGTGTCCCAACTTTTCTGATCAAGGAGATTATGGAGCCACAGAGGAAAGTGATTGATGATGTAGAGTGTGCCTAAGGAGAGTCACATGGAAAGAAAACATTCTCTCAGGCTTTTATGGAGAGCACATTGGCCAAGCAATGGCCATGACTCATCCACATGGCTGACAATGACGAAAGTTCTACAATCTGAGGTACAGGATCTCAGGATAAATCCTGAGGGGATTTGACTGACCTTATCAGATACAAAAGTTACATTTCTTGTTATATAGGTCTTGCTTTATCTTGGTCTTAACCATCCAGCAGAAAAGAATGAAAACGAAGTATAAAAAGTAAAGCCATATTAATATGCTGAGCTGTAAAAGGCTCGAGTCAACAACTTCTGACATTGCCAGTCTTACGGAAAACCCACTACTATTATGGACTACTGGACTATATTGGAATATTTTGCTGAATTCACACACCTACAATATTTAAATGACAATGGAATAGCCTTCTCTGACAAAACTAAACAAAAAAGGGGGGATACAAATGAACGATCATTTTGTATCTGTATATTCAAAATAGGATAGATATACAGCTACATTCTCTTAATTCAAAGAATAGAGAGATTTGTTCTAATAGTGTTTGTGGACAGGATATCATGTCTGCATCTTGTACAATGATTAACCACTAAGACAACAATATGCAATGTATTAATTATTGAAACTGTGCTTGCAATCTGTTTTGAAACTATGTAATTGCTATTTGTTTCCCAATAAAATTATTTTTAAAAAGTAAAATAAAGTACTTCAAGAAATTCTGCATATAAAAAAATTCACAGTGAATACTGAAAAAAAAAGAATCATAGCTGTTCTAATGTTTCTTGCTCAGAACACCACAGAAAATTTGTCAGGATAATGTAGATGAATTTCAAAATCTTTTACAAACTACAAAATTGACTTTGTCAATTAAATTTACAATCTCTAACATCACAGGCTCTGTGACATGAAAATGTAAGCAATCTCGTGGATATCACGAACTCAGCTCTATTCAGGCATTTGTATTAGGTATGTCCTTTAATCATACCCCTTAAATCCTCTAAAATACAGTCCTTGTACTATATAAATAGCCCTAATATTTTAATCATAAGTTGTGTTGCAGCATCATTTGGACCATATTGTACCCTTTTATTGTTTATATTTGTGGCTTTAAATTAGGAATAAAGTTTTCCTTCCGGAATAAATTTTTCTATTAGGAATATGCTATTTTAGCGTCTATAGCACCTGGTACAATACAATGGAGTTAATAGATAATCAGAAAATATCTATGGAGTGACTGTTTCTTTATCTGTTACGTAACACATAAAGGCACCCACCTGGCCTCACTGAGTTACTCTAAGGATCACACAAGATAGTGCATCTGAGAGCTCTAAGAAAAATATGGTGTTATACAAATGGAAGGCATTATTATTTCAGAGAGGTTCTCAAAGTTATAACCTTCCACATCAGCCAGAATGTAATGGCAACTCAGGAACATTTTTAAAAACTTAATCTAAAAAAGAACTTGTCCCTTCTGGGTGCAAATTATAACACTCCTGAAAAAAATGGTTGTGCATATTTTTTTGTTTGTTTCTAAATAGCATAATGAGCTGTGGTCTTTCAGGGAAAATGTTGTTCTGATAGAAGTAATTCACAATGTGGAAAATTGCCCTTGTGTACTTTCAGGAAGGAACTGCAAACAAATGAGCTATTTTGTCTTCTCGAGCAAAGGGACTTACCGGGCTGGGTGGCAGCGGCTCAAGCCCAGCTGGTCAGGAATTCACTAAGATCATAATGTGACAGTCGCTCAGATGCAGATCGGCACGACAGCCTGCAAATGTGCCTTTGGAGGCAACATGGTTTCTCAGGCTGATAATCTGCATTTTTAAAGGTCCCTAAATACAGGTTTATGGAATAATTCGTTACAGCCTTAAGGAACTCTTATGCTACTCTGCGAAAGTCATCTATTTTGTGCAGTGTACTTGTTCAGATGGCCAGAGAGTCTTGGTTTATAGAACTACTTTACAATAGTTCTTTCACTTCTTAAGAACTAGTTTTCCTATCATCTATCTATCTGTCTATCTATCTATCTATCTATCTATCTATCTATCATCTATCTATCTATTTTTTTTGGTGGAACAGGGATTGAACAATCTGATCTATCTATTTCTATTACAGTGCGGGTGATTAATCAAGGGCCTGTGCATGTTAGGATAGAGCTCTTCCTCTAGCTCCAAGATAGCGCTAGATTTGTGAAACCCCTGTTTAAATTTCCAAGTGATAAATTTAAACCTTGAAGCAGACAACATGCTCATAAATAAGGAAAAAGAGAAATACTTAGCTCAAAGTTCATAAAAGCTTCTAGGTAAATAAAAAAGAAAGATTTTTTGGGGGGAGGGGGTGCTGCTTAGGTTGCCTTCAGGGCAGGTCTGCTTTGGCTTGAGGATGAGGGGATTGAACCACAGCATCCTGAGCCTGACTGCTTTGTTTCAGCAGGCGCTTAAACACCTGAGCTAATGGACAGGCCACCTTTAAACAAAAAAGAGAAGAGATAAATGATTAAAATATAACTTACAATATACTCTAAGAGTATATTACATTTTCATAACTTCTTAAAATACTTGTAGCCCTTGAACATGATTTTTCTTATTAGATTACAGTAGGAATATTGTGAAGTACAATGTGTATGCTTTGTAGGTGACTGAACTGAAGTTAAAAGAGGCTACATAATTGATTTTATATTTCATTATCTTCAGAACCCAGCTCAAAGTAGCTCTTAGGATAAATGCTTGTGCGGGAGCCAGGCCTTTGGTCCTTTCTGCTGTCTGCCTCTGGAGTGTCCTATGTTCTTCCCCACTATCTCTGAGCTTTCCCTTTATCTCTTAGCCAAATATCTGATTCTTTTATCTGGAATTCTCTTTCAAAGAGAGTTGACTGGGTATAGAAGTTCTTTCTAAGCTTGTTTCGGAGTGAGCCTCTAGTTGCTAGAGCCAGTTTGGGCTTAGGCAAAGTTGGAACAGTGCTTGGGAAATTATTAGTTCTAGAGTTAGTAGACGCACTAAGGCAGTCATCAGTTTTCTCTGTGATGTCTTAGAAATCCCTGATGTTCCCATCTGGGGGAAGATATCATTCCAGCGGTCAAAAGTGAAAGAAAGCTTTAATGACACAGAATAGTGAATGTTTTACATGACTCTGGCGCTCAGTATGTCTGCTTCTACCTATCCTGAGACAGGCACCGTACTTGACAAAAGAATCCCGCCCCTTTAGCGTATCTTGCGCCAGTGGGCGAGGAAGGGTGAAATAATAGGCTGACACTCAATTCAGAGTTTGGAAAGAAAGGGGTTACTTATAGGACCCCATCCTCTAGCAAGCAGCTCCAAGACCTTCCATGATTTACCTCTATCTTCAGACACCAAGGACCAGCTATTGAGGGTATTAATAAGGGCTTATATTAACTTTTGGGGACCAGAAGACAAACATCATTAGTATTTAAAGACACAAAATCTCAGGTGTTCAGCTCAGTGTGAATGGGTTGGAGCTACAGTTCTAAGAAAAAGTCCTCCAGATCCTGAGGTACTTCCAAATGCATGGGACATACAATTTGAGCCAGTAAAAGTAGAATAATTGTTTATATAGGGACAATCCTCTGACCTCTGATACTCTATCTTGGACAGGAAGATTCTTAGAATTTTGTATTTACAAAGTATTACATTTCACCTGTCTCAGTTGTTTTGCCTGTTTGCTCCATCATTTAGAAGGAGTTGCTTCAAGAGAGAAGTGGTATCTTGCTCATGTCCATCATGTCAGTGAAAACTATAGCTTCAATAATCCCATAGGCACACGGTGTTCATTCAGACATTGGTCAGGTGAGAAAGGGTTAGAATTTGGGGAGAGGGGAGCTTTGTTGTTGTTGTTGTTATTATTATTATTATTATTATTATTATTATTATTTTATGCATTTAATACAGGGTCTGTAGGGTCTCACTACATAGGTCATTCTTGTGGTAATCCTCCTGTTTTCAGCCTCCCAAGTGCTAGGATTACAGGCATGTGCCACCATGCTCGGTCTCAGTTGCTGTCTCAGCATGCCCCATGGGCAGGGTTGGCACAGCATGCTGGGGATTGAGCCCTGGCTGCTGCATCTGCCTAAGCAGGTGCTTTAGTCCACTGAGATATCTGGCTGTCCCTGAGCTTTATTATTTAATAGGATCTTAGTGGATGAATTTCTTCACGGATGCAAATAGGGACCACAGCAGCATGTTTGATAAGATCAAGCAACACTTATTTCCTAACTGAATAGATACCAGTAAAGTGTTACAAATTATGTCTTTGTCTGTGTAAAAAGATATGTGGAATATGAAACAAGTCCTTGTTTCAACAGGACAGTAGAATACCTGTTGTTACAGGGACAGCTCAAAGCGATAGTCCAGGATCCAGGGCTGGAGTCACCTTTCCTGGGAAGGAATAGTGTGTAACAAAAGAGAATCAAGCTGAAGCTCAGTTATCAGAGTTGAATGCCTGGCGAATAGTCAAGTAAGACTTAAGAAGAGACTGAGTGGCTGGGGAGATAGCTTGGAGGTCCAAGTGCCTACCTGGCAAGCTCAAGAACCTGGGTTCAATCCCCTGCACTATGTGCAGTGCCAGCTCTGGAAGCCCGGGACCGCCATGCAGACCACCAAAACCAGGTATGATGTCACATGCTTGTAGTCCCAGTGCTGGGGAGGTTGAGACAGGAGGATCACTATGAGTCTGAGCTGCATAAGGAGGCCCTGCATTAAATAAATAAATAATAAATAGTTTTTAAAAAAGAAGAACAGACCGGGCTCCACTTAAACCAGAACCAAGACATCACACTGGCACAGAGGCAGAGGAAACAGGATAAACCCTGAATGTGGACACCTTGAAATAAAGCTGTGCATGGGAATCTGCCAGTCATCGCGCCAGGCCCTGTTCTGCCAGTTAAGGCACTGGGGAAGCCACCAGAAGACTTCGTGTTGCCGCAGGTCATAGCGAAGAGATGGTGACTGGAAACTAGGACAGACCTAGCATTTGCAAAGATTGGATTTGATTGGGAAATGTTTGTTCTACTAACAAATACTAATTTAATTTCCTGACATTTATTCCAGGATGTTTACAAGAGCTAATTTCCTTAGAAATGGTGATTTTAAGCATCCATTATAGGGAATTATGTTTCTTAGTTGTGTGCACCTTAGAAAAATGTCGATTATTTTTAAAAGTTGAGACTCACTGAAATATTAAAGAGAGCAGGAGGAAAAAGCTTTTGCAAAGTGCCTTTCTAACTATGCCTCACAGATGAATTCTTCAAATAATTACTTGACATATTTATATGTACATCTTTAGCTTAATATCTTACTTAATTGTCCAACAAACTAATTCAATGTTGTTTGCGATGCATTAAATGAACAAAAGATAAACTGGGTAATAGAGAATGCAGAGAATCTAGTGGCCCATGAAATCACTGGATTTGCAAAGTGATTTTCTTTTCAGGGTTGTGCGCTATCTGCGAGCAAAATCTGTTGGCAAAGCACTTTAGTGGCAACCATTGGGTTAGAATGCAGAGGCATTAGAAATGCCACATGGGGTCAAACCAATGGGCCATCCAGCCCAGCCCATTAAAGGCAATGTGAGAGGTGTTTTGGAAAGCAAGGCTGTTCGATGTGGCATCAGTTCATAGTGTGGGATGTATTTAACATATTGCTTAGTGAACTAGCATGTAATGTGTGATTCTATCTACAATTTTTACAAATTTCTATATTTTTCTACAGCTCTGCCTCTTTTTGTTGTATGTTCCATAGTCATAATACCCAATATAGAAAAAGAAACATTCTCCTCTTCTAATTGTAAACAGCAGAGATTTGCCAGATTTCCAAAGATCTGAAACTCCTACAATGCCTTAAACTACCTCCTATCTCTCTTTTCTCAGAGTAGTTCTCAAAATGTTGTCCACCAACTTCGGCAGATAAACCATTAGAAATAAAAATTCCCAACCTTCACTTCCAGGCCTGCTGAAGCAGAAAGTTTGCGGGTGGATCCCTGCAGGCCTCCAGATGCTTCCGAGGCAGTGGGAAGACTGGGAGCCGCTGTTCTCCACCACGCTCCCTCCTCATCTTGTTAACTTTTAACTCATCTGCTGCTCCTTTAGATAACACAACTAGCAAAAAAGATTGGAGATTTGACACACTGGAGTGAAGAAGAAGATGACCTTCATAGTGGAATCAGTAACTACTCAGCAGCCTAGGGCCACTCAGTGCAGGCTCAGGCATTGCCCCAAAGCCCACAAGTATCACATCATAGAAGCACAGTCTGAGCAGATGATTTCAAGTAATGATTCTTATGTCACAATGCAGAGATTACCTCATACATGTTACATTCAAATTTCTCCGAGGAAAACACAAATTATTAAGGTATTTTGAAGGCATTTCAATAAAAGTGAAATGTAATAAATACACTTAAAAATGACAGAGCAGGGCTAGTGAGACAGCTCAGCAGCCTAAGCACCTGCCTGGCAAGCCCAAGGACCCGGGTTCAATTCTCCATATCTCATACCCTGCCTACAGCCTGCTAAAACTGGGGGTGGTGGTGCATGTTTGTTATCGGAGTGCTGCAGAGTCTGATACAGAAAGATCACTATGAGTTCAAGCTGTGTAGTGAGACCCTGTATCAAATAAATAAATAAATTTAAAAATTAAAAAAATTACAGCAAAATTATGTATATATGCTTATGCACGTGGCATTCTTTTTATTTTGAATTATTTTTATTTTTAAAGAATTCAAAATAGTAAAAAAAAAAAAAAGGTGGCGTGAGAAATGATACAAATTTCATTAAGCAATGTAATAGGAATTCAACAATGGTTGCTGTATTGAATGGTGTTATCTTCAAAGTAGTGATTTAGGTTACCAGATATAAATTTGTATGTCAAATAAGTCACCAACAGAGCATGTGGCATTCTTAATAGAAAATCTGAAGACACTAGAAACACTTACCTTTGTATTACTCTACATCCTCTCTTTGGAGTACAAATTGTTGCCCATTAGCTTTTAGATGTGTACCAACTGAGATGTACACCAAAACAGAAGGATTCTATGATGTTGAATCAAGCATCACAAGGACACAATCTCATGGATTTGATCATGATGGTGGGCATTCATTAAACATAAATACATCAAAGCTTGTTTTTAAACTGAAATTCAAACTTCACAACTTTTGCCTTTACTGAACTGCATATCTGCACAACTCTGTGTTGAGTTTGTGTTTATTGAAGAGAAAATGTCTTCATATGCTCTGCCAAGCCTTTCTGGATTCATATTGACCTACATAGGACACAAATCCTAGACTAGCTGAGTGACAGGCTGGCATAATAGCAAAAAGAATTTCTCTAGTAGCACAAATATCCTCAGAGCGTCTTTAAGTCAAAATTAAGAATTTGGTGAAAAACATTGTTAAATTCAGTGAGAAAAAAGTTGTAATTTTCTCATATTCTTTGTCACCTACTCTCTGACATGTTTTATCAATTAAGTTGCTCTCTTCTGGATTTTAAATAGGATTTCTAATAATAATGTGAACCAATTCCATCATCAAGCTGTTTGTGATCTTTACAATTTTTGCCTTTAATAATTACATGCTGAACCTGCACTCATGATATGCGGTGGTTTGCTAGAGGATTGTGATATTAACTGGGTAGACTCTTTCCTTGTCATGATGTGGTCAATGCCACCATCTGAATGACTGTCACCACAACTCCTACAGCAGCTAAAAGTGATCAACCAAGCAGATGTGAGGATTTGGGAAATACCCCATTAATGGGGCATTAATGACAGTAACCATTAATCACAGAAACCAGCAAACAAATGTAGCTACCCAGAACTCATTAAATACTAGCCACTACAACTTACATTCAGAAAATCCCGAAGGACAAAATGATGACTATATATTAACAAAAACTCACTGCTCTCGATTCTTGGATGACTAAGGATCAAATCAACAAGCCTAGGAGCTTTGCAATGACCAGATTGTCAGGACGGGCCTAGCCCTGTATTGTGATAGCAAAAGAATAGGAGAAAAGTATTGCTGGTGGCATAGAAGTTTAAATTACAGCAGGGATAGATTAGGAAGAACAAACAGCCGGCTAAGGACTCTGAAAGCTCTGAGAGAAGTGGAGGCACCAAAATGGAGACCCAAGATTCCAGTTCACTCAATGTTCTCATAAACAAGCTAACTATGAAATGCTTAGTTTTGTAATAATAGGTTAAAGTCACAGAAAAGTATAATCCAGAATATAAAAATCCTTACATTAAAGTGGCTATACATCATGGCTTTTCTTTAATACTTGTGTGGCGTGTTGGTGCTCCTGTGTAAATATGAACAGTGCTTTCTTTAACTCACAAAAGTGTTCTGAGAAGTGGGGTGTGTGTGTGTGTGTGTGTGTGTGTGTGTGAGCATGTGCATGTGTGCACACACAAATATACAGGCACGCATGATTAGGTGTATATAGCTTTTGTTTCTGTTTTTGTTTGTTTTGTAACAGTGAAATGATACAGTTACCTGTAGCGTCCTTCTAAAAGTGGCTGAATAAACCTCATCAGGTTGTGGGTGGCTCACCTCTCCTTCTGAGGCTGAATTCCAGGTTCTTTTCATGTTGAACAAAGAATTCAATGAAACTGGCAAAACAGCTGAGACAAAAGGTACAATAGATATTGCGAAAGGAAAAGAAACTGCTCAATAGGGAGGAAAGAACTGGAATGTGGGAAAGGAGAAAAGAAAAAAGAAAAGGAAATTATACATATACATACATACACACACACACACACACACACACACACAGCAGCTAACATAATTGTACCCCTATTTTTATTAATTTATTGAAAGGAACAGGTAATGCTTAATCTTTTGACCAATTTTGTGTGCTATGTCTGGCAATCTCAACAATTACTTTAAAGACAATATGCAATATAACAGCCATTGTTGAATTTCTATCATCTCATTTTCTTAAAATTCTGTATTGTTTCTAGGTTTTTTTTTTTTTTTTTAATGGAACAGGGAATTGAACTTAGGACCCTGTGCTTGCCAGGTAAGCACTTATTCTATTGAGCTATCACCCCAGCCCCCTATAATTCTTTGTTATTTTTATTCTCTTTAAAATAAAAGCTTTAAAAATGTTTAATGAGTAAGAGTATTGAGTGGGAGATGAACTGGCCCTGCACAGCCTGCGCTGCGTAGCATGGCTCTGCACTGCAAGGAAAAGAGGGAAAAACAAGACAAAGGTCCATCTTGGAGGACACGGACAGGGCTTCCTGAGGACAGCTGTGAGAGCAAGCTCTCCATGCTACCTGCGTCCTTTTCTGTCATCGAAATCTCAGGAGAATTCATGAGAACTTCTATATACGGGTTCTGAGTGGCCATGTGGGGCCCCTGCCCCTCTTGTCAGCAAGGCTGCACTATGCCTTATCTCTTTCCTCAACATTGTTGCCCTGAAACTTTCACTGAATGTTCACTTCAGCATTTTCATTGAGTTTATATTACTGAGAAATCTTATTTTTAGCTACTGTGTTTATTTTGTATAAAATATAGTTTTTCAGTCCTCTATTACTTACATTGCTTGAAACAGCACTGTGCAATATTACAAATAATTTAATCACCCATATTTTTAAACTATAACTTTCTGTATATGTTTTCATACTTCTGTAGGATAAATTTTTAAAGTTTTTTGATCGATTAAGAAACATTAAGATCATAATTATATTTTGAAGGATAGTCATATTTTAAAACCTTCAATTTATTAATTCTTTTAAAGCTTCAAGTTTTTCTTTAATAATATTCTCATTTTAAGATAAGAAACTTGGATGTTTATGGACATAAAGATTTCATTTTTTAAATTTTTTTATTTTTTAAATTTATTTTTATTTTTATTTTTTCTGGTGGAACCGGGGATTGAACTCAGGCCCTTGCACTTGCCAGAGAAGTGCTTATTCCACTGAGCCACCTCCCTGGCCCCTACAGCCAAAAAGATTTCAATAAAGGAAGTCAAATTGTTAAATATTTTGTGTAATCAATCTGTTGTGAGATTGTTACGCCAGCCCATCTCTCAGCTAGTCTAGGATTTGTGTCCTGTGCTGGTCAGTATGAAACCAGAAAGGCTCAGCAGAGCATGCGAAGACATTTTCTCCCTAAAGAAGCACCAAAACAACACAGAATTATAGTGAGTATTAACTTATTTATGTATTTATATCTGTATGTATTTATTTGTTTTTAACTTTTTTTTCTGGTACTGCCTTTTAGAAACTGAGGAATTAGCCAAACAAATGCACCAGGGCCCATAGGAGTACCGGCTATTCACAGTGACTTTTAAGACCCTTCAGAAGTCTTGAGATACATTCTAGGATCTAACAAAATACCAAAAAAAAAAAAAAAAAGGGAAGGCAAGAAAGAGGAAAGGAAGGAAGGAAGGAAGGAAGGAAGGAAGGAAGGAAGGAAGGAAGGAAGGAAACCAACAAGAAAGAAAAGCCAACAAAAAAGCTTGTTTATTTATTTATACATACATACGTACTGAGGACTGAAGCCAGCATCTTTGTGCTGTGCTATGTCCCCAGCCTGCTTAAAAATTGTACCTCAACACACGGTCTCCTTAAATTACTAAACTGCCCAGACTGGGCTCCAACTTGCCTGCTTTGGCCTCCCAGAGTGTTAGGATTATGGGAGTGTTTCACCATACTCTGCTTCATTTATCTCTTTTTCATAAAATGTTTTCAAATATATCTCATTTGGCAAGATGTCTGAGTTTCCTCATGTGTTAGACTAGCCCGTCAAACAAGCCATTCCGTGTAACTGTAAATGCACTGATCCCTAGACGTTAGCGCTCTCTGAGGCTGGTGACCTAGTGGCTAAGTATCTCGCACGTGGAACCGGGCTGGCTGGTGAGCAGCCAAGACTGCTGACTAACTCCCGGAGTAGTGAGCAGCATGGCCGTGCTGGGTGTGAGGTGGCTGAGAAGCACTCCAGCTTGCACCAGAGCTCTGCTCTCATTCACTATCTTCTTGCCTTTCTGGTGCCCAAGGGGCCCATTATGGGGACGGTGACAGAGGTGCACCGACACACGCCGCTCACCTTTTTCTCGTGCCTAGAACACTTGCTTGCTTGACTGCTCCCTTCCTTTTTCCTTTTCCTTTCTTCTCTGTATTCATTCCTCTGACCACCCTACTCCAGCTCTTCCTTATATTATCACTAAATGGCAAACACAGACCCCAAGGAAGGCACAGATGGCAAGGATGGGGCTTCTGCCAGGGAAAAGCCAGGGTTTTGTCAGGGAGAGAGACCTGTGTGGAGAGCATTAGACAGCCTGCTGGGCGCCATGATTGTGCGCCCAAAACATTAGGAAAGCACAATAACTGTGCTAGTAGTAGGAGGAACTGGGCCGGCTCTTCAGAGCACATGGCATCTGTGGAGGGGCTGAAAGCTTGTTCCTTCTGAGTAGAGGACAGGGGAATCGTTCACATGGACCAGGCCTTCGGGCCAGGGTTCTGACTGCATCAAACAAGCCTGCAGCATGGAAGGCAGACGCAGCTGTCTCTGCCCTCTGTCACTGTTCTGGCTTGACACGGATGACAGTAAATCAAGTTGCAATTCAATGATTTTTACTTGCCCCCAAATATGTCACTTTTAGTTGGGAGAGAAAAATGTTCTCTAGTACTTTGTGATATTAATGCTAGAAATGTGACCCAATGTATCTAGCAAAGCCCACAGAACTCTACACCACCGGGTGTGAGCTTTAATGTGCACTGCGGATTTCGGCTAATAAAGCCATATCAGCACTGGTTTATCAACAAGTATCCCACACCAGAGCCAAATTTTAATAATAGGGAAAAGTAGGTAAGGACTAGGGAAAATGGCATGTGAGAATTCTGCGTTTTCTGCTCAATTTTTCTGCAACTCTAAAACTGGTTTAAAAAAATCAGTCTATTAACTAAACTCAAGACATTTGCAAGAAAATAGGCATACCTTATATAAACATAAAGAAATTAGACACACAAGCTTAACTATCACGCAGTTTCTCTTATAAGAGAATCTCAAAATGTATATAAAGATCAAAATAAAAGGTAGACACTAGGAAATAGGGAGACAGATCTTGTGTAAAGATGACCAGATCAAGAGATGGAGAAAACTACTGTGGCAAAGCACAGCAACCAGGGGTTCAATCCCCGGCCTGTGCACTGACCCTGCCCTCAGGGGTGCGCTGAGATGGTGATGGAGACTGGGCGTAGTGGCGCGCACCTGTAATCCCAGTGCTTGGGAGGCTGAAAACAGGAGAATCACTACAAGCCTGAACTAGTAGTAAGACCCTGTACACGCTGTAGACCCCATTCTAAACTCATAAAAAAAAAGATGGAGAAAAGGGGAGGGGCAGGGGCACAGACAAAAAGAGAATTAAGAAGTGTTGTGGACATGTGCCAACTCCATACAAAGACTGTAATAATTGTGCGATGCAAACATGTACTAATACACAAATAAAAGTTGGAAAGGGATAAAACATACTTGAAATAATGTGCCTAGCTTCTGTCAGGTCCCAGCCTTTGTAAAATTTAGAGCGGGATTTTGCTTTTCATAGTTTAGCCAAAGGACGTTTTTTGAAAAACTTTTCAGTGACTTTTAATACCTCTAATGATTTCTTCAGTAACTGGGATAAACGCTTCAATATCCTATTTTATACACACTGTTTACTATAGCCTACCTCCAAAGGTAAATTCGTGGCTTTTAGATCACTACTGAATGTCCAGGCTGGGGAGGAAAAAGCATGATAAGACAGATGCCAGGTAAGTGGGTAAACATAAGCATCGTTCGTGCTCTATTGAATCAAGACCAACACTGCATTTGCTATGTCTGGCATGAAGCCTCATGGACATATCAGGGGTGTGTGTGTGTGTGTGTGTGTGTGTGTGCATGCGCATGTGGGCATGAGTGCATGCCTGTGTGTGTTTTCCTGAAATCAACTCAGAGCATTTCACAGAGTAAGCTTAGTCATTATTTTGGATAATTTTCTCCTTTTTATGAGTGTTCTTATTTATCTTGCCTTCCAGTTAGAGGAAGCCTGCTGCCATCTATCTACACAGACTGTGCCGAAGTAGCAAGTATCCTAACCTCTCAGTGGGTTTGGAACCTCACATCTAGGAAAGCCCACAGAACTCTACACTACCAGGTGTGAGATTTAATGTACACTGTGGATTTTGGCTAATAAAGCTGTATCAGCATTGGTTTATCAACAAATGTCACACTACTC
Source organism: Octodon degus (assembly GCF_000260255.1). Classification (NCBI taxonomy): domain Eukaryota; kingdom Metazoa; phylum Chordata; class Mammalia; order Rodentia; family Octodontidae; genus Octodon; species Octodon degus. Next base: position 24,530,312 of record NW_004524590.1, read on the forward strand.
ATCGTCACATGTCTATGGGGGCTTTGCTGCCACCATTAGTTGAGGAATTAGGTTGGTGGATAATGTACTGCCTGCAGCATCTGCACTGGTGGCAGCAGTGGAAATGGTTCCAGAACATCTCAACTGACAAATAAGGGCTGTGACTGGGGAAGACACATGCTGTATCAACTATAGCCTATTGGCTAAAATTAGTCATAACCACTCAACATTTCAAGGGCAAAGATATATAAATCGTAACAAGTTGGTGAACACAAAATACCCACGATGGTAGAGCTGACAGTTCTTGGTAGATTGGAGTAGGGGTAAGAGAAATAGATGTAAATGATGGTGTTAAGGTCATTAGTCTGAGAAGAAGCAGGGCTGAGACAGTGATGCAGTGAGTGAGATCTTGCAGACCCCCAGATTAGGGAAGGTCTCACAGGGTCAGCACAGATCACTATTGGTACATATATGACGTCCAGAATGTGTTACATGCTGCACTCAACCATTGGCTTGCTTCACTTAGTCCTGGCCCTGCCTAGTAGAATGGTATCACCCTCAGCTGGGTTGAGGTGAACTATATAGAAGTGGGTTGTGAAGGTAGGGGATGTCAGCAACCTTCTCTGGACACGGTAGGTTTGAGGTGGCGATTGCTCACTGAAAAGGAGACCATCTTGTAGAGGACTGGATCTGAGTCTCAGGGGAAAATATTTTAGCTCTTATTTGAGCATTCTCATGAGTGTAGATAAACTCAGGAGGGAAATGAGGTTACAATAGAGGTTCAAGGACTAAGACATTATACATTTCTTTAGAAAGCAAAAGAGGAACCAGTAAGAGATTTTGAAAGGGAGAAGTCAGTGAAAGAAGGAACACAAGAATGTGGATTCCAGAAGACAATGCTTAAGGGAGAAGAAGAGAGGATAGAAAAATGGATAATTGGAAAAGAAAGGAGAGGAGAGGACAGGAGGGGAGAAAAGAGGAGGACAGGGGAGGGGAGGGAAGGGTAGGGGAAGAGAGGGGAGGGAAAGAAAAGAGAAGAGAGGAGAGGACAGGACAGGACAGGAGGGGAAGAGAGGACAGGAGAGGATGGGAAGAGAGG
>NW_004524590.1:24531489-24541451 GCF_000260255.1 Octodon degus
AGAGGGACGGGGGAGGGAGGGAGGAAGGGTGGGAGGGGAGAGGAGAGAGAAAAGGGGAAAGTAGAAGGAAGAGAGGAGGGGAGAGGAGAGGAAAGGAGAGGAGAGGAGCGGAGCGGAGAAGAAAAGTTAGAGGGGGAATGGGGATCCAAAATTTCGTTCTTTCTCAGTTTCACCAACTTGTATCTCAAACCCTCATGTCTAGGTTTAGCAATAGAGCCTCTGAGATCCCAGGGTTTTCCCATGTTATGAAGTGTGATGCAAGTTAGAAGACAGAGACTTGAAATAAGCATTTTATCACATGAGAAAAATTCTAGAGAGTTTTTCTAGCCAGGCACATGGGAAAGGAAGTGGCGACATGTGCTAGTTCATGTAAGATCAGCAACTTTTCCCTCTGTTTGACTTTGTTGATTTGGAAATTATTTGTCTGGCTCTGCAACTGCATCATCATTTGCTCTTCCAGCTTTTGCCAACTCTTACATCCTGATGCTAGTTAAGAAATAATACATTTACTCTGTCAACTTCTGCTTACCAATGAGGATCTAAAAGTGTGTTCAGAGGTAATTTGAACAGACTCTTTCAAGATAGTGCATCTTTTAGTAGATCCGCAGAATGGTAAATATAACTTGATAATCATGCCAAACATTTCTTTGCATTGTAAAATTGAATTGGCAGCTTTGCATAATAAAGGGCTAAAATTATGTACCACACAAGATTTGCCTGAAAGTTGGTTGTTCTGTCTCAAAATTCTCTGCTGAATACTCTTGTGCTTGCTTTTGTTTTTAGGCATTTTCATGTGACTGCTTACAGCAGACATTTCTTTTTATATATTTTCATAAAAATAAATTTTAATAAGTGTGCCAAAACCTCTTCAGTCATCCCCACCCTATCACATGTATTATGTAGACACCTATTTTCCCATCATAACTGGCAAAGCAGCATTTATGAACTTTATTCTTTGTGGTCGCATTAGGAGCAGTATTCCTTTATAGAATGTAATATTTTATCATCTTTTATCCTTTTATGGCTTGCCATGCTTTACATGCTGTTTATAAAATGAGGTCCTTCTTGGTTTAAAATGAGTAATAACCAGTGCAAAACCATAAAAGAAGGGAAAGAATGAGGACTATCTAAGCGTTCATATTTCTTTCTTAATTTCATAAGTTTCAGCACCATGGAAAATCTTGAGAAAGAATTCAGCAAGAGTACCATCACTGGGTTTTCACTGTTCTCAAGAAGAAATTCTTGGTCAGGATTGCTCCCCTGCAGGCCTTACCTTGGAAGCAGTCGTACGACCCTTGTCACTTTCTCAAATGGCAGCAAAGAAATGACTATGTTTGCAGGCTGAGGTGAAAGTGGTTGGTGAGCTGAAACTGAGCACGAAGGAGTTACAAAGATGTCTGAAAGTGGACGGGAATGTGGCAGAGAAGGAGGCCAAGCAGAAAGAGCTCAGTTTGAAGCAGTGAAGCCAACTACTGCTACTGCCACCAGTCACACTACTGACAATGGTGTGGGTGCCGATGAAGAGAGCCTGGATCCAAAACGATAACCCAAGGTCTGCAGCCAAGCAGTCTACCAGCTAAAGGTCAGTGGAGAGGATCAGTGTCCACACAAGATCCATAGACATCTCACTCATTCACTCTATCCAGGAATATAGTCACCTGCAGCCTGGGAATTACTTGAGTGATATCACTTAACAGTGGCAGGTAGAAGGCATGCCAAAAGAGCTCCTGGGGTGAGCTCATATTCTATAACCTCCCAGGAGGGGGAGTCAAGTTGCAAGTCATGACTAACTCCAAAAGTTATAAAGCAGAGGAAGAAATTTGTATCAGCAACAAACTGCATCAGGGAGACATAGTCGGAGTCCAGGAGAATCCTGGGAAAATGAAGAAGGGTGAGCATTGTTCCCTACAAGATCTCACCATTGTCCCCCTGCCTGCTCACAGTACCTCACCTGCACTTTACTTTCAAAGACAAGGAAATACATGGCAGAGATACTTGGACCTGGTGCTGAATGACTTTGTGAGGCAAAACTTTATCATCACCGATATAAGAAGTTTACTGGATGAGCTGAGGTTCCTGAAGATTGAAACTCCCATATGAACACCATCTGTGGGAGCCGTGGCCTCGCCTTCCATCACATAAAACAATAAGCTGGATATGAACTTATACATGAAAATTGCTCCTCACACCACAGCCAGGATCCTTGATAAGCTTTTTGAGGAGTTCCTGGAAGTGACATACATCAATACTGCATTTATCTATGACTGTCCCCAGATTCTGAGCCTTTAGCTAAATGGTACCACTCTATAGAGGATCTGACAGAGCGCTTTCAGCTCTCCGCCATGAAGATGGAGGTGTGCAATGCTTAGCTCAACAATTCCGTGAAGCAGTGCCAGCTGTTCCAACAACAGGCAAAGGCCAAGGCCGCTGGTGATGATGAGGCCACGTTCATTGACCAGAAACTTTGCCCGGCCCCGGAGTACCAGTTGCCTCTCACTGACAGATGGGCAGGGCATAGACTGCATCACAATGTTCCACTACTCAATAACATCAAGGAAATGCTCCTGTTCCCTCTCATGAAGCCAGAAGACAAGTAGGAGACTGTAGCAAGCACTGACACGGAGGAGAGCACAATGGTTGGCACTTTTGTCTAGAAAATAATTCCAACTTTTATAACTCAGACATCTGCATTGTTGCAAAAAGATCAAGTCTGTGATGTGATTCATGTGTGTAGTCATCCATTTGACCACCACAATTCAGATGAGCCATAAAGGGAGAGAAGAAGAATTAAAAATTTCTTTTTACTCCTTGTACCAAATAAATCATTTGTCTCTTTTAAAAAATTACTTTGCTACTTACTAGTTTTATCTAATGAAAAGGAACAGATTAGGAACAGTCAAAAAGGGCTTCAGAATTCATTGCACCTGATCTCATTGCTGAGGAGAAAGCTGAGCCATATTATTCTGTAGGACACAGTGATGTGACTTAGGAAACAACAGAACTTCAGACTCTGTGTTACCGTTCCAAAAGTCCATCTCCTATGACCTACATTTATGAAGCCCTATGTAGGTGGCAGTGTTTAAACCCTCTCTACAGGATACACTTTGCAGAAAATATTTTTTGTTCTTGAATTCATAGTCCTTTATCACAGAATATGACAGAAATTTCAATATGAGAAACACCAGATTGTACTTGTTAAGAGTCATAAGAGCAATAGAAAGCTTAAGAAAAGAAAGTGAAGATATTGGTAAGCCAGTGTAACTTTTATGAATACATAGCATTTAATTTGTTATCCGAAGGTAAGGTTTTAATAAAGGGAGCTGGGGCAAAGGACATTAAGCCTGGTAGAAGTACTAATATGAACAAGGCAGTAAAATACACTCCAACGAAAAAGAGTAAGGAGTATAGTGTGGCTAGATTCTAAGTAACCTTCATGTTTTTCTGTTCTGTTATGGCAGGCTCAAAAATGATGGTGAAATTGTAAAGGAACCTGAATGTACAAGTAGATATTCTTGTCTCAATAGCTCACTGATTCTCTAAGCAGTGATCACATATTCTGAGCTTTAAGAACAAAAAGCTAAGTTGAACGTTCTTTACTAAAGTTTGTAGCACATGTTGGAAGGACAGAGGAAAAGAGAACTTATGTTGCTGGGTGACTCCTATTGCCTGCTTGCCCTCAAAGCCATCCTTCACCCATCTCCTGCTTTGCTCTTCATGGCATAGCCTGTTCTTGGCAAATCAGAATGTCCAGCTTTCCTTCATCAGATAGTTACCTTTCTAGTTAGCTAATGCTACAGGGAGGGGCTGGAAATGAAAAGACAGGAGGGAAGGAAATGCCAGGATGTGAAACACAGGAGCTCAGCACCAACCACATATTTCTCCTACTTCTGCTCCTGCTGGACAGTCTTCACCATGGTTCTAGCCTGGCAGCATCCACATATTCTAAGCATCTTCTCTACAGTTTCAGGTCTCACTGGGGCTGAAATTCTGGTGCATTGAGTCCCAACGCTAGACCTTCCACCCTTGCTAGCCTATGGATACATCACAGGTCCTACTTAGACTTTCAACTCTTCCAATACCAAATAAAAAAGATTTATATAACAGAAATATTAAAAGAAAAGCTATGCTAGGATATAATCAGTCACATTCTTAAGTACACTTGTCATGGATCTGTCTTTCTCTCTTCTTTTTTTGCATTGTTTCATGGTCAGGTCAGCTCTTTCTATTCAGTTGGAATAATGACCCTATTTGTCACCAGCATATACATTTGCATCTCATAATCCAAATGAAAAGAATCTCTCTTTCTTTTCTAAAGCCCTGATATCAAATGTTAAGGGTGAATCTGATTAATTTGTTACAGGATGGGGAGGTGCAGTTCTTTAGTTATGATCACTGGAGTTGCATGCTACTATTTCAGCCTCATTCAAGTTTTATTGAATAAGGAAGAATCTACTCAAAAGAAAAGATACTGGACAAATAACAAGTACCTAATACAGGGCAATAATGAAAAATCATCTTTGTGCCGCCTCAGCCACTCTTCATCCTTGCTGATCTGAAGTTTTGTGAAGGAAGCTGATGGTTTTGGTCCCTGCCACTTACCGCCCCATCTTTCTACTGAGTGCAGCCCTGGCACGCATTGCTATGGATTGGGAGGTAGGAGATCAGAGCCTGCTTATTCCTTAGTGATTTGGAAGGGACAGGGTTCCTCCAAACTCACACTGGGTGGTTGTTCCTGTTGACACTTTCTGTGGTCATATAAGCGTCATCTCTGGCTCTGAAGGCTGGATAAATGGCCTCTACTAGGAATATGCTCAGGTACCTCACTACTCCTAAAGCATTCCCAAGACTCTGTCCACACCCAAGGAAAGTTCTACATCATATTGCCTTGAGTTATTGTTATTTTTTTAGCCCTCTCTGTGATCTAATAATTACAAATTCAATTATTCTTTCATTGTATAACTGCAAACCCAAACCTCTAACATTTTCAGACTTGCTGAAGGTTAAACAGGTAGAAGTAGTTAGGATTGGAGTGGAAACTCTTTTGCCTTTAAGGTTTGAATACTAAATGAGGAGTCTGTTTTTTTTGACAAATACATATGCTCAAAAAACCTTATTCCACTGTCATTTTCTTCTCTGGCCATATTCTGCCTATAGATGAGCCAACAAGACTAGGCTTTTGGCTCCTGTAGTCAAACTGGCTGTGTTAAAGAGAAAAACAAAATAAAACGCAGAATATCATAGCACACAACCAAGTCTTAATGGTTGAACCCAGTCTAGTTTTGGAAAATGGGCAAGCTCAATTTTTGTATGCTGTAGGAGAGAGGGGATCCTTTATAAATCTACCTAAGAGTAAAATAATTTACATTTTCTTCCATCCCAGTATACTTCTTCAAGTGAATTACTAGTTAATTCCTTACAGAATATAATTCTTTTTTAAATTTTTTCTTAATTTTAATTAGAAAGAAATAGCAATGAGACACTTTCAAACAGGTTAATAGGACAATTACAACAATTAATACATTGTTGTCGTAGTAGTTTTTCAGAGGACAAGATGCAGACATGATATCATGTCTAAACACTATTAGTACAAATCATTTTTTACATTGAACTAAGAGAAAGTAGCTATATATTTATCCTAACTATTTTGTATATACATATATATTTTTTCCACAACAAAATGGTTCTTTATTTTTTATTTTTTTTATTCTTACATTTTTTTTCAAACCAAATTGGTAGGACAGTTTCAATAATTAACACATTGCATACATTCTTCTTAGTGATTAATTGCTGTACAGGATGCAGACATGATATCCTATTAACAAACACTATTAGAACAAATCCCTCTATTCATTGAGAGAATGTAACTATATATTCTAACCATTTTGAATACACAGATACAAAATGGACATTCATCTGTATCCCATTTTTTTTGTTTAGTTCTGTTAATTGAATCTTATAGATGTGTCAAATCAGCAAAATATTCTAAAAGAGTCCAGTAGTCCATAATAGTATTGGGTCTTCCACTTCACTGGCAATGTCAGAAATTGTTGACCTGAGTCCCCTACAGGGTCCTTTATTTATATCCCCCTATTTTTGTTTTGTTTTGTCAGACATGGTTGTTCCATTGCTATTAGAGAAGCTGTATTTGGAGGAGTCTTCAAAGGACTTTTTCATACTTGATGCCAGTCCAAATATCATAGGTACTTGAATTCAGCAAAATAACCCTATATAGTCCAATAGTCCATAATAGTAGTGGGTTATCAGCACAACTGGAAATTGTCAGAAGTTGTTGACGTGAGCCTTTTACAGCTCTGCATATTAATATGGCATTAATTTTTATACCTCACGGTTATACTTTTCTACTGAATTCTCTCAGGCTTTCACAGAGAGCAAATTGGTCAAGCAATGGCTGTGATTCATCCACATGGCTGACACTGACAAAAGATCTACAAAGTGCCGTACATGGGTAAAACCTGAGAGGATTTGACTGACCTTGTCAGATACAAATGTTACATTTTTAGTTATATTGGTCTGGACTTAACTTGGTCTTAATCATCCAGAATATAATTCTTGATCCAGTTTTTTAATGGGCAGTTTGATGTGAAGAAAATGAGTGTCTAGAGGAATGCTTAGTGAACTTTGATATCTGAAGAAGACTGAAGAAGACTGGTAATGGGAACAAGAGTTGGTTAGGGGCAAGCTTGGCAGTCATCAGCCATAACCATGAACAGATTTTTTTTTTAAGTGTAATAATTGGTTTTAATTCTTTGCCATAGAACTTGCTCAAATTGCACATAAATGTAATTCAGCAATGTAAGTAGATAACCATTCGTTGTCTACAGATCCTAGGTACTGACAAAAATGTAAATATATGGTGCCTTAGTAGGCAGAATCTGTGCTGTGTGGCCGGGAAATCATGGAGATTCAGAGTGAGAGCAGCAATGATCTCCTCAAACTTCTCCAACAAAGTTCCAGGTACCCACAGAGCCTTCATTGCTGGTGAAGTTAGGAGGCTTTTGTAGGGTGAACTATGCTGCCTGCTGTGTGCTTCTTTGTTTGTCTTTTTGCCAGGCTGTAGACTGCTTTGCAGTCCAGGAACTCTTTGAAAACAAGGATGACCTTCATTCGTCATTGATTTTATTTCTGAGTTCCATGTAAGGACACATAGTAGTCATTTAATAAAAGAATTTTGTTATTCTCATTTGCAAGTTATAATGACTTTTCCTGTGTAAGGAAAAGACTGAATTTCTTAGCCTATAAAGAGGTATACAACCCAGAACACTAAAACTGATTAACATCACACATACATAGAAAAATAATTGATGTAAAAAATAATAGTGGTAAACTAAAGGCATTAAAATATTATACTAAATTTTAAAAATGCAATACTAAAGCAACTATAAATAAAATACTATAATATATTAAAGGCCCATGAAAACAAAAATTCACAATGTGTTATTTCATGTCTATGTCTTTTTTTTTCTTTTTTCTTTCCTTGAACATGGGGATGATGTAGAATTTCTATTCCTCCATACCATGGGTCCATGCTTCCTGATGGCTGGGCTAGTGATCTTTCTAATGAGAATTTCAGCTGTTTGCCATTAATGTTCTTAAAACTAAATAGAATGCAGGGATCACTAGATGAATAGAAATTAGTGAAAAAGGAGAACTAGAGGTTTGAATAATTTGCTTTAGATCTTACAGACATTTGTGTCTTAGTCCTTTTTCATTGCTATGAAAGTACCATAGATTAAGACCAAGGGGGATAAAGCAAGACCTATATAACAAAAAATGTAACATTTGTATCTGACAAGGTCAGTCAAATCCCCTCAGGACTAACCCTGAAACCCTGTATAGCAGTTTATAGATCTTTTGTCAGTGTCAGCCATGTGGATGAGTCACAACCATTGCTTGACCAATTTGCTTTCTGTGAAAGCCTGAGAGAATGTTTTCTCTCCAGGTGATTCACCTTAGGCACACTCTACATTGTTGGTTACTTTCCTTTGTGTCCCCATAATCTCCTTGATCAGAAAATTTGGGAAACCACTGAGTTACAGCATGTTACAGTACAGGTTCTCTTATTTCCTGAGTTCTCATTGACATAAGGGAAAGGCTAGGGCCAAAATGTTGGCTATTCTTGTAGTCCTTCTTTTTCTCTAATTTTTTGGTCTGCAAACTTAAGTTGTTAACCCTCCAGAAGAGAAGCTTAATGATATTATTACACTAGAAAATAGGCTGTTGAGCTTACCATCAGTATCTGTCTGAATATCAAATGCCTTTGACATAACATGGAACAGGTATTTTCCATCAGTTGGTGATATGATAAACTTTAAATCCATATAGACTGTGAAAAAAATTTAAAAATTAAAAAATTGAAATACACAATTACAAATTTTTACACAGAATCTTAGAAGTCTAACCACATACAACATTGTAGTAGGGTAGTCCTATGACCTTTTTTTCTTGGCTCTTGTTTTCATTTATTACCATTTTTTCTTTTTTCTTTTTTTAAACATTTATGAGAGAGAGAGAGAGAGAGAGAGAGAGAGAGAGAGAGAGAGAGAGAGTATAGCAGTAATTGATATGACATTAGAAGCAGTACACTTTTAGAAGACCAGAATGACAGGAAAAGGGAATACAAATAAGGGACTATTTTGTAGTGAAAATATATATACATGTATATACAAAATAGCATAGATAGACAGCTACTTTCTCTTAGTTCAATGCAAAGAAAATTTTGAATTAATAGTGTTTAGACAAGATATCATGCCTGCATCTTATACTATGAATAACTACTACAAAGACAATATGCAATGTATTAATTATTGCAACTGTCCTACTGACCTGTTTTGAAACTGTCTCATTGCTACTTCTTTCTCAATAAAACTATTTTAAAAAAGAAAGTACCATAGAATAGATAATTTATAAATGGCAAGAACATATTGCTCACAGATCTAATGCTGAGACATCCAAGATCAAAGTGCTACAAGACCTGGTGTCTGGTGGGGCTGCTCTCTTCTTCATAGACGGTGCCTTCTTGCTGTGTCTTCACAGAAGGTAACCAAGTTTCCTTGTTCCTCTTTCTTAAGGACACTGCTCCCATTCATGTGGATAGAACATCATAAGTAAGCTCCTAAAGGCCTCATGCATTAATACTATCTCTTTGGGACTGAGTTTCAGCATACCACAGACACAGACATTTGGACTAAAATGACCTAGAACATCAGATTGTAACCTCATTTGAAGATATAATCATTATGGATATAATGGAACATAAAAAGACTCATGAGATGAAAACATTCTGGCCTTTAAGTTATACTCATGATCTAATAACTGGTGTCCTTATTCAAAGAATGAAACACATAGCAACACAAGGATGAAGTGATTTGGAGAGACAGGCAGAAACTGGAGCAATGGTTCCATAGTCAGAAAATATACAGAGCTGCCAGAGCCCAGAAGAGCCCAAGACCCACTGGAGGAAGCCGATCCCTACAAAAGCTCAGATTTCACTCTCGGTCTCTATACCTGTGAGGAAATACTTCTCTGTGATTTCAGTAATTTATTTTGTGGTACTTTCTTATGGCATCTGTAGGCAATGAATATAAAGGTTTTATGTGGACAAAGTGCAAAGCACTGTCTTGAGTAGGAAGCTAGAACCCACAGAGATAGTTGGGTGAACTCTATGTGATAACACCACATTGAATATGGACTCTATCAGTGGAAAATCAGCACTTGTATTAATAGAGAACTATGCAATTTACATAAATAAGGTTCGTATAGCACACTCCAATTGTAGTCAGGGCCAGCATGTGTGAGTTTCCTTTAAATCCTACCTTACCAGGGCCAGGGAGATGGCTCAGTAGAATAAGCACTTCCCTGGCAAGCACAAGGGCCCAAGTTCAATCCCTAGGTCCACAAAAAAAAAAAAAAAGTAGAGAAGGAAGGTCAGTAGAGGAAAATGA
>NW_004524590.1:24541596-24569821 GCF_000260255.1 Octodon degus
CACTTCTTTTAGGTCTTCAATAAAATAATAGATTCTATTAAAACCCCTGAATTCTGCAGCATTTTAGCTCATCACTCCATCAACCAATAGGCTAAGGAGGAAACATTCTTCAGCTTCCCTTTAGAAAACCAGTCTTGGATTTACCAGTCTAGGGAGATATTCTTGAGGATTTCTGTCTCTAGATTGCTCCCTGGGAATTAGAGATAAAGTGATCAGCAACTTCAATTGCAATCCAAGGAATATTCAACTGAAAAAAAATGTTTGAATCCTTAGTGGAAGACATACAGGACTATAATTTTGACCTACATTTCAGTTTATAGACATTGTTTATAATTTAACCTAAGGAAATAATGAAAATAAAGGAAGTTGCATAAATTAGCACGGTTCTAAAGCTAGCTAATGGCAGAATCTGGTATTGAACCAGGCTTTGTCTAGCCCCGGAGTCAGGTGCTGTATTTCTTTCTTCACAATATGTTTAAACCTGATGTGTGATTTCTTTCCTTCCAGAGCTCCACATGGGTCATCACTGTCCATCTACTGAAAACAAAATTATAGAAGGTATTTTTGTCACATACTGTGAAGATAAGCAATGTTTTATAATACAAGGTCAAACAGTAAATTGTCAGACTAAAATGTAGTAATTCTTTTAGTTCATTTAGACAGCATAATAGGAGAACTGGGTGTATTTCTTCATGCTTTCTACTCTTTGTTTTGAAGATCAAGTTGGCATGGGAGATAGGACCCAGTGAGAAGAAAGGGCAGCATAGGTGTGGGGAGAGGCTGAGCTGGAGACCAAGCACATAGTCAGGACTAGAGCAAGGCCAGCACTGAGAACACAGCACCAGAGGTGAACCATAAAAATAAGTTATTGGGTTAGAGCCAGGCCAGCCCAGCAAGTGTCTGGCCTGGGTGTCCTTCTTTGTTAAGTACAGCACAGATAACTTTGAGAATGGTTCACTTTCAGTGTTCTTAGATACACACTTGCACTTTTGACTCCTTCATGTGATTTTCCCCTTTCCACCATGCATAAATAAAGAGGCAGACCATGTTGGGTTGTCACTGCCTGTCCATCAGAGGGCTCAGGCCCCATGGGGTCCCAGATTCCCTTACATGTCCTTTTCTATTTTTTTTTTAATCTCCCATCACCACCTCTCAGAATGCCACTGGCAGCATGGGTTATGACAAGCTTTGTATAGATCTTGTCAAACAAAGTCAATATCTTTTGGATCCTGTTGCAGGTTATCCCCTGGACTTGACTTAACATGATCTTAGACTTCCAACCTCTTTCATTTTCTTCACTTTCCATGGAAAAACAAATGTGTTATGCAATAAAAAACTGATCATGTAAATTACCTAAAATTTCCCAACAACCCCCACCATGTGAGGCAGCTTTTCATCCCAGTGACAAAACACTTGAGAAAAACAGCAGAAAGGAGAAAATTGGTTTAAAAGATTTCAGTCCATGGGTGGCTGGTTCCATTGTTGTGGGACTGAAGTACAGCAAAAGAGCATACTGAAAAGACATAGTGTAGCAAATCTCTCTCATGGCATAAAGGAAGTATAGAGGAAAGAAAGAGCCAGAAATAAGTGGCCAGGGAACAGATATAATTCGTAAGGGTATGTCCTGATCTACTCCATTCAACTAAACCCTACTTCTTCAGTTTCCATCACTTTCCAATAATTCCATAAAATTCTGATCTCCTCAACTTATTTCTCTTTTACTAATGGAATTAGACCTCTCATGATTGAACCACCTCCCAAAAGCCAATCAGGGGCTAGGTAGATAGCTCAGTGGTCTAAGCACCTACCTGGCAAGATCAAGGCCTGCAGTTCCATCCCCAGTACTGCATGCTGTGCCGGGTCCCACCATGCCAGACCTGAAAGAAGGAGGCTCACTATAGGTCTGAGCTGTATAGTGAGACCTTCTATCAAATAATCAGCAAGCAAATTTTTAACACATTTTTCCTTTGGGAGATACACCATATCCAAAACATAATACTCCTTAATGATTAGTGGAAAGAAATCATAGTTAGAAATAACATTTTGCCCTTTATAAACATTAATTTTTAAGATGATCAAAATATATATATTTTCCTTGACTTGAAGTTTAGGAATTTAGACACTGTAAGTGTACCATCTAGTAGTATCAGGTATGTTCACATTGTTGCACAATGCTGAGACATTTTATACCCATTAAACAACTCCACATCTCTTCCTTACCCTCAAACTCAGAAAGTCATCATTTTATTCATTTTCATAAATTTGACTAGAGACACTGTTGTAGTTCTGCAAGGGGAAGAATATAATACAGGACATATTTTATATTATTTTATAATGAATCACCCAAATAATTATATATAACAAGGGCAAGAAAGCTATTTACACACTTAAACACTAAAGAATCCAGCTGAGGGCCTAGAGCTCACAACAATGCACCCCACAAAGTCTAACAGAGGCCTAGAGCCCACAGCAAAGTCTCATGAAGGTCTGCTTCACAGATCTGTGCTGGAAAGACCCAAAGGTCAGTGGTGGACTGCCTAGCAGAAGTCTATGCCAGCAAGATGAAGGATCTATGCTAGAAGGCTGGGGGATCTGAATTGGAGCTGGGAAGCAACACTCAAGGTAAACACCAGAGCTCCCCCAGAAGTACTACAGTCATCCTCAGCAAAAGAGAGGTCCCGAGTTCCTCCAGTGATGAGGAAATCTGAGTTCCCATTAGGAAAGCCATTGTGACAAGCTTCATGAGGCTGAGAAGTATACCATTTTCCCAACCAGAATCAGAAGGTGATGCTCAAAATGAGGACCAGAGCTCCTCCAAAATTTATTGCGAAAGCCAGCATGACAAGGTCCTTCTGCAGAACAGCCCAAGAGAACTAGCAGCTTCCAACAGCTCCGACAGCCTGCTTAACAGCATTGTTGCAGCTTCTCCTGTTCTGCCTTTAGGCTGCTGGCAACAACCCTTAAGTGGGCCTCCTGCACCCATAATCATGCTAGTTTAATTCAGCTGGGTATAATAGCTTGACCAGTTAGAAATCCACTACAGACACTCTCTTATTTATAATATTTGATTGGTGGATTTTGACTTTATGATGATGCAAAAGTAATATACACTCAAAGAAAATCTTACTTTGAATTTTGAGTTTGGACCTTTAGATACATATACCATATTTTTTCTCCAGAAAACACCATTACTATCTGAGCAATGTAGTAATTCTAAGGAAGTTACTACTGACTATAGTTAACCCTAAAAGCATATACTCTTGCCCTCTTCCATGTTATCATTCTTATTTATTACAGGATAAATACATGAAAGGTTTCCGTAAGTACCATTATTTTCAAGAACAAAATCTTCAAAGGCTTCAGAACTTACAGGCATTATTACTGTAAGATGAGTGATACTTGTTAGGATGGACTAGTTCTCAAAAAAGTGATGTTTTTATTTTGTTTTGTCATATTCATATCATAACTAAAGAAAACTTGAAATTTATGAACATAAATTTATGTTCATAAGTGTTTACATATGTCCTATACATAGACCATTTTACCACAACCTCATTTTACAGATAAGCAAATTGAGTTTCAAGTGAGTGATGAGGCTTATCTAAGGTTACACGATCTATTATATCAAAAACCTTGTGCTCTATTTTCCTAGATCTTGGTGTTAACCCATGTTTATGAAATCCATATTTAGAACATAGAAAAGGTATTAAATTTGCAAGTATTTTCAATTGGCAACTTTCTCCTCTCCCAAATTTCAGTTTAAAATCACTGATACAATAAACATTTTGTGTATTTTTTCAAACTACATTATGTTGAAAATTTATTTTTGCACCTTACTGTTATATTTACTTTACTTTTTCAAATCCATATATTTCCTTTAATTACCCTAATTCTGATCCTTTCTCTATTACCCTTATGTTCCTGTTACTAATCTTTTTTAGGTACTCATTGACTACATTCAAAATATGGTATTTCTTTGTAAATATTCAACTAATAGGTCTAATTTTTCCAGACCATTTTTAAAGACTATTATGAATATGTGTGAGCTCTGTAAGTACTCTAGCTCTGCTCTTTCATTTTACATTTGTGTCAGTCTCTATTCCAACCCAGCGCTGGAACACTTTTCAGACTAAGCTGAGAACATATTACATAGATATGAGAATCTAAAGTTGATGGTTTTTGCGTAGTTTAAAATCTTTTCACATGTTAGCATTAGGGTGACTTCCTGAGACATGGCATGATTTTCCTAGTTTTATGAAAGAAAAAACTGGAGCCCAGAATGGCCTTATGTGTTATTCAGAGACATAGTGCAAGGGTGTGCTGGAATTGGCAACTTAGGTTCCTTGACTTCTGATTTGGCATTTATCTACTTTCAGATCAAAAAATAACGCCTTTGGGGGTTCTCAGCCTTGTCAAATCTGTGTAGAGGTTGCTTAACCTTGTTTTGATGATCACTTTCCGGAGATATTTGTAAGAAGAAATGGTTCAGATGCAGGGATCGGAGAGATTTCATTGGAAAACTGCTCCTTTCATTACTGCAGACTCCAGCAGTTGAAGAGACATTTCTAGAAGGTCAAGAGTTCTGGACAGTGAAGAGGGAACCACTCAGTGCCTAGTGTGGCCAAGGCTGTCCACGGTGGCTTTCTTGGATGCAGCTTCTTCCATCTTCCAGTCATTAAATAAGCTGCCTAATCTTTGCATTAAACCTCTTTTATTTGAATTGCTTACTAAAACCAATTTTTCTTGACTCAACTCTAAACAATATAACCATTTTTAAGGTACATGCTAATATTTTAACTATGACTTTGCTTCCTAATGCTAAATTGTAATTTCAAAAGATAAAATTCAGACTTTTAAGTGAATTTAGGATGAACAAATGTCATGAGTTTTGTTGGACTTACTAATTAAGGAGGGCACATTTAAGTGTTAACAGAAATTCAAAGAATATCTGAGGCTCTAGGTATTTATAGATTATTTTTTAGGTATTTAGTACAGGATCTACAAGGTCTCACTATGCAGATTAGATTCATAGAGATCCTCCTGTTTTCACCCTCCCAAGTGCTGGGATTATAGGCACACACCCAGTCTCGG
Source organism: Octodon degus (assembly GCF_000260255.1). Classification (NCBI taxonomy): domain Eukaryota; kingdom Metazoa; phylum Chordata; class Mammalia; order Rodentia; family Octodontidae; genus Octodon; species Octodon degus. The sequence continues at coordinate 24,546,688 of NW_004524590.1, forward strand.
TCACTATCTCAGTGCACCTTGGGTGCAGGACCAGCACAGCATGCTGGGGATTGAACCCCTGTCCCTGTGTCTGCCCAAGCAGGCACTTTAATCTGCTGAGCCATATGGCCAGCCCTTGTATCTATAGAGAATTTAATAAAGAAATATTCCACTAAGATATTTTGGAGTATATACAAACTTGGTTAATATCTTACAAAGCTGTATAGAAATATTGGATTATATTTTCTTCCAAATTATTTGCTTCTGTTGGACAAAAATCTACATGTTACAATAAAACTTTTAGAAACTTCAAGCCCAGAGGATTAAAGAGCTTGCAAGCAGGCGCAGGGGTTGGGGGTTCAATCCCCTGGGCTGCTGTGCTGGCCTCGCCCCGGGGGCAAGCTGAGAGGGCAATTGAGACTGGGCATGGTGGTGTCTGTAATCCCAGCACTTGGGATGCTGTAAACAGGAGAATCCTTATGAGTCTGATCTGGTAGTGAGACCCTGAACACCCTGTAGACCCTTCCCAAAAATGCAGAAAAAAATAAAAATAAAAAAGAAACTTTAACAGAAAGTTTAAAATGCTTATCATTTCACATCTGACAATAGCATGTTCTCAAGCAATATAATTGTCCTTTAAACAACCCTAGGATGTAAAATTTATCATTTAGAGATTGGGAAACTGAGGCCAGCATATATAACTGACCGGAAGGTCACGAGCTATGTTAGGGAAAGCCATTAAATCCAGATTTGTCTGACTGAATCTGAGACTTTTAACTTGCTGCTGTTCTACTGTCATCTGATTAATTGATTCACACCTGGCCAAACCTTAATAAATTAATAAGCTTAGAGAATAAGACTGCTGAGACTTAAAGCATATAAAAGGTTATTACAAAAGATGAACTATATTGAAAGGTAAAACGATATAAGTTAATCCACAGAAACCTTAAGTGGGGGAAAAAAGTATGGGGCAAAAGTGTCAGATTATTTCAAAAAGGAAATATGTATGGACAAGTTTTATGCAATGAACTTTTCATTAAGATTTTTTTTTCAAGGCCTCTTTAGCATAAAATGCAGCATTCTATCCCTATAGATTTTCCATCTAAGTTGTTTCTCAAACATGCAAAGTTCTTAGTTCACAGACTCTGGGACTCTGTGCTCTCATCCTAAATCTACTCTGCACAGTTTAGGCAATAAATGACTGAGATTTCTCAATGTCTGATCATTTCTGGTGTTAGAATTAAAGAAATTACCATTGTCTTTTAAATAGCATTTTCTAGTTTCTGTAATATGCTGAATTCATCCCCAGACTGTAAAGCCATTGTTTCAATGTAGCTTAAAGAAGATAAATAAAGATGAGTGAGGTGAGATGGGCATTGTTTGATAGAATGGGCTCTGGAGTCACAGTGACTATTTTCTCACCCTGACCTACTGTTCAACCTTGGGCAGGCACCTCAACTTCTCTGTACCTCAGTGTTCTCATTTGAGAAACAATAATTCTGCCTCACTGATTTATATGAGGAGAAATGAGGCAATATTCATTAAATATTTGGAAGAATTAATCGGTTTAAATACAATCTCTTATTTTTAAAATATCATCCGAAAAGGAACTTTTTCCACTAAGGTAAGATTTGCATATAAATCGGAGCTTGTACACTTTGAGAAAGGGCTATCACACATTTGATTAGCTTTGCCTGGTCTTTGTATTAGAAGTGTAAACATTACCTGTTGTAAGAGATAAAGCCTGAAATCTCAGTGGCTTAGCAAAGAAAAGATTTATTTTTCAGCAGTACGACCCAGCCTGTAGATGCAGGGGAGAGAGTGGTGTCTATGGGTGCATTTGTGAATTCAGGTTGTCCCAACAAAGAAACACAAACTGTGTGGAGTTCATTGTCTCACAGCACTGGAAGTCAGAAGTCAGAGGTCTAAGACCAAAGTACCGTTACAGTTCATTTCTGGTGAGGACTTTTATCCTGGCTTGTGCGTATCACTGTATCCTCATATGTAGTCATGGAGAGAAAGTGGGAAAAGGAAAAGGAAAATGAAGGTGAGGGAAGAGGGGAGAGAGAGAGAGAGAGAGAGAGAGAGAGAGAGAGAGAGAGAGAGAGAGAGAGAGATAACAATAGCCTGCACAGTTCCACAGTCATTTAGAGATCCAGGCTAAAAGAGGAGCTGAAGAGGGAGAGGATCTACCACCTTCAGTGTGGAAGTTCCAGGGTTTCTCTGACTCTGTATCTAGAAACAAAGAAACAGAAAGAAAGTAGTGCCCAGAAGGCTTAGGGGCTAAGGGCAGTGACTACTTCTACCCAGGTCCTGTGGCCAGATGCACACAAATGCCACCTAACTAAAGGAGGTGTTGGGACATGTCTGCAGTGTGCCTTGGGCTGGAGGGAGAGGAGAAGGAAAGAGATCTGCAAGTAGCTATCCAGCCTCTCTCACAGTCCTCTTGAGCATGGAAGGGGGAAAAAAGTTCACTTTTCCTTAGTCCTTCCAGTGTTCTCAAGTCCATGCTATTGGGAAGCTCTTTCCCCCGATCTCTCAGCTGCTATTGCCTATGCAGTCACATCACTAGGCAGCGCTGCAGCAGACAGTGCCCTAGCCACTTTCCCGGATGTCCGCGCAATCGTTCCAGTTCCAGTTCCTATTATTGCTGGCTTCCAGCAATGGCCGGTCACTGTGGTGCAAACCTTGTCACTATATGCATATTGTAGAAACCAATCGAAGACGGCCAAGTGCTCTGTTTCTTGCTTGCAAACTCATAAAAACTTCCCTCTCTGAACCTTCAGGGCCTGATATTTTGAGTATGATCCTGATCAGTGCCATTTGGCATAAAATAATTCTGCCTCCAAATCCTTTTGGAGTTTCTGCTTGTGCTGAAGTAGATGGCGGTGTGTTTGTATAAGGGGAAGGGGTGTGAACTCCCACACAGCTTCTGTTTCATGTCTGATGAGCAAAGGCAGAGCCAAGCCGTGTCAGCTTGAGGTTAGCTGGGTGCTGAGTGGTGAAGGGTTTGCTTCACATCAAAGGGCTGCAGGCCTTCACTTTGCACATTCAGTCACCAGATATGTGTACCCAAGGACAACACTGTTGTGTAGGCCCCCTGCATTCTGTCTTGGTAGGACTGAGAAGCAGGACATGCAGTAAGGCCCTAGGAAAAGACAATGGCAGTGCACAGCTGTGTCCCTTTCACTCCCCTCTTCCATCCAATAAACCCAGTGTGGACTCTGAGTACACTTCAAAGCCATGGTTTAAACGCATTTCTCTCTCCAGCAAGAAAGGCCCATGCCTGCCCTCCATAGCCTCAGTCCCTGGAGACCTCTCAGGGACTACGACCTGCATGAGATATTGGTCGGCTCTGGAACCTCCAGAACCACAGAAACCACGGTACCATTCTGGTCTCCCAGGCGAGGAAGCAGCCCGATCTAGGTTAGCGCTGGACAGGCAGGACGTGCCATTGATTCCTTTGGAAGAAATGTCTAAGAATATATCTCCCTTTCCCAATTTTTTTGTAAAGTAAACTCAGTATTTTATGCTTTTTACTATAAAATTTAAGGCTATAAAGGAAGACTGGGTTGTTTTCCCAGCAACAGAGGTTTCATAGTCAAAATTTTTTGTTTCCTAAAAGTGGTAAAATTCCATTACCTTTTGTTTTGTCCCTGTACAAACCCTTTAGTGTACTTTGAAATTAAGCCTTTATATGAACCCTGAAGTACCTTTGTCTTTAGGCTGTCAGTGAAAACAAGGGGCCTGCTTGACTAATCTGGGTGAGATATGAGCGCCCTGGAACGTGTCCAACAGGACACCGCCGAAGTTCCTGGTTTTCAATTTACGTTTGAGCTGAACAGTCCAAGGAGAATTCTGCTTCTGTGGGCTGCATGAGGGCTGGCAAACAGGCTGAACTGGATAAGGGTACAAGGAAAACTGGAGAAGCATGGTGTGTGATAGAGGCCACAGATACTGCAGTGCGGAGGAGACTGTGACGAGGAGAATGGGATGTGATGTTGTTAAGGTGCTCAAGACTGCCTGGGAGTCCTGTGCCATATCTTCTTCACACAGGGACAGATTTTGCCTCCAGTTTTGCAAAAATTAGCGCAAGAAAAAGGCTTTAAACAAAGCAAAAAAATTTTTCAATACATTGTCTTCTATGCTGTTTTACTTTTATGGACTATATGCCATCTTTTCCAAAATTGTGACATGTAAGCAGTAGGGGCTTAATTAATGTCTGTTGCACTGAATTGCTTATCTGTGTCCTCAAGACTTTTGGCAATCATGATTTTTTAAAAATTATTTATTTATTTGTTTATGTGGTACAGGATCTCACTATACAGCTCAGATTCATAGAGATCCTCCTGTTTCAGCCTTCCCAGTCCTGGGATTGCAGGTGTATGCCACCACATCCAGTTTCAGTAGCCATTTTGGCGTGGGACCAGCACAGCACGCGGTATCAGGGATAAAACCCGGGTCTCTGCACTTGCCAGACAGGCAGTTACACCACCCAACTATCTCTCCAGCCCAGCAATCATGATTTTTATGTTTCCTTATTTCTCCAACAATACCTCTGAAGAAATGATAATCAGCCTACGCTCTTGCCTTTTGAAAGACTGCCTGGAACTCTCCTGTTATGGTTTGTGTCTAGTTGTGCCCTCAAAACCTCATGCAAGTTATGGGGTGGATACAGCTGGAGAAGCAACGGGTGACTTGAGGGGCGGGGCCAGAGGACCAGGGCGGGGTCGGAGGGGCTGGGCAAGAGAGTTCAACTGGCTAGCCTGTGCTTTCTCAGAGATGTGGAGAGGTTCATCCTGGATACAGCAGCGCCCCAGCCTCTCCTCCAGTGTCTTGAAACCTCCAGTAACTGCGAGCTGATTAAGCCTTTCTTTCCCTCGTTTTGAGTGTTGGGTATTTGTCCCAGCAAGGAGAGAAGAGTAACTAAAGCACCTCCCCACCCCATTATGACACCTTGACCTGCATCATGGTAGGAGTCAATTTTTCCTTCTTATCTCTCTGTGGATTCCAATAAGAGTCCTTGGTGACAAGACACTTATATACTCACCATCATTTATACTTGTCCTTCAAATACAAGCAACATAAACTTCTAAATTCAGGCAGAAAGTGAAAGTCACTGATGATCATGGAAAAGTCATGGACTATGATTTTTATTTCTTTAATTGATTTTATTGAGAAACAAATAGCAGTGAGATAGTTTCAAAACCAATTAGGACAGTTTCAATAATTAATATATATTCATATTGTTGTCTTCGTAGTGGTTTTTCATAGTACAAGATGCAGACAGGATATCCTGTCCAAACACTATTAGTACAAATCTTTCTTCTCATTGAATTAAGAGAAAGTAGCTGTATATCTATCCTAACTATTTTGTATATACAGATGTGCATTCAGACTGATTTATATCCAAACTCACATTGCACACCCAACTGTGAAACTGTGAGTCAATTACAGGTTGTTTTAGGCTGCTCTGGGGTCTGCAGCCATCTGCCTTGTAGTCTCTTTCCCCCGTGTCTGTATGCGCCCCAGGAGCTCTTCTATGTTCCGAAGACCCTTGAGTGTGGTGTCGGATGGGACAGCTAGAATAAAGAACCCATTGGCCCACTTCTATTTTCTTTTTTTCCCGCCATTTCCCTGGGGAAAGGGATGAGCTTTGCTTTTTTTTTTTTTCTTCGTTCACAAGTTTATTATGAGAAACACTGCAGTGTTCTTGTTTAGTAACATCATCTTACAGGAAGGGGAAAACATTTCTGTTCAGAATAACTCACCAGGTTCTGAGAATAACAAAGAACACCATGGGGGTGAGATTTGAGAAGGAAATAAACTGAGTGCAGACAAATCATACAATTAAATTAAACAGTATCCCTGAAAATAAACAAAACAATTTCAAAACTCACTAGTAGAGGAGAGGCTTGGTACTTATTTTTTAAAAATCTTCATTAAGCTCCAAAGGTTGTTTGCTGCTACCTTATCTACAGTCATGCTGTGTAAAGCTACAGCTAAATGGAAGCTAAATTGTATTCATGAGGTGTTGATGTTTGCATCTTATTATCTGCATTCTCTCAGAGAAAGCAAAGAGTAACTACACATAGCAAGATGCCACAAACTGGTTTCTTGACCAACAAGGTCACTTCATCATGCAACTCGTTCATTCTAAAGTGGCCATAGCTGTTGATGACAAGAGGCTTTGCATTTTTATATGGCACATTTTTTGTCTGTGTGAAAACAAATTTTTGAATGTTAACTATTTTCTGATGCTCTGGAGTTACTGTTGCCTTTCCCATTTCCATTAGATCAATAAATGGTTCATGACAATATTGTATAAGTTTAAAATTTCATTACAGGACCTAGTCTGGGGTACAATGAGTGACTTGTGGCTCCCCTCTACAAGGTGCTGGATCAAACTGCAAGAAATAGTATTTTAGAATATCATCAAGTTCCATGATTGCAAGCTTGGTTACCACAACAATAACAATAGTTTAGAGCATTGAAAATTGTTAGTATATTTCTGTCATGGCACCAGTTATATCCCTCCATCTGCAGCTAGTGACCTGTAGACACTAATGTGAGGCCATTGGGATGATTAAATGTTTTGGATATATCTTGGCCAAAGGTGTAACCAGCTCCCTGAGGAGATATGCCCCAACCACCACGATCGTCTGGATCTGACCACAGCAAATCACACATTGCAAATTCACCCTCAAGGGGAACTTCTTGTAGGCAATCAAGCGTTCTCATGTGATCCAGTGTATCTATGCATGGAGAGAGGCCACCATGTAGACAGAAGATCTTCCCATCCACCAAGGCAGTAAGAGAAAGATAATAAAAAAAGACCTATACAATATTTCCAAACATTTGCATTTCCATACTTTCTTAAGCACTCATCATAGAAAACATAAACTTGTGTAATTAGTCTACTCTCATGATTCCCTCGAAGAATAGTGATACATTCATTACAGTGAACCATAAGAGCTACAAGCAGTGTAACTGTTTCAATTGAATGATATCTTCTCAACATAATCTCCCATAAACAAATAATTTGTATCTGGTGATTTGCCACCAATTCTAAACAGTTGCATGAGATCATGATATTGCCCACTTACATCTCTACAGGAGATGGACATCAACCCTCTTGCATGTTGGATTCTTTTGCCAGGGTTTCTTTAGCCTTCTCACACAGGCTCTTGACCTGACATTAGAACAGCTGCTTGCACTCATTCAGCTGCTCATCCCACTGGTCCAGCTCGTTGGTAAACACCTTCTTGTCCACGATGCCACCAAACTGAACTGGCTGCCACTCCACACTACTCCAGCACCACCTCCTGCACATGGGCCACACACACATGCCACCACCAGTTCCTGGGGTAATTCTGTGGTCCCTGATGATTTCTGGGCACCACATTGGCTCACTGGCTCTTCCTGAGGTGCTCGGCCATGGGCAGCTCTGCCTCCTCCTCAGCTTGCCCTAGCTATGAGCTTTGCTTTAAATCTCTCTTCCTGTCTAAATAGAACACAGCATGTACCATTTGCTCCTTATTCCTACCTCCCTTGAACACTCCAGTCTCATAGTTTAGCCAAAAGATTGGATGGGATGCAATGAAAGAATTAGCCCATTCACAAAGGAATTCAACAAGGTATCTCCAAAATCTTGATTTTTTTTTTGGTTATATTTGGGAAACATTTGGTATACAGCCTACAATCTTCTATGAACTCAATACAGATTTTTTAAAAAAATACTACATGTTAATTTCTGTAAAAATTCCAAGTGCTGTACTTTGAATTGACAAATCCTAGACATTTTATACACACTCAGGGTGCTCATCTTGCCCTTTCCACTATCTGTAGTTAGAATTCTGCTAAATGTATGCTGGTTACACAAAGATCTTTGTAAACATTTTGTGGTGTTTACCCCACAAAGGTCTCTACCAACAAATGGTGACAACCAATGCCAGTGCTAACTGGCAATAGCTCTTAAAAAAAAGTTCTTCAATTAACATAGATTTCAAATATGTAATGAGAAAGACATGTCAAGCTCAGAGCGTGTGCTTCTTGCTTATTTGTGGGTGGCTGTTAGTGAGTAGGAAAAGGACCGAAGCTGTAAATGCAGCTTGTCAACCACAACAACGTGCCTCCTTGAGTTTTGGTTGATCAGGACCTGAGAAGGTAATAATTTAACTACATTTTATATAAACATAACTGCATATTTGCAAGCTTTGCTTCAAGACTGTTTTGTTTTGTTTTTTTTTTTATTTGTGGAACCGGGGATTGAACTCAGGCCCTTGCGCTTATCAGAGAAGCGCCCACTCCACTGAGCCATCTCCCCAGCCCCCTCAAGACTGTTTTTATATGTACTTTTATTTTTTGCATTTTAGTTCAGGGTTTACAGGGCCTACAGGGCCTCACTACTAGATAGGACTCACAGTGATCCTCCTGTTTTCAGCCTCCCAAGCTCTGGGATTACAGGCAGCATGCCATCTCAATTGCAGTCTCAGCGCACGCCAGAGGCAGGGCTGGCGCTGCATGGTGGGGATGGAGTCCTGGCCACTGCATCTGCCTGAGCAGGCATTTGAATCTGCAGAGCTTTTGGGGCGGCCCTTGCTTCAAGACTTACGCTCCCCCAGCTGATCAAAAATTACCAGTAAATGTTTGCCCAGTCTATTATAGTAATTTAATTAAGCAAATACATCAGAATTATATGGGACTATGGGCATGAAATTCACCAGGTATAATAAATTCTGAAGAACCAGTCATTACAGATTTCCAGGGGTGTGCTAATAATATATGCAAGGCAGAAGACAAAAGGATTAAGAATTTTTGCTCTCATGCTGCTGAGCTATCAAACCAGTCAATCCTCCTTTTTAAAGAAACAGCAACTATTCAGTTTTTGTTTGTTTGTTCATTTGTTTGTTTTACTGTATTTAGTACAGGGTCTACAGGGTCTCACTACACAGGTTGAACTTGTAGTGATCCTCCTGTTTTCAGCCTCCCAAGCGCTGGGATTACAGGCACCTGCCACCACACCCAGTTTAGTCACTCTGTCAGTGAGCCCTGGGGGCAGGACCAGCATGGCGTGCAGGGGACTGAGCCCGGTCCCTGGGCCTACGTAGCAGGCATGCTAGTCTACTGAGCTATCTGGCTGGCCCTATCTAGTCTTAAAGCCTCAATTTTGATAAGATTTGTCTCCAGATAATTCTTTATTTCATTTTTCACACAGATTGGGTGGGGTGTACCAACAGATTACATCAGTAAGCTGAATTACTATTACATAGTATCTGCTGTCTTTATCATGTTGTACAATTGTTTCCCACAATAAGTCTATAGTCTCTAAGTCTGTAAGTCTTTTGTAGATGCTTTATTTGTCAAAATATTATGAGAATTATATAAAATGTATTGGTCATATAATCTCCACAAGAATTAGGTGAATAACATTTACAAAAATCACTCTTTCGAGTTATGCAGAACATTTTCAGTTACTGCAGGTTTTTATTTTTATTTTTAATTATGAGCAGAGCGTTCACTGAGCAAACTTTCAATTAATTTTAGCATCCATTTTTGCCAACCTAGGAACTAAAACATTTTGGATTCTCACTGGACTCCTTTGTTTCTAATAATACCTTGGACACGGGAGGAGTAGCCTGTTGGTAAACAGCAGGTGCCCTGCAGGCCTGAGGCAGGTGCAAAGCATGGTTGATGAAGGAGATGGGCTCAGTGAGCAGCATCTTAGAATGGTGCATTTAAGAGCTGGAGGAGGTACACTGGTTTAAAATTACTGATCATAAGAAATAGTTCCTGCAAATGGTGTGTGGCATGTGCCCTCATGCCACATCATTTTGGTTGGTAAAGAGAAGCAGAGTTCTCCACGGGTACCTGAATCTCATGGAAATGTCTGGGCTAGAATGAATGGTTCAGTGGGATGCCTGTGCAATTTGCACCTCTTGCCTGAGGATGAGACGGAAGCCAAGAGGGAGCAGATGAGGGTATCAGCAGAGATAATAGATGGCTCAGCACATGTCCAAAGGAAGGGAGATGGAATATGCACTGCCTCAGAAAGAGTGAAATGCCCACTTTTCTGAGGTCCTGGATTCCTCAGAAGTGATATTTTCACTGAAATAGAGGAGCACTTTCTCTATTCCACGAGGCTAGAATTTGACTTAACTCCGGGGTGGGGGCAATAAAAATAAAATGCAAAATGCATCCCCTGATAGTTTTACTTTTTCAGATGTTTTGAATATTTATTTATTTTTTATTCATTTTAATGAGAAAAAAGATAAAACAGCAATGAAACAATTTCAAAACAGGTTAGTAGGACAGCTACAATAATTAATAAACTGCATATTGTTGTCTTCATAGTAGTTATTCAGAGGTATTGTCTAAGCAATATTTGTATAAACCTCTCTTCTCAATGAACTAAGAGAAAGTAGCTGTATATCTATCCTAACTATCTTGTATATACATATATACTTTTTTCTTTTATTTTTTTTTCTTTTCAACAAAACAGTCCTTTATTTATACTTTCGCAATGTTAGTAACACGTGATACAAGGTTGTCTAGCAACTAATAGCTGACTTTAACCAGAAAGGATGTTTATCTGAGGACTGAGGTAGCTTGTTTGCTCCAGGTACTGAGGCCTACCCCCACCTACACACAATTGATCAATTTCCTAGTTTGTGGCTCCAAACAAATCCCCCTTTTTTTTGTTCTGCTACAGATGGGTGTTCCATTGCAGTTAGAGAAGCTGCACTTAGAGAAGTCTTTAAAGGACCTTTTCATACTTGAAGCCAGTCCAAAGATTGTAGGCATTTAAGTTCAGCAAAATAACCCAATATAGTCCAAATACTCCAAATAGTAGTGAGTTATCAGCACAACTGGCAATTTTCAGAAGTTGCTGACTTGAGCCTTTTATAGCTCAGCATATTAATATTGCTTTACTTTTTATACCTCATGGTTATACTTTTCTGCTGGATGGTTAAGACCAAGTTAAAGCAAGACCCATATAACAAAATATGTAACTTTGGTATCTGACAAGGTCAGTTAAATCCCCTCAGGATTTACCCTGCAACCATGGATAGCACCTTCTAGATCCTTTGTCAGCATCAGCCATGTGAATGAGTCACGGCCATTGCTTGACCAATTTGCCTTCTGTGAAAGCCTGAGAGAATGTTTTTCTTTCTATGATTCTCCTTAGGTACATTAACATACCAATGAGTATAAAATTTCTTATCTTAATAAAGTACATGAAATTTTCATCTTAAGAGGATATTGATCCCATTTGTGGGAGATCCATTTGGATAATTATTGTTGAATTTCCATTCCCTTCAAAATTTGAGACAACAAAATCTACTTGTCCTTTATTATTCCAAAGGCAATACTAGCGCACAAGAAGGAAGATGTCTTCTCTATCCAAAAGAACCTTACAGACTCCGAGGAGAAGATTGTATGAATAGATGAAAACCACTAAACAATGATACATGTACTTAGCATAGAGCAGACAACTGGCTAATGTCTGGAATTTTGCTGTAGTCTAATAACCAAGGTGAAGCACATTTGATCATCTAGTCATCATAGACAGTGATACGTGTGCCTGGTACTGTCTACTCTTCAGGGTAACCTTGTAGTTATTGTTCCCAGAAACTACTGCCCTTTGATAGGTTTCTTTCAGCCCTTGAGCCTTCCCTGAACTTCTCTCCTCGCCTAACACCCAGTTACTGCAAATCCAGCTTATCTGCAATTCCACTTTATCTGCAAAAGGTAACTAATTTGTATTGTTATGAAAAAAGTTGTATCAAAAGTTAGGTCAGAGTCCACAGTGCTGTTCAGTCTGCCTCTTATAAGGCTGTGCCTTCGTATGACTCACTAACTCAGAGCCCAGATTTTCTCATCTTTGGAGAGCAGTGATCACAGCTATTGTGCAGGTTTTGTTGGCAGAGTGTTCTGGGCCTACCTGGAGTGGTAAGTCTTGAGCCCCTTAGCATGGTTTGAAACTTAGGATATGCTTGTTTGCATAGAAATGCAATTTCTTTGTTGGTTTGTGTGGGCAAGAGCAAGCAAAATGCAGATTATAGCTATTATTTCATTTTATTTGTGAAGTGTCATGAAGCCTTGGGAAATATAGGTTATATAAATAATGGGAAGGTAATGTTATTTTCTTTATAAGGTTATTACAAGGATTAATCACCAGCCACAGAATCTTAACATTACCAAATGTTTCTTAAATCTATTTCGCAACTAAAATGATTAAGAAAAACATAAACTTTCATTGATAGTAAAAATACAAGGCTTAAGATAAAGAGAAATAATCTGGGGTTTGTCTTTCTAACCCAAGGTGGTGCCCACGTGTTCTGCATTCTTCCGAGCGGTCTCGCTAGCTGGCAACTCTTGGTGCCTTGAGCACCGGTTCCGTCCTTCACAGCACCTAATAAAGTGGCTCGTCGTACTAAAGTTCAATATAAATGTGCCAAATGAGAAATGAGCAAAATTATAATTAGAAGTGCAAAAGAGGAATGGCAATACCCTGTGCACTGAGGTCTTGTTGAGCAGCCTGCAGTGTGGAAATGCTAAGCTCATGGGGTGCAGCATTAATGAACAAACCACCGAGTGCTGAGTTCAGGAACAAGAAGAGACAATTATAGCTCTGCTGCTGGCGAGGCAGAATTTTCATCAACACAAGAGGCCTGAATAAAGCTGTGGAAATTTCCATTTAATAGAATCAACCTTGGAGAATCATAGGAGACAGGAGAATCTGTTCTTTGTCCCCAACAGAACAATTGTGTCCTAAAATAAGATTCTACTAGTCTTATGTAAAATTCTGTTTGCAAAGATTTGTTTATATTTGCAGGCCGCATGCCAGCACTCAGTAGAAAGATTAGACAGAGGCTGTGGACATTGAACTCTTGACTGGCTTCCTTTCATACCTAGTGGGATGTAATTTAACTTTAGTCTTGGCTAAGAATCAAAGGTGTGATTGGGATAAATGAGTGTCAGTTCAGGAACTTTCTTAAATGACTTCAGTTCTGAACTCAGTGGAGCTTGGACTCCCCTACAGATGTTTTGCCTTTCTGATACCTTTCATAGCACCTCTTTTGCTGTCTACCTATCACCGATGGTTTTGCTCTTTTTTTTTTTTTTTTTTTTTTAATGTATTTGGTACAGGGTCTTACTACCCAGCTCAAATGCATAGTGCTCCTCCTGTTTCTAGCCTCCCCAGTTCTGGGATTGCAGGAGTGAGCCACCAAGCCTGGACTTGGTGGGGAGCTCAGTGCACCGAGGGGTGGGGCCAGTGTGGCATGCCATACCAGGGATCGAGTCCCTGCGCTTGCTTATGCAGGTGCTTAGTCTGCGGAGTTACCTTGCCAGCCCTGCTGGATTTGCTCTTGGCATCCTCTTAGGGGGTCTCTCAGACACTTGAGGAAAAACTGACTGGAGATCCCAATTTTCAGTGATCTTTGCAATCCTTTGCAACTCTAAAAGTAAATACCTTTCTTTAATAATTATTTGTAGATTGGCAAGAGCTAGATCCCAGTAGCATCATTTTCCTAACTAATAGAAAAAAAAAGCTCAGCAAGAAATGACCTCTAGAAGTGAAAGCATTTGTCTGTTCAGAAACTCCATATGAGTTCAATCAAGATTATTAAGATGTATCTGTATGCACTGAGGTCCCCTGGAGAAGGGGGAGGACACGTACAGAACCCTCTTTGCCTCTTTGCCAGTTGCATGCTGGGGTTGCTGCTGAGCAGCAGGATGGAATTCTGCAGACAATTAAAATGACCACCTCCTGGAGTGATCAGTTACAGAATGCAGCAGAAATGCCTGCAAATATGGATTAGCATGCCCTAAAAATGCATCGGCGAGAAGCCCATCATCAGGTGTTTGTGAACCTAAGTTTAACCATGGAAAAAATAAGGTGTTTTGGTTTTTATATGGATTATATTCTTGCTGTGTACAAATCCCCATAGTATGAGACGCTTGGCTTTGAGCTGACTATGGAGAGACTTGTTTCTATTGGGTATCCCCAGGAACTGCTTAACTTCACGCATGATTCTATGTTTCCTACCAGAGGACTTGTCTTTGACACACTGTATGGAAATCTCTTGAGAGTTGATGCTTATGGCAACCTCTTGGTCTGTGCACATGGATTTGACTTCATAAGAGAGCCAGAAACTAGAGAGTAGTATCCAAACAAATTTATCCAGTGAGATGGCACTGAAAGATTTTATACTCTGAACACATTATTTAATCTTCTAGAGACCTACCTGCTGGCCTGCCTGGTAGATTTTTTTTTTTACTAGTTGACCTAGATATACCAGCTGTGAGACAGGATTTAAAGATGGGGACCTGTTCATGTCCTACCAGAGTATGTTCCAGGATGTAAGAGATGCTGTTGACTGGGCCCATTACAAGGGCTCCCTTAAGGAAAAGACACTTGAAAATCTTGAGAAATATGTAGTCAGATATGGAAAACTGCCTTTGCTTCTGAGCAGGATGAAGGAAGTAAGCAAAGTATTTCTTACTCCCAACAGCAACTACAAGTATACAGATAGAATTATGACTTATCTGTTTGACTTCCCACATGGCCCCAAGCCCAGGAGCGCCCATAAGCTGTGGCAGTCCTATTTTGACTTGATCTTAGTGGATGCATGGAAACCACTCCTCTTTGGAGAAGACATGGTACTATGGCAAGTGGACACTAAAGCTGGCAAGCTGAAGGTTGGCACCTACACAGGCCCCTGCAGCACGGCAGTGTCTACTTGGGTGGCTCATCTGATACAATCTAAATACAGAAAGAAAGAAAGAAAGAAATCTTTAAAGTGTCCTAGTGTTTGGGGAAATTATAAAAAGTTATACATGGTATGGTGTCAACTAGAAGAAAGATTCATTCTCAAATAGCAGTTATATATCCACAGCAGGCTGTTGCTTCACAAAAATGTTGTTATTCCCTTATACTGAAGTGTTTCTGGTTATTAATTTTTCTTTTCTTTCTCACTGTAACTCTGTCTGTCCACCTGTCACTTCCTTTTTCCTTAATTATTGTGCTCTCCTGGTCTTACTCAGTGACTTAGAGCAATAGTTGCGGCAGCATAACACTCAGCTAGAACAGACACAAGGGTTGTTGAGGGAGAAGAAGACAGAGAAGAGTAATTCACGCATATGTGACGAGCTTTGCAATTTGAATTTTCATCTCCCTCCAGCAGAAGTCTTACTAGATTCCAGTATTTGCTGAGAACTTCATAAGAAATCATCAAGATCAAGGCATTTGTTTCTAGAGGTTATTTATGAGCTAATTATGGCATGGTCTTCAGTACTCGTGTTCCAAAAACTGCTATGTCTAGCGTCTTGGGCCGCTGTCAGCCTTCTTAGCTCTACAGAATCAAATCAATAGGATTTTCCTTCAGTAGAAATAGTGTTAGGAGCCACCAGGTGGCAGTGGAGAAAGGAGAGAGGGACAGAGAGAGAGAAGGATCGAAGGAGAGGAGAGATCTTGTGCTTTGCTTTGTTCAACTTTTAAAACAGATTATGATTATATATTTCTTATATAATCAGGAAAAATAAGACAAATTGGTTGACTTGATTAAAAAAAAAGAGGATGTTATATACTCAAACTTCCTCTTTTAGAAAATTTTTACATATCCCAGAATTTCAAATGAAGCCTGCGAGCATGTGCTTGTTTCCTATTTTCAATGCCTTTCTTTCAGTTTCTCAAGTCAGGAACTTCTGAGTTGTTTCTCACTTTCTCTCGTTTCCTTAATTGTTATTACCCAATTAATCTTTGCCTCTTCCTGTTGTTACAGATTTTCTCAGATACATTCAGAGGCTTCTCAACAATTACAGCAGGAGATCAAGCTCTTCAAGCCCATATTCAGAGCTCGGACACCTCAGGCCAACCCACCACCCATAAGCAGAGAATCATACGTTGTACACTGAAAGTGCATAAGAAAGCAGAGCAGTAATTCTATCCTAATTTTAATTCCCATCTACCATCTACTACTGACAGAACTGCTCGCTTCCAGTATTGTCAAATTATGGACTTAACTAATTTTTAGTATAATAATGGGTATAAAACATAGGGATAAAATATATAAATGTAAAAAATATTTTAAATCCATCATTGATTTATAGACAACAGATGTTTTTACTAAATTATGAATATACAAATTTATATACATAGAAATATGAGTTAATCACCCTAGGATCATTTTTATGAGTACTTGATCTCACTACATGTAACAAGTCTCCAGCAAGTAAGCCCTTTAAAGCCTATAAGCCCTCAAGGTTTAAAGTTATTAAAATTTCAGTGTCAACTCAACATTTAAAGATAGAGCCATGGTATAAGATGGTTCATCCTCCCATAACAAGAATCAGCTTCTTATTCTTCTGAATAACCTAGTTGAATTCATTTATACTGAGGAAACAAACCCACCGACTAAATACCTCATGTTGACAGCAAGAAAAATTTCATGTTGCATATATAGAATTTAAGGATTCAAAATTACTTATTATATCATTTGAACTTCACATATCATATGAGACTGACAAAGAATATGATTTCTATTTTATAGAAATGAGAACTTAATTTCAGTAGAAATAAGGTATTTATGCAGGATGACATAACTAAGGAAGTAAGAGAAATATGACCTACATTGGTTCTCCAGGCCCTGGTTACACATATAATCTGGACAAACTTTGACCTAATCTACATTTTCTGTCATGAACTGGAGATACACATAGACACACACATCGCTAGACACAGTTCCTTGTGCCTGTAGTACTTCAGCATAACGAAAACCATTTTAATAAATGCTTTGAAGGAAAAGGTATAAGTTAAAGCTTAGGGGTGTGGATCTGTAACCCCAGTACTCTGAGAAACTGAGGTAGGAAAATTACAAATTTGAGGCCAACCTGTACAATTCAGAGATTTAGGGAGATCCTGACTCAAAATAAAAACTAAAAGTTTGGATGTAACTCATTATGAAGGTTTATTTATACTTGGAAATATATTGAAAAATACTGAGTGCACCACAAAGAGCAAACCATAGTGAAATCCAAGTTCTTTAGGGAATTTCTAAGGAAGTGTAGGGACCCATCTCTCTTAAACTATGTTTGATTAATGACATAGCTTGATGCTTTCCTTGTTAGCCTTTTTGAATAATACAGAATAAATAAAGGTAATATTTCCAGTTATCATTCTCTGTCATATAAGGGAACATATATTGGTTTCGATTTCCAGTGGGATACTGGTATTCTGGAGTTGGTGTTCAATTGCACAACCCGATCAAGACTTGGCTGCCTATCGCAGCGACTTTGGTAAACCATGTGAAAAGAATAAATGTAAACCAACCAACACGAAACTAGCTGCACTTCCCCTTGCTGCCTCTGGCTGTCCAAATCTCCACCCCAGCCCTTAACCCTGCAAACCACGGATGTGTCCCTGATAAAATTTAAAGATTAGAAATGAAGCTTTCCATCTGAACGGCACGTGTAGTTTCTCTCTTACCTCAGCACTGGCTGTGTTTTCCATTGTTGGCAGACTGTAGCTCCCAGTAATAAAGTCCGAAGAAATTCTATTGTCTTCCGAGCATTCCCATCATTGTTTTGGCACATGCTCTCCTGTCAAGATGCCAAAGAGTTCTGGAGGTGGGGAGGATATATTGTGCTTGTAAAAAATGAACCAGCTCTCATAGAAAGACCATTTTCAGCACAGAATTGCAACCCTGCTATAAAATTAGAACTGCTTCTCCATGAGAAACAGCTTTTATTAAAGTAAGTACAAATTCTTTCAAGAGAATTCCAGGTTTTATATAACTTTTAATTAAGTTTCTCAAAAGCAGGAGCTCATTTATTCTTCCTCTGTCTACATGGGGCAGTGAGGTACAGAGCGCTGTGTTCACAGAGACCTTGCTTTGAATTCTAATTCCAATTTGAGCTTTTATGTCAGTTTGGCTTATTCCTTGGGGTTTTCCGAAATTATTTGCTTGAATATCATTAAAATCTACTTTTGTTCCCCATTTTTGTTGCACAAATTTCTTTCGATATAGCTATTAAAAAGTTTCAGATATTTCCTCTCACTACAAGATTACAGTCAGTATTTTAAATCCAAATTAAACAATATGAACTCGCAAAACAAATTAAATTCTAATATGCCTTCATTTCCTTTCCTGATTGGAGATAAAAAGTTGATAAAAAGGGAACCTTAGAAAACTGATTCTAGCAGCAATATTACCAAAATCTTGGGAGCTTCTCTGTTTATCTGAGAAGCAAAAAGCCACATACTGTGAAAGTTTCAACCAACTCAAATCCCAACAAACATTACATTTGGCATCCAAGTATAAAACAGACTATAAAACAGAATACACTTTGCAGGAGGTATGTTATTTTTTTTCTTTTCCAATATTTTGTAGAGATGGAGAACTCAGGAGACAAGATAGCACACAGTTCAATTCAGAATTGCCAAGAAGGAAATTTTCAAGTCATGGAATTAATCCCATACATCTTGTTCCTAGTCATGTTACTAGACCTCTCCCAGTGGAAATGTTAATCTGGATCCATAGAACAGAAAAGCATCGAATGCACACTTATGTGTACGATGCCTTTTCCTGTAACTACATACTTACTTACTATAAATTCATCTGGTGGCATAATATGCATACAGTGAAATGTAACAGCAGCTGTATTTGCAGGAGGTCAGCTTCTAGGTATTTGAACCCACTGATATCTCCACTTGTACTGTGTGACAATAGAATACCCTGAATAAGGGGCTCTTCGGCTATATTTAAAGATAACTCATAAAGTCCTATATAGGAGATAATAAAATAAACCTTAATACATATGCCTTTTGCTTTTAATTAGCCATATTGATAAACAGACTTTAATTATTTTCTGCTATCTCTGAGCATATGGGTAATTATTATGATCCCCTTATGTTTTCCAAATGGCTAATGTCTCATGATGGTGTAATCTTTGCCTAAAATTGAAAAATAGATTTGAATTTGTTTTAGAAAAGGCGTAATACTGAAGAGAATGAGTGCCCAGTGCACCAAGATAGCCTCTTATGTCTAACCTAAGCCACCTCTCTGTTTAAAAGGCTTAAATTCGAATAATCTTAGAATATTAGAATTGGAAGTGAAATAATGGTGTGCCATCCTCTACATATGAAACAACTGAAACTTAGCTCAACTGAGGACCTGCTCAAAGCTACACAGAAGAAAGAAGAGTGTAGCAAGAAGTAGAAAAGGGCTCCCACACTCCTCTACTGATGTTGACTACCTGAATGCGTGGGAGTTTTATGGTGAAAGCTTGAACTCTGGGAACCCAAACAGACCAGGGTTGGCCACTTGTTCCAGAAGGACAATTAAGGAG
This sequence comes from Octodon degus, assembly GCF_000260255.1. NCBI lineage: Eukaryota > Metazoa > Chordata > Mammalia > Rodentia > Octodontidae > Octodon > Octodon degus. The sequence continues at coordinate 24,566,020 of NW_004524590.1, forward strand.
CCCAGCAAGGGTGAAATTAGGACAAAGCTTTAATTAGCTGGAAAGTACAAAGGAAGAGTATCAAGATGTTTCTTCCAGGGTTCACAGAAGTTGAGGCTTTAAATAACAGTGAGACAAGGGTAAATGTTGAGGCTTTACTTAGTTTGAGGGAGGTAGTTTGCATAGCTGGCAGGGTAGATAATGTGGGTCAAGCTTGGCCTGCTTGACTTTTATTTCAGAATTGTTTTTGTGAGGTGCTTCTATGGCCTAAAAAGGCAGTCTGGTTCCCATGAGGTGATAGCTCTTGCTTGTAGGAGGGGGCTGCCTTGGTTCTGTCTGCAGTTGCTTCTTCCATGTGTGTGTGGGGGAGGGTATATCACTGAATGCTGATGTCTTGGGATGTCTAGGGAAATGATCAGAGTCATCTAGATGCTGCTTCAGGGGTCTGAAATAGAGTGTTGGTAAAAGCTGGCAATTGAATATTCCTTCAAATCATGAAAACATCCTGGTCATTCTTACCTTGGTTTGCTAAGTCTTGAAAGGTGATGAGATAGGTTAGGTACATTTAGGGGAAATATATCTATATATCTCCCTTTAGTGACTAACATTCTTGCATGCAGAGTTGAGAATACCACTGACCTAAAGTTTTAAGGGAATAAAGGAAATAGATATAAAAGGAAAGCAAAGAGGCCAGGACATACACTGCTTTCAGTTATCTATTGGTCATCTACAAACCCAGCCTCTAACTTCTTGTTATATTAGGAGAAAGGGGTCAGAAGGCCCTGCTTATGGCAAACTCTGAAAATGACAAAGGAATCACAGGTGACCTCTGGAAGTCATTTGCTTAGGGTTAGCAAAACCTGGAAGGAATCCTGCAAAGTAATTTCCATCTCCACACCCTACCCATAAAACAAATCTTCTTAATGACTGTACAGAGTCAATGATCATGGCTCATAATAGCCATATTTTATCTACACTATTTCATTATGATTGGCATTCATTGAAAAACTATGTTCTAGACATTTGCTTGATACTTTTCCTTTGACAACATATTTCAGTACAAATTAATGCAGTAGGCACTTGCTCTGGTTGTTGCCTATTGCTCCTAGATCCACTTCTGGCTCTTTTCCTGTTCTGCTCTGTACTTTAAGAGGTTGAATCTTATAAATTACACAATCTAGGTTTTCTTAACAACTGGCTTCCAGGTAGCTTTCGCAACAAAACTGAAAAAGACAAAATGATAGAACGTGATCAGATGCCTGGTACTGCTGCCCATTTCCTCCTGCTTGAGGCCCCATTTTCAAAAGAGCTGTGCTCATCCCCTGATCTAGCTCCTACCTAGGTATCACAGACTTGTAGCTTGGGTAAAACTATGTTCCACCCTTGTGTTTACAAGTAGAAGAAGGAGCATCTGGTCTTGGGTTTCTTCTTGCTTTCTGTTTGTACTTTCAGCTCTTCAAAGATCTTTATCACAATGAGTTCAAGTATTAAAAATTTCTTCTGGACCAAATTATATATATTTTTATCATTGGAGTTTAATTAATGTCATTGTTTTGCACTAGCCTTTTGATATGAAACTGGAGAGCAGGCAAAATTAATCTATAAGAATAGTCAGAATGGTGATTATCTGAGGGGCTGGAGTAGTACTATTTATTAAAGGCATGAGTAAGTCTTCTAGGAGACTGGAAATATTCTATATCTTGATATGAGTGTGGTCTTGTGGACATATTTTGGGGTTTTAATTGCAAAATATGATTTTTTTAAATGAAGGATCATAGGTATGCTTAGCCTTCTCCATCCTGGGTCATGTACATGCAAAGTATCCATGTTAGAGGAACCCTCTACTGCAGCACGTTCTTGGCCACATGCGCCCACCTCCAAGTCCCATGGAAGTTTGCTTTTCCCATTTCCCTCTATTTATAAATATTCTCCTTAGTTAAATGGGTCCCTCATCAGAGCCCCTATTCATCCTTAAAACTACTTAAAGAAGTCCTTAAAAGGTTACATGGACTGTCACATGAGTTCTTAAGCAAATTGTGTTTGATAAATTTTTATCAAATTTAATTTTTGGATAACTGTCAAATGTCTGCTAATTTTCCAGGATCTATACATTTACCAAACTTTATTTTTATAAGATCTAGACCTTTCCAGGTGATTTTAAAAATTTTTGTTATAACAGGAAATTTATTCTAGAATATTATTAATTTAGTCTCATTTTTGTTATTCCTATCCTTTTTGTTCTTTATCCTTATTTCTTATTCCTACCCTTAGTTGACTTCATGACAGATTTATATTTATAGACTGTTTCTAGCAATATCCACTCTTGTATACCTTTTAACATCATTTGTCAACCCACCTACTCTCTTTCACAATTAACACCAAAATATTTCTCCTCTATTAATTGATTTTGTTTATTCCTAATTGAGTTTTAGGCCTTTTTTCTGTTTTAAGTAAATTTAAGAAAAACCATGAAAAAATCTTACCTTAATATAGGTAATTGAAACAATTATGCCGGGCTGGTGAGATAGATCAGCAGACTAAGCACCTGTTTAGGCAAATGCAGGGCCCAGGGTTAGATTCCTAGCCCCACACGCCATGCCAGCCCCACCCCTGGGCATTCAGAGTTGACCAATGAGATCAGCCTGATGGCACAATCCTGTAATCCCCGCACTAGGGAGGCTGAAAACAGGAAAACAGGAGGGTCACTATGAGTCTGAGCTGTATAGTGAGACCTTGTACCAAATACATAAAAAAGAAACAATTTACTACAAGCTCGAGCTGTGTAGTAAGACCTTGTAACAAATAATAATAATAATAACAATAATAATAATAGTAATAATAATAGTAATCAATTATGTCATTAAAATAAGTTATTGACATTATTTTCAGCTGCAAGAACTTAAGGAAGCCACATCAATAAAATTTGTTGAGCAATATTTTATATAAAGTCCAAGTACTAATTATGAAGAAACTACCTTTAAATTATTATTTATAGTTTATTGGCAGTATTTGGATATAGTGGCTGTACTAGCTATGAATATATACACATTTACTTTTAATCTATAAGACCATAATAATTTCTCTTTATTAAAGTTTGAAGACATTTAGTTAAGAATTTTAAAGAACCTTGAAGATCATGTAGGTTACCTTATTTCACATCTTTATGAATAGAAACAAACACAGCACAAACGTATAGAACAGTTTACATTTTACATTTACATTTTACACCATCACATGAGGCTAAACTTACACTGCATTTAGAATTTTTCTCAATTTATAGCTACACTTAGAAAACATAACCAAATATCTTGTAGAAAGTTAGAATTCTGAAGTCTATCATAGCCATCCGAAAATACCAGTCCTATCCAAGCCTACAATTCTGAATGATATAATTTCAAACTTCTCTTTGAGACCAAAACTGGCCCTAACTATCCATGAAATTTTAGATAAGTCATCAAACAAAAACAAATTAATTTGCTTACAATGTTTTTCTCCTCCATTTGCACCAAGAAAATAGGGTTCTTTGAATTGCTTAAGTAAGAGATTGAACAATTTGGCTTTTACCATCTATCTATGTACTTATTTATTATTTAATTGGTAGATTTTATGGCATTAGAAGATGGCATATAGAAGGATAAGCAATCACATCAATAGAAGTAGAATTTGGAAGATTAAATGCCAGATATCTGAAGAGTGCTGCATATAATAAAATGGGTCCTAAATATTTTGACTTTCTCTTTCTTTCTTTCTTTCTTTCTTTCTTTCTTTCTTTCTTTCTTTCTTTCTTTCTTTCTTTCTTTCTTCTTTCCTTTTCTCTTCTTCT